>NC_054469.1:169163345-169798843 GCF_017639515.1 Carcharodon carcharias
CAGGATGCGGATCTTCACACTGCCGGTGATTCCAGGATGTGGAACTTCACGCTGCAGGAGTTACCAGGATATTGATGTTACACTGCAGGATCTTCCATGATGTAGAACTTCAAGCTGCAGGAGTTGCTAGGATGTGGATCTTCACACTGCAGCTGTTTCCAGGATGTGGAATTTCACAATGCAGTTGCTTGCAGGATGTGGATCTGCACACTGCAGTAGTTTCCAGGAAGTGTATCTTCACACTGCAGCAGCTTCCTGGACGTGGATCATGACACTGCAGGATCCTCCATGATGTGCATCTCCACACTGCAGAGGTTTCCAGAATGTGGATCTTCACACCGCAGAAGTTGCCAGGATGATGATCTACAAACTGCAGCAGTTTCCAGGATGCGGATCTTCACACTGCAGGAGTTTCCAGGAAGTGGATCTTTACACGGTTGGAGATTCCAGGATGTGAATCTGAACAGTGAAGGAGTTTCCAGGATGTGGAACTTCATACTGCACGGGTTTTCAGGATGTGGATCTGCACCCTGCAGGAGTTTCCAGATGTTGATCGTCAAATTGCAGGAGATTCCACGATGTGGCTCTACGCACTGCCGTAGTTTCCTAAGTGTGTCTCTTCACACTGCAGGATTTTCTAGGATGTGGATCTTCACACTGCCGGTATTTCCAGTATGCAGATCATCACAATGCTGGAGTTTCAAGGATATGCATCTTGAGACTTCAGCTATTTCCAGGATTTGGATCTAAAATCTGCAGGAGTATCCAGGTTGAGGATGTTCAAACTGCAGGAGTTTCCAGGTTGTGAATCTGAACACTGAAGGATTTTCCAGGATGTCGAACTTCATACTGCAGTAACTTCCAGGATGTAGATCTTCACACTGCAGGAGTATCCAGGATGTGGATCTTCAATCTGCCAGTATTTCCAGGATGCGGATCTTCGCAGTGCAGGTGTTTCAAGGTTATGCCTCTTCAGACTTCAGCTGTTTCCTGGATAAGGATCTAAAATCTGCAGGAGTATTCATGTTGAGGATGTTCAAACTGCAGGAGTTTCCAGGATGTGGATCATCACAATGCAGGAGATTGCAGGATGTGAATCTGAACACTGAAGGAGTTTCCAGGACGTGGAACATCATACTGCAGTAACTTCCAGGATATGGATCTTCACACTGCAGAAACTTCCAAGATGTGAATCTTCATGTTGCATGAGCTCCCAGGATATGGATCTTCACACTGAAGGTGTTTCCAGGATCTGGATCTTCACAGAGCAGGAGTTTCCATGATGTGGGTCTTCAGCCTGCAGGAGTTCCAAGTATGTGGATCTTCGCACTGCAGGTTTTTCCATGATGTGGCTCTTCAAATTGCAGAAGTTTCCAGGATGTGGAACTACGCACTACAAGAGTTTCCAGGATGTGAATCTTCACACTGCAGGACTCTCCAGTATATGGATATTCTCTCTCAGGAGTTTCCACGATTGGATCTTGCACACTGCAGAAGTTTCCAGTATGTGGATCTTCACACAGCTTGAGTTTGCAGGATGTGGATCTGCGCACTTCAGGATCTTCATGCAAGGGTTTCCGGGATGTGGCTCTTCACATTGCAGGAGTTTCCAGGATGTGATTCTAAAGACTGCAGGAGTTTCCAGGATGTGGAACTTCATAATGCAGTAGCTTACAGGATGTGGATCTTCACACTGCAGTATCTTCCAGGATGTGGATCTTCAGACTGCAGGAGTTTCCAGGATGTGGATCTTCACACTGCAGAAACATCCAGGATGTGGATCTTCACACTGCAGGATCTTACAGGATGTGGAACTTCACGCTGCAGGAGTTACCAGGATGTGGATGTTACACTGCAGGATCTTCCATGATGTACAACTTCAAGCTGCAGGTGATTGCAAGATGTGGATATGCACACTGCAGGAGTTTCCGGGAAGTGTATCTTCACACTGCAGCAGCTTCCTGGACATGGATCATGACACTGCAGTATTCTCCAGGATGTGCATCTCCACACTGCAGAGATTTCCAGAATGTGGATCTTCACACGGCAGAAGTTGCCAGGATGATGATCTAAAAACTGCAGCAGTTTCCAGGATGTGGATATTCACACTGCAGGAGTTTCCAGGATGTGGATCTTTACACTGTAGGAGATTCCAGGATGTGAATCTGAACAATGAAGGTGTTTCCAGGATGTGGAACTTCATACTGCTCTAGCGTCCAGGATATGGATCTGCACACTGCAGGCTCTTCCAGGATGTTGATCTTCATACTGAACGAGTTTCTAGGATGTGGAACTTCACTCTGTAGGAGTTTCCAGGATGCGAATCTTCTCACTGCAGGGTCTTCCAGGATGTAGAACTTCACAGTGCAGGAGTTTCCACCATGTGGATGTTCACACTGCACGGGTTTCCAGGATGTGGATCTGCACCCTGCAGGAGTTTCCGAAAGTTGATCTTCAATTTCAGGAGATTCCACGATTTGGCGCTACGCATTACATGTGTTTCCAGGATGTGAATCTTCACACTGCCGGAGTTTCCGGGATGTTGATCTTCAAACTGCCGGTATTTCCAGTATGCGGATCTTCACAGTGCAGGTGCTTCAAGGATATGCCTCTTCAGACTTCAGCTGTTTCCTGGATAAGGATCTAAAATCTGCAGGAGTATCCAGGTTGAGGATGTTCAAACTGCAGGAGTTTCCAGGATGTGGATCATCACACTGCAGGAGATTACAGGATGTGAATCTGAACACCGATGGAGTTTCCAGGACGTGGAACATCATGCTGCAGTAACTTCCAGCATATTGATCTTCATACTGCAGAAACTTCCAAGATGTGAATCTTCATGTTGCAGGAGCTCCCAGGATATGGATCTTCACACTGAAGGTGTTTCCAGGATCTGGATCTTCACAGAGCAGGAGTTTCTAGGATGAGGATCTTCACATTGCGGACGTATCCAGCATGTGGATCTTCACACGCCAGGAGTTTCCCATATATGGATCTTCATACTGTAGAAATCTCCAGGATGTGGATCTTCACACAGCAGGAGGTTCCAGGATGTGGATCTTCACACTACAGGAGATTCCAGGATGTGGATATTCACACCGCAGGAGTTTCTAATATATGGATATTCACACTGTAGAAATTTCCAGGATGTGGATCTTCACACAGCAGTAGGTTCTAGGAATTGGATCTTCACATTGCAGGAGATTCCAGGATGTGAATCTTAACAATGCAGGATCTTTCAGGATGTGGTTTTCGTAAGGCAGCATCTTCCAGGATATGAATCTTCACGCTATTGGATCTTCCAGGATTTATATTTTCACGCTGAAGGATTTTCCAGAATGCAGATAATCACACTGCAGGAGTACCAAGATGTGGATGTTCACCATGCCGGATCTTCCAGGAAGTGGATCATCACACTGCAGGAGCTTCCAGGATAGGGATGGTCGCATTGCAGGATAATCCACGATGTGAATCTTCTCACTGCAGGAGTTTCCTGGATGCGGATCATCACATTGCAGAAGTTTCCAGGATGTGAATCTCAACACTGAAGGATCTTCCAGGATGTGAAACTTCTCACTGCAGAAGTTTCCAGCATGTGGATGTTCACACTGCAGGGGTTGCCATGATTTGGAAATGCACCCTGCAGGAGTTTCCAGATGTTGATTGTCAAATTGCAGGAGATTCCACGATGTGGCACTACGCTCTGCAGTAGTTTCCTAAATGTGTCTCTTCACACTGCAGGATTTTCTAGGATGTGGATCTTCACACTGCCAGTATTTCCAGTATGCAGATCATCACAATGCGGGAGTTTCAAGGATATGCATCTTGAGAGTTCATCTATTTGCAGGATTTGGATCTACAATCTGCAGGAGTATCCAGGTTGAGGATGTTCAAACTGCAGGAGTTTCCAGGTTGTGAATCTGAACACTGAAGGAGTTTCCAGTTACTGCAGTAACTTGCAGGATGTGGATATTCACACTGCAAAGCCCTCCAGGATGTGGATCTTCAGACTGCAGGATCTTCCAGGACGTGAATGTTCCCTCTGCAGGAGTTAATAGGATGCCGATCTTCACACTGCCGGAGATTCCAGGATGTGGACCTTCATGCTGCAGTAGTTACCAGAATGCGGATCTTCACACTGCAGGATCTTCCATGATGTAGAACTTCACGCTGCAGGTGTTTCTAGGATGTGGATCTTCACACTACAGCTATTTCCGGATGTGGAATTTCACATTGCAGGTGCTTGTAGGATGTGGATCTGCACACTGCAGGAGTTTTTAGGAAGTGTATCTTCACACTGCAGCAGCTGCATGGATATGGATCATGACACGGCAGGATCCTCCAGGATGTGCATCTCCACACTACAGAAGTTTCCAGAATGTGCAACTTCACACCGCAGAAGTTGCCAGGATGATGATCTACAAACTGCAGCAGTTTCCAGGATGTGGATTTTCACACTGCAGAAGTTTCCAGCACGTGGATCTTCAAACTGCAGTAGATTCCAGGATGTGGATATTCACAATGCAGGATCTTCCAGGATGTGGATCTTCACACTGCAGGAGCTTCCAGGATGTTGTTCTTCGCACTGCAGGATCTTCCAGGATGTGAATCTTCAAACTGAAGGAGGTTCCAGGATGTGGATATTCAAACCGCAGCAACTTACTTGATATGCATCTTCACAATGTAGGATCTTCCAGGATGTACACTTTCACACTGAAGGAGTTTCCAGGATATGGATCTTCACCCCGCAGAAGTTTCCAGGATGTGGATGTTCAAAATGCAGGAGCTTCTAGGATGTGCATATTCACCATGCAGGATCTTCCAGGAAGTGAATCTTCACATTGCAGGAGCTTCCAGGATGTAGATTTTCACAATGCAGGAGCTTCCAGGATGTGGATCTTCGAACTGCAGGATCTTCCAGGCCGTGAATCACCACATTGCAGGAGTTTCCAGGATGTGGATCTTCAGACTGCAGGATTTCCAAATATGTGGATCTTCACACTGCAGGTGTTTCCATGATGTGGCTCTTCAAATTGCAAAAGTTTCCAGGATGTGGAACTACGCACTACAAGAGTTTCCAGGATGTGAATCTTCACACTGCAGGAGTCTCCAGTATATGGATATTCACACTACAGGAGTTTCCACGATTGGATCTTGCACACTGCAGAGGTTACCAGAATGTGGATCTTCACACTGCCGGAGTTTCCAGGATGTGGATCTGCGCACTTCAGGATCTTCCAGGATGTGGATGTTCATAGTGCAGGGTTTTCCAGGATGTGGCTCTTCACATTGCAGGAGTTTCCAGGATGTGATTCTAAAGACTGCAGGAGTTTCCAGGATGTGGAACTTCATAATGCAGTAGCATACAGGATGTGGAACTTCAGACTGCAGAATCTTCCAGGATGTGGAACTTCAGACTGCAGGAGTTTCCAGGATGTGAATCTTCACACGGCAGACGTTTCCAGGATGTGGATCTTCACACTGCAGGAACATCCAGAATGCAGATCTTCACACTGCAGGATCTTCCAGGATGTGAATGTTCACACTGCAGGAGTTACCAGGATGCAGATCTTCGCAATGCCGGTGATTCCAGGATGTGGAACGTCACGCTGCAGGAGTTACCTGGATGTGGATGTTACACTGCAGGATCTTCCATGATGTACAACTTCAAGCTGCAGGAAATTCTAGGATGTGGATCTTCACACTGCAGCTGTTTGCAGAATGTGGAATTTCACAATGCAGGTGCTTGCAAGATGTGGATCTGCACACTGCAGGAGTTTCCAGGAAGTGTATCTTCACACTGCAGCAGCTTCCTGGACGTGGATCATGACACTGCAGGATCCTCCATGATGTGCATCTGCACTCTGCAGAGGTTTCCAGAAAGTGGATTTTCACACCGCAGAAGTGTCCAGGATGATGATCTACAAACTGCAACAGTTTCCAGGATGTGGATCTTCACACTGCATGAGTTTCCAGGATGTCGATCTTCATACTGCACGAGTTTCTAGGATGTGGAACTTCACCCTGTAGGAGTTTCCAGGATGCGAATCTTCTCACTGAAGGGTCTTCCAGGATGTCGAACTTCAAACTGCAAGAGTTTCCAGGATGTGGATGTTCACACTGCAGGGGTTGCCAGGATGTGGGTCTGCACCCTGCAGGAGCTTCCAGATGTTGATCTTCAAATTGCAGGAGATTACACGATTTGGCTCTACGCATTGCACGTGTTTCCAGGATGTGAATCTTCACACTGCAGGAGTTTCCAGGATATGGATCTTCAAATTACCGCTATTTCCAGGATGCGGATTTCACAGTGCAGGTGTTTCAAGGATATGCCTCTTCAGAATTCAGCTGTTTCCTGGATAAGGATCTAAAATCTGCAGGAATATCCAGGTTGAGGATGTTCAAACTGCAGGAGTTTCCAGGATGTGGATCATCACACTGCAGTAATTTCCAGGATATGGATCTTCACACTGCAGAAACTTCCAAGATGTGAATCTTCATGTTGCAGGAGCTCCCAAGATATGGATCTTCACACTGAAGGTGTTTCCAAGATCTGGATCTTCACAGAGCAGGAGTTTCTAGGATGAGGATCTTCACATTGTTGAAGTTTCCAGCATGTGGATCTTCACATGACAGGAGTTTCCCATATAGGGATCTTCATATTGTGGAAATCTCCAGGATGTGGATCTTCACACAGCAGGAGGTTCCAGGATGTGGATCTTCACACTACAGGAGATTCCAGGATGTGGATATTCACACTGCAGGAGTTTCCAATATATGGATATTCACACTGTAGAAATTTCCAGGATGTGGATCTTCACACAGCAGTAGGTTCCAGGATTTGGATCTTCACATTACAGGAGATTCCAGGATGGGAATCTTAACAATGCAGGATCTTTCAGGATGTGGTTTTCGTAAGGCAGCATCTTCCAGGATATGAATCTTCACGCTATTGGATCTTCCAGGATGTATATTTTCACACTGAAGGATTTTCCAGAATGCAGATAATCACACTGCTGGAGTACCAGGATGTGGATCTTCACAATGCCAGATATTCCAGGATGTGGATCATCACACTGCAGGAGCTTCCAGGATAGGGATCGTCGCAATGCAGGATATTCCAGGTTGTGAATCTTCTCACTGCAGGAGTTTCCAGGATGCGGATCATCACATTGCTGAAGTTTCCAGGATGTGAATCTGAACACTGAAGGAGTTTCCAGGATGTGGATCTTCATACTGCCTGAGTTACTAGGATGTGTATCTTCACATTAGGAGTTTCCAGGATGTGAATCTGCTCACTGCAAGATCTTCCAGGATGTGAATATTCACACTGCAGGTGTTTCCAGGATGTGGATCTGCACCCTGCAGGAGTTTCCAGATGTTGATAGTCAAATTGCAGGAGATTCCACGATGTGGCTCTACGCACTGCAGTAGTTTCCTAAATATGTCTCTTCACACTGCAGGATTTTATAGGATGTGGATCTTCACACTGCCGGTATTTCCAGTATGCAGATCATCACAATGCTGGAGTTTAAAGGATATGCATCTTGAGACTTCAGCTATTTCCAGGATAAGGATCTAACATCTGCAGGAGTATCCAGGTTGAGGATGTTCAAACTGCAGGAGTTTCCAGGTTGTGAATCTGAACACTTAAGGAGTTTCCAGGATGTGGATCTTCACCCCGCAGAAGTTTCCAGGATGTGGATGTTCAAAATGCACGAGCTCCCAGGATGTGGATATTCACAATGCAGGATCTTGCAGGATGTGGATCTTCACACTGCAGGAGCATGCAGGATGTGGATGTTGGGATTGCAGATTCTTCCAGGAAGTGAATCTTCATTTTGCAGGAGTTTCCAGGATGTAGATTTTCACAATGCAGGAGCTTCCAGGATGTGGATCTTCGAACTGCAGGATCTTCCAGGCCGTGAATCACCACATTGCATGAGTTTCCAGGATGTGGATCTTCAGACTGCAGGAGTTCCAAGTATGTGGATCTTCACACTGCAGGTGTTTCCATGATGTGGCTCTTCAAATTGCAAAAGTTTCCAGGATGTGGAATTACGCACTACAAGAGTTTCCAGGATGTGAATCTTCGCACTGCAGGAATCTCCAGTATATGGATATTCACACAACAGGAGTTTCCACGATTGGATCTTGCACACTGCAGAAGTTTCCAGTATGTGGATCTTCACACTGCCGGAGTTTCCAGGGTGTGGATCTGCGCACTTCAGGATCTTCCAGGATGTGAATGTTCATAGTGCAGGGTTTTCCAGGATGTGGCTCTTCACATGGCAGGAGTTTCCAGGATGTGATTCTAAAGACTGCAGGAGTTTCCAGGATGTGGAACTTCATAATGCAGTAGCATACAGGATGTGGTCTTCACACTGCATAATCTTCCAGGATGTAGATCTTCAGACTGCAGGAGTTTCCAGGATGTGGATCTTCACACAGCAGGCGTTTCCAGGATGTGGATCTTCACACAGCAGGAACTTCCAGGATGTGGATCTTCACACTGGAGGATCTTCCAGGATGTGAATGTTCACACTGCAGGTGTTACCAGGATGCAGATCTTCCCACAGCCGGTGATTCCAGGATGTGGAACTTCACGCTGCAGGAGTTACCAGGATGTGGATGTTACACTGCAGGATCTTCCATGATGTACAACTTCAAGCTGCAGGAGTTGCTAGGATGTGGATCTTCACACTGCAGCTGTTTCCAGGATGTGGAATTTCACAATGCAGGTACTTGCAAGATGTGGATCTGCACACTGCAGTAGTTTCCAGGAAGTGTATCTTCACACTGCAGCAGCTTCCTGGACGTGGATCATGACACTGCAGGATCCTCCAGGATGTGCATCTCCACACTGCAGAGGTTTCCAGAATGTGGATCTTCACACCGCAGAAGTTGCCAGGATGATGATCTACAAACTGCAGCAGTTTGCGGGATGTGGATCTTCACACTGCAGGAGTTTCCAGGATGTGGATCTGAACACTGAAGGAGTTTCCAGGATGTGGAACATGATACTGCAGTAAATTCCAGGATATGGATCTTCACACTGAAGGTGTTTCCAAGATCTGGATCTTCACAGAGCAGGAGTTTCTAGGATGAGGATCTTCACATTGCAGAAGTTTCCAACATGTGGATCTTCACACGACAGGAGTTTCCCATATATGGATCTTCTTACTGTAGAAATCTCCAGGATGTGGATCTTCACACAGCAGGAGGTTCCAGGATGTGGATCTTCACACTACAGGAGATTCCAGGATGTGGATATTCACACCGCAGGAGTTTCCAATAGATGGATATTCACACTGTAGAAATTTCCAGGATTTGGATCTTCACATTACAGGAGATTCCAGGATGTGAATCTTAACAATGCAGGATCTTTCAGGATGTGGTTTTCGTAAGGCAGCATCTTCCAGGATATGAATCTTCACTCTATTGGATCTTCCAGGATGTATAATTTCACACTGAAGGATTTTCCAGAATGCAGATAATCACACTGCAGGAGTACCAGGATGTGAATCTTCACAATGCCGGATCTTCCAGGATGTGTATCATCACACTGCAGGAGCTTCCAAGATAGGGATCATCGCACTGCAGGATATTCCAGGATGTGAATCTTCTCACTGCAGGATCTTCCAGGATGTGAAACTTCACACTGCAGGTGTTTCCAAGATGTGGATTTGCACCCTGCAGGAGTTTCCAGATGTTGATCGTCAAATTGCAGGAGATTCCACGATGTGGCTCTATGCACTGCAGTAGTTTCCAAAATGTTTCTCTTCACACTTCAGGATTTTCTAGGTCGTCGATCTTCACACTGGCGGTATTTCCAGTATGCGGATCTTCACAGTGCAGGTGTTTCAAGGATATGCATCTTGAGACTTCAGCTATTACCAGGATAAGGATCTAAAATCTGCAGGAGTATCCAGGTTGTGAATCTGAACACTGAAGGAGTTTCCAGGATGTGGAACTTCTATGTAGATCATCACACTGCAGAAACCTCCAGGATGTGTATCTTCAGACTGCAGGATATGCCAGGATGTGAATGTTCCCAATGCCGGAGTTACTAGGATGCCGATCTTCACACTGCCGGTGATTCCAGGATGTGGACCTTCATGCTGCAGTAGTTACCAGGATACGGATCTTCACACTGCAGGATCTTCCATGATGTAAAACTTCACACTGCAGGAGTTTCTAGGATGTGGATCTTCACACTACAGCTGTTTCCAGGATGTGGAATTTCACGTTGCAGGTGCTTGCAGGATGTGCATCTGCACACTGCAGGAGTTTCTAGGAAATGTATCTTCACACTGCAGCAGCTGCATGCATGTGGATCATGACACTGCAGGATCCTCCAGGATGTGCATCTGCACACTACAGAAGTTTCCAAAATGTGTCTCTTCACACTGCAGGATTTTCTAGCATGTGGATGTTCACACTGCCGGTATTTCCAGTATGCAGATCATCACAATGCTGGAGTTTCAAGGATATGCATCTTGAGACTTCAGCTATTTCCAGGATAAGGATCTAAAATCTGCAGGAGTATCCAGGTTGTGAATCTGAGCACTGAAGGAGTTTCCAGGATGTGGAACTTCATGCTGCTGTAACTTCCAGGATGTAGATCTTCACACTGCAGAAACCTCCAGGATGTGGATCTTCAGACTGCAGGATCTTCCAGGACGTGAATGTTCCCACTGCAGGAGTTACTAGGATGCCGATCTTCACACTGCCGGTGATTCCAGGATGTGGACCTTCATGCTGCAGTCGTTACCAGGATGCGAATCTTCACACTGCAGGATCTTCCATGATGTAAAACTTCACGCTGCAGGAGTTTCTAGGATGTGGATCTTCACACTACAGCTGTTTCCAGGATGTGGAATTTCACATTGCAGGTGCTTGCAGGATGTGGATCTGCACACTGAAGGATTTTCTAGGAAGTGTATCTTACACTGCAGCAGCTGCATGGATGTAGATCATGACACCGAAGGATCCTCCAGGATGTTCATCTCCACACTACAGAAGTTTCCAGAATGTGCATCTTCACACCGCAGAAGTTGCCAGGATGATGATCTACAAACTGCAGCAGTTTCCAGGATGTGGATCTTCACACCGCATGAAGTTTCCAGCATGTGGATCTTCAAACTGCAGTAGATTCCAGGATGTGGATATTCACAATGCAGGATCTTCCAGGATGTGGATCTTCACACTGCAGGAGCTTCCAGGAAGTGTATCTTCACACTGCAGCAGCTTCCTGGACGTGGATCATGACAGTGCAGGATCCACCAGCATGTGCATCTCCACACTGCAGAGGTTTCCAGAATGTGGATCTTCACACTTCAGAAGTTGCCAGGATGATGATCTACAAACTGCAGCAGTTTCCAGGATGTGGATCTTCACACTGCAGAAGTTTCCAGGATGTTGATCTTTACACTGTAGGAGATTCCAGGATGTGAATCTGAACACTGAAGGAGTTTCCAGGATGTGGAACTTCATACTGCTCTAGCTTCCAGGATATGGATCTGCACACAGCAGGCTCTTCCAGGATGTGGATCTTCATACTGCACGAGTTTCTAGGATGTGGAACTTCACTCTGTAGGAGTTACCAGGATGCAAATCTTCTCACTGCAGGGTCTTCCAGGATGTAGAACTTCAAACTGCAGGATTTTCCACGATGTGGATGTTCACACTGCAATGGGTTTCCAGGATGTGGATCTGCACCCTGCAGGAGTTTCCAGATGTTGATCTTCAAATTGCAGGAGATTCCACGATTTGGCTCTATGCATTACATGTGTTTCCAGGATGTGAACCTTCACACTGCCGGAATTTCCGGGATGTGGATCTTCAAACGGCCGGTATTTCCAGAATGCGGATCTTCACAGTGCAGGTGTTTCAAGGATATGCCTCTTCAGACTTCAGCTGTTCCCAGGATAAGGATCTAAAATCTGCAGGAGTATCCAGGTTGAGGATGTTCAAACTGCAGGAGTTTCCAGGATGTGGATCATCACTCTGCAGGAGATTGCAGGATGTGAATCTGAACACTGAAGGAGTTTCCAGGATGTGGAACATCATACTGCAGTAATTTCCAGGATATGGATCTTCACACTGCAGAAACTTCCAAGATGTGAATCTTCATGTTGCAGGAGCTCCCAGGATATGGATCTTCACACTGAAGGTGTTTCCAGGATCTGGATCTTCACAGAGCAGGAGTTTCTAGGATGAGGATCTTCACATTGCAGAAGTTTCCAACATGTGGATCTTCACATGACAGGAGTTTCCCATATATGGATCTTCATATTGTGGAAATCTCCAGGATGTGGATCTGCACACAGCAGGAGGTTCCAGGATGTGGATCTTCACACTACAGGAGATTCCAGGATGTGGATATTCACACCGCAGGAGTTTCCAATATATGGATATTTACACTGCAGAAATTTCCAGGATGTGGATCTTCACACAGCAGTAGGTTCCAGGATTTGGATCTTCACATTACAGGAGATTCCAGGATGGGAATCTTAACAACGCAGGATCTTTCAGGATGTGGTTTTTGTAAGGCAGCATCTTCCAGGATATGAATCTTCACGCTATTGGATCTTCCAGGATGTATAATTTCACACTGAAGGCTTTTCCAGAATGCAGATAATCACACTGCAGGAGTACCAGGATGTTGGTCTTCACAATGCCAGATCTTCCAGGATGTGCATCATCACACTGCAGGAGCTTCCAGGATAGGGATCGTCGCAATGCAGGATATTCCAGGTTGTGAATCTTCTCACTGCAGAAGTTTCCAGGATGTGAATCTGAACACTGAAGGAGTTTCCAGGATGTGGATCTTCATACTGCCCGAGTTTCTAGGATGCGTATCTTCACATTAGGAGTTTCCAGGATGTGAATCTGCTCACTGCAGGATCTTCCAGGATGTGAATATTCACACTGCAGCTGTTTCCAGGATGTGGATCTGCACCCTGCAGGAGTTTCCAGATGTTGATCGTCAAATTGCAGGAGATTCCACGATGTGGCTCTACGCACTGCAGTAGTTTCCTAAATGTGTCTCTTCACACTGCAGGATTTTATAGGATGTGGATCTTCACACTGCCGGTATTTCCAGTATGCAGATCATCACAATGCTGGAGTTTAAAGGATATGCATCTTGAGACTTCAGCTATTTCCAGGATAAGGATCTAAAATCTGCAGGAGTATCCAGGTTGAGGATGTTCAAACTGCAGGAGTTTCCAGGTTGTGAATCTGAACACTGAAGGAGTTTCCAGGATGTGGATCTTCACCCCGCAGAAGTTTCCAGGATGTGGATGTTCAAAATGCCCGAGCTTCCAGGATGTGGATATTCACAATGCAGGATCTTGAAGAATGTGGATCTTCACACTGCAGGAGCATGCAGGATGTGGATGTTGGGATTGCAGATTCTACCAAGAATTGAATCTTCATTTTGCAGGAGTTTCCAGGATGTAGATTTTCACAATGCAGGAGCTTCCGGGATATGGATCTTCGAATTGCAGGATCTTCCAGGCCGTGAATCACCACATTGCATGAGTTTCCAGGATGTGGATCTTCAGACTGCAGGAGTTCCAAGTATGTGGATCTTCACACTGCAGGTGTTTCCATGATGTGGCTCTTCAAATTGCAAAAGTTTCCAGGATGTGGAATTACGCACTACAAGAGTTTCCAGGATGTGAATCTTCGCACTGCAGGAATCTCCAGTATATGGATATTCACACAACAGGAGTTTCCACGATTGGATCTTGCACACTGCAAAAGTTTCCAGTATGTGGATCTTCACACTGCCGGAGTTTCCAGGGTGTGGATCTGCGCACTTCAGGATCTTCCAGGATGTGAATGTTCATAGTGCAGGGTTTTCCAGGATGTGGCTCTTCACATGGCAGGAGTTTCCAGGATGTGATTCTAAAGACTGCAGGAGTTTCCAGGATGTGGAACTTCATAATGCAGTAGCATACAGGATGTGGTCTTCACACTGCATAATCTTCCAGGATGTAGATCTTCAGACTGCAGGAGTTTCCAGGATGTGGATCTTCACATGGCAGGCGTTTCCAGGATGTGGATCTTCACACAGCAGGAACTTCCAGGATGTGGATCTTCACACTGCAGGATCTTCCAGGATGTGAATGTTCACACTGCAGGTGTTACCAGGATGCAGATCTTCACACGGCCGGTGATTCCAGGATGTGGAACTTCACGCTGCAGGAGTTACCAGGATGTGGATGTTACACTGCAGGATCTTCCATGATGTACAACTTCAAGCTGCAGGAGTTGCTAGGATGTGAATCTTCACACTGCAACTGTTTCCAGGATGTGGAATTTCACAATGCAGGTGCTTGCAAGATGTGGATCTGCACACTGCAGTAGTTTCCAGGAAGTGTATCTTCACACTGCAGCAGCTTCCTGGACGTGGATCATGACACTGCAGGATCCTCCAGGATGTGCATCTCCACACTGCAGAGGTTTCCAGAATGTGGATCTTCACACCGCAGAAGTTGCCAGGATGATGATCTACAAACTGCAGCAGTTTGCAGGATGTGGATCTTCACACTGCAGGAGTTTCCAGGATGTGGATCTGAACACTGAAGGAGTTTCCAGGATGTGGAACATGATACTGCAGTAAATTCCAGGATATGGATCTTCACACTGAAGGTGTTTCCAAGATCTGGATCTTCACAGAGCAGGAGTTTCTAGGATGAGGATCTTCACATTGCAGAAGTTTCCAACATGTGGATCTTCACACGACAGGAGTTTCCCATATATGGATCTTCATACTGTAGAAATCTCCAGGATGTGGATCTTCACACAGCAGGAGGTTCCAGCATGTGGATCTTCACATTACAGGAGATTCCAGGATGTGAATCTTAACAATGCAGGATCTTTCAGGATGTGGTTTTCGTAAGGCAGCATCTTCCAGGATATGAATCTTCACTCTATTGGATGTTCCAGGATGTATAATTTCACACTGAAGGATTTTCCAGAAAGCAGATAATCAAACTGCAGGAGTTCCAGGATGTGAATCTTCACAAAGCCGGATCTTCCAGGATGTGGATCATCACACTGCAAGAGCTTCCAAGATAGGGATCATCGCACTGCAGGATATTCCAGGATGTGTATCTTCTCACTGCAGGATCTTCCATGATGTAAAACTTCACACTGCAGGAGTTTCTAGGATGTGGATCTTCACACTACAGCTGTTTCCAGGATGTGGAATTTCACATTGCAGGTGCTTGCAGGATGTGCATCTGCACACTGCAGGAGTTTCTAGGAAATGTATCTTCACACTGCAGCAGCTGCATGCATGTGGATCATGACACTGCAGGATCCTCCAGGATGTGCATCTGCACACTACAGAAGTTTCCAAAATGTGTCTCTTCACACTGCAGGATTTTCTAGCATGTGGATGTTCACACTGCCGGTATTTCCAGTATGCAGATCATCACAATGCTGGAGTTTCAAGGATATGCATCTTGAGACTTCAGCTATTTCCAGGATAAGGATCTAAAATCTGCAGGAGTATCCAGGTTGTGAATCTGAGCACTGAAGGAGTTTCCAGGATGTGGAACTTCATGCTGCTGTAACTTCCAGGATGTAGATCTTCACACTGCAGAAACCTCCAGGATGTGGATCTTCAGACTGCAGGATCTTCCAGGACGTGAATGATCCCACTGCAGGAGTTACTAGGATGCCGATCTTCACACTGCCGGTGATTCCAGGATGTGGACCTTCATGCTGCAGTCGTTACCAGGATGCGAATCTTCACACTGCAGGATCTTCCATGATGTAAAACTTCATGCTGCAGGAGTTTCTAGGATGTGGATCTTCACACTACAGCTGTTTCCAGGATGTGGAATTTCACATTGCAGGTGCTTGCAGGATGTGGATCTGCACACTGAAGGATTTTCTAGGAAGTGTATCTTACACTGCAGCAGCTGCATGGATGTAGATCATGACACCGAAGGATCCTCCAGGATGTGCATCTCCACACTACAGAAGTTTCCAGAATGTGCATCTTCACACCGCAGAAGTTGCCAGGATGATGATCTACAAACTGCAGCAGTTTCCAGGATGTGGATCTTCACACCGCATGAAGTTTCCAGCATGTGGATCTTCAAACTGCAGTAGATTCCAGGATGTGGATATTCACAATGCAGGATCTTCCAGGATGTGGATTTTCACACTGCAGGAGCTTCCAGGAAGTGTATCTTCACACTGCAGCAGCTTCCTGGACGTGGATCATGACAGTGCAGGATCCACCAGCATGTGCATCTCCACACTGCAGAGGTTTCCAGAATGTGGATCTTCACACTTCAGAAGTTGTCAGGATGATGATCTACAAACTGCAGCAGTTTCCAGGATGTGGATCTTCACACTGCAGGAGTTTCCAGGATGTTGATCTTTACACTGTAGGAGATTCCAGGATGTGAATCTGAACACTGAAGGAATTTCCAGGATGTGGAACTTCATACTGCTCTAGCTTCCAGGATATGGATCTGCACACTGCAGGCTCTTCCAGGATGTGGATCTTCATACTGCACGAGTTTCTAGGATGTGGAACTTCACTCTGTAGGAGTTACCAGGATGCAAATCTTCTCACTGCAGGGTCTTCCAGGATGTAGAACTTCAAACTGCAGGATTTTCCACGATGTGGATGTTCACACTGCAATGGGTTTCCAGGATGTGGATCTGCACCCTGCAGGAGTTTCCAGATGTTGATCTTCAAATTGCAGGAGATTCCACGATTTGGCTCTACGCATTACATGTGTTTCCAGGATGTGAATCTTCACACTGCCGGAATTTCCGGGATGTGGATCTTCAAACGGCCGGTATTTCCAGAATGCGGATCTTCACAGTGCAGGTGTTTCAAGGATATGCCTCTTCAGACTTCAGCTGTTTCCAGGATAAGGATCTAAAATCTGCAGGAGTATCCAGGTTGAGGATGTTTAAACTGCAGGAGTTTCCAGGATGTGGATCATCAGAATGCAGGAGATTGCAGGATGTGAATCTGAACACTGAAGGAGTTTCCAGGACGTGGAACATCATACTGCAGTAACTTCCAGGATATGGATCTTCACACTGCAGAAACTTCCAAGATGTGAATCTTCATGTTGCAGGAGCTCCCAAGATATGGATCTTCACACTGAAGGTGTTTCCAGGATCTGGATCTTCACAGAGCAGGAGTTTCTAGGATGAGGATCTTCACATTGCAAAAGTTTCCAACATGTGGATCTTCACATGACAGGAGTTTCCCATATATGGATCATCATACTGTAGAAATCTCCAGGATGTGGATCTTCACACAGCAGGAGGTTCCAGGATGTGGATCTTCACACTACAGGAGATTCCAGGATGTGGATATTCACACCGCAGGAGTTTCAAATATATGGATATTCACACTGTAGAAAATTCCAGGATGTGGATCTTCTCACAGCAGTAGGTTCCAGGATGTGGATCTTCACATTACAGGAGATTCCAGGATGTGGAACTATGCACTACAGGAGTTTCCAGTATGTGAATCTTCACTCTGCAGGATTCTGCAGTATATGGATATTCATGCTATAGGAGTTTCCATGATAGGACCTTGAACACTGCAGAAGTTTCCAGCATGTGGATCTTCACACTGCCGGAGTTTCCAGGATGTGGATCTGCCCTCTTCAGGATCTTCCAGGATGTGGATTTTCATAATGCTGTGGATACCAGGATGTGGCTCATCACATTGCTGGAGTTTGCAGGGTGTGAATTTAAAGATTGCAGGAGTTTCCAGGATGTGGAACTTGATAATGCAGTAGCTTACAGGATGTGGATATTCACACTGCAGAATCTTCCAGCATGTGGATCTTCAGACTGCAGGAGTTTCCAGGGTATGGATCTTCACACTGCAGGCGTTTCCAGGATGCGGATCTTCACGCTGCAGGATCTTCCATCGTGTGGATCTTCACACTGCAGTAGTTTCCAGCATGTGGATCTTCACACTGCAGGTGTTTCCAGCATGTGGATCTTCACACTGCAGGAGTCTCCACAATGTGGATATTCACACTGGAAGAGTTTCCAGGATGAGAATCTTCATACTGCATGAGTTTCCAGGATGTGAATCTTCACACTGCAGGAGTTTCCAGGATGTGAATTTTCACAGTGCAATAGTTTCCAGGGTGTGGAGCTTGACATTGCAGGAGTCGCCAAGACGTAGAACTTCAAACTTTAGGATTTTTCATCATGTGGATCTTCACACTGAAGGAGTTTCCACGATCTGGATCTTCACACTGCAGGAGTTTCCAGGATGAGGATCTCCAGATTGCAGTAGCTTCCTGGATGTGGATCTTCACACTGCAGGAGTTTCCAGCATGTGGATCGCCACACTGCAGGAGATTCCAGGAAGTGAATCTTCACATTGCAGGAGCTTTCAGGATGTGCTTTTCGCAAGGCAGGATCTTCCAGGATATGGATCTTCAAGCTGTAGGATCTTCCAGGATGTATATTTTCACACTGAAGGGTTTTCCAGAATAAGTATCATAACAGTGCAGGAGCTTCCAGGATGGGGGTCGTCACACTGCAGGATATTCTGGGATGTGAATATTCTCACTGCAGAGGTTTCCATCATGTGGATCATCACATTGTAGATGTTTCCATGATGTGGATCTTCACACTGCAGTATCTTCCATAATGTGTCTCTTTATATTGCAGCAGGTTCCAGGTTGCAGATCATCACATTGCAGAAGTTTCCAGGATGTGGATCTTCACACTGCAGGAGTTTCCAGGACGTGGATCTGAACACTGAACGAGTTTCCTGGATGTGGATCTTAGTACTGCACGAGTTTCGCGGATGTGGATCTTCACACTGGAGGAGTTGCCAGGATCTGGATCTTCAAACGGAAGGAGTTTCCAGGATGACGATCTCCACATTGCAGGAGCTTCCTGGATATGGATCTTCACACTGCACGAGTTTCCCGCATGTGGATCTACACACCGCAGGAGTTTCCAGTATGTGGATCTTCACACAGCAGGAGTTTCCAGGATGTGGATCTTCATGCTGTTGGATCTTCCAGGATGTATATTTACACACTGAAGGATTTTTCAGAATGTGGATCATCACACTGCAGGATTACCAGGATGTCGATCTTCACCATGCCAGATCTTCCAGGATGTGGATCGTCACACTGCAGGAGCTTTCAGGATGGGATTGTGGCATGGCAGGATATTCCAGGATATGTATCTTATCACTGCGGGAGTTTCCAGGATGAGGATCATCTCATTGCAGAAGTTTTCAGGATGTGAATCTTCTTCTGCAGGAGTTTCCAGGTTGCGGATCATCACATTGCAGAAGGTTCCAGGATCTGGATCTTCACACTGCAGGAGTTTCCAGGATGTGGATCTTTACACTGTAGGAGTTTCCAGGATGTGTATCTGAACACTGAAGGAGTTTCCAGGATGTGGAACTTCATACTGCACTAGCTTCCAGGATATGGATCTGCACACTCCAGGCTCTTCCAGGATGTGGATCATCATACTGCACGAGTTTCTAGAATGTGGAACTTCACACTGTAGGAGTTGGCAGGATGCAACTCTTCTCACTGCAGGATCTTCCAGGATATGGAAATTCACACTGCAGAATTTTCCGGGATATGCATGTTCACACTGCAGGGGTTTGCAGGATGTGTATCAGCACCCTGCAGGAGTTTCCAGATGTTGATCTTCAAATTGCAGGAGATTCCACGATGTGGCTCTATGCACTGCAGGAGTTTCCAGGTTGTGATTGTTCACACTGCCGGATTTTCCAGGATGTGGATCTTCACACTGCAGTTTCTTCCATAATGTGTCTTCTCACACTGCAGTAGTTCCTAGGATGTGGATCTTCACACTGCAGTATCTTCCTGGAAATGGATCTTCACAATGTTGGATCTTCCAGGATTTAGCCTGTCACCCTGAAGGAGTTTCCAGGATATGGATCTTCACCCCACAGACGTTTCCAGGATGTGGATCTTCAAAATGCAGAGCTTCCAGATGTGGATCTTCACAATGCATGAGCTTCCAGGATGTGGATGTTCGCACTGCAGGATCTTCCAGGATGTATATGATCACAATGCAGGAGTTCCCAGGATCGTGATCTTCACAATACAGGAGCTTCCAGGATGTGGCTCTTCGAACTGCAGGATCACCCAGGCTGTGAATCACCACACTGCAGGAGTTTCCAGGATGTGGATCTTCACACTGCCGGAGTTTCCAGGATGTGCATCTTCAGACTGCAGGAGTTCCAGGTATGTGGATCTTCACATTGCAGAAGTTTTCAGGATGTGGATCTTCACACTGCAGGAGTTTCCATGATTTGGCTCTTTAAATTGCAGAAGTTTCCAGGATGTGGAACTACGCACTACAGGAGTTTCCAGTATGTGAATCTTCACAGTGCTGGAGTCTCCAGTATATGGATATTCATACCATAGGAGTTTCCTCGATTGGACATTCCACACTACAGAAGTTTCCAGTATGTGAATCTTCACACATCCAGGAGTTTCCAGGATCTGGATCTGCCCAATTCAGGATCTTCCAGGATGTGGATGTACATAGTGCAGATGTTTCCAGCATGTGGCTCGTCACATTGCAGGAGTTTCCAGGATGTGAATCTAAAGACTGCAGGAGCTTCCAGGATGTGGAACTTCATAATGCAGTAGCTTACAGGATGTGGATCTTCACACTGCAGAACCTTCCAACATGTGGATCTTCAGGCTGCAGGAGTTTCCAGGATGTGGATCTTCACACTGCAGGCATTTCCAGGCTGTGGATCTTCACACTGCAGGATCTTCCATGGTTTGGATCTTCACACTACAGGAGTTTCCAGCATGTGGATCTTCACACTGCAGGAGTTTACAGCATGTGGATCTTCACACTGAAGAGTTTCCAGCATGTGGATCTTCACACTGCAGGAGTTTACAGCATGTGGATCTTCACACTGAAGAGTTTCCAGGATCTGGATCTTCACACTGCAGGAGTTTCCAGGATGAGGATCTCCACATTGCAGGACCTTCCTGGATGTGGATCTTCACACTGCAGGTGTTTCCAGCATGTCAATCTTCACACCGCCAGAGTTTCCAGTATGTGGATCTTCACACTGCAGGAGATTCCATGATGTGAATCTTCACATTGCAGGAGCTTTCAGTATGTGGTTTTCACAAGGCAGGATCTTCTAGGATATGGATCTTCATGCTCTAGGATCTTCCAGGATGTATATTTTCACACTGAAGGATTTTCCAGAATGTTTATCATAACATTGCAGGAGCTTCCATGATGGGTATCGTGGCACTGCAGGATATTCTGGGATGTGAATGTTCTCACTGCAGAAGTTTCCATCATGTGGATCATCACATTGTAGATGTTTCCATGATGTGGATCTTCACACTGCAGTATCTTCCATAATGTGTCTCTTTACACTGCAGGAGTTTCCAGGATGCGGATCATCGCATTGCAGAAGTTTCCAGGATGTGGATCTTCACACTGTAGGAGATTCCAGGATGTGAATCTGAACACTGAATGAGTTTCCAGGATGTGGATCTTAGTACTGCAGTAACTTCCAGGATATGGATCTGCACACTGCAAGCTTTTCCAGGATGTGGATCTTCATACTGCATGAATTTCTAGGATGTGGAACTTCACACTGTAGGAGTTTGCAGGATGCAATTCTTCTCGGTGCAGTACCTTCCAGGATGTGGAACTTCACACTGCAGATGTTTCCAGGATATCGATGTTCACAGTGCAGGGGCTTGCAGGATGTGGATCAGCGCCCTGCAGGAGTTTCCAGATGTTGATCTTCAAATTGCAGGAGCTTCCAAGATGTGAATGTTCACACTGCCAGAGTTTCCAGCACGTGGATCTTCACACTGCAATTTCTTCCATAATTTGTCTCTACACACTGCAGTAGTTTCTAACATGTGGATCTTCAGACTGCAGTATCTTTCTGGATATGGATCTTCACAATGTTGGATCTTCCAGGATGTACTCTGTCACACTGAAGGATTTTCCAGCATATGAATCTTCACCCCGCAGAAGTTTCCAGGATGTGGATGTTCAAAATGCAGGAGTTTCCAGGATGGAGATATTCACAATGCAGGAGTTTCCAGGATGAGGATATTCGAACTGCAGGATCTTCTAGGCTATGAATCACCACACTGCAGGAGTTTCCAGGATGTGGATCTGCACAAAGCCGGACGTTCCAGGATGTGTATCTTCAGACCATTGGACATTCCAGGATGTGAATCTGAACACTGAAGGAGTTTCCAGGATGTGGATCTGAACACTGAAGGAGTTTCCAGGATGTGGATCTTAGTACTGCACGAGTTTCTAGGATGTGAATCTTCACAAGGAACGAGTTTCCAGGATGAGGGTCTCCACATGGCAGGGGCTTCCTGGATGTGGATCTTCACACTGCAGTAGTTTCCAGCATGTGGATTTTCAAATTGCAGGAGTTTCCCATATGTGGATCTTCACACAGCAGGAGTTTCCAGGATATGGATCTTCATGCTGTAGGATCTTCCAGGATGTTTATTTTTACACTGAAGGATTTTCCAGAATGTGGATCATCCCCCTGCAGGAGCATCCAGGATGGGGCACGTCGCACTGCAGGATATTCTGGGATGTGAATCTTCTCACTGCAGAAGTTTCCATCATGCGGATCATCACATTACTGATGCTTCCAGGATGTGGATCTTCACACTGCAGTATCTTCCATAATGTGTCTCTTTACACTGCAGGAGTTTCCAGGATGCGGATCTTCACACTGCAGGAGTTTCAAGGATATGCATCTTCAGACTTTAGCTGTTGCCAGGATAAGGATCTAAAATCTGCAGGAGTATCCAGGTTAGGGACGTTCAAACAGCAGGAGTTTCCATAATGTGGATCTTCACACTGCAGGAGCTTCCACGATTGGGATCGTCGCAGTGCAGGATATTCCACGATATGAATCTTCTCACTGCAGGAATTTCCAGGATGCGGATCATCTCATTGCAGAAGTTTCCAGGATGTGCATCTTCCTCTGCAGGAGTTTCCAAATGCGGATCATCACATTGCAGAAGTTTCCAGGATCTGGATCTTCACACTGCAGGAGTTTCCAGCATGTGGATCTTTACACTGTAGGAGATTCCAGGATGTGAATCTGAGCACTGAAGGAGCTGCCAGGATGTGGAACTTCATACTGCAGTAGATTCCAGGATATGGATCTGCACACTGCAGGCTCTTGCAGGATGTGGATTTTCATACTGAACGAGTTTCTAGGATGTGGAACTTCACACTGTCGGAGTTTGCAGGATGCAATTCTTCGCACTGGCGGATCTTCCAGGATGTGGAACTTCACACTGCTGAAGTTTCCCGGATATGGATGTTCACAGTGCAGGGCTTTGCAGGATGTGGATCAGCACCCTGCAGGAGTTTCCAGATGTTGATGTTCAAATTGCAGGAGATTCCACGATGTGGCTCTACGCACTGCAGGAGTTTCCAGGATGTGAATGTTCACACTGCCGGAGTTTCCAGCATGTGTATCTTCACACTGCAGTTTCTTCCATAATGTGTCTCTTCACACTGCAGTAGTTTCTAGCATGTGGATCCTCATACTGCAGTATCTTCCTGGAAATGGATCTTCACAATGTTGGATGTTCCAGGAATTAGCCTGTCACACTGAAGGAGTTCCCAGGATATGGATCTTAACCCCGCAGAAGTTTCCAGGATATGGATCTTCAAAATGCAGAGCTTCCAGGATGTGGCTATTCACAAAGCAGGATCTTCCAGGATGTTGAACCTCATGCTGCAGGAGCTTCCAGGATGTGAAACTTCACATTGCAGGAGTTTCCAGGATGGAGATATTCACAATGCTGGAGGTTACAGGATGTGGATCTTCAGACTGCAGGAGTTCCAAGTATGTGGATCTTCACACTGCAGAAGTTTACATGATGTGGCTCTTCAAATTGCAGAACTTTCCATGATGTGGAACGATGCACTACAGGAGTTTCCAGTATGTGAATCTTCACAATGCTTGAGTCTCCAGTATGTGGATATTCATACTACAGGAGTTTCCACGATTGGATCTTGCACACTGCAGAAGTTTCCAGTATGTGGATCTTCAAACTGTCAGAGTTTCCAGGATGTGGATCTGCCCACTTCAGGATCTTCCAGGATGTGGATGTACATAGTGCAGTGGTTTCCAGGATGTAGCTCGTCACATTGCAGGAGTTTCCAGGATGTGAATCTAAAGACTACAGGAGTTTCCAGGATGTGGAACATCATAATGCAGTAGCTTACAGGATGTGGATCTTCACACTGCAGAATCTTCTGGCATGTGGATCTTCAGACTGCAGGAGGATCCAGGATGTGGATCTTCACACTGCAGTCGTTTCCTGGATGTGAGTCTTCAAACTGCAGGATCTTACATGGTGTGGATTTTCCCACTGCAGGTGTTTCCAGCATGTGGATCTTCACACTGCAGGAGTTTCCAGCATGTGGATCTTCACACTGCAGGAGTTTCCAGCTTGTGGATCTTCACACTGCAGGAGTTTCAACAATGTGGATATTCGCACTGGAGGTGTTTGCTGTATGTGAATCTTCATACTGCAGGAGTTTCTGGGTTGTGAATCTTCGAACTGCAGGAGTTTCCAGGATGTGAATCTTCACAGTGCAGTAGTTTCCAGGGTGTGGAGCTTGACACTTCAGAGTCTCCAAGATGTAGATCTTCACACTGCAGGAGTTTCCATCATGTGGATCTTCACACTGATGGAGTTTCCAGGATCTGGATCTTCACACTGCAGGAGTTTCCAGGATCAGGATCTCCACTTTGCAGGACCTTCCTGGATGTGGATCTTCAAACTGCAGGAATGTCCAGCATGTCGATCTTCACACCGCCAGAGTTTCCAGTATGTGGATCTTCACACTGCAGGAGATTCCATGATGTCAATCTTCACATTGCAAGATCTTTCAGGATGTGGTTTTTGCAAGGCAGGATCTTCAAGGATATGGTATCTTCATGCTGCAGGATCTTCCAGAATGTATATTTTCACACTGAAGAATTTTCCAGAATGTGTATCATAACAGTTCAGGAGATTCCCAGATGGGGATCGTGGCACTGCAGGATATTCTCGGATGGGCATATTCTCACTGCAGATGCTTCCATCATGTGGATCATCACATTGTAGATGTTTCCATGATGTGGATCTTCACACTGCATTATCTTCCATAATGTGTCTCTTCACACTGCAGGAGTTTCCAGGATGCAGATCATCACATTGCAGAAGTTTCCAGGATGTGGTTCTTCACACTGCAGGAGTTTCCAGGATATGGATCTTCACACTGTAGGAGACTCCTGGATGTGAATCTGAACACTGAAGGAGTTTCCAGGACATGGATCTTAGTACTGTAGTAGCTTCCAGGATATGGACCTGCACACTGCAGGCTCTTCCAGGATGTGGGTCTTCATACCGCACGAGTTTCTAGGATGTGGAACTTCACACTGTACGAGTTTGCAGCATGCAAATCTTCTCACTAAAGGATCTTCCAGGATGTGAAACTTCACACTGCAGAAGTTTGCAGGATATGGATGTTCACACTGCCAGGGTTTGCAGGATGTGGATCAGCACCCTGCAGGAGTTTCCAGATGTTGATCTTCAAATTGCAGGAGATTCCACGATGTGGGTCTACGCACTGCAGGAGTTTCCAGGATGTGAATGTTCACACTGCCAGAGTTTCCAGCATGTGAATCTTCACACTGCAGTTTCTTTCATAATGTGTCTCTTCACACTGCAGTATCTTCCTGGATATGGATGTTCACAATGTTGGATCTTCAAGGATTTAGACTGTCACACTGAAGGAGCTTCCAGGATATGGATCTTCACTCCGCAGAAGTTTGCAGGATGTGGATCTTCAAAATGCAGGAGCTTCTAGGATGTGCATATTCACAATTCAGGATCTTCCAGGATGTCGATCTTCATGCTGGAGGAGCTTCCAAAATCTTGTTGTTCACACTGCAGGATCTTCCAGGATTTGAATCTTCACATTGCAGGAATTTCCAGGATGTGGATCTTCACACTGCCGGAGGTTCCAGGATGTGGATCTTCATACTGCAGGAGTTCCAAGCATGTGGATCTTCACATTGCAGAAGTTTTCAGGATGTGGATCTTCACACTGCAGGAGTTTCCATGATGTGGCTTTTCAAATTGCAGAAGTTTCCAGCAGGTGGAACTACGCACTACAGGAGTTTCCAGTATGTGAATCTTCACACTGCACGATTCTCCAGTATATGGCTTTTCATACTACAGGAGTTTCCACAATTGGATCTTGCACACGGCAGAAGTTTCCAGTATGTGGATCTTCACACTGCCGGAGTTTCCAGGATGTGGATTTGCCCACTTCAGGATCCTCCTGGATGTGGATGTACATAGTGCAGTGGTTTCCAGGATGTGGGTCGTCACATTGCAGGAGCTTCCAGGATTTGAATCTAAAGACTGCAGGAGTTTCCAGGATGTGGAACTTCATAATGCAGTAGCTTACAGGATGTGGATCTTCACACTGCAGTATCTTCCAGCATGTGGATCTTCACACTGCTGGAGTTTCCAGGATGTTAATCTTGACACTGCAGGAGATTCCATGATGTGAATCTTCACATTGCAGGAGCTTTCAGGGTTTGGTTTTCACAAGGCAGGATCTTCAAGGATATGGATCTTCATGCTGTAGGATCTTCCAGAATGTACATTTTCACACTGAAGGATTTTCCTGAATGTGTATCATAAGAGTGCTGGAGCTTCCAGGATGGGAATCGTAGCACTGCAGGATATTCTGGGATGTGAATATTCTCACTGCAGAAGTTTCCATCATGTGGATCATCACATTGTAGATGTTTCCATGACGTGGATCTTCACACTGCAGTATGTTCCATAATATGTCTCTTTACACTGCAGGATGTTCCAGGATGCTGATCATCACATTGCAGAAGTTTCCAGGATGTGGATCATCACACTGTAGAAGATTCCAGGATGAAAATCTGAACCCTGTAGGAGTTTCCAGCATGTGGATCTTCACACTGCAGGAATTTCCATCATGTGGATTTTCATACTGCAGGAGTTTCCACAATGTGGATATTCACACTGCAGGAGTTTCCAGGATGTGCATATTCATACTGCAGGAGTTTCCAGGATGTGAATCTTCACAGCACAGTAGTTTCCAGTGTGTGAAGCTTTACACAGCAGGCGTCTCCAAGACATAGATATTCACACTGCAGGAGTTTCCATCATGTGGATCTTTACACTGAAGGAGTTTCCTGGATCTGGATCTTCAAACTGCAGAGGATTCCAGAATGAGGATTTCCACATTGCAGGCGCTTCCTGGATGTGGATCTTCACACTGCAGGAACTTCCATGGTGTGGATCTTCACACTGCAGGAGTTTCCAGCATGTGGAGCTTCATACTGAAGCAGTTTCCCACAATGTGGATATTTGCACTGGAGGAGTATCCAGGATGTGAATCTTCATAAGCAGGAGTTTCCAGGATGTGAATCTTCACACTGCAGGAGTTTCCAGGGTGTGGAGCTTGACACTGCAGGAGTCTCCAAGACGTAGATCTTCACACTGCAGGAGTTTCCAAAATTTGGATCTTCACACTGAAGTAGTTTCCAGGATCTGGATCTTTACACTGCAGGAGTTTGCAGGATGAGGATCTCCACATTGCAGGAGCTTCCTTGATGTGGATCGTCACACTGCAGGAGTTTCCAGCATGTGGATCTTCACAGCGCCAGAGTTTCCAGTATGTGGATCTTCAAACTGCAGGAGATTCCACGATGTGAATCTTCACATTGCTGGAGCTTTCAGGATGTGGTTTTCGCAAGGCAGGATCTTCTAGGATATGGATCTTCATGCTATAGGATCTTCCAGGATGTATATTTTCACACTGAAGGATTTTCAAGAATGTGTATCATAACAGTGCAGGATCTTCCAGGATGGGGATCATGACACTGCAGGATATTCTGGGATGTGAATATTCTCACTGCAGAAGTTTCCATCATGCGGATCATCACATTGTAGATGTTTCCATGATATGGATCTTCACACTGCAGTATCTTCCATAATGTGTCTCGTTACACTGCAGAAGTTTCCAGGATGCGGATCATCACATTACAGAAGTTTCCAGGATGTGGATCTTCACACTGTAGGAGATTCCAGGATGTGAATCTGAACACTGAAGGAGTTTCCAGGATGTGGATCTTAGTACCGCTGTAGCTTCCAGGATATGGATCTGCACACTGCAGGATCTTACAGGATGTGGATCGTCATACTGCACGAGTTTCTAGGATGTGGAAATTCACACTGTAGGAGTTTGCAGGATGCAATTCTTCTCACTGAAGTACCTTCCAGGATATCGAACGTCACACTGCAGATGTTTCCAGGATATCGACGTTCACAATGCAGGGGCTTGCAGGATGTGGATCAGCGCCCTGCAGGAGTTTCCAGATGTTGATCTTCAAATTGCAGGAGATTCCACGATGTGGCTCTACGCACTGCAGGAGCTTCCAAGATGTGAATGTTCACACTGCCAGAGTTTTGAGCACGTGGATCTTCAAACTGCAGTTTCTTCCATAATTTGTCTCTTCACACTGCAGTAGTTTCTAGCATGTGGATCTTCAGACTGCAGTATCTTCCTGGATATGGATCTTCACAATGTTGGATCTTCCTGAATGTGGATCTTCACGTTGCAGGAGCTTCCAGGATATGGATGTTCGCACTGCTGGATCTTCCAGGATGTGAATCTTCACATTGCAGGAGTTTCCAGGATGGAGATATTCACAATGCAGGAGTTTCCAGGAGGAGGATCTTCGAACTGCAGGATCTTCTAGGCTATGAATCACCACACTGCAGGAGTTTCCAGGATGTGGATCTGCACCAGGCCGGACGTTCCAGGATGCGTATCTTCAGACCATTGGACATTCCAGGATGTGAATCAGAACACTGAAGGAGTTTCCACGATGTGGATCTCCACATTGAGGGGGCTTCCTGGATGTGGATCTTCACACTGCAGGAGTTTCCAGCATGTGGATTTTCAAATTGCAGGAGTTTCCCATATGTGGATCTTCACACAGCAGGAGTTTCCAGGATGTGGATCTTCTCACAGCACGCTCTTCCAGGATGTCGTTTTCACCAGGCAGGATCTTCCAGGATATGGATCTTCATGCTGTAGGATCTTCCAGGATGTTTATTTTTACACTGAAGGATTTTCTAGAATGTGGATCATCCCCCTGCAGGAGCTTCCAGGATGGGGTACGTCGCACTGCAGGATATTCTGGGATGTGAATCTTCTCACTGCAGAAGTTTCCATCATGCGGATCATCACATTACAGATGCTTCCAAAATGTGGATCTTCACACTGCAGTATCTTCCATAATGTGTCTCTTTACACTGCAGGAGTTTCCAGGATGTGGATCTTCACACTGCCGGTATTTCCAGGATGCGGATCTTCACACTGCAGGAGTTTCAAGGATATGCATCTTCAGACTTTAGCTGTTGCCAGGATAAGGATCAAAAATCTGCAGGAGTATCCAGGTTAGGGACGTTCAAACAGCAGGAGTTACCATAATGTGGATCTTCACACTGCAGGAGCTTCCAAAATTGGGATCGTCGCAGTGCAGGATATTCCACAATATGAATCTTCTCACTGCAGGAATTTCCAGGATGCGGATCATCTCATTGCAGAAATTTCCAGGATGTGCATCTTCCTCTGAAGGAGTTTCCAAATGCGGATCATCACATTGCAGAAGTTTCCAGGATCTGGATCTTCACACAGCAGGAGTTTCCAGCATGTGGATCTTTACACTGTAGGAGATTCCAGGATATGAATTTGAGCACTGAAAGAGTTCCCAGGATGTGGAACTTCATACTGCAGTAGCTTCCAGGATATGGATCTGCACACTGCAGGCTCTTGCAGGATGTGGATCTTCATACTGCACGAGTTTCTAGGATGTGGAACTTCACAAAGTAGGAGTTTGCAGGATGCAATTCTTCTCACTGGCGGATCATCCAGGATGTGGAACTTCACACGGCAGAAGTTTCCCAGATATGGATGTTGACAGTGCAGGGCTTTGCAGGATGTGGATCAGCACCCTGCAGGAGTTTCCAGATGTTGATGTTCAAATTGCAGGAGATTCCACGATGTGGATCTTCACACTGCAGGAGTTTCCAGGATGTGGATCTTCACACTGTAGGAGATTCCTGGATGTGAATCTGAACACTGAAGGAGTTTCCAGGATATGGATCTTAGTACTGTAGTAGCTTCCAGGATATGGATCTGCACACTGCAGGCTCTTCCAGGATGTGGATCTTCATACTGCACAAGTTTCTAGCATGTGGAACTTCACACTGTAGGAGTTTGCAGCATGCAAATCTTCTCACTAGAGGATCTTCCAGGATGTGGAACTTCACACTGCAGAAGTTTGCTGGATCTGGATGTTGACACTGCAGGGATTTGCAGGATGTGGATGTTCGCACTGCAGGATCTTCCAGGATGTGAATCTTCACAGTGCAGGAGTTTCCAGGATGGAGATATTCACAATGCTGGAGGTTCCAGGATGTGGATCTTCAGACTGCAGGAGTTCCAAGTATGTGGATCTTCACAATGCAGAAGTTTCCATGATGTGGCTCTTCAAATTGCAGAAGTTTCCATGATGTGGAACGATGCACTACAGGAGTTTCCAGTATGTGCATCTTCACACTGCTTGAGTCTCCAGTATGTGGATATTCATACTATAGGAGTTTCCACGATTGGATCTTCCCACTGCAGATATTTCCATTATGTGGATCTTCACACTGTCGGAGTTTCCAGGATGTGGATCTGCCTACTTCAGGATCTTCCAGGATGTGGATGTACATAGTGCAGTGGTTTCCAGGATGTGGCTCGTCACATTGCAGGAGTTTCCAGGATGTGAATCTAAAGACTGCAGGAGTTTCCAGATGTTGATCTTCAAATTGCAGGAGATTCCACGATGTGGCTCTACGCACTGCAGGAGTTTCCAGGATGTGAATGTTCACACTGCCAGAGTTTCCAGCATGTGGATCTTCACACTGCAGTTTCTTCCATAATGTGTCTCTTCACACTGCAGTAGTTTTTAGCATGTGGATCCTCATACTGCAGTATATTCCTGGATATGGATCTTCACAATGTTGGATCTTCCAGGAAGTAGACTGTCAGACTGAAGGAGTTCCCAGGATATGGATCTTCACCCCGCAGAAGTTTCCAGGATGTGGATCTTCAAAATGCAGAGCTTCCAGGATGTCGATATTCACAAAGCAGGATCTTCCAGTATGTTGAACGTCATGCTGCAGGAGATTCCAGGATATGGATCTGCACACTGCAGGCTCTTCCAGGATGTGGATCTTCATACTGCACAAGTTTCTAGCATGTGGAACTTCACACTGTAGGAGTTTGCAGCATGCAAATCTTCTCACTAGAGGATCTTCCAGGATGTGGCAGGCTCTTCCAGGATGTGGATCTTCATACTGCACAAGTTTCTAGCATGTGGAACTTCACACTGTAGGAGTTTGCAGCATGCAAATCTTCTCACTAGAGGATCTTCCAGGATGTGGAACTTCACACTGCAGAAGTTTGCAGGATCTGATGTTGACACTGATGGGGTATGCAGGATGTGGATGTTCGCACTGCAGGATCTTCCAGGATGTGAATCTTCACAGTGCAGGAGTTTCCAGGATTGGGATATTCACATGGCTGGAGGTTCCAGGATGTGGATCATCAGACTGCAGGAGTTCCAAGTATGTGGATCTTCACACTGCAGAAGTTTCCATGATGTGGCTCTTCAAATAGCAGAAGTTTCCATGATGTGGAACGATGCACTACAGGAGTTTCCAGTATGTGAATCTTCACACTGCTTGAGTCTCCAGTATGTGGATATTCATAATATATGAGTTTCCACGACTGGATCTTGCACACTGCAGATGTTTCCAGTATGTGGATCTTCAAACTGTCGGAGTTTCCAGGATGTGGATCTGCCCACTTCAGGATCTTCCAGGATGTGGATGTACATAGTGCAGTGGTTTCCAGGATGTGGCTCGTCACATTGCAGGACTTTCCAGGATGCGAATCTAAAGACTGCAAGAGTTTCCAGGATGTGGAACATCATAATGCAGAAGCTTACTGAATGTGGATCTTCACACTGAAGAATCTTCTGGCATGTGGATCTTCAGACTGCAGGAGTTTACAGGAAGTGGATCTTCACACTGCAGGAGTTTCCACAATGTGCATATTTGCACTGGAGGTGTTTGCTGTATTTGAATCTTCATACTGCAGGAGTTTGCAGGATGTGAATCTTCACAGAGCATTCGTTTCCAGGGTGTGGAGCTTGACACTGCAGGAGTCTCCAAGATGTAGATCTTCACACTGCAGGAGTTTCCATCATGTGGATCTTAACACTGATGGAGTTTCCAGGATCTGGATCTTCACACTGCAGGAGTTTCCATGATGAGGATCTCCACATTGCAGGACCTTCCTGGATGTGGATCTTCACACTGCAGGAGATTCCATGATGTCAATCTTCACATTGCAAGAGCTTTCCGAATGTGGTTTTCGCAAGGCAGGATCTTCAAGGATATTTATCTTCATGCTGCAGGATCTTCCAGAATGTATATTTTCACACTGAAGAATTTTCCAGAATGTGTATCATAACAGTGCAGGAGACTCCCAGATGGGGATCGTGGCACTGCAGGATACTCTGGGATGGGCATATTCTCACTGCAGAAGTTTCCATCATGTGGATCATCACATTGTAGATGTTTCCATAATGTGGATCTTCACACTGCATTATCTTCCATAATGTCTCTCTCTACACTGCAGGAGTTTCCAGGATGCAGATCATCACATTGCAGAAATTTCCTGGATGTGAACCTGAACACAGAAGGAGTTTCCAGGATATGGATCTTAGTACTGTAGTAGCTTCCAGGATATGGATCTGCACACTGCAGGCTCTTCCAGGATGTGGATCTTCATACTGCACAAGTTTCTAGCATGTGGAACTTCACACTGTAGGAGTTCGCAGCATGCAAATCTTCTCACTAGAGGATCTTCCAGGATGTGGAACTTCACACTGCAGATGTTTGCAGGATCTGGATGTTGACACTGCAGGGTTTTGCAGGATGTGAATGTTCGCAGTGCAGGAGTTTCCAGGATGTAGATATTCACAATGCTGGAGGTTCCAGGATTTGGATCTTCAGACTGCAGGAGTTCCAAGTATGTGGATCTTCACACTGCAGAAGTTTCCATGATGTGGCTCTTCAAATTGCAGAACTTTCCATGATGTGGAACGAGGCACTACAGGACTTTCAAGTATGTGCATCTTCACACTGCTTGAGTCTCCAGTATGTGGATATTCATACTATAGGAGTTTCCACGATTGGATCTTGCACACTGCAGAAGTTTCCAGTATGTGGATCTTCACACTGTCGGAGTTTCCAGGATGTGGATCTGCCCACTTCAGGATCTTCCAGGATGTGGATGTACATAGTGCAAAGGTTTCCAGGATGTGGGTCGTCACATTGCAGGAGTTACCAGGATGTGAATCTAAAGACTGCAGGAGTTTCCAGATGTTGATCTTCAAATTGCAGGAGATTCCACGCTGTGGCTCTACGCACTGCAGGAGTTTCCAGGATGTGAATGTTCACACTGCCAGAATTTCCAGCATGTGGATCTTCACACTGCAGTTTCTTCCATAATGTGTCTCTTCACACTGCAGTAGTTTCTAGCATGTGGATCCTCATACTGCAATATCTTCCTGGATATGGATCTTCACAATGTTGGATCTTCCAGGATGTAGACTGTCAAACTGAAGGAGTCCCCAGGATATGGATCTTAACCCCGCAGAAGTTTCCAGGATGTGGATCTTCAAAATGCAGAGCTTCCAGGATGTGGATATTAACAAAGCAGGATCTTCCAGGATGTTGAACCTCATGCTGCAGGAGCTTCCAGGATATGAATGTTCGCACTGCAGGATCTTCCAGGATGTGAATCTTCACATTGCAGGATTTTCCAGGTTGGAGATATTCACAATGCTGGAGGTTCCAGGATGTGGATCTTCATACTGCAGGAGTTTCAAGTATGTGGATCTTTACACTGCAGAAGTTTCCATGATGTGGCTCTTCAAATTGCAGAAGATTCCATGATGTGGAACGACTCACTGCAGAAGTTTCCAGTATGTGGATCTTCGCACTGTCGGAGTTTCCAGGATGTGGATCTGCCCACTTCAGGATCTTCCAGGATGTGGATGTACATAGTGCAGTCGTTTCCAGGATGTGGCTCTTCACATTTCAGGAGTTACCAGGATGTGAATCTAAAGACTGCAAGAGTTTCCAGGATGTGGAACATCATAATGCAGTAGCTTACAGCATGTGGATCTTCACACTGCAGAATCTTCCGGCATGTGGATCTTCAGACTTCAGGAGTTTCCAGGATGTGGATCTTCACACTCCAGTCGTTTCCTGGATATTGATCTTCAAACTGCAGGATCTTCCATGATGTGGATCTTCACACTGCAGGAGTTTCCTGCATGTGAATCTTCACACTGCAGGAGTTTCCAACATGTGGATCTTCACACTGCAGGAGTTTCCAGCTTTTGGATCTTCACACTGCAGGAGTTTCCAGCTTTTGGATCTTCACACTGCAGGAGTTTCCACAATGTGGATATTTGCACTGGAGGTGTTTGCTGTATGTGAATCTTCATACTGCTGGAGTTTCCAGGATGTGAATCTTCACAGTGCAGTAGTTTCCAGGGTGTGGAGCTTGACCCTGCAGGAGTCTCCAAGATGTAGATCTTCACACTGCAGGAGTTTCCATCATGTGGATCTTCACACTGATGGAGTTTCCAGGATCTGGATCTTCACACTGCAGGAGTTTCCAGGATCAGGATCTCCACATTGCAGGACCTTCCTGGATGTGGATCTTCACACTGCAGGAATGTCCAGCATGTGGATCTTCACACCGCCAGAGTTTCCAGTATGTGGATCTTCACACTGCAGGAGATTCCATGATGTCAGTCTTCACATTGCAAGAGCTTTCAGGATGTGGTTTCCGCAAGGCAGGATCTTCAAGGATATGGATCTTCATGCTGCAGGATCTTCCAGAATGTATATTTTCACACTGAAGAATTTTCCAGAATGTGTATCATAACAGTGCAGGAGATTCCCAGATGGGGATCGTGGCACTGCAGGATATTCTGGGATGGACATATTATCACTGCAGAAGTTTCCATCATGTGGATCATCACATTGTAGATGTTTCCATAATGTGGATCTTCACACTGCATTATCTTCCATAATGTGTCTCATTACACTGCAGGAGGTTCCAGGATGCAGATCATCACATTGCAGAAGTTTCCAGGATGTGGATCTTCACACTGCAGGAGTTTCCAGGATGTGGATCTTCACACTGTAGGAGATTCCTGGATGTGAATCTGAACACTGAAGGAGGTTCCAGGATATGGATCTTAGTACTGTAGTAGCTTCCAGGATATGGATCTGCACACTGCAGGCTCTTCCAGGATGTGGATCTTCATACTGCACAAATTTCTAGCATGTGGAACTTCACACTGTAGGAGTTTGCAGCATGCAAATCTTCTCACTAGAGGATCTTCCAGGATGTGGAACTTCACACTGCAGAAGTTTGCAGAATCTGGATGTTGACTCTGCAGGGGTTTTCAGGATGTGAATGTTCGCACTGCAGGATCTTCCAGGATGTGAATGTTGGCAGTGAAGGAGTTTCCAGGATGAAGATATTCACAATGCTGGAGGTTCCAGGATTTGGATCTTCAGACTGCACGAGTTCCAAGTATGTGGATCTTCACACTGCAGAAGTTTCCATGATGTGGCTCTTCAAATTGCAGAACTTTCCATGATGTGGAACGAGGCACTACAGGAGTTTCAAGTATGTGCATCTTCACACTGCTTGAGTCTCCAGTATGTGGATATTCATACTATAGGAGTTTCCACGATTGGATCTTGCACACTGCAGAAGTTTCCAGTATGTGGATCTTCACACTGTCGGAGTTTCCAGGATGTGGATCTGCCCACTTCAGGATATTCCAGGATGTGGATGTACATAGTGCAAAGGTTTCCAGGATGTGGGTCGTCACATTGCAGGAGTTACCAGAATGTGAATCTAAAGACTGCAGGAGTTTCCAGATGTTGATCTTCAAATTGCTGGAGATTCCACGATGTGGCTCTACGCACTGCAGGAGTTTCCAGGATGTGAATGTTCACACTGCCAGAGTTTCCAGCATGTGGATCTTCACACTGCAGTTTCTTCCATAATGTGTCTCTTCACACTGCAGTAGTTTCTAGCATGTGGATCCTCATACTGCAATATCTTCCTGGATATGGAACTTCACAATGTTGGATCATCCAGGATATAGACTGGCAAACTGAAGGAGTTCCCAGGATATGGATGTTCACCCCGCAGAAGTTTCCAGGATGTGGATCTTCAAAATGCAGAGCTTCCAGGATGTGGATATTAACAAAGCAGGATCTTCCAGGATGTTGAACCTCATGCTGCAGGAGCTTCCAGGATATGGATGTTCGCACTGCAGGATCTTCCAGGATGTGAATCTTCACATTGCAGGAGTTTCCAGGATGGAGATATTCACAATGCTGGAGGTTCCAGGATGTGGATCTTCACACTGCTTGAGTCTCCAGTATGTGGATATTCATACTATAGGAGTTTCCACGATGGATCTTGCTCAACGCAGAAGTTTCCAGTATGTGGATCTTCACACTGTCGGAGTTTCCAGGATGTCGATCTGCCCACTTCAGGATCTTCCAGGATGTGGATGTACATAGTGCAGTGGTTTCCAGGATGTGGCTCATCACATTGCAGGATTTTCCAGGATGTGAATCTAAAGACTGCAAGAGTTTCCAGGATGTGGAACATCATAATGCAGTAGCTTACAGCATGTGGATCTTCACACTGCAGAATCTTCCGGCATGTGGATCTTCAGACTGCAGGAGTTTCCAGGATGTGGATTTTCACACTGCAGTCGTTTCCTGGATATGGTTCTTCAAACTGCAGGATCTTCCATGGTGTGGATCTTCACACTGCAGGAGTTTCCAGCATGTGAATCTTCACACTGCAGGAGTTTCCAACATGTGGATCTTCACACTTCAGGAGTTTCCAATTTGTGGATCTTCACACTGCAGGAGTTTCCAGGATGTGAATCTTCACAGTGCAGTAGTTTCCAGGGTGTGGAGCTTGACCCTGCAGGAGTCTCCAAGATGTAGATCTTCACACTGCAGGAGTTTCCATCATGTGGATCTTCACACTGATGGAGTTTCCAGGATCTGGATCTTCACACTGCATGAGTTTCCAGGATGAGGATCTCCACATTGCAGGACCTTCCTGGATGTGGATCTTCACACTGCAGGAATGTCCAGCATGTGGATCTTCACACCGCCAGAGTTTCCAGTATGTGGATATTAACACTGCAGGAGATTCCATGATGTCAATCTTCACATTGCAAGAGCTTTCAGGATGTGGTTTTCGCTAGGCAGGATCTTCAAGGATATGGATCTTCATGCTGTAGGATCTTCCAGAATGTATATTTTCACACTGAAGAATTTTCCAGAATGTGTATCATAACAGTGCAGGAGATTCCCAGATGGGGATCGTGGCACTGCAGGATATTCTGGGATGGGCATATTCTCACTGCAGAAGTTTCCATCATGTGGATCATCACATTGTAGATGTTTCCATGATGTGGATCTTCACACTGCATTATCTTCCATAATGTGTCTCTTTACACTGCAGGAGGTTCCAAAATGCAGATCATCACATTGCAGATGTTTCCAGGACGTCGATCTTCACACTGCAGGAGTTTCCAGGGTGTGGAGCTTGACACTGCAGGAGTCTCCAAGATGTAGATCTTCACACTGCAGGAGTTTCCATCATGTGGATCTTCACACTGATGGAGTTTCCAGGATCTGGATCTTCACACTGCAGGAGTTTCCATGATGAGGATCTCCACATTGCAGGACCTTCCTGGATGTGGATCTTCACACTGCAGGAGATTCCATGATGTCAATCTTCACATTGCAAGAGCTTTCCGAATGTGGTTTTCGCAAGGCAGGATCTTCAAGGATATTTATCTTCATGCTGCAGGATCTTCCAGAATGTATATTTTCACACTGAAGAATTTTCCAGAATGTGTATCATAACAGTGCAGGAGACTCCCAGATGGGGATCGTGGCACTGCAGGATACTCTGGGATGGGCATATTCTCACTGCAGAAGTTTCCATCATGTGGATCATCACATTGTAGATGTTTCCATAAGGTGGATCTTCACACTGCATTATCTTCCATAATGTCTCTCTCGACACTGCAGGAGTTTCCAGGATGCACATCATCACATTGCAGAAGTTTCCTGGGTGTGAATCTGAACACAGAAGGAGTTTCCAGGATATGGATCTTAGTACTGTAATAGCTTCCAGGATATGGATCTGCACACTGCAGGCTCTTCCAGGATGTGGATCTTCATACTGCACAAGTTTCTAGCATGTGGAACTTCACACTGTAGGAGTTTGCAGCATGCAAATCTTCTCACTAGAGGATCGTCCAGGATGAGGAACTTCAGACTGCAGATGTTTGCAGGATCTGGATGTTGACACTGCAGGGGTTTGCAGGATGTGAATGTTCGCACTGCAGGAGTTTCCAGGATGCAGATATTCACAATGCTGGAGGTTCCAGGATTTGGATCTTCAGACTGCAGGAGTTCCAAGTATGTGGATCTTCACACTGCAGAAGTTTCCATGATGTGGCTCTTCAAATTGCAGAACTTTCCATGATGTGGAACGAGGCACTGCAGGAGTTTCAAGTATGTGCATCTTCGCACTGCTTGAGTCTCCAGTATGTGGATATTCATACTATAGGAGTTTCCACGATTGGATCTTGCACACTGCAGAAGTTTCCAGTATGTGGATCTTCACACTGTCGGAGTTTCCAGGATGTGGATCTGCCCACTTCAGGATCTTCCAGGATGTGGATGTACATAGTGCAAAGGTTTCCAGGATGTGGGTCGTCACATTGCAGGAGTTACCAGGATGTGAATCTAAAGACTGCAGGAGTTTCCAGATGTTGATCTTCAAATTGCAGGAGATTCCACGCTGTGGCTCTACGCACTGCAGGAGTTTCCAGGATGTGAATGTTCACACTGCCAGAATTTCCAGCATGTGGATCTTCACACTGCAGTTTCTTCCATAATGTGTCTCTTCACACTGCAGTAGTTTCTAGCATGTGGATCCTCATACTGCAATATCTTCCTGGATATGGATCTTCACAATGTTGGATCTTCCAGGATGTAGACTGTCAAACTGAAGGAGTCCCCAGGATATGGATCTTAACCCCGCAGAAGTTTCCAGGATGTGGATCTTCAAAATGCAGAGCTTCCAGGATGTGGATATTAACAAAGCAGGATCTTCCAGGATGTTGAACCTCATGCTGCAGGAGCTTCCAGGATATGAATGTTCGCACTGCAGGATCTTCCAGGATGTGAATCTTCACATTGCAGGATTTTCCAGGTTGGAGATATTCACAATGCTGGAGGTTCCAGGATGTGGATCTTCATACTGCAGGAGTTTCAAGTATGTGGATCTTTACACTGCAGAAGTTTCCATGATGTGGCTCTTCAAATTGCAGAAGTTTCCATGATGTGGAACGACTCACTGCAGAAGTTTCCAGTATGTGGATCTTCACACTGTCGGAGTTTCCAGGATGTGGATCTGCCCACTTCAGGATCTTCCAGGATGTGGATGTACATAGTGCAGTCGTTTCCAGGATGTGGCTCTTCACATTTCAGGAGTTACCAGGATGTGAATCTAAAGACTGCAAGAGTTTCCAGGATGTGGAACATCATAATGCAGTAGCTTACAGCATGTGGATCTTCACACTGCAGAATCTTCCGGCATGTGGATCTTCAGACTTCAGGAGTTTCCAGGATGTGGATCTTCACACTCCAGTCGTTTCCTGGATATTGATCTTCAAACTGCAGGATCTTCCATGATGTGGATCTTCACACTGCAGGAGTTTCCTGCATGTGAATCTTCACACTGCAGGAGTTTCCAACATGTGGATCTTCACACTGCAGGAGTTTCCAGCTTTTGGATCTTCACACTGCAGGAGTTTCCAGCTTTTGGATCTTCACACTGCAGGAGTTTCCACAATGTGGATATTTGCACTGGAGGTGTTTGCTGTATGTGAATCTTCATACTGCTGGAGTTTCCAGGATGTGAATCTTCACAGTGCAGTAGTTTCCAGGGTGTGGAGCTTGACCCTGCAGGAGTCTCCAAGATGTAGATCTTCACACTGCAGGAGTTTCCATCATGTGGATCTTCACACTGATGGAGTTTCCAGGATCTGGATCTTCACACTGCAGGAGTTTCCAGGATCAGGATCTCCACATTGCAGGACCTTCCTGGATGTGGATCTTCACACTGCAGGAATGTCCAGCATGTGGATCTTCACACCGCCAGAGTTTCCAGTATGTGGATCTTCACACTGCAGGAGATTCCATGATGTCAGTCTTCACATTGCAAGAGCTTTCAGGATGTGGTTTCCGCAAGGCAGGATCTTCAAGGATATGGATCTTCATGCTGCAGGATCTTCCAGAATGTATATTTTCACACTGAAGAATTTTCCAGAATGTGTATCATAACAGTGCAGGAGATTCCCAGATGGGGATCGTGGCACTGCAGGATATTCTGGGATGGACATATTATCACTGCAGAAGTTTCCATCATGTGGATCATCACATTGTAGATGTTTCCATAATGTGGATCTTCACACTGCATTATCTTCCATAATGTGTCTCATTACACTGCAGGAGGTTCCAGGATGCAGATCATCACATTGCAGAAGTTTCCAGGATGTGGATCTTCACACTGCAGGAGTTTCCAGGATGTGGATCTTTACACTGTAGGAGATTCCTGGATGTGAATCTGAACACTGAAGGAGTTTCCAGGATATGGATCTTAGTACTGTAGTAGCTTCCAGGATATGGATCTGCACACTGCAGGCTCTTCCAGGATGTGGATCTTCATACTGCACAAATTTCTAGCATGTGGAACTTCACACTGTAGGAGTTTGCAGCATGCAAATCTTCTCACTAGAGGATCTTCCAGGATGTGGAACTTCACACTGCAGAAGTTTGCAGAATCTGGATGTTGACTCTGCAGGGGTTTTCAGGATGTGAATGTTCGCACTGCAGGATCTTCCAGGATGTGAATGTTGGCAGTGAAGGAGTTTCCAGGATGAAGATATTCACAATGCTGGAGGTTCCAGGATTTGGATCTTCAGACTGCACGAGTTCCAAGTATGTGGATCTTCACACTGCAGAAGTTTCCATGATGTGGCTCTTCAAATTGCAGAAGTTTCCATGATGTGGAATGAGGCTCTACAGGAGTTTCCGGTATGTGCATCTTCACACTGCTTGAGTCTCCAGTACGTGGATATTCATACTATAGGAGTTTCCACGATTGGATCTTGCACACTGCAGAAGTTTCCAGTATGTGGATCTTCACACTGTCGGAGTTTCCAGGATGTGGATCTGCCCACTTCAGGATCTTCCAGGATGTGGATGTAAGTAGTGCAAAGGTTTCTTGGATGTGGGTCATCACATTGCAGGAGTTACCAGGATGTGAATCTAAAGACTGCAGGAGTTTCCAGATGTTGATCTTCAAATTGCAGGAGATTCCACGCTGTGGCTCTACGCACTGCAGGAGTTTCCAGGATGTGAATGTTCACACTGCCAGAGTTTCCAGCATGTGGATCTTCACACTGCAGTTTCTTCCATAATGTGTCTCTTCACACTGCAGTAGTTTCTAGCATGTGGATCCTCATACTGCAATATCTTCCTGGATATGGATCTTCACAATGTTGGATCTTCCAGGATGTAGACTGTCAAACTGAAGGAGTTCCCACGATATGGATCTTAACCCCGCAGAAGTTTCCAGGATGTGGATCTTCAAAATGCAGAGCTTCCAGGATGTGGATATTAACAAAGCAGGATCTTCCAGGATGTTGAACCTCATGCTGCAGCAGCTTCCAGGATATGAATGTTCACACTGCAGGATCTTCCAGTTTGTGAATCTTCACATTGCAGAAGTTTCCAGGTTGGAGATATTCACAATGCTGGAGGTTCCAGGATGTGGATATTCAGACTGCAGGAGTATCCAGATGTTGATCTTCAAATTGCAGCAGATTCCACGATGTGGCTCTACGCACTGCAGGAGTTTCCAGGATGTGAATGTTCACACTGCCAGAATTTCCAGCATGTGGATCTTCACACTGCAGTTTCTTCCATAATGTGTCTCTTCACACTGCAGTAGTTTCTAGCATGTGGATCCTCATACTGCAATATCTTCCTGGATATAGATCTTCACAATGTTGGATCTTCCAGGATGTAGACTGTCACCCTGAAGGAGTTCCCAGGATATGGATCTTAACCCCGCAGAAGTTTCCAGGATGTGGATCTTCAAAATGCAGAGCTTCCAGGATGTGGATATTAACAAAGCAGGATCTTCCAGGATGTTGAACCTCATGCTGCAGGAGCTTCCAGGATATGGATGTTCACAATGCAGGATCTTCCAGGATAGAATCTTCACATTGCAGGAGTTTCCAGGATGGAGAAGTTCACAATGCTGGAGGTTCCAGGATGTGGATCTTCATACTGCAGGAGTTCCAAGTATGTGGATCTTTACACTGCAGAAGTTTCCATGATGTGGTTCGACGCACTACGGGAGTTTCCAGTATGTGATTCTTCACACTGTTTGAGTCTCCAGTATGTGGATATTCATCCTATAGGAGTTTCCACGATTGGATCTTGCTCACTGCAGAAGTTTCCAGTATGTGAATCTTCACACTGTTGGAGTTTCCAGGATTTGGATCTGCCCACTTCAGGATCTTCCAGGATGTGGATGTACATAGTGCAGTGGTTTCCAGGATGTGGCTCGTCACATTGCAGGAGTTTCCAGGATGTGAATCTAAAGACTGCAAGAGTTTCCAGGATGTGGAACATAATAATGCAGTAGCTTACAGCATGTGGATCTTCACACTGCAGAATCTTCCGGCATGTGGATCTTCAGACTGCAGGAGTTTCCAGGATGTGGATCTTCACACTGCAGTCGTTTCCTGGATATGGATCTTCAAAATGCAGGATCTTCAATGGTGTGGATCTTCACACTGCAGGAGTTTCCAGCATGTGAATCTTCACACTGAAGGAGTTTCCAACATGTGGATCTTCACACTGCAGGAGTTTCCAGCTTGTGGATCTTCACACTGCAGGAGTTTCCACAATGTGGATATTTGCACTGGAGGTGTTTACAGTATGTGAATCTCATAACGCAGTAGTTTCCAGGATGTGAATCTTCACAGTGCAGTAGTTTACAGGGTGTGGAGCTTGACACTGCAGGAGTCTCCAGGATGTAGATCTTCACACTGCAGGAGTTTCCATCATGTGGATCTTCACACTGATGGAGTTTCCAGGATCTGGATCTTCACACTGCAGGAGTTTCCAGGATGAGGATCTCAACATTGCAGGAGATTCCATGATGTCAATCTTCACATTGTAAGAGCTTTCAGGATGTGGTTTTCGCAAGGCAGGATCTTCAAGGATATGGATCTTCATGCTGTAGGATCTTCCAGAATTTATATTTTCACGCTGAAGGATTTTCCAGAATGTGTATCATAACAGTGCAGGAGATTCCCAGATGGGGATCGTGGCACTGCAGGATATTCTGGGATGGACATATTCTCACTGCAGAAGTTTCCATCATGTGTATCATCACATTGTACATGTTTTCATGATGTGGATCTTCACACTGCATTATCTTCCATAATGTGTCTCTTTACACTGCAGGAGGTTCCAGGATGCAGATCATCACATTGCAGAAGTTTCCAGGATGTGGATCTTCTCACTGTAGGAGATTCCTGGATGTGAATCTGAACACTGAAGGAGTTTCCAGGATATGGATCTTAATAGTGTAGTAGTTTCCAGGATATGGATCTGCACACTGCAGGCTCTTCCAGGATGTGGATCTTCATACTGCACAAGTTTCTAGCATGTGGAACTTCACACTGTAGGAGTTTGCAGCATGCAAATCTTCTCACTAGAGGATCTTCCAGGATGTGGAACTTCACACTGCAGAAGTTTGCAGGATCTGGATGTTGACACTGCAGGGGTTTGCAGGATGTGGATATTCGCACTGCAGGATATTCCAGGATGTGAATCTTCACAGTGCAGGAGTTTCCAGGATGGAGATATTCACAATGCTGGAGGTTCCAGGATGTGGATCTTCAGACTGCAGGAGTTCCAAGTATGTGGATCTTCACACTGCAGAAGTTTCCATGATGTGGCTCTTCAAATTGCAGAAGTTTCCATGATGTGGAACGACGCGCTACGGGAGTTTCCAGTATGTGAATCATCACACTGCTTGAGTCTTCAGTATGTGGATATTCATATTATAGGAGTTTCCACGATTGGATGTTGCACACTGCAGAAGTTTCCAGTATGTGGATCTTCACACTGTCGGAGTTTCCAGGATGTGGATCTGCCCACTTCAGGATCTTCCAGGATGTGGATGTACATAGTGCAAAGGTTTCCAGGATGTGGGTCGTCACATTGCAGGGGTTACCAGGATGTGAATCTAAAGACTGCAGGAGTTTCCAGATGTTGATCTTCAAATTGCAGGAGATTCCACGATGTGGCTCTACGCACTGCAGGAGTTTCCAGGATGTGAATGTTCACACTGCCAGAGTTTCCAGCATGTGGATCTTCACACTGCAGTTTCTTCCATAATGTGTCTCTTCACACTGCAGTAGTTTCTAGCATGTGGATCCTCATACTGATGTATCTTCCTGGATATGGATCTTCACAATGTTGGATCTTCCAGGATGTAGACTGTCAAACTGAAGGAGTCCCCAGGATATGGATCTTAACCCCGCAGAAGTTTCCAGGATGTGGATCTTCAAAATGCAGAGCTTCCAGGATGTGAATATTAACAAAGCAGGATCTTCCAGGATGTTGAACCTCATGCTGCAGGAGCTTCCAGGATATGAATGTTCGCACTGCAGGATCTTCTAGGATGTGAATCTTCACATTGCAGGAGTTTCCAGGTTGGAGATATTCACAATGCTGGAGGTTCCAGGATGTGGATCTTCATACTGCAGGAGTTTCAAGTATGTGGATCTTTACACTGCAGAAGTTTCCATGATGTGGCTCTTCAAATTGCAGAAGTTTCCAAGATGTGGAACGACGCACTACAGGAGTTTCCAGTATGTGAATCTTCACACTGCTTGAGTCTCCAGTATGTGGATATTCATACTATAGGTGTTTCCACGATTGGATCTTGCTCACTGCAGAAGTTTCCAGTATGTGGATCTTCACACTGTCGGAGTTTCCAGGATGTGGATCTGCCCACTTCAGGATCTTCCAGGATGTGGATGTACATAGTGCAGTCGTTTCTAGGATGTGGCTCTTCACATTTCAGGAGTTACCAGGATGTGAATCTAAAGACTGCAAGAGTTTCCAGGATGTGGAACATCATAATGCAGTAGCTTACAGCATGTGGATCTTCACACTGCAGAATCTTCCGGCATGTGGATCTTCAGACTTCAGGAGTTTCCAGGATGTGGATCTTCACACTCCAGTCGTTTCCTGGATATTGATCTTCAAACTGCAGGATCTTCCATGATGTGGATCTTCACACTGCAGGAGTTTCCTGCATGTGAATCTTCACACTGCAGGAGTTTCCAACATGTGGATCTTCACACTGCAGGAGTTTCCAGCTTTTGGATCTTCACACTGCAGGAGTTTCCAGCTTTTGGATCTTCACACTGCAGGAGTTTCCACAATGTGGATATTTGCACTGGAGGTGTTTGCTGTATGTGAATCTTCATACTGCTGGAGTTTCCAGGATGTGAATCTTCACAGTGCAGTAGTTTCCAGGGTGTGGAGCTTGACCCTGCAGGAGTCTCCAAGATGTAGATCTTCACACTGCAGGAGTTTCCATCATGTGGATCTTCACACTGATGGAGTTTCCAGGATCTGGATCTTCACACTGCAGGAGTTTCCAGGATCAGGATCTCCACATTGCAGGACCTTCCTGGATGTGGATCTTCACACTGCAGGAATGTCCAGCATGTGGATCTTCACACCGCCAGAGTTTCCAGTATGTGGATCTTCACACTGCAGGAGATTCCATGATGTCAGTCTTCACATTGCAAGAGCTTTCAGGATGTGGTTTCCGCAAGGCAGGATCTTCAAGGATATGGATCTTCATGCTGCAGGATCTTCCAGAATGTATATTTTCACACTGAAGAATTTTCCAGAATGTGTATCATAACAGTGCAGGAGATTCCCAGATGGGGATCGTGGCACTGCAGGATATTCTGGGATGGACATATTCTCACTGCAGAAGTTTCCATCATGTGGATCATCACATTGTAGATGTTTCCATAATGTGGATCTTCACACTGCATTATCTTCCATAATGTGTCTCATTACACTGCAGGAGGTTCCAGGATGCAGATCATCACATTGCAGAAGTTTCCAGGATGTGGATCTTCACCCTGCAGGAGTTTCCAGGATGTGGATCTTTACACTGTAGGAGATTCCTGGATGTGAATCTGAACACAGAAGGAGTTTCCAGGATATGGATCTTAGTACTGTAGTAGCTTCCAGGATATGGATCTGCACACTGCAGGCTCTTCCAGGATGTGGATCTTCATACTGCACAAATTTCTAGCATGTGGAACTTCACACTGTAGGAGTTTGCAGCATGCAAATCTTCTCACTAGAGGATCTTCCAGGATGTGGAACTTCACACTGCAGAAGTTTGCAGAATCTGGATGTTGACTCTGCAGGGGTTTTCAGGATGTGAATGTTCGCACTGCAGGATCTTCCAGGATGTGAATGTTGGCAGTGAAGGAGTTTCCAGGATGAAGATATTCACAATGCTGGAGGTTCCAGGATTTGGATCTTCAGACTGCACGAGTTCCAAGTATGTGGATCTTCACACTGCAGAAGTTTCCATGATGTGGCTCTTCAAATTGCAGAAGTTTCCATGATGTGGAATGAGGCTCTACAGGAGTTTCCGGTATGTGCATCTTCACACTGCTTGAGTCTCCAGTACGTGGATATTCATACTATAGGAGTTTCCACGATTGGATCTTGCACACTGCAGAAGTTTCCAGTATGTGGATCTTCACACTGTCGGAGTTTCCAGGATGTGGATCTGCCCACTTCAGGATCTTCCAGGATGTGGATGTAAGTAGTGCAAAGGTTTCTTGGATGTGGGTCATCACATTGCAGGAGTTACCAGGATGTGAATCTAAAGACTGCAGGAGTTTCCAGATGTTGATCTTCAAATTGCAGGAGATTCCACACTGTGGCTCTACGCACTGCAGGAGTTTCCAGGATGTGAATGTTCACACTGCCAGAATTTCCAGCATGTGGATCTTCACACTGCAGTTTCTTCCATAATGTGTCTCTTCACAATGCAGTAGTTTCTAGCATGTGGATCCTCATACTGCAATATCTTCCTGGATATGGATCTTCACAATGTTGGATCTTCCAGGATGTAGACTGTCAAACTGAAGGAGTTCCCACGATATGGATCTTAACCCGCAGAAGTTTCCAGGATGTGGATCTTCAAAATGCAGAGCTTCCAGGATGTGGATATTAACAAAGCAGGATCTTCCAGGATGTTGAACCTCATGCTGCAGCAGCTTCCAGGATATGAATGTTCACACTGCAGGATCTTCCAGTTTGTGAATCTTCACATTGCAGAAGTTTCCAGGTTGGAGATATTCACAATGCTGGAGGTTCCAGGATGTGGATATTCAGACTGCAGGAGTATCCAGATGTTGATCTTCAAATTGCAGCAGATTCCACGATGTGGCTCTACGCACTGCAGGAGTTTCCAGGATGTGAATGTTCACACTGCCAGAATTTCCAGCATGTGGATCTTCACACTGCAGTTTCTTCCATAATGTGTCTCTTCACACTGCAGTAGTTTCTAGCATGTGGATCCTCATACTGCAATATCTTCCTGGATATAGATCTTCACAATGTTGGATCTTCCAGGATGTAGACTGTCACCCTGAAGGAGTTCCCAGGATATGGATCTTAACCCCGCAGAAGTTTCCAGGATGTGGATCTTCAAAATGCAGAGCTTCCAGGATGTGGATATTAACAAAGCAGGATCTTCCAGGATGTTGAACCTCATGCTGCAGGAGCTTCCAGGATATGGATGTTCACAATGCAGGATCTTCCAGGATAGAATCTTCACATTGCAGGAGTTTCCAGGATGGAGAAGTTCACAATGCTGGAGGTTCCAGGATGTGGATCTTCATACTGCAGGAGTTCCAAGTATGTGGATCTTTACACTGCAGAAGTTTCCATGATGTGGTTCGACGCACTACGGGAGTTTCCAGTATGTGATTCTTCACACTGTTTGAGTCTCCAGTATGTGGATATTCATCCTATAGGAGTTTCCACGATTGGATCTTGCTCACTGCAGAAGTTTCCAGTATGTGAATCTTCACACTGTTGGAGTTTCCAGGATTTGGATCTGCCCACTTCAGGATCTTCCAGGATGTGGATGTACATAGTGCAGTGGTTTCCAGGATGTGGCTCGTCACATGGCAGGAGTTTCCAGGATGTGAATCTAAAGACTGCAAGAGTTTCCAGGATGTGGAACATAATAATGCAGTAGCTTACAGCATGTGGATCTTCACACTGCAGAATCTTCCGGCATGTGGATCTTCAGACTGCAGGAGTTTCCAGGATGTGGATCTTCACACTGCAGTCGTTTCCTGGATATGGATCTTCAAAATGCAGGATCTTCAATGGTGTGGATCTTCACACTGCAGGAGTTTCCAGCATGTGAATCTTCACACTGAAGGAGTTTCCAACATGTGGATCTTCACACTGCAGGAGTTTCCAGCTTGTGGATCTTCACACTGCAGGAGTTTCCACAATGTGGATATTTGCACTGGAGGTGTTTACAGTATGTGAATCTCATAACGCAGTAGTTTCCAGGATGTGAATCTTCACAGTGCAGTAGTTTACAGGGTGTGGAGCTTGACACTGCAGGAGTCTCCAGGATGTAGATCTTCACACTGCAGGAGTTTCCATCATGTGGATCTTCACACTGATGGAGTTTCCAGGATCTGGATCTTCACACTGCAGGAGTTTCCAGGATGAGGATCTCAACATTGCAGGAGATTCCATGATGTCAATCTTCACATTGTAAGAGCTTTCAGGATGTGGTTTTCGCAAGGCAGGATCTTCAAGGATATGGATCTTCATGCTGTAGGATCTTCCAGAATTTATATTTTCACGCTGAAGGATTTTCCAGAATGTGTATCATAACAGTGCAGGAGATTCCCAGATGGGGATCGTGGCACTGCAGGATATTCTGGGATGGACATATTCTCACTGCAGAAGTTTCCATCATGTGGATCATCACATTGTAGATGTTTTCATGATGTGGATCTTCACACTGCATTATCTTCCATAATGTGTCTCTTTACACTGCAGGAGGTTCCAGGATGCAGATCATCACATTGCAGAAGTTTCCAGGATGTGGATCTTCTCACTGTAGGAGATTCCTGGATGTGAATCTGAACACTGAAGGAGTTTCCAGGATATGGATCTTAATAGTGTAGTAGTTTCCAGGATATGGATCTGCACACTGCAGGCTCTTCCAGGATGTGGATCTTCATACTGCACAAGTTTCTAGCATGTGGAACTTCACACTGTAGGAGTTTGCAGCATGCAAATCTTCTCACTAGAGGATCTTCCAGGATGTGGAACTTCACACTGCAGAAGTTTGCAGGATCTGGATGTTGACACTGCAGGGGTTTGCAGGATGTGGATATTCGCACTGCAGGATATTCCAGGATGTGAATCTTCACAGTGCAGGAGTTTCCAGGATGGAGATATTCACAATGCTGGAGGTTCCAGGATGTGGATCTTCAGACTGCAGGAGTTCCAAGTATGTGGATCTTCACACTGCAGAAGTTTCCATGATGTGGCTCTTCAAATTGCAGAAGTTTCCATGATGTGGAACGACGCGCTACGGGAGTTTCCAGTATGTGAATCATCACACTGCTTGAGTCTTCAGTATGTGGATATTCATATTATAGGAGTTTCCACGATTGGATGTTGCACACTGCAGAAGTTTCCAGTATGTGGATCTTCACACTGTCGGAGTTTCCAGGATGTGGATCTGCCCACTTCAGGATCTTCCAGGATGTGGATGTACATAGTGCAAAGGTTTCCAGGATGTGGGTCGTCACATTGCAGGGGTTACCAGGATGTGAATCTAAAGACTGCAGGAGTTTCCAGATGTTGATCTTCAAATTGCAGGAGATTCCACGATGTGGCTCTACGCACTGCAGGAGTTTCCAGGATGTGAATGTTCACACTGCCAGAGTTTCCAGCATGTGGATCTTCACACTGCAGTTTCTTCCATAATGTGTCTCTTCACACTGCAGTAGTTTCTAGCATGTGGATCCTCATACTGATGTATCTTCCTGGATATGGATCTTCACAATGTTGGATCTTCCAGGATGTAGACTGTCAAACTGAAGGAGTCCCCAGGATATGGATCTTAACCCCGCAGAAGTTTCCAGGATGTGGATCTTCAAAATGCAGAGCTTCCAGGATGTGAATATTAACAAAGCAGGATCTTCCAGGATGTTGAACCTCATGCTGCAGGAGCTTCCAGGATATGAATGTTCGCACTGCAGGATCTTCTAGGATGTGAATCTTCACATTGCAGGAGTTTCCAGGTTGGAGATATTCACAATGCTGGAGGTTCCAGGATGTGGATCTTCATACTGCAGGAGTTTCAAGTATGTGGATCTTTACACTGCAGAAGTTTCCATGATGTGGCTCTTCAAATTGCAGAAGTTTCCAAGATGTGGAACGACGCACTACAGGAGTTTCCAGTATGTGAATCTTCACACTGCTTGAGTCTCCAGTATGTGGATATTCATACTATAGGTGTTTCCACGATTGGATCTTGCTCACTGCAGAAGTTTCCAGTATGTGGATCTTCACACTGTCGGAGTTTCCAGGATGTGGATCTGCCCACTTCAGGATCTTCCAGGATGTGGATGTACATAGTGCAGTCGTTTCCAGGATGTGGCTCTTCACATTTCAGGAGTTACCAGGATGTGAATCTAAAGACTGCAAGAGTTTCCAGGATGTGGAACATCATAATGCAGTAGCTTACAGCATGTGGATCTTCACACTGCAGAATCTTCCGGCATGTGGATCTTCAGACTTCAGGAGTTTCCAGGATGTGGATCTTCACACTCCAGTCGTTTCCTGGATATTGATCTTCAAACTGCAGGATCTTCCATGATGTGGATCTTCACACTGCAGGAGTTTCCTGCATGTGAATCTTCACACTGCAGGAGTTTCCAACATGTGGATCTTCACACTGCAGGAGTTTCCAGCTTTTGGATCTTCACACTGCAGGAGTTTCCAGCTTTTGGATCTTCACACTGCAGGAGTTTCCACAATGTGGATATTTGCACTGGAGGTGTTTGCTGTATGTGAATCTTCATACTGCTGGAGTTTCCAGGATGTGAATCTTCACAGTGCAGTAGTTTCCAGGGTGTGGAGCTTGACCCTGCAGGAGTCTCCAAGATGTAGATCTTCACACTGCAGGAGTTTCCATCATGTGGATCTTCACACTGATGGAGTTTCCAGGATCTGGATCTTCACACTGCAGGAGGTTCCAGGATCAGGATCTCCACATTGCAGGACCTTCCTGGATGTGGATCTTCACACTGCAGGAATGTCCAGCATGTGGATCTTCACACCGCCAGAGTTTCCAGTATGTGGATCTTCACACTGCAGGAGATTCCATGATGTCAGTCTTCACATTGCAAGAGCTTTCAGGATGTGGTTTCCGCAAGGCAGGATCTTCAAGGATATGGATCTTCATGCTGCAGGATCTTCCAGAATGTATATTTTCACACTGAAGAATTTTCCAGAATGTGTATCATAACAGTGCAGGAGATTCCCAGATGGGGATCGTGGCACTGCAGGATATTCTGGGATGGACATATTCTCACTGCAGAAGTTTCCATCATGTGGATCATCACATTGTAGATGTTTCCATAATGTGGATCTTCACACTGCATTATCTTCCATAATGTGTCTCATTACACTGCAGGAGGTTCCAGGATGCAGATCATCACATTGCAGAAGTTTCCAGGATGTGGATCTTCACACTGCAGGAGTTTCCAGGATGTGGATCTTTACACTGTAGGAGATTCCTGGATGTGAATCTGAACACAGAAGGAGTTTCCAGGATATGGATCTTAGTACTGTAGTAGCTTCCAGGATATGGATCTGCACACTGCAGGCTCTTCCAGGATGTGGATCTTCATACTGCACAAATTTCTAGCATGTGGAACTTCACACTGTAGGAGTTTGCAGCATGCAAATCTTCTCACTAGAGGATCTTCCAGGATGTGGAACTTCACACTGCAGAAGTTTGCAGAATCTGGATGTTGACTCTGCAGGGGTTTTCAGGATGTGAATGTTCGCACTGCAGGATCTTCCAGGATGTGAATGTTGGCAGTGAAGGAGTTTCCAGGATGAAGATATTCACAATGCTGGAGGTTCCAGGATTTGGATCTTCAGACTGCACGAGTTCCAAGTATGTGGATCTTCACACTGCAGAAGTTTCCATGATGTGGCTCTTCAAATTGCAGAAGTTTCCATGATGTGGAATGAGGCTCTACAGGAGTTTCCGGTATGTGCATCTTCACACTGCTTGAGTCTCCAGTACGTGGATATTCATACTATAGGAGTTTCCACGATTGGATCTTGCACACTGCAGAAGTTTCCAGTATGTGGATCTTCACACTGTCGGAGTTTCCAGGATGTGGATCTGCCCACTTCAGGATCTTCCAGGATGTGGATGTAAGTAGTGCAAAGGTTTCTTGGATGTGGGTCATCACATTGCAGGAGTTACCAGGATGTGAATCTTCACAGTGCAGTAGTTTCCAGGGTGTGGAGCTTGACCCTGCAGGAGTCTCCAAGATGTAGATCTTCACACTGCAGGAGTTTCCACAATGTGGATATTTGCACTGGAGGTGTTTGCTGTATGTGAATCTTCATACTGCTGGAGTTTCCAGGATGTGAATCTTCACAGTGCAGTAGTTTCCAGGGTGTGGAGCTTGACCCTGCAGGAGTCTCCAAGATGTAGATCTTCACACTGCAGGAGTTTCCATCATGTGGATCTTCACACTGATGGAGTTTCCAGGATCTGGATCTTCACACTGCAGGAGTTTCCAGGATCAGGATCTCCACATTGCAGGACCTTCCTGGATGTGGATCTTCACACTGCAGGAATGTCCAGCATGTGGATCTTCACACCGCCAGAGTTTCCAGTATGTGGATCTTCACACTGCAGGAGATTCCATGATGTCAGTCTTCACATTGCAAGAGCTTTCAGGATGTGGTTTCCGCAAGGCAGGATCTTCAAGGATATGGATCTTCATGCTGCAGGATCTTCCAGAATGTATATTTTCACACTGAAGAATTTTCCAGAATGTGTATCATAACAGTGCAGGAGATTCCCAGATGGGGATCGTGGCACTGCAGGATATTCTGGGATGGACATATTCTCACTGCAGAAGTTTCCATCATGTGGATCATCACATTGTAGATGTTTCCATAATGTGGATCTTCACACTGCATTATCTTCCATAATGTGTCTCATTACACTGCAGGAGGTTCCAGGATGCAGATCATCACATTGCAGAAGTTTCCAGGATGTGGATCTTCACCCTGCAGGAGTTTCCAGGATGTGGATCTTTACACTGTAGGAGATTCCTGGATGTGAATCTGAACACTGAAGGAGTTTCCAGGATATGGATCTTAGTACTGTAGTAGCTTCCAGGATATGGATCTGCACACTGCAGGCTCTTCCAGGATGTGGATCTTCATACTGCACAAATTTCTAGCATGTGGAACTTCACACTGTAGGAGTTTGCAGCATGCAAATCTTCTCACTAGAGGATCTTCCAGGATGTGGAACTTCACACTGCAGAAGTTTGCAGAATCTGGATGTTGACTCTGCAGGGGTTTTCAGGATGTGAATGTTCGCACTGCAGGATCTTCCAGGATGTGAATGTTGGCAGTGAAGGAGTTTCCAGGATGAAGATATTCACAATGCTGGAGGTTCCAGGATTTGGATCTTCAGACTGCACGAGTTCCAAGTATGTGGATCTTCACACTGCAGAAGTTTCCATGATGTGGCTCTTCAAATTGCAGAAGTTTCCATGATGTGGAATGAGGCTCTACAGGAGTTTCCGGTATGTGCATCTTCACACTGCTTGAGTCTCCAGTACGTGGATATTCATACTATAGGAGTTTCCACGATTGGATCTTGCACACTGCAGAAGTTTCCAGTATGTGGATCTTCACACTGTCGGAGTTTCCAGGATGTGGATCTGCCCACTTCAGGATCTTCCAGGATGTGGATGTAAGTAGTGCAAAGGTTTCTTGGATGTGGGTCATCACATTGCAGGAGTTACCAGGATGTGAATCTAAAGACTGCAGGAGTTTCCAGATGTTGATCTTCAAATTGCAGGAGATTCCACACTGTGGCTCTACGCACTGCAGGAGTTTCCAGGATGTGAATGTTCACACTGCCAGAATTTCCAGCATGTGGATCTTCACACTGCAGTTTCTTCCATAATGTGTCTCTTCACACTGCAGTAGTTTCTAGCATGTGGATCCTCATACTGCAATATCTTCCTGGATATGGATCTTCACAATGTTGGATCTTCCAGGATGTAGACTGTCAAACTGAAGGAGTTCCCACGATATGGATCTTAACCCGCAGAAGTTTCCAGGATGTGGATCTTCAAAATGCAGAGCTTCCAGGATGTGGATATTAACAAAGCAGGATCTTCCAGGATGTTGAACCTCATGCTGCAGCAGCTTCCAGGATATGAATGTTCACACTGCAGGATCTTCCAGGATGTGAATCTTCACATTGCAGGAGTTTCCAGGTTGGAGATATTCACAATGCTGGAGGTTCCAGGATGTGGATATTCAGACTGCAGGAGTTTCCAGATGTTGATCTTCAAATTTCAGCAGATTCCACGATGTGGCTCTATGCACTGCAGGAGTTTCCAGGATGTGAATGTTCACACTGCCAGAATTTCCAGCATGTGGATCTTCACACTGCAGTTTCTTCCATAATGTGTCTCTTCACACTGCAGTAGTTTCTAGCATGTGGATCCTCATACTGCAATATCTTCCTGGATATAGATCTTCACAATGTTGGATCTTCCAGGATGTAGACTGTCACCCTGAAGGAGTTCCCAGGATATGGATCTTAACCCCGCAGAAGTTTCCAGGATGTGGATCTTCAAAATGCAGAGCTTCCAGGATGTGGATATTAACAAAGCAGGATCTTCCAGGATGTTGAACCTCATGCTGCAGGAGCTTCCAGGATATGGATGTTCACAATGCAGGATCTTCCAGGATGTGAATTTTCACATTGCAGGAGTTTCCAGGATGGAGAAGTTCACAATGCTGGAGGTTCCAGGATGTGGATCTTCATACTGCAGGAGTTCCAAGTATGTGGATCTTTACACTGCAGAAGTTTCCATGATGTGGTTCGACGCACTACGGGAGTTTCCAGTATGTGATTCTTCACACTGTTTGAGTCTCCAGTTTGTGGATATTCATCCTATAGGAGTTTCCACGATTGGATCTTGCTCACTGCAGAAGTTTCCAGTATGTGAATCTTCACACTGTTGGAGTTTCCAGGATTTGGATCTGCCCACTTCAGGATCTTCCAGGATGTGGATGTACATAGTGCAGTGGTTTCCAGGATGTGGCTCGTCACATTGCAGGAGTTTCCAGGATGTGAATCTAAAGACTGCAAGAGTTTCCAGGATGTGGAACATCATAATGCAGTAGCTTACAGCATGTGGATCTTCACACTGCAGAATCTTCCGGCATGTGGATCTTCAGACTGCAGGAGTTTCCAGGATGTGGATCTTCACACTGCAGTCGTTTCCTGGATATGGATCTTCAAAATGCAGGATCTTCAATGGTGTGGATCTTCACACTGCAGGAGTTTCCAGCATGTGAATCTTCACACTGCAGGTGTTTCCAACATGTGGATCTTCACACTGCAGGAGTTTCCAGCTTGTGGATCTTCACACTGCAGGAGTTTCCACAATGTGGATATTTGCACTGGAGCTGTTTACAGTATGTGAATCTCATAACGCAGTAGTTTCCAGGATGTGAATCTTCACAGTGCAGTAGTTTACAGGGTGTGGAGCTTGACACTGCAGGAGTCTCCAGGATGTAGATCTTCACACTGCAGGAGTTTCCATCATGTGGATCTTCACACTGATGGAGTTTCCAGGATCTGGATCTTCACACTGCAGGAGTTTCCAGGATGAGGATCTCAACATTGCAGGAGATTCCATGATGTCAATCTTCACATTGTAAGAGCTTTCAGGATGTGGTTTTCGCAAGGCAGGATCTTCAAGGATATGGATCTTCATGCTGTAGGATCTTCCAGAATTTATATTTTCACGCTGAAGGATTTTCCAGAATGTGTATCATAACAGTGCAGGAGATTCCCAGATGGGGATCGTGGCACTGCAGGATATTCTGGGATGGACATATTCTCACTGCAGAAGTTTCCATCATGTGGATCATCGCATTGTAGATGTTTTCATGATGTGGATCTTCACACTGCATTATCTTCCATAATGTGTCTCTTTACACTGCAGGAGGTTCCAGGATGCAGATCATCACATTGCAGAAGTTTCCAGGATGTGGATCTTCTCACTGTAGGAGATTCCTGGATGTGAATCTGAACACTGAAGGAGTTTCCAGGATATGGATCTTAATAGTGTAGTAGTTTCCAGGATATGGATCTGCACACTGCAGGCTCTTCCAGGATGTGGATCTTCATACTGCACAAGTTTCTAGCATGTGGAACTTCACACTGTAGGTGTTTGCAGCATGCAAATCTTCTCACTAGAGGATCTTCCAGGATGTGGAACTTCACACTGCAGAAGTTTGCAGGATCTGGATGTTGACACTGCAGGGGTTTGCAGGATGTGGATATTCGCACTGCAGGATATTCCAGGATGTGAATCTTCACAGTGCAGGAGTTTCCAGGATGGAGATATTCACAATGCTGGAGGTTCCAGGATGTGGATCTTCAGACTGCAGGAGTTCCAAGTATGTGGATCTTCACACTGCAGAAGTTTCCATGATGTGGCTCTTCAAATTGCAGAAGTTTCCATGATGTGGAACGACGCGCTACGGGAGTTTCCAGTATGTGAATCATCACACTGCTTGAGTCTTCAGTATGTGGATATTCATATTATAGGAGTTTCCACGATTGGATGTTGCACACTGCAGAAGTTTCCAGTATGTGGATCTTCACACTGTCGGAGTTTCCAGGATGTGGATCTGCCCACTTCAGGATCTTCCAGGATGTGGATGTACATAGTGCAAAGGTTTCCAGGATGTGGGTCGTCACATTGCAGGGGCTACCAGGATGTGAATCTAAAGACTGCAGGAGTTTCCAGATGTTGATCTTCAAATTGCAGGAGATTCCACGATGTGGCTCTACGCACTGCAGGAGTTTCCAGGATGTGAATGTTCACACTGCCAGAGTTTCCAGCATGTGGATCTTCACACTGCAGTTTCTTCCATAATGTGTCTCTTCACACTGCAGTAGTTTCTAGCATGTGGATCCTCACACTGATGTATCTTCCTGGATATGGATCTTCACAATGTTGGATCTTCCAGGATGTAGCCTGTCACAATGAAGGAGTTCCCAGGATATGGATCTTCACCCCGCAGAAGTTTCCAGGATGTGGATCTTCAAAATGCAGAGCTTCCAGGATGTGGATATTAACAAAGCAGGATCTTCCAGGATGTTGAACTTCATGCTGCAGGAGCTTCCAGGATATCGATGTTCGCACTGCAGGATGTGAATCTTCACATTGCAGGAGTTTCCAGGATGGAGATATTCACAATGCTGGAGGTTCCAGGATGTGTATCTTCACACTGCAGATGTTTCCATTATGTGGCTCTTCAAATTGCAGAAGTTTCCATGATGTGGAACGACGCACTACAGGAGTTTCCATTATGTGAATCTTCACACTGCTTGAGTCTCCAGTATGTGGATATTCATACTGTAGGAGTTTCCACGATTGGATCTTGCACACTGCAGAAGTTTCCTGTATGTGGATCTTCACACTGTCGGAGTTTCCAGGATGTGGATCTGCCCACTTCAGGATCTTCAAGGATGTGGATGTACATAGTGCAAAGGTTTCCAGGATGTGGGTTGTCTCATTGCAGGAGTTACCCGGATGTGAATCTAAAGACTGCAGGAGTTTCCAGATGTTGATCTTCAAATTGCAGGAGATTCCACGATGTGGCTCTGCGCACTGCAGGAGTTTCCAGGATGTGAATGTTCACACTGCCAGAGTTTCCAGCATGTGGATCTTCACACTGCAGTTTCTTCCATAATGTGTCTCTTCACACTGCAGTAGTTTCTAGCATGTGGATCCTCATACTGCAATATCTTCCTGGATATGGATCTTCACAATGTTGGATCTTCCAGGATGTAGACTGTCAAACTGAAGGAGTTCCCAGGATATGGATCTTAACCCTGCAGAAGTTTCCAGGATGTGGATCTTCAAAATGTAGAGCTTCCAGGATGTGGATATTAACAAAGCAGGATCTTCCAGGATGTTGAACCTCATGCTGCAGGAGCTTCCAGGATATGAATGTTCGCACTGCAGAATCTTCCAGGATGTGAATCTTCACACTGCAGGAGTTTCCAGGTTGGAGATATTCACAATGCTGGAGGTTCCAGGATGTGGATCTTCAGACTGCAGGAGTTTCAAGTATGTGGATCTTCACACTGCAGAAGTTTCCATGATGTGGCTCTTCAAATTGCAGAAGTTTCCATGATGTGGAACGACGCACTACAGGAGTTTCCAGCATGTGAATCTTCACACTGCTTGAGTCTCCAGTATGTGGATATTCATACTATAGGAGTTTCCACGATTGGATCTTGCTCACTTGCAGAAGTTTCCAGTATGTGGATCTTCACACTGTTGGAGTTTCCAGGATGTCGATCTGCCCACTTCAGGATCTTCCAGGATGTGGATGTACATAGTGCAGTGGTTTCCAGGATGTGGCTCGTCACATTGCAGAAAGTTACCAGGATGTGAATCTAAAGACTGCAAGAGTTTCCAGGATGTGGAACATCATAATGCAGTAGCTTACAGCATGTGGATCTTCACACTGCAGAATCTTCCGGCATGTGGATCTTCAGACTGCAGGAGTTTCCAGGATGTGGATCTTCACACTGCAGTCATTTCCTGGATATGGATCTTCAAACTGCAGGATCTTCCATGATGTGGATCTTCACACTGCAGGAGTTTCCTGCATGTGAATCTTCACACTGCAGGAGTTTCCAACATGTGGATCTTCACACTGCAGAAGTTTCCAGCTTGTGGATCTTCACACTGCAGGAGTTTCCACAATGTGCATATTTGCACTGGAGGTGTTTGCTGTATGTCAATCTTCATACTGCTGGAGTTTCCAGGATGTGAATCTTCACAGTGCAGTAGTTTCCAGGGTGTGGAGCTTTACCCTGCAGGAGTCTCCAAGATGTATGTCTTCACACTGCAGGAGTTTCCATCATGTGGATCTTCACACTGATGGAGTTTCCAGGATCTGGATCTTCACACTGCAGGAGTTTCCAGGATGAGGATCTCCACATTGCAGGACCTTCCTGGATGTGGATCTTCACACTGCAGGAATGTCCAGCATGTGGATCTTCACACTGCAGGAGAATCCATGATGTCATTCTTCACATTGCAAGAGCTTTCAGGATGTGGTTTCCGCAAGGCAGGATCTTCAAGGATATGGATCTTCATGCTGCAGGATCTTCCAGAATGTATATTTTCACACTGAAGAATTTTCCAGAATGTGTTTCAAAACAGTGCAGGAGATTTCCAGATGGGGATCGTGGCACTGCAGGATATTCTGGGATGGGCATATTCTTACTGCAGAAGTTTCCATCATGTGGATCATCACATTGTAGATGTTTCCATGATGTGGATCTTCACACTGCATTATCTTCCATAATGTGTCTCAATCCACTGCAGGAGGTTCCAGGATGCAGATCATCACATTGCAGAAGTTTCCTGGATGTGAATCTGAACACAGAAGGAGTTTCCAGGATATGGATCTTAGTACTGTAGTAGCTTCCAGGATATGGATCTGCACACTGCAGGCTCTTCCAGGATGTGCATCTTCATACTGCACAAGTTTCTAGCATGTGGAACTTCACACTGTAGGAGTTTGCAGCATGCAAATCTTCTCACTAGAGGATCTTCCAGGATGTGGAACTTCACACTGCAGAAGTTTGCAGGATCTGGATGTTGACACTGCAGGGGTTTGCAGGATGTGAATGTTCACACTGCAGGATCTTCCAGGATGTGAATGTTGGCAGTGCAGGAGTTTCCAGGATGGAGATATTCACAATGCTGGAGGTTCCAGGATTTGGATCTTCAGACTGCATGAGTTTCAAGTTTATGGATCTTCACACTGCAGACGTTTCCATGATGTGGCTCTTCAAATTGCAGAAGTTTCCATGATGTGGAACGAGGCAGTACAGGAGTTTCCAGTATGTGCATCTTCACATTGCTTGAGTCTCCAGTAAGTGGATATTCATACTATAGGAGTTTCCACGATTGGATCTTGCACACTGCAGAAGTTTCCAGTATGTGGATCTTCACACTGTCGGAGTTTCCAGGATGTGGATCTGCCCTCTTCAGGATCTTCCAGGATGTGGATGTAAGTAGTGCAAAGGTTTCCAGGATGTGGGTCGTCACATTGCAGGAGTTACCAGGATGTGAATCTAAAGACTGCAAGAGTTTCCAGGATGTGGAACATCATAATGCAGTAGCTTACAGCATGTGGATCTTCACACTGCAGAATCTTCCGGCATGTGGATCTTCAGACTGCAGGAGTTTCCAGGATGTGGATCTTCACACTGCAGTCGTTTCCTGGATATGGATCTTCAAAATGCAGGATCTTCAATGGTGTGGATCTTCACACTGCAGGAGTTTCCAGCATGTGAATCTTCACACTGCAGGAGTTTCCAACATGTGGATCTTCACACTGCAGGAGTTTCCAGCTTGTGGATCTTCACACTGCAGGAGTTTCCACAATGTGGACATTTGCACTGGAGGTGTTTACAGTATGTGAATCTCATAACGCAGTAGTTTCCAGGATGTGAATCTTCACAGTGCAGTAGTTTACAGGGTGTGGAGCTTGACACTGCAGGAGTCTCCAAGATGTAGATCTTCACACTGCAGGAGTTTCCATCATGTGGATCTTCACACTGATGGAGTTTCCAGGATCTGGATCTTCACACTGCAGGAGTTTCCAGGATGAGGATCTCCACATTGCAGGCGATTCCATGATGTCAATCTTCACATTGTAAGAGCTTTCAGGATGTGGTTTACGCAAGGCAGGATCTTCAAGGATATGGATCTTCATGCTGTAGGATCTTCCAGAATTTATATTTTCACACTGAAGGATTTTCCAGAATGTGTATCATAACAGTGCAGGAGATTCCCAGATGGGGATCGTGGCACTGCAGGATATTCTGGGATGGACATATTCTCACTGCAGAAGTTTCCATCATGTGTATCATCACATTGTAGATGTTTTCATGATGTGGATCTTCACACTGCATTATCTTCCATAATGTGTCTCTTTACACTGCAGGAGGTTCCAGGATGCAGATCATCACATTGCAGAAGTTTCCAGGATGTGGATCTTCTCACTGTAGGAGATTCCTGGATGTGAATCTGAACACTGAAGGAGTTTCCAGGATATGGATCTTAATAGTGTAGTAGTTTCCAGGATATGGATCTGCACACTGCAGGCTCTTCCAGGATGTGGATCTTCATACTGCACAAGTTTCTAGCATGTGGAACTTCACACTGTAGGTGTTTGCAGCATGCAAATCTTCTCACTAGAGGATCTTCCAGGATGTGGAACTTCACACTGCAGAAGTTTGCAGGATCTGGATGTTGACACTGCAGGGGTTTGCAGGATGTGGATATTCGCACTGAAGGATATTCCAGGATGTCAATCTTCACAGTGCAGGAGTTTCCAGGATGGAGATATTCACAATGCTGGAGGTTCCAGGATGTGGATCTTCAGACTGCAGGAGTTCCAAGTATGTGGATCTTCACACTGCAGAAGTTTCCATGATGTGGCTCTTCAAATTGCAGAAGTTTCCATGATGTGGAACGACGCGCTAAGGGAGTTTCCAGTATGTGAATCATCACACTGCTTGAGTCTTCAGTATGTGGATATTCATATTATAGGAGTTTCCACGATTGGATGTTGCACACTGCAGAAGTTTCCAGTATGTGGATCTTCACACTGTCGGAGTTTCCAGGATGTGGATCTGCCCACTTCAGGATCTTCCAGAATGTGGATGTACATAGTGCAAATGTTTCCAGGATGTGGGTCGTCACATTGCAGGGGCTACCAGGATGTGAATCTAAAGACTGCAGGAGTTTCCAGATGTTGATCTTCAAATTGCAGGAGATTCCACGATGTGGCTCTACGCACTGCAGGAGTTTCCAGGATGTGAATGTTCACACTGCCAGAGTTTCCAGCATGTGGATCTTCACACTGCAGTTTCTTCCATAATGTGTCTCTTCACACTGCAGTAGTTTCTAGCATGTGGATCCTCATACTGATGTATCTTCCTGGATATGGATCTTCACAATGTTGGATCTTCCAGGATGTAGCCTGTCACAATGAAGGAGTTCCCAGGATATGGATCTTCACCCCGCAGAAGTTTCCAGGATGTGGATCTTCAAAATGCAGAGCTTCCAGGATGTGGATATTAACAAAGCAGGATCTTCCAGGATGTTGAACTTCATGCTGCAGGAGCTTCCAGGATATCGATGTTCGCACTGCAGGATGTGAATCTTCACATTGCAGGAGTTTCCAGGATGGAGATATTCACAATGCTGGAGGTTCCAGGATGTGTATCTTCACACTGCAGATGTTTCCATTATGTGGCTCTTCAAATTGCAGAAGTTTCCATGATGTGGAACGACGCACTACAGGAGTTTCCATTATGTGAATCTTCACACTGCTTGAGTCTCCAGTATGTGGATATTCATACTGTAGGAGTTTCCACGATTGGATCTTGCACACTGCAGAAGTTTCCTGTATGTGGATCTTCACACTGTCGGAGTTTCCAGGATGTGGATCTGCCCACTTCAGGATCTTCAAGGATGTGGATGTACATAGTGCAAAGGTTTCCAGGATGTGGGTTGTCTCATTGCAGGAGTTACCCGGATGTGAATCTAAAGACTGCAGGAGTTTCCAGATGTTGATCTTCAAATTGCAGGAGATTCCACGATGTGGCTCTGCGCACTGCAGGAGTTTCCAGGATGTGAATGTTCACACTGCCAGAGTTTCCAGCATGTGGATCTTCACACTGCAGTTTCTTCCATAATGTGTCTCTTCACACTGCAGTAGTTTCTAGCATGTGGATCCTCATACTGCAATATCTTCCTGGATATGGATCTTCACAATGTTGGATCTTCCAGGATGTAGACTGTCAAACTGAAGGAGTTCCCAGGATATGGATCTTAACCCTGCAGAAGTTTCCAGGATGTGGATCTTCAAAATGTAGAGCTTCCAGGATGTGGATATTAACAAAGCAGGATCTTCCAGGATGTTGAACCTCATGCTGCAGGAGCTTCCAGGATATGAATGTTCGCACTGCAGAATCTTCCAGGATGTGAATCTTCACATTGCAGGAGTTTCCAGGTTGGAGATATTCACAATGCTGGTGGTTCCAGGATGTGGATCTTCAGACTGCAGGAGTTTCAAGTATGTGGATCTTCACACTGCAGAAGTTTCCATGATGTGGCTCTTCAAATTGCAGAAGTTTCCATGATGTGGAACGACGCACTACAGGAGTTTCCAGCATGTGAATCTTCACACTGCTTGAGTCTCCAGTATGTGGATATTCATACTATAGGAGTTTCCACGATTGGATCTTGCTCACTTGCAGAAGTTTCCAGTATGTGGATCTTCACACTGTCGGAGTTTCCAGGATGTCGATCTGCCCACTTCAGGATCTTCCAGGATGTGGATGTACATAGTGCAGTGGTTTCCAGGATGTGGCTCGTCACATTGCAGAAAGTTACCAGGATGTGAATCTAAAGACTGCAAGAGTTTCCAGGATGTGGAACATCATAATGCAGTAGCTTACAGCATGTGGATCTTCACACTGCAGAATCTTCCGGCATGTGGATCTTCAGACTGCAGGAGTTTCCAGGATGTGGATCTTCACACTGCAGTCATTTCCTGGATATGGATCTTCAAACTGCAGGATCTTCCATGATGTGGATCTTCACACTGCAGGAGTTTCCTGCATGTGAATCTTCACACTGCAGGAGTTTCCAACATGTGGATCTTCACACTGCAGGAGTTTCCAGCTTGTGGATCTTCACACTGCAGGAGTTTCCACAATGTGCATATTTGCACTGGAGGTGTTTGCTGTATGTCAATCTTCATACTGCTGGAGTTTCCAGGATGTGAATCTTCACAGTGCAGTAGTTTCCAGGGTGTGGAGCTTTACCCTGCAGGAGTCTCCAAGATGTATGTCTTCACACTGCAGGAGTTTCCATCATGTGGATCTTCACACTGATGGAGTTTCCAGGATCTGGATCTTCACACTGCAGGAGTTTCCAGGATGAGGATCTCCACATTGCAGGACCTTCCTGGATGTGGATCTTCACACTGCAGGAATGTCCAGTATGTGGATCTTCACACTGCAGGAGAATCCATGATGTCATTCTTCACATTGCAAGAGCTTTCAGGATGTGGTTTCCGCAAGGCAGGATCTTCAAGGATATGGATCTTCATGCTGCAGGATCTTCCAGAATGTATATTTTCACACTGAAGAATTTTCCAGAATGTGTTTCAAAACAGTGCAGGAGATTTCCAGATGGGGATCGTGGCACTGCAGGATATTCTGGGATGGGCATATTCTCACTGCAGAAGTTTCCATCATGTGGATCATCACATTGTAGATGTTTCCATGATGTGGATCTTCACACTGCATTATCTTCCATAATGTGTCTCAATCCACTGCAGGAGGTTCCAGGATGCAGATCATCACATTGCAGAAGTTTCCTGGATGTGAATCTGAACACAGAAGGAGTTTCCAGGATATGGATCTTAGTACTGTAGTAGCTTCCAGGATATGGATCTGCACACTGCAGGCTCTTCCAGGATGTGGATCTTCATACTGCACAAGTTTCTAGCATGTGGAACTTCACACTGTAGGAGTTTGCAGCATGCAAATCTTCTCACTAGAGGATCTTCCAGGATGTGGAACTTCACACTGCAGAAGTTTGCAGGATCTGGATGTTGACACTGCAGGGGTTTGCAGGATGTGAATGTTCACACTGCAGGATCTTCCAGGATGTGAATGTTGGCAGTGCAGGAGTTTCCAGGATGGAGATATTCACAATGCTGGAGGTTCCAGGATTTGGATCTTCAGGCTGCATGAGTTTCAAGTTTATGGATCTTCACACTGCAGACGTTTCCATGATGTGGCTCTTCAAATTGCAGAAGTTTCCATGATGTGGAACGAGGCAGTACAGGAGTTTCCAGTATGTGCATCTTCACATTGCTTGAGTCTCCAGTAAGTGGATATTCATACTATAGGAGTTTCCACGATTGGATCTTGCACACTGCAGAAGTTTCCAGTATGTGGATCTTCACACTGTCGGAGTTTCCAGGATGTGGATCTGCCCTCTTCAGGATCTTCCAGGATGTGGATGTAAGTAGTGCAAAGGTTTCCAGGATGTGGGTCGTCACATTGCAGGAGTTACCAGGATGTGAATCTAAAGACTGCAAGAGTTTCCAGGATGTGGAACATCATAATGCAGTAGCTTACAGCATGTGGATCTTCACACTGCAGAATCTTGCGGCATGTGGGTCTTCAGACTGCAGGAGTTTCCAGGATGTGGATCTTCACACTGCAGTCGTTTCCTGGATATGGATCTTCAAAATGCAGGATCTTCAATGGTGTGGATCTTCACACTGCAGGAGTTTCCAGCATGTGAATCTTCACACTGCAGGAGTTTCCAACATGTGGATCTTCACACTGCAGGAGTTTCCAGCTTGTGGATCTTCACACTGCAGGAGTTTCCACAATGTGGACATTTGCACTGGAGGTGTTTACAGTATGTGAATCTCATAACGCTTTAGTTTCCAGGATGTGAATCTTCACAGTGCAGTAGTTTACAGGGTGTGGAGCTTGACACTGCAGGAGTCTCCAAGATATAGATCTTCACACTGCAGGAGTTTCCATCATGTGGATCTTCACACTGATGGAGTTTCCAGGATCTGGATCTTCACACTGCAGGAGTTTCCAGGATGAGGATCTCCACATTGCAGGAGATTCCATGATGTCAATCTTCACATTGTAAGAGCTTTCAGGATGTGGTTTACGCAAGGCAGGATCTTCAAGGATATGGATCTTCATGCTGTAGGATCTTCCAGAATTTATATTTTCACACTGAAGGATTTTCCAGAATGTGTATCATAACAGTGCAGGAGATTCCCAGATGGGGATCGTGGCACTGCAGGATATTCTGGGATGGACATATTCTCACTGCAGAAGTTTCCATCATGTGGATCATCACATTGTAGATGTTTTCATGATGTGGATCTTCACACTGCATTATCTTCCATAATGTGTCTCTTTACACTGCAGGAGGTTCCAGGATGCAGATCATCACATTGCAGAAGTTTCCAGGATGTGAATCTTCTCACTGTAGGAGATTCCTGGATGTGAATCTGAACACTGAAGGAGTTTCCAGGATATGGATCTTAATAGTGTAATAGCTTCCAGGATATGGATCTGCACACTGCAGGCTCTTCCAGGATGTGGATCTTCATACTGCACAAGTTTCTAGCATGTGGAACTTCACACTGTAGGAGTTTGCAGCATGCAAATCTTCTCACTAGAGGATCTTCCAGGATGTGGAACTTCACACTGCAGAAGTTTGCAGGATCTGGATGTTGACACTGCAGGGGTTTGCAGGATGTGGATGTTCGCACTGCAGGATCTTCCAGGATGTGAATCTTTGCACTGCAGGAGTTTCCAGGATGGAGATATTCACAATGCTGGAGGTTCCAGGATGTGGATCTTCAGACTGCAGGAGTTCCAAGTATGTGGATCTTCACACTGCAGAAGTTTCCATGATGTGGCTCTTCAAATTGCAGAACTTTCCATGATGTGGAACGACGCACTACAGGAGTTTCCAGTATGTGAATCATCACACTGCTTGAGTCTCCAGTATGTGGATATTCATACTATAGGAGTTTCCACGATTGGATCTTGCACACTGCAGAAGTTTCCAGTATGTGGATCTTCACACTGTCGGAGTTTCCAGGATGTGGATCTGCCCACTTCAGGATCTTCCAGGATGTGGATGTACATAGTGCAAAGGTTTCCAGGATGTGGGTCGTCACATTGCAGGAGTTACCAGGATGTGAATCTAAAGACTGCAGGAGTTTCCAGATGTTGATCTTCAAATTGCAGGAGATTCCACGATGTGGCTCTACGCACTGCAGGAGTTTCCAGGATGTGAATGTTCACACTGCCAGAGTTTACAGAATGTGGATCTTCACACTGCAGTTTCTTCCATAATGTGTCTCTTCACACTGCAGTAGTTTCTAGCATGTGGATCCTCATACTGATGTATCTTCCTGGATATGGATCTTCACAATGTTGGATCTTCCAGGATGTAGCCTGTCACACTGAAGGTGTTCCCAGGATATGGATCTTCACCCCGCAGAAGTTTCCAGGATGTGGATCTTCAAAATGCAGAGCTTCCAGGATGTGGATATTAACAAAGCAGGATCTTCCAGGATGTTGATCTTCACACTGCAGTCGTTTCCTGGATATGGATCTTCAAACTGCAGTATCTTCCATGGTGTGGATCTTCACACTGCAGGAGTTTCCAGCATGTGAATCTTCACACTGCAGGAGTTTCCAGCATATGGATCTTCACATTGCAAGAGTTTCCAGCTTGTAGATCACACTGCAGGAGTTTCCACAATGTGGATATTTGCACTGGAGGTGTTTGCTGTATGTGAATCTTCAAACTGCAGGAGTTTCCAGGATGTGAATCTTCACAGTGCAGTAGTTTCCAGGGTGTGGGGCTTGACACTGCAGGAGTCTCCAAGATGTAGATCTTCACACTGCAGGAGTTTCCATCATGTGGATCTTCACACTGATGGAGTTTCCAGGATCTGGATCTTCACACTGCAGGAGTTTCCAGGATGAGGATCTCCACATTGCAGTACCTTCCTGGATGTGGATCGTCACACTGCAGGAATGTCCAGCATGTGGATCTTCACACCGCCAGAGTTTCCAGGATGTGGATATTCACACTGCAGGAGAATCCATGATGTCAATCTTAACATTGCAAGAGCTTTCAGGATGTGGTTTTCGCTAGGCAGGATCTTCAAGGATATGGATCTTCATGCTGTAGGATCTTCCAGAATTTATATTTTCACACTGAAGGATTTTCCAGAATGTGTATCATAACAGTGCAGGATCTTCCAGGATGGGGATCATGACACTGCAGGATATTCTGGGATGGGCATATTCTCACTGCAGAAGTTTCCATCATGTGGATCATCACATTGTAGATGTTTCCATGATGTGGATCTTCACACTGCATTATCTTCCATAATGTGTCTCTTTACACTGCAGGAGGTTCCAGGATGCAGATCATCAAAATGCAGAAGTTTCCAGGACGTGGATCTTCACACTGCAGGTCTTTCCAGGATGTGGATCTTCACACTGTAGGAGATTCCTGGATGTGAATCTGAACACTGAAGGAGTTTCCAGGATATGGATCTTAGTACTGTAGTAGCTTCCAGGATATGGATCTTAGTACTGTAGTAGCTTCCAGGATATGGATCTGCACACTGCAGTCTCTTCCAGGATGTGGATCTTCATACTGCACAAGTTTCTAGGATGTGGAACTTCACACTGTAGGAGTTTGCAGCATGCAAATCTTCTCACTAGAGGATCTTCCAGGATGTGGAACTTCACACTGCAGAAGTTTGCAGGATATGGATGTTCACACTGAAGGGGTTTGGAGGATGTGGTTCAGCACCCTGCAGGAGTTTCCAGATGTTGATCTTCAAATTGCAGGAGATTCCACGATGTGGCTCTACGCACTGCAGGAGTTTCCAGGATGTGAATGTTCACACTGCCGGAGTTTCCAGCGTGTGGATCTTCACACTGCAGTTTCTTCCATAATGTGTCTCTTCACACTGCAGTAGTTTCTAGCATGTGGATCTTCACACTGCAGTATCTTCCTGGATATGGATGTTCACAAAGTTGGATCTTCCTGGATGTAGACTGTCTCATTGAAGGAGTTTCCAGGATATGGATCTTCACCCCGCAGAAGTTTCCAGGATGTGGATCTTCAAAATGCAGAAGCTTCTAGAATGTGCATATTCACAATTCAGGATCTTCCAGGATGTGGATCTTCACGCTGCAGGAGCTTCCAGGATATGAATGTTCACACAGCAATATCTTCCAGGATGTGAATCTTCACATTGCAGGAATTTCAAGGATGTGGATCTTCGCACTGCCAGAAGTTCCAGGATGTGGATCGTCAGACTGCAAGAGTTCCAAGTATGTGGATCTTCACACTGCAGAAGTTTTCAGGATGTGGATCTTCACACTGCTGGAGTTTCCATGATGTGGCTTTTCAAATTGCAGACATTCCAGGACGTGGAACTACGCACTACAGTAGTTTCCAGTATGTGAATCTTCCCACTGCACGAGTCTCCAGTATTTGGATATTCATACTACAGGAGTTTCCACGATTGGATCTAGTACACTGCAGAAGTTTCCAGTATGTGGATCTCACACTGCCGGAGTTTCCAGGATGTTGATCTGCCCATTTCAGGATTCTCCAGTATGTGGATGTACATAGTGAAGTGGTTTCCAGGATGTGGCTCGTCACATTGCAGGAGTTTCCAGGATGTGAATCTAAAGACTGCAGGAGTTTCCAGGATGTGGAACATCACAATGCAGTAGCTTACAGCATGTGGATCTTCACACTGCAGAATCTTCTGGCATGTGGATCTTCAGACTGCAGGAGTTTCCAGGATGTGGATCTTCACACTGCAGTCGTTTCCTGGATATGGATCTTCAAACTGCAGGATCTTCCATGGTGTGGATCTTCACACTGCAGGAGTTTCCAGCATGTGAATCTTCACACTGCAGGAGTTTCCAGCATATGGATCTTCACATTGCAAGAGTTTCCAGCTTGTGGATCTTCACACTGCAGGAGTTTCCACAATGTGGATATTTGCACTGGAGGTGTTTGCTGTATGTGAATCTTCATACTGCAGGAGTTTCCAGGATGTGAATCTTCACAGTGCATTAGTTTCCAGGGTGTGGAGCTTGACACTGCAGGAGTCTCCAATATGTAGGTCTTCACACTGCAGGAGTTTCCATCATGTGGATCTTCACACTGATGGAGTTTCCAGGATCTGGATCTTCACACTGCAGGAGTTTCCAGGATCAGGATCTCCACATTGCAGTACCTTCCTGGATGTGGATCTTCACACTGCAGGAATGTCCAGCATGTGGATCTTCACACCGCCAGAGTTTCCAGTATGTGGATATTCACACTGCAGGAGATTCCATGATGTCAATCTTTACATTGCAAGAGCTTTCAGGACGTGGTTTTCGCTAGGCAGGATCTTCAAGGATATGGATCTTCATGCTGTAGGATCTTCCAGAATTTATATTATCACACTGATGGATTTTCCAGAATGTGTATCATAACAGTGCAGGAGGTTCAAAGATGGGGATCGTGGAACTGCAGGATATTCTGGGATGGGCATATTCTCACTGCAGAAGTTTCCATCATGTGGATCATCACATTGTAGATGCTTCCATGATGTGGATCTTCACACTGCATTATCTTCCATGATGTGTCTCTTCACAATGCAGTAGTTTCTAGCATGTGGATCTTCACACTGCAGTATCTTCCTGGATATGGATTTTCACAATGTTGGATCTTCCAGGATGTAGACTGTCACATTGAAGGAGTTCCCAGGATATGGATCTTCACCCCGCAGAAGTTTCCAGGATGTGGATCTTCAAAATGCAGGAGCTTCTAGAATGTACATATTCACAATTCAGGATCTTCCAGGATGTGGATCTTCACGCTGCAGGAGCTTCCAGGATATGAATGTTCACACAGCAGGATCTTCCAGGATGTGAATCTTCACATTGCAGGAATTTCCAAGATATGGATCTTCACACTGCCGGCAGTTCCAGGATGTGGATCATCAGACTGCAGGAGTTCCAAGTATGTTGATCTTCACACTGCAGAAGTTTTCAGGATGTGGATCTTCACACTGCTGGAGTTTCCATGATGTGGCTTTTCAAATTGCAGAATTTCCAGGAGGTGGAACTACGCACTACATTAGTTTCCAGTATGTGAATCTTCACACTGTCGGAGTCTCCAGTATATGGATATTCATTTACAGGAGTTTCCATGATTGGATCTTGCACACTGCAGAAGTTTCCAGTATGTGGATCTCACACTGCCGGAGTTTCCAGGATGTGGATCTGCCCACTTCAGGATTCTCCAGTATGTGGATGTACATAGTGCAGTGGTTTCCAGGATGTGGGTCGTCACATGGCAGGAGTTTCCAGGATGTGAATCTTCACACTGCAGAAGTTTCCAGGATGTGGATCTTCAAAATGCAGAGCTTCCAGGATGTAGATATTAACAAAGCAGGATCTTCCAGGATGTTGAACTTCATGCTGCAGGAGCTTCCAGGATATGGATGTTCGCACTGCAGGATGTGAATCTTCACATTGCAGGAGTATCCAGGATGGAGATATTCACAATGCTGGAGGTTCCAGGAAGTGGATCTTCACACTGCAGATGTTTCCATTATGTGGCTCTTCAAATTGCAGAAGTTTCCATGATGTGGATCTTCACACTGCAGATGTTTCCATTATGTGGCTCTTCAAATTGCAGAAGTTTCCATGATGTGGAGCGACGCACTACAGGAGTTTCCAGTATGTGAATCTTCACACTGCTTGAATCTCCAGTATGTGGATATTCATAATGTAGGAGTTTCCACGATTGGATCTTGCACACTGCAGAAGTTTCCACTATGTGGATCTTCACACTGTCGGAGTTTCCAGGATGTGGATCTGTCCACTTCAGGATCTTCCAGGATGTGGATGTACATAGTGCAGTGGTTTCCAGGATGTGGCTCGTCTCATTGCAGGAGTTTCCAGGATGTGAATCTAAAGACTGCAGGAGTTTCCAGGATGTGGAACATCATAATGCAGTAGCTTACGGGATGTGGATCTTCACACTGCAGTCGTTTCCTGGATATGGATCTTCAAACTGCAGTATCTTCCATGGTGTGGATCTTCACACTGCAGGAGTTTCCAGCATGTGAATCTTCACACTGCAGGAGTTTCCAGCATATGGATCTTCACATTGCAAGAGTTTCCAGCTTGTGGATCTTCACACTGCAGGAGTTTCGACAATGTGGATATTTGCATTGGAGCTGTTTGCTGTATTTGAATCTTCAAACTGCAGGAGTTTCCAGGATGTGAATCTTCACAGTGCAGTAGTTTCCAGGGTGTGGAGCTTGACACTGCAGGAGTCTCCAAGATGTAGATCTTCACACTGCAGGAGTTTCCATCATGTGGATCTTCACACTGATGGCGTTTCCAGGACCTGGATCTTCACACTGCAGGAGTTTCCAGGATGAGGATCTCCACATTGCAGTACCTTCCTGGATTTGGATCTTCACACTGCAGGAATGTCCAGCATGTGGATCTTCACACCGCCAGAGTTTCCAGTATGTGGATATTCACACTGCAGGAGAATCCATGATGTCAATCTTCACATTGCAAGAGCTTTCAGGATGTGGTTTTCGCTAGGCAGGATCTTCAAGGATATGGATCTTCATGCTGTAGGATCTTCCAGAATTTATATTTTCACACTGAAGGATTTTCCAGAATGTGTATCATAACAGTGCAGGAGATTCAAAGATGGGGATCGTAGCACTGCAGGATATTCTGGGATGGGCATATTCTCACTGCAGAAGTTTCCATCATGTGGATCATCACATTGTAGATGTTTCCATGATGTGGATCTTCACACTGTAGGAGATTCCTGGATGTGAATCTGAACACTGAAGGAGTTTCCAGGATATGGATCTTAGTACTGTAGTAGCTTCCAGGATATGGATCTGCACACTGCAGTCTCTTCCAGGATGTGGATCTTCATACTGCACAAGTTTCTAGGATGTGGAACTTCACACTGTAGGAGTTTGCAGCATGCAAATCTTCTCACTAGAGGATCTTCCAGGATGTGGAACTTCACACTGCAGAAGTTTGCAGGATATGGATGTTCACACTGCAGGGGTTTGCAGGATGTGGTTCAGCACCCTGCAGGAGTTTCCAGATGTTGATCTTCAAATTGCAGGAGATTCCACGATGTGGCTCTACGCACTGCAGGTGTTTCCAGGATGTGAATGTTCACTCTGCCGGAGTTTCCAGCATGTGGATCTTCACACTGCAGTTTCTTCCATAATGTGTCTCTTCACACTGCAGTAGTTTCTAGCATGTGGATCTTCACATTGCAGTATCTTCCTGGATATGGATGTTCTCAATGTTGGATATTCCAGGATGTAGACTGTCTCATTGAAGGAGTTTCCAGGATATGGATCTTCACCCCGCAGAAGTTTCCAGGATGTGGATCTTCAAAATGCAGGAGCTTCTAGAATGTGCATATTCACAATTCAGGATCTTCCAGGATGGAGATCTTCACGCTGCAGGAGCTTCCAGGATATGAATGTTCACACAGAAGGATCTTCCAGGATGTGAATCTTCACATTGCAGGAATTTCAAGGATGTGGATCTTCACACTGCCGGAAGTTCCAGGATGTGGATCGTCAGACTGCAGGAGTTCCAAGTATTTGGATCTTGACACTGCAGAAGTTTTCAGGATGTGGATCTTCACACTGCTGGAGTTTCCATGATGTGGCTTTTCAAATTGCAGAATTTCCAGGAGGTGGAACTACGCACTACAGTAGTTTCCAGTATGTGAATCTTCCCACTGCACGAGTCTCCAGTATATGGATATTCGTACTACAGGAGTTTCCATGATTGGATCTAGTACACTGCAGAAGTTTCCAGTATGTGGATCTCACACTGCCGGAGTTTCCAGGATGTTGATCTGCCCATTTCAGGATTCTCCAGTATGTGGATGTACATAGTGAAGTGGTTTCCAGGATGTGGCTCGTCACATTGCAGGAGTTTCCAGGATGTGAATCTAAAGACTGCAGGAGTTTCCAGGATGTGGAACATCATAATGCAGTAGCTTACAGATGTGGATCTTCACACTGCAGGAGTTTCCAGCATGTGAATCTTCACACTGCAGGAGTTTCCAGCATATGGATCTTCACATTGCAATAGTTTCCAGCTTGTGGATCTTCACACTGCAGGAGTTTCCACAATGTGGATATTTGCACTGGAGGTGTTTGCTGCATGTGAATCTTCAAAATGCAGGAGTTTCCAGGATGTGAATCTTCACAGTGCAGTAGTTTCCAGGGTGTGGAGCTTGACACTGCAGGAGTCTCCAAGATGTAGATCTTCACACTGCAGGAGTTTCCGTCATGTGGATCTTCACACTGATGGCGTTTCCAGGACCTGGATCTTCACACTGCAGGAGTTTCCAGGATGAGGATCTCCACATTGCAGTACCTTCCTGGATGTGGATCTTCACACTGCAGGAATGTCCAGCATGTGGATCTTCACACCGCCAGAGTTTCCAGTATGTGGATATTCACACTGCAGGAGAATCCATGATGTCAATCTTCACATTGCAAGAGCTTTCAGGATGTGGTTTTCGCTAGGCAGGATCTTCAAGGATATGGATCTTCATGCTGTAGGATCTTCCAGAATTTATATTTTCACACTGAAGGATTTTCCAGAATGTGTATCATAACAGTGCAGGAGATTCAAAGATGGGGATCGTAGCACTGCAGGATATTCTGGGATGGGCATATTCTCACTGCAGAAGTTTCCATCATGTGGATCATCACATTGTAGATGTTTCCATGATGTGGATCTTCACACTGTAGGAGATTCCTGGATGTGAATCTGAACACTGAAGGAGTTTCCAGGATATGGATCTTAGTACTGTAGTAGCTTCCAGGATATGGATCTGCACACTGCAGTCTCTTCCAGGATGTGGATCTTCATACTGCACAAGTTTCTAGGATGTGGAACTTCACACTGTAGGAGTTTGCAGCATGCAAATCTTCTCACTAGAGGATCTTCCAGGATGTGGAACTTCACACTGCAGAAGTTTGCAGGATATGGATGTTCACACTGCAGGGGTTTGCAGGATGTGGTTCAGCACCCTGCAGGAGTTTCCAGATGTTGATCTTCAAATTGCAGGAGATTCCACGATGTGGCTCTACGCACTGCAGGTGTTTCCAGGATGTGAATGTTCACTCTGCCGGAGTTTCCAGCATGTGGATCTTCACACTGCAGTTTCTTCCATAATGTGTCTCTTCACACTGCAGTAGTTTCTAGCATGTGGATCTTCACATTGCAGTATCTTCCTGGATATGGATGTTCTCAATGTTGGATATTCCAGGATGTAGACTGTCTCATTGAAGGAGTTTCCAGGATATGGATCTTCACCCCGCAGAAGTTTCCAGGATGTGGATCTTCAAAATGCAGGAGCTTCTAGAATGTGCATATTCACAATTCAGGATCTTCCAGGATGGAGATCTTCACGCTGCAGGAGCTTCCAGGATATGAATGTTCACACAGAAGGATCTTCCAGGATGTGAATCTTCACATTGCAGGAATTTCAAGGATGTGGATCTTCACACTGCCGGAAGTTCCAGGATGTGGATCGTCAGACTGCAGGAGTTCCAAGTATTTGGATCTTGACACTGCAGAAGTTTTCAGGATGTGGATCTTCACACTGCTGGAGTTTCCATGATGTGGCTTTTCAAATTGCAGAATTTCCAGGAGGTGGAACTACGCACTACAGTAGTTTCCAGTATGTGAATCTTCCCACTGCACGAGTCTCCAGTATATGGATATTCGTACTACAGGAGTTTCCATGATTGGATCTAGTACACTGCAGAAGTTTCCAGTATGTGGATCTCACACTGCCGGAGTTTCCAGGATGTTGATCTGCCCATTTCAGGATTCTCCAGTATGTGGATGTACATAGTGAAGTGGTTTCCAGGATGTGGCTCGTCACATTGCAGGAGTTTCCAGGATGTGAATCTAAAGACTGCAGGAGTTTCCAGGATGTGGAACATCATAATGCAGTAGCTTACAGATGTGGATCTTCACACTGCAGGAGTTTCCAGCATGTGAATCTTCACATTGCAGGAGTTTCCAGCATATGGATCTTCATATTGCAATAGTTTCCAGCTTGTGGATCTTCACACTGCAGGAGTTTCCACAATGTGGATATTTGCACTGGAGGTGTTTGCTGTATGTGAATCTTCAAACTGCAGGAGTTTCCAGGATGTGAATCTTCACAGTGCAGTAGTTTCCAGGGTGTGGAGCTTGACACTGCAGGAGTCTCCAAGATGTAGATCTTCACACTGCAGGAGTTTCCATCATGTGGATCTTCACACTGATGGAGTTTCCAGGATCTGGATCTTCACACTGCAGGAGTTTCCAGGATCAGGATCTCCACATTGCAGTACCTTCCTGGATGTGGATCTTCACACTGCAGGAATGTCCAGCATGTGGATCTTCACACCGCCAGAGTTTCCAGTATGTGGATATTCACACTGCAGGAGATTCCATGATGTCAATCTTCACATTGCAAGAGCTTTCAGGATGTGGTTTTCGCTAGGCAGGATCTTCAAGGATATGGATCTTCATGCTGTAGGATCTTCCAGAATTTATATTATCACACTGATGGATTTTCCAGAATGTGTATCATAACAGTGCAGGAGGTTCAAAGATCGGGATCGTGGCACTGCAGGATATTCTGGGATGGGCATATTCTCACTGCAGAAGTTTCCATCATGTGGATCATCACATTGTAGATGCTTCCATGATGTGGATCTTCACACTGCATTATCTTCCATGATGTGTCTCTTCACACTGCAGTAGTTTCTAGCATGTGGATCTTCACACTGCAGTATCTTCCTGGATATGGATTTTCACAATGTTGGATCTTCCAGGATGTAGACTGTCACATTGAAGGAGTTCCCAGGATATGGATCTTCACCCCGCAGAAGTTTCCAGGATGTGGATCTTCAAAATGCAGGAGCTTCTAGAATGTACATATTCACAATTCAGGATCTTCCAGGATGTGGATCTTCACGCTGCAGGAGCTTCCAGGATATGAATGTTCACACAGCAGCATCTTCCAGGATGTGAATCTTCACATTGCAGGAATTTCCAGGATATGGATCTTCACACTGCCGGCAGTTCCAGGATGTGGATCATCAGACTGCAGGAGTTCCAAGTATGTGGATCTTCACACTGCAGAAGTTTTCAGGATGTGGATCTTCACACTGCTGGAGTTTCCATGATGTGGCTTTTCAAATTGCAGAATTTCCAGGAGGTGGAACTACGCACTACAGTAGTTTCCAGTATGTGAATCTTCACACTGCACGAGTCTCCAGTATATGGATATTCATTTACAGGAGTTTCCATGATTGGATCTTGCACACTGCAGAAGTTTCCAGTATGTGGATCTCACACTGCCGGAGTTTCCAGGATGTGGATCTGCCCACTTCAGGATTCTCCAGTATGTGGATGTACATAGTGCAGTGGTTTCCAGGATGTGGGTCATCACATGGCAGGAGTTTCCAGGATGTGAATCTAAAGACTACAGGAGTTTCCAGGATGTGGATCTTCATAATGCAGTAGCTTACAGGATGTGGAACTTGACACTGCAGAATCTTTCAGCATGTGGATTTTCAGACTGCAGGAGTTTCCAGGATGTGGATCTTCACACTGCAGGAGAGTCCAGCATGTGGATCTTCACACTGCTGGAGTTTCCAGGATGTGGATCTTCACACTGCAGGAGATTCCATGATGTGAATCTTCACATTGCAGGAGCTTTCAGTGTTTTTTTTTCGCAAGGCCGGATCTTCAAAGATATGGATCTTCATGCTGTAGGATCTTCCAGGAAGTATATTTTCATATTGAAGGATTTTTCTGAATGTGTATCATAACAGTGCTGGAGCTTCCAGGATGGGAACGTGGCACTGCAGGATATTCTGGGATGTGAATAATCTCACTGCAGAAGTTTCCATCATGTGGATCATCACATTTTAGATGTTTCCATGATGTGGATCTTCACACTGCATTATCTTCCATAATATGTCTCTTTACACTACAGGAGGTTCCAGGATGCAGATCATCACATTGCAGAAGTTTCCAGGATGTGGATCTTCACACTGCAGGAGTTTCCAGGATGTGGATCTTTACACTGTAGGAGATTCCTGGATGTGAATCTGAACACTGAAGGAGTTTCCAGGATATGGATCTTATTACTGTATTGGCTTCCAAAATATAGCTCTGCACACTGCAGGCTCTTCCAGGATGTGGATCTTCATACTGCACAAGTTTCTAGCATGTGGAATTTCACACTGTAGGAGTTTGCAGCATGCAAATCTTCTCACTAGAGGATCTTCCAGGATGTGGAACTGCACAGGGCAGAAGTTTGCATGATATGGATGTTCACACTGCAGGGGTTTGCAGGATGTGGATCAGCACCCTGCAGGAGTTTCCAGATGTTGATCTTCAAATTGCAGGAGATTCCACGATGTGGCTCTACGCACTGCAGGAGTTTCCAGGATGTGAATGTTCACACTGCCAGAGTTTCCAGCATGTGAATCTTCACACTGCAGGAGTTTCTTCCCTAATGTGTCTCTTCACACTGCAGTAGTTTCTAGCATGTGGATCTTCACACTGCAGTATCCTCCTGGATATGGATGTTCACAATGTTGGATCTTCCAGGATGTAGACTGTCACACTGAAGGAGTTTCCAGGATATGGATCTTCACCCCGCAGAAGTTTCCAGGATGTGGATCTTCAAAATGCAGGAGCTTCTAGGATGCGCATTTTGACAATTCAGGATCTTCCAGGATGTGGATCTTCATGCTGCAGGAGCTTCCAGGATATGAATGTTCACACTGCAGCATCTTCCAGGATTTGAATCTTCACATTGCAGGAATTTCCAGGATGTGGATCTTCACACTGCCGGAGGTTCCAGGATGTGGATCGTCAGACTGCAGGAGTTCCAAGTATGTGGATCTTCACACTGCAGAAGTTTTCAGGATGTGGATCTTCACACTGCTGGAGTGTCCATGATGTGGCTTTTCAAATTGCAGAAGTTTCCAGGATGTGGAACTATGCACTACAGTAGTTTCCAGTATGTGAATCTTCACACTGCACGAGTCTCCAGTATATGGATATTCATACTACAGGAGTTTCCACGATTGGATCTTGCACACGGCAGAAGTTTCCAGTATGTGGATCTTCACGCTGCCAGAGTTTCCAGCATGTGAATCTTCACACTGCAGTTTCTTCCCTAATGTGTCTCTTCACACTGCAGTAGTTTCTAGCATGTGGATCTTCACACTGCAGTGTCCTCCTGGATATGGATGTTCACAATGTTGGATCTTCCAGGATGTAGACTGTCACACTGAAGGAGTTTCCAGGATATGGATCTTCAGCCCGCAGAAGTTTCCAGGATGTGGATCTTCAAAATGCAGGAGCTTCTAGGATGCGCATTTTGACAATTCAGGATCTTCCAGGATGTGGATCTTCATGCTGCAGGAGCTTCCAGGATATGGATGTTCACACTGCAGCATCTTCCAGGATGTGAATCTTCACATTGCAGGAATTTCCAGGATGTGGATCTTCACACTGCCGGAGGTTCCAGGATGTGGATCGTCAGACTGCAGGAGTTCCAAGTATGTGGATCTTCACACTGCAAAAGTTTTCAGGATGTTGATCTTCACACTGCTGGAGTGTCCATGATGTGGCTTTTGAAATTGCAGAAGTTTCCAGGATGTGGAACTACGCACTACAGGAGTTTCCAGTATGTGAATCTTCACACTGCACGAGTCTCCAGTATATGGATATTCATACTACAGCAGTTTCCACAATTGGATCTTGCACACGGCAGAAGTTTCCAGTATGTGGATCTTCACACTGCTGGAGTTTCCAGGATGTGGATCTGCCCACTTCAGGATACTCCAGTATGTGGATGTACATAGTTCAGTGGTTTCCAGGATGTGGGTCGTCACATTGCAGGAGTTTCCAGGATGTGGAACTTCATAATGCAGTAGCTTACAGGATGTGAATCTTCACACTGCAGAATCTTCCAGCATGTGGATTTTCAGACTGCAGGAGTTTCCAGGATGTGGATCTTCACACTGCAGGCATTTCCAGGATGCGGATCTTCACACTGCAGGATCTTCCATGGTGTGAATCTTCACACTGCAAGACTTTCCAGCATGTGGATCTTCACACTGCTGTAGTTTCCAGGATGTGGATCTTGACGCTGCAGGAGATTCCATGATGTGAATCTTCACATTGCAGGAGCTTTCAGGGTTTGGTTTTCGCAAGGCAGGATCTTCAAGGATATGGATCTTCATGCTGTAGGATCTTCCAGGATGTATATTTTCACACTGAAGGATTTTCCTGAATGTGTATCATAACAGTGCTGGAGCTTCCAGGATGGGGATCGTGGCACTGCAGGATATTCTGGGATGTGAATATTCTCACTGCAGAAGTTTCCATCATGTGGATCATCACATTGTAGATGTTTCCATGATGTGGATCTTCACACTGCAGTATCTTCCATAATATGTCTCTTTACACTGCAGGAGGTTCCAGGATGCTTATCATCACATTGCAGAAGTTTCCAGGATGTGGATCTTCACACTGCAGGGGTTTCCAGGATGTGGATCTTTACACTGTAGGAGTTTTCTGGATGTGAATCTGAACACTGAATGAGTTTCCAGGATGTGGAACTTCATACTGCAGTAGCTTCCAGGATATGGATCTGCACACTGCAGGCTCTTCCAGGATGTCGATCTTCCTACTGTACGAGTTTCTAGCATGTGGAACTTCACACTGTAGGAGTTTGCAGGATGCAAATCTTCTCACTGCAAGATCTTCCAGGATGTTAAACTTCACACTGCAGAAGTTTCCACGATGTGGATGTTCACACTGCAGGGGTTTCCAGGATGTGGATCTGCTCCCTGAAGGAGTTTCCAGATGTTGATCTTCAAACTGCAGGAGATTCCACGATGTGGCTCTACACATGCAGGAGTTTTCAGGGTGTGAATGTTCAAACTGCTGGAGTTTCCAGGATGTGGATCTTCACACTGCAGTTTCTTCCATAATGTGTCTCTTCACATTGCAGGAGTTTCTAGGATGTGATTCTTCACACTGCAGTATCTTCCTGGATTTGGATCTTCTCAATGTCGGATCTTCCAGGATGTAGACTTTCACACTGAATGAGTTTCCAGGATATGAATCTTCACCCCGCAGAAGTTTCCATGATGTGGATCTTCAAAATGCAGGATCTTCCAGGATGTGGATATTCACAATGCAGGATCTTCCAGGATGTGGATCTTCACACTGCTGGAGCTTCCAGGATGTGGATGTTCACATTGCAGGAGTTTCCTGGATGGAGATCTCCACACTGCGTAGCTTCCAGGATGTGGATCTTCGAACTGCCGAATCTTCGAGGCTATGAATCACCACACTGCATGCGGTTCCAGGATGTTGATCTTCACACTGCAGGAGTTTCCAGGATGTGGATCTTCACACTGCAGTCGTTTCCAGGATATGGATATTCACACTGCAAGTTCTTCCATGGTGGGGATCTTCACACTGCAGGAGTTTCCAGCATGTGGATCTTCACACTGAAGGAGTTCCCACAATGTAGATATTCACACTGGAGGAGTTTCCAGGATGTGTATCTTCACACTGCAGGAGTTTCCAGGATGTGGAGCTTGACACTGCAGGAGTCTCCAAGACGTAAATCTTCACACAGCAGGACTTTCCAGGATGTGGATGTTCACAATGCAAGAGATTCCAGGATGTGGATCTTCACACTGCAGTATCTTCCATAATGTGTCTCTTTAAACTGCAGGAGTTTCCAGGATGTGGATCTTCACACTGTCGTTATTTCCCGAATGCGGATCTTCACACTACAGGAGTTTCAAGAATATGCATCTTCAGACTTCAGCAGTTTCCAGGATAAGGATCTAAAATCTGCAGGAGTATCCATGTTGAGGATATTTAAACTGCAGGAGTTTCCATTATGTGGATCTTCTCACTTCAGGAGATTCCATGATGTCAATCTGAACACTGAAGGAGTTTCCAGGATGGGGAATTTCATACTGCAGTAACTTCCAGGATGTGTATCTTCACATTGCAGAAACCTCCAGGATGTGAATCTTCACATTGCAGGAGTTTCCAGGATATAGATCTTCACAGTGAAGGTGTTTCCTGGATCTGGATCTTCACAGAGCAGTAGTTTCCAGGATGAGGATCTTCACATTGCAGTTGCTTCCTGGATGTGGATCTTCACACTGTAGGTGTTTCCAGCATGTGGATCTTCACAGCGCAGGAGTTTCCAATATAGGGATCTTCACACTGTAGAAATTTCCAGGATGTGGATCTTCACACAGCAGGAGGTTCTAGCATGTGGATCTTCACACTACAGCAGATTCCAGGCTGTGAATCTTAACAATGCAGGTGCTTTCAGGATGTGGTTTTTGCAAGGCAGCATCTTCCAGGATATGGATCTTCACACTGTAGGAGATTCCAGGATGTGAATCTTAACAATGCAGGATCTTTCAGGATGTGGTTTTTGTAAAGCAGCATCTTCCAGGATATGGATCTTCACACTGTAGGATCTTCAAGGATGTATATTTTCACACTGAAGGATTTTCCAGAATGTGGATCATCACACTGCTGTAGTACCAGGATGTGGATCTTCACAATGCCGGATCTTCCAGGATGTGGATCGTCACACTGCAGGAGCTTCCAGGATTGGATTGTCACACTGAAGCATATTCCAGGATATGAAACTTCTAACTGCAGGAGTTTCCAGGATGCGGATCATCTCCTTGCAGAAATATCCAGCATGTCCTTCTTCTTCAGCAGGGGTTTCCAGGATGCGAATCATCACATTGCAGAAGTTTCCAGAATGTGGATCTTCACACTGTAGGAGATTCCAGGATGTGAATCTGAACACTGAAGGAGTTTCCAGGGTGTGAATCTTCTCACTGCCGGATGTTCCAGGATGTGAAACTGCACACTGCATAAGTTTCCAGGATGTGGATGTTCACACTGCAGGGGTTTCCAGGATGTGGAGCTGCGCCCTGCAGAAGTTTCCATATGTTAATCTTCAAATTAGAGGAGATTCCACAATGTGGCTCCACGCACTGCAGTATTTTCCATAATGTGCCTCTTCACACTGCAGGAGTTTCTAGGATGTGCATCTTCACATGCCGGTATTTCCAGGATGCGGATCATCACCGTGCTGGAGTTTCAAGGAAATGCAGCCAGTAGCTTACAGGATATGGATCTGCACACTGCTGGCTCTTCCCAGATGTGGATCTTCATACTGCATGAGTTTCTAGGATGTGGAACTTCACACTGTAGGAGTTTCCAGGATGCGAATCTTCTCACTGCAGGATCTTCTAGGATGTAGAACTTCACACTGCGGAAGTTTCCAGGATGTGGATCATCACACTGCAGGAGCTTCCAGGATGGGGATTGTTGCACTGCAGGATATTCCATGATGTAAATCTTCTAACTGCAGGAGTTTCCAGGATGCGGATCATTTCATTGCAGAAATTTCCAGGATATGAATCTTCTTCTGCAGGGTCTTCCAGGATGGGGATCATCACATTGCAGAAGTTTCCAGGATGTGGATCTTCACACTGCAGGATTATCCAGGATGTGGATCTTGACACTGTAGGAGATTTCAGGATGTGAATCTGAACACTGAAGAAGTTTCCAGGATGTGGATCTTCACACTGTAGAATCTTCCAGAATGTGGATCTTCACACTGCAGGGATTTCCAGGATGTGGATCTGCACCCTGCAGGTGTTTCCAGATGTTGATCTTCAAATTGCAGGAGATTCCACAATTTGGCTCTACGCACTGCAGTAGTTTCCAGAATGTGAATCTTCACACTGCCGGAGTTTCCAGGATGTTGATCTTCACACTGCTGGTATTTCCAGGATGTGGATCTTCACAGTGCTGGAGTTTCAAGGATATGCATCTTCAGACTTCAGCTATTTCCAGGATAAGAATATAAAATCTGCAGGAGTTTCCAGGATGTGAATCTGAACACTGAAGGAGTTTCCAGGATGTGGAACTTCATACTGCAGTAACTTCCAGGATGTGGATCTTCACACTGCAGAAACCTCAGTACATGGATCTTCAGACTGCAGCATCTTCCAGGATGTGAGTGTTCATACTGCAGGAGTTACCAGGATGCGGATCTTCACATTGCTGGATCTTCCATGATGTGGAACTTCATGCTGCAAAAGTTTCTAGGTCGTGGATGTTCACACTACAGCTGTTTCCAGGATGTGGAATTGCACAATGCAGGTGCTTGCAGGACGTGGATCTTCACACTGCAGGAGTTTACAGGATGTGTATCTTCACACTGCAGTAGCTTCCTGGATCTGGGTCATGACACTGCAGGCTCCTCCAGGATGTGCAGCTCCACACTGCAGGAGCCTCCAGTATGTTGTTCTTCACACTGCAGGATCTTCCAGGATGTGAATGTTCACACTGAAGCTTTTTCCAGGATGTGGATCTTCAAACTGCAGTATCTTCCTGGATATGGATCTTCACGATGTCGGATCTTACAGGATGTAAACTTTCACACTGCAGGAGTTTCCAGGATGTGGATTTCTCACTGCAGGATCTTCCAGGATGTGAATCTTCACATTGCAGGAGTTTCCAGCTTATGGTTCTTCACGCTGTTGGATCTTCCAGGATGTATATTTTCACAATGAAGGATTTTCCACAATGTGGATTATCACACTGCAAGAGCCTCCAGGATTGGGATCGTCACACTGCAGGATATTCCAGGATAAGAATCTTCTCACTGAAGGAGTTTCCAGGATGCAGATCATCTCATTGCAGAAGTTTCCAGGATGGGAATCTTCTTCTGCAGGAGTTTCCAGGATGTGGATCATCGCATTGCAGAAGTTTCCAGGATGTGCATCTTCACACAGCAGGAGTTTACAGGATATGGATCTTTACACTGTAGGAGATTCCAGGATGTGAATCTGAACACTGAAGGAGTTTCCACGATATGGAACTTCATTCTGCAGTAGCTTCCACGATATGGATCTGCACACTGCATACTCTTCCATGATGTGGATCTTCATACTGCACGAGTTTCTAGAATGTGGAACTTCACACTGTAGGAGTTTCCAGGATGTGAATCATCTCACTGCAGGATCTTCCAGGATGGGGAACTTCACACTGCAGAAGTCTCCAGGATGTGGATGTTCACACTGCTGGGGCTTCCAGGATATGGATCTGCACCCTGAAGGAGTTTCCAGATGTCAATCATCAAATTGCAGGAGATTCCACGATGTGGCTCTACGCACTGCAGGAGTTTCCAGAATGTGAATCTTCACAATGCTGGAGTTTTCAGGATGTGGATTCTCACACTGCAGTATCTTCCATAATGTTTCTCTTCACACTGCAGGAGTTTCTAGGATGTGGATCTTCACACTGCCGGTATTTCCAGGATGCGGATCTTGACAGTGCAGGAGTTTCAAGGATATGCATCTCCAGACTTCAGCTGTTTCCAGGATAAGGATCTAAAATCTGCAGGAGTATCCAGGTTGAGGATGTTCAAAATGCAGGAGTTTCCAGGATGTGGATCTTCACCCTGCAGGAGATTCCAGGATGTGAATCTGAACACTGAAGGAGTTTCCAGGATGTGGAACTTCATACTGCAGTAACTTCCAGGATGTGGATCTTCACACTGCAGAAACTTCCAGAATGTGAATCTTCACATTGCAGGAGTTTCCGGGATATGGGTCTTCACACTGAAGGTGTTTCCAGGATCTGGATCTTCACACAGCATAAGTTTCCAGGGTGTGGACCTTCACACTGCAAGAGATTTCAGGATGTGAATCTTAACAATGCAGGATCATTCAGGATGAGGTTTTCTAAAGGCAGCATCTTCCAGGATATGGATCTTGACCCTGTAGGATCTTCCAGGATGTATGTTTTCACACTGAAGAATTTTCCAGAATGTGGATCATCACAATGCAGGAGTACCAGGATGTGTATCTTCACAATGCCAGATCTTCCAGGCTGTGGTTCATCACACTGCAGGATATTCCAGGATATGAATCTTCTCATTGCAAGAGTTTCCAGGATGTGGATCTTCTCATTGCAGAAGTTTCCAGGATGCGAATCTTCTTCTGCAGGAGTTTCCAGGATGCGGATCATCACATTGCATAAGTTCCCAGGTAGTGGATCTTCACACAGCAGGAGTTTCCAGGATGTAGATATTTACACTGTAGGAGATTCCAGGATGTGAATCTGAACACTGAAGGAGTTTCCAGGATGTGGAGATTCATACTGCAGTAGCTTCCAGGATATGGATCTGCACACTCCAGGCTCTTCCAGGATGTGGATCTTCATACTGCATGAGTTTCTAGGATGTGGAACATCACAATGTAGGAGTTTCCAGGATGCGAATCTTCTCACTGCCGGATCTTCCAGGATGTGAGACTTCACACTGCTGAAGTTTCCAGATGTGGATGTTCACAATGCAGGGGTTTCCAGGAGGTGGATCTGCACCCTGCTGGAGTTTCCAGATGTTGGATTTCAAATTGCAGGAGCTTCCACGATGTGGCTCTACGCACTGCAGGAGTTTCCAGGATGTGAATCTTCACACTGCAGGAGTTTCCAGGATGTGAATCTTCACAATGCAGGAGTTTCTAGGATGTGGATCTTCACACTGCCGGTATTTCTAGGATGTGGATCTTCACAGTGCAGGAGTTTCAAGTGTAGGCATCTTCAGACTTCAGCTGTTTGCAGTTAAAGGATCTAAAATCTGCAGGATTATCCAGGTTGAGGATATTCAAACTGCAGGAGTTTCCAGGATGTGGATCTAAACACTGCAGGAGATTCCAGGATGTGAATCTGAACACTGAAGGAGTTTCCAGGATGTGAAACTTCATACTGCAGTAACTTCCAGGATGTGGATCTTCACACTGAAGGTGTTTACAGGATCTGGATCTTCACAGAGCTGGAGTTTCCAGGATGAGGATATTCACATTGCAGGAGATTCCTGGATCTGGATCTTCACACTTTAGGAGTTTCCAGCATGTGGATCTTCACACCGCAGGAGTTTCCAGTATTTGGATCTTCACACAGCAGGAGCTTCCAGGATGTGGACCTTCACTCTGCAGTAGATTCCAGGATGTGAATCTTCACATTGCAGGAGCTTTCAGGATATGGTTTTCACAAGGCAGGATCTTCCAGGATATGGATCTTCATGCTGTAGGATCTTCCAGGATGTTTATTTTCACACTGAAGGGTTTTCCAGAATGTGGATCATCACACTGCAGGAGCCTCCAGGATGTGGATCGTTGCACTGCAAGATATTCTGGGATCTGAATCTTCTCGCTACAGAAGTTTCCATCATGTGGATCATCACATTGCAGATGTTTCCAGGATGTGGATCTTGACACAGCAGGAGTTTCCAGGATGTAGATATTTACACTGTAGGAGATTCCAGGATGTGAATCTGAACACTGAAAGAGTTTCCAGGATGTGGAAATTCATACTGCAGTAGCTTCCAGGATATGGATCTGCACACTCCAGGCTCTTCCAGGATGTGGATTTTCATACTGCACGAGTTTCTAGGATGTGGAACATCACAATGTAGGAGTTTCCAGGATGCAAATCTTCTCACTGCCGGATCTTCCAGGATGAGAAGCTTCACACTGCAGAAGTTTCCAGATGTGGATGTTCACAATGCAGGGGTTTCCAGGATGTGGATCTGCACCCTGCTGGAGTTTCCAGATGTTGGTCCTCAAATTGCAGGAGCTTCCACGATGTGGCTCTACGCACTGCAGGAGTTTCCAGGATGTGAATCTTCACACTGCAGGGCTTTCCAGGATGTGAATCTTCACAAAGCAGGAGTTTCTAGGATGAGGATCTTCACACTGCCGGTATTTCTGGGATTTGGATCTTCACAGTGCAGGAGTTTCAAGTGTAGGCATCTTCAGACTTCAGCTGTTTGCAGTTAAAGGATCTAAAATCTGCAGGATTATCCAGGTTGAGGATATTCAAACTGCAGCAGTTTCCAGGATGTGGATCCAAACACTGCAGGAGATACCAGGATGTGAATCTGAACACTGAAGGAGTTTCCAGGATGTGGAACTTCATACTGCAGTAACTTCCAGGATGTGGATCTTCACACTTTAGGAGTTTCCAGTATTTGGATCTTCACACTGCTGGAGCTTCCAGGATGTGGACCTGGAAGTAGTAGATTCCAGGATGTGAATCTTCCCATTGCAGGAGCTTTCAGGATATGGTTTTCACAAGGCAGGATCTTCCAGGATATGGATCTTCATGCTGTAGGATCTTCCAGGATGTTTATTTTCACACTGAAGGGTTTTCCAGAATGTGGATCATCACACTGCAGGAGCCTCCAGGATGTGGATCGTTGCACTGCAAGATATTCTGGGATCTGAATCTTCTCACTACAGAAGTTTCCATCATGTGGATCATCAAATTGCAGATGTTTCCAGGATGTGGATCTTCACACTGCAGTATCTTTCATAATGTGTCTCTTTACACTGTAGAAGTTTCCAGGATGTGGATCATCACACTGCTGGTATTTCCAGGATGCGGATCTTCATACTGCAGGAGTTTCAAGGATATGCATCTTCAGACTTCAGCTGTTTCCAGGGTAAGGATGTAAAGTCTGCAGGTGTATTCAGTTTCAGGATGTTCAAACTGGTGGAGATCCATGATGTGGATCTCACACTGCAGGAGACTCCAGGATGTGAATCTGAACACTGAAAGAGTTTCCAGGATGTGAATCGTAACATTGCAGGAGTTTCCAGGTTATGGATCTTCACACTTAAGGTGTTTCCAGGATCTGGATCTTCACAGACAGGAGTTTCCAGGATGATCATCTTCACATTGCAGGTGCTTCCTGGATGTGGATCTTCACACTGTAGGAGTTTCCAGCATGTGGATCTTCACACCGCGGGTGTTTCCAATATATGGATCATCCCCCTGTAGAAATTTCCAGGATGTGGATCTTCACACAGCAGGAGGTTCCAGGATGTGGATATTCACACTACAGTATATTCCAGGATGTGAATCTTAACAATGCAATAGCTTTCAGGATGTGGCTTTTGTAAGGAAGCATCTACTATGATGTGGATCTTCACACTGCAGAAACATCCAGGATGTGAATATTCACATTGCAGGCCCTGCCAGGATATGGATCTTCACACTGAAGGTGTTTCCAGGATCTGGATCTTCACAGAGCAGGAGTTTCCAGGATGAGAATCTTCACATTGCAGGTGCTTCCTGAATGTGGATCTTCACACTGCAGGTGTTTCCAGCATGTGGATCTTCAAACCGCAGGATTTTCCAATATATGGATATTCACAGTGTGGAAATTTCCAGCTTGTGGACCTTCAAACAGCAGGAGGTTCCAGGATGTGTATCTTCACCCAACAGGAGATTCCAGGAAGTGAATCTTAACAGTGCGCTAGCTTTCAGGATGTGGTTTTCGCAAGGCAGCATCTTCCAGGATATGGATCTTCAAGCTGAAATATCTTCCAGGATGTATACTTTCACATTGAAGGTTTTTCCAGAATGTGGATCATCACACTGCAGGAGTACCAGGATGTGGATCTTCACAAAGCCGGATCTTCCAGGATGTGGATCGTCACACTGCAGGAGCTTCCAGGATGGGGATCGTCGCACTGCAGGATATTCCAGGATGTAAATCTTCTAAGTGCAGGAGTTTCCAGTATGCGGATCATCACATTGCAGGAGATTCCAGGATGTGAATCTGAACACTGAAGGAGTTTCCAGGATGTGGATCTTCATACTGCATGAGTTTCTAGCATGTCGATCTCCACTCTGTCAGAGTTTCCAGGTTGCGAATATTCTCACTGCAGGATCTTCGAGGATGAGAAGCTTCTCACTGCAGAAGTTTCCAGGATGTGGATGTTCACATTGCAGGGGTTTCCAGGTTGTGGATCTGCACCCTGCAGGAGTTCCCAGATGTTGATCTTCAAATTGCAGAAGATTCTACGTTGTGGCTCTACGCACTGCAGTAGTTTCCAGGACGTGAATCTTCACACAGCCGGACTTTCCAAGATGTGGATCTTCACACTGCATATCTTCCATAATGTGTCTCTTCACACTGCAAGAGTATCCAGGATGTGGATCTTCACACTGCTGGTATTTCCAGGATACGGATCGTCACAGTGCTGGAGATTCAAGGATATGCAATTAAGACTTCAGCTATTTCCAGGATAAGGATCTAAAATCTGCAGGAGTATCCAGGTTGAGGATGTTCAAACTGCAGGAGTTTCCAGGATGTGCATCTGAACTTTGAAGGATTTTCCAGGATGTGGAACTTCATACTGCAGTAACTTCCAGAATGTGGAACTTCACACTGCAGAAACCTCCACATGTGGATCTTCAGATTGCAGCATCTTCCAGGATATGAATGTTCACACTGCAGGAGTTACCAGGATGTGGATCTTCACACTGCAGGATCTTCCATAATGTGGAACTCTATGCTGCAGGAGTTTCTAGGATGTGGATCTTCACACTACAGCTGTTTTCAGTATGTGGAATTTCACAATGCAGGAGTTTCCACGTTGTGGATCATGAGACTGCAGGAGTTTCCTGGATGTGTATCTTCACAAATCAGTAGCTTCCTGGATCTGGGTCATGACACTGCAGGATCATCAAGGATGTACATCTCCACACTGTAGAAGTTTCCAGAAGGTGCATCTTCACATCGCAGAAGTTTCTAGCAGGTGGATCTTCAAACTCCAGGAGCTTCCAGGATGTGGATATTCACAATGCATGATCTTCCAGGATGTGGATATTCACACTGCAGGAGCTTCCAGGATGTTGTTCTTCACACTGCAGGATTCTCCAGGATGTGAATCTTCACACTGATGGAGTTTCCAGGATGTGGATCTTCAAACTGCAGTATCTTCCTGGATATGGATCTGCAAAATGTAGGATCTTCCAGGATGTCGACTTTCACACTGAAGTAGTTTCCAGGATATGGATCTTCACCCCGCCAAAGCTTCCAGGATTTGGATCTTCAAAATGCAGGAGCTTCCAGGATGTGAATAATCACAATGCAGCATCTTTCAGGATGTGGTTCTTCACACTGCAGCAGCTTCCATGATGTGGATGCTCGCACTGCAGGATCTTCCAGGATGTGAATCTTCACAGTCCTGGAGTTTCCAGGATATGGTTCTTCATGCAGTATGAACTTCCAGGATGTATATTTTCACACTGAAGCATTTTCCAGAATGCGGATCATCACACTGCAGGAGTTTCCAGGATTGAGATCGTCGCACTGCAGGAGATTACAGGATGTGCATCTTTACACTGTATGAGATTCCAGGAAGTGAATCTGAATACTGAAGGAGATTCCAGGATATGGAACCTCATACTGCAGTAGCTTCCAGGATATGGATGTGGACACTGCAGGCTCTTCCAGGATATGGATCTTCATACTGCACGAGTTTCTAGAATGTGGAACTTCACACTGTAGGAGTTTCCAGGTTGCGAATATTCTCAGTGCAGGGTCTTCCAGGATGAGAAGCTTCACACGGCAGACGTTTCCAGAATATGCATGTTCACACTGCCGGGTTTTCCAGGTTGTGGATTTGCACCCTGCAGGAGTTTCCAGATGTTGATTTTCAAATTGCAGGAGATTCTACGTTGTGTCTCTACGCACTGCAGCAGATTCCAGGATGTGAATCTTCACACAGCCGGATGTTCCAATATGTGGATCTTCACACTGCAGATCTTTCATAATGTGTCTCTTCACACTGCAGGAGTTTCCAGGATGTGGATCTTCACACTGCTGGTATTTCCAGGATGCAGATCATCAAAGTGCTGGATTTTCAAGGATATGCAATTAAGACTTCAGGTATTTCCAGGATAAGGATCTAAAATCTGCAATAGTATCAAGGTTGAGGATGTTCAAACTGCAATAGGTTCCAGGATGTGCATCTGAACACTGAAGGAGATTCCAAGATATGGAAGCTCATACTGCAGTAGCTTCCAGGATATGGATCAGGACACTGCAGGATCTTCCAGTTTATGGATATTCATACTGCATGAGTTTCTAGAATGTGGAATTTGACACTGTAGGAGTTTCCAGGTTGCGAATATTCTCAATGCAGACTCTTCCAGGATGAGAAGCTTCACACGGCAGACGTTTCCAGAATATGCATGTTCACACTGCAGGGTTTTCCAGGTTGTGGATTTGCACCCTGCAGGAGTTTCCAGATGTTGATCTTCAAATTGAGGGAGATTCTACGTTGTGGCTCTACACACTGTAGGAGTTTCCAGGTTGCGAATATTCTCAATGCAGACTCTTCCAGGATGAGAAGCTTCACACGGCAGAAGTTGCCAGGATGCGCATAGTCACACTGCAGAGGTTTCCAGGTTGTGGATCTGCACCCTGCAGGAGTTTCCAGATGTTGATTTTCAAATCGCAGGAGATTCAACGTTGTGCAAAATGCAGGAGCTTCCAGGATGTGGATAATCACAATGCAGCATCTTTCAGGATGTGGATCTTCACACTGCAGGAGCTTCCATGATGTGATTGCTCGCACTGTAGGATCTTCCAGGATGTGAATCTTCACAGTGCAGGAGTTTCCAGGATATTGTTCTTCATGCTATATAATCTTCAAGGATGTATATTTTCAAACTGAAGGATTTTCCAGAATGTGGATCATCACACTGCAGGAGTTTCCAGGATTGGGATTGTCGCACTGCAGCATATTCCAGGATATAAATCTTCTCACTGAAGGAGTTTCCAGGATTCGGAACATCTCATTGCAGGAGTTTCCAGGATGTGGATGATCACATTGCAGAAGTTTCCAGATTGTGGATCTTCACACTGCAGGAGATTCAAGGATGGGGATATTTACACTGTAGGAGATTCCAGGATGTGAATCTGAACACTGAAGGAGTTTCCAAGATATTGAAATTCATACTGCAGTAGCTTCCAGGATTTGGATCAGGAAACTGCAGGCTCTTCCAGAATATGGATCTTCATACTGCACGAGCTTCTAGATTGTGGAACTTCACACTGTAGGAATTTCCAGGTTGCGCATATTCTCACTGCAGGATCTTCCAGGATGAGGAGCTTCACTTTGCAGAGTTTCCAGGATGTGCATATTCACACTGCAGGGGTTTCCAGGTTGTGGATCTGCACCCTGCAGCAGTTTCCAGATGTTGATCTTCAAATTGCAGGAGATTCTACGTTGTGGCTCTACGCACTGCAGTAGTATCCAGGATGTGAATCATCACACACCGGGACTTTCCAAGATGTGGATCTTCACACTGCATATATTCCATAATGTGTCTCTTCACACTGCAGTAGTTTCCAAGATGTGGATCTTCACACTGCTGGTATTTCCAGGATGTGGATTGTCACAGTGCTGGAGCTTCCATGATGTGGATGCTCGCACTGCAGGATCTTCCAGGATGTGAATCTTCACACTGCAGGAGTTTCCAGGATATTGTTCTTCATGCTGTAGGATCTTCCAGGATGTATTTTTTCACACTGAAGCATTGTCCAGAATGTGGATCATCACACTGCAGGTGTTTCCAGGATTGGGATTGTCCCATGCAGGATATTCCAGGATATGAATCTTCTCACTGAAGGAGTTTCCAGGCTTCAGATCATCTCATTGCAGGAGTTTGCAGGATTTGGATCATCACATTGCAGAGGTTTCCAGGTTGTGGATCTTCACACTGCAGGAGATTCCACGATGGGGATCTTTACACTGTAGGAGATCCCAGGATGTGAATCTGAATACTGAAGGCGTTTCCAGGATGTGGAAATTATGACTGCAGTAGCTTCCAGGATATGGATCTGGACTCTGCAGGCTCTTCCAGAATGTGGATCTTCATACTGCTTGAGTTTCTAGATTGTGGAACTTCACACTTTAGGAATTTCCAGGTTGCGAATATTCTCACTGCAGGATCTTCCAGGATGAGAAGCTTCACTTTGCAGAAATTTCCAGGATGTGCATATTCACTCTGCAGGGGTTCCAGGTTGTGGATCTGAACCCTGCAGGAGTTTCCAGATGTTGATCTTCACACTGATGGAGTTTCCAGGATGTGGATCATCAAACTGCAGTATCTTCCTGGATATGGATCTTCACAATGTAGGATCTTCCAGGATGTAGACTTTCACCCTGAAGTAGTTTCCAGGATACGGATCTTCACCCCGACAAAGCTTCCAGGATGTGGATCTTCACACTGCAGGAGCTTCCAGGATGTGGATGTTCGCACTGCAGGATCTTCCAGGATGTGAATCATCAAATTGTAGCAGTTTCCAGGATATGGTTCTTCATGCTGTAGGATCTTCCAGGATATATATTTTCACGCTGAAGGATTTTCCAGAATGTGGATTAGCACACTGCAGCAGTTTCCAGGATTGGGATTGTTGCACTGCAGGATATTCCAGGATATGAATCTTCTCACTGAAGGAGTTTCCAGGATTCAGATCATCTCATTGCAGGAGTTTCCAGGAAATGGATCATCACATTGCAGAAGTTTCCAGGTTGTGGATCTTCACACTGCAGGAGATTCCAGGATAGGCATCTTTACACTGTAGGAGATTCCAGGATGTGAATCTGAACACTGAAGGAGTTTCCAGGATATGGAAGTTCATAATGCAGTAGCTACCAGGATATGGATCTGGAAACTGCTGGCTCTTCCAAAATGTGGATCTTCATACTGTACGAGTTTCTAGAATGTGGAACTTCACACTGTAGGAGGTTTCCAGGTTGCAAATATTCTCACTGCAGGATCTTCCAGGATGAGGAGCGTCACTTTGCAGAAGTTTTCAGGATGTGCATGTTCACACTGCAGGGGTTTCCAGGTTGTGGATCTGCACCCTGCAGGAGTTTCCAGATGTTGATCTTCAAATTGCAGGCAATTCTACGTTGTGGCTCTACGCACTGCAGTAGTTTCCAGGATGTGAACCTTCACACAGCCGGACTTTCCAAGATGTGGATCTTCACATTGCATATCTTCCATAATGTGTCTCTTCACACTGCAGGAGTTTCGAAGATGTGGATCTTCACAGTGCTGGTATTTCCAGGATGTGGATCGTCACAGTGCTGGAGTTTCCAGGTTATGCAATTAAGACTTCAGCTATTTCCAGGATAAGGATGTAAAATCTGCAGGAGTATCCAGGTTGAGGATGTTCAAACTGCAGGTGTTTCCAGGATGTGCATCTGAACACTGAAGGAGTTTTCAGGATGTGGAACTTCAAACGGCAGAAACCTCCAGGATGTGGATCTTCAGACTGCAGCATCTTCCAGGATTTGAATGTTCACATTGAAGGAGTTACCAGGATGCACATCTTCACACTGCAGGATCTTCCATGATGTGGAACTCCATGCTGCAGGAGTTTCTATTATGTGGATCTTCACACTACAGCTGTTTTCATAAGTGGAATTTCACAATGCAGGAGTTTCCAGGTTGTGGATCATCAGACAGCAGGAGTTTCCCGGATGTGTATCTACACACTGCAGTAGCTACCTGGATATGGGTTATGACACTGCAGGATCATCAAGGATGTACATCTCCACACTGCAGAAGTTTCCGGAAGTTGGATCTTCACATCGCAGATTTTTCCAGGAGGTGAATCTTCAAACTCCAGGAGCTTCCAGGATGTGGATATTCACAATGCAGGATATTCCAGGATGTGGATCTTCACACTGCAGGATCTTCCAGGACGTGAATCTTCACACTGATGGAATTTCTGGGATGTGGATCTTCAAACTGCCGTATCTTCCTGTATATGGATCTTCACAATGTAGGATCTTCCAGGATTTAGACTTTCACACTGAAGTAGTTTCCAGGATATGGATCTTCACCCCGACAAAGCTTCCAGGATGTGGATCTTCAAAATGCAGGAGCTTCCAGGATGTGGATAATCCCAATGCAGCATCTTTCAGGATGTGGATCTTCACACTGCTGGAGCTTCCAGGCTGTGGATGTTCGCACTGCAGGATCTTCCAGGATGTGAATCATCAAATTGTAGCAGTTTCCAGGATATGGTTCTTCATGCTGTAGGATCTTCCAGGATATTTATTTTCACACTGAAGGATTTTCCAGAATGTGGTTTAGCACACTGCAGCAGTTTCCACGATTGGGATCGTCGCACTGCAGGATATTCCAGGATATGAATCTTCTCACTGAAGGAGTTTCCAGGATTCAGATCATCTCATTGCAGGAGTTTCCAGGAAATGGATCATCACATTGCAGAAGTTTCCAGGTTGTGGATCTTCACACTGCAGGAGATTCCAGGATAGGGATCTTTACACTGTAGGAGATTCCAGGATGTGAATCTGAACACTGAAGGAGCTTCCAGGATATGGAAGTTCATAATGCAGTAGCTACCAGGATATTGATCTGGAAACTGCTGGCTCTTCCAGGATGTGGATCTTCATACTGTACGAGTTTCTAGAATGTGGAACTTCACACTGTAGGAGGTTTCCAGGTTGCAAATATTCTCACTGCATGATCTTCCAGGATGAGGAGCGTCACTTTGCAGAAGTTTTCAGGATGTGCATGTTCACACTGCAGGGGTTTCCAGGTTGTGGATCTGCACCCTGCAGGAGTTTCCAGATGTTGATCTTCAAATTGCAGGCAATTCTACGTTGTGGCTCTACGCACTGCAGTAGTTTCCAGGATGTGTACCTTCACACAGCCGGACTTTCCAAGATGTGGATCTTCACATTGCATATCTTCCATAATGTGTCTCTTCACACTGCAGGAGTTTCGAAGATGTGGATCTTCACAGTGCTGGTATTTCCAGGATGTGGATCGTCACAGTGCTGGAGTTTCCAGGTTATGCAATTAAGACTTCAGCTATTTCCAGGATAAGGATGTGAAATCTGCAGGAGTATCCAGGTTGAGGATGTTCAAACTGCAGGTGTTTCCAGGATGTTCATCTGAACACTGAAGGAGTTTCCAGGATGTGGAACTTCAAACTGCAGAAACCTCCAGGATGTGGATCTTCAGACTGCAGCATCTTCCAGGATTTGAATGTTCACATTGAAGGAGTTACCAGGATGCACATCTTCACACTGCAGGATCTTCCATGATGTGGAACTCCATGCTGCAGGAGTTTCTATTATGTGGATCTTCACACTACAGATGTTTTCAGTATGTGGAATTTCACAATGCAGGAGTTTCCAGGTTGTTGATCATCAGACAGCAGGAGTTTCCCGGATGTGTATCTACACACTGCAGTAGCTACCTGGATATGGGTTATGACACTGCAGGATCATCAAGGATGTACATCTCCACACTGCAGAAGTTTCCAGAAGGTGGATCTTCACATCGCAGATTTTTCCAGGAGTTGAATCTTCAAACTCCAGGAGCTTCCATGATGTGGATTATCACAATGCAGGATCTTCCAGGATGTGGATATTCACACTGCAGGAGCTTCCTTGATGTTGTTCCTCACACTGCAGGATCTTCCAGGATGTGAATCTTCACACTGCATATCTTCCTGGAAATGGATCTTCACAATGTAGAATCTTCAAGGATGTAGACTTTCACACTGAAGTAGTTTCCAGGATATGGATCTTCACCCCACCAAAGCTTCCAGGATGTGGATCTTCAAAATGCAGGAGCTACCAGGATGTGGATAATCACAATGCAGCATCTTTCAGGATGTGGATCATCACATTGCAGAAGTTTCCAGGTTGTGGATCTTCACACTGCAGGAGATTCCAGGATAGGAATGTTTACACTGTAGGAGATACCTGTATGTGAATCCGAACACTGAAGGAGTTTCCAGGATATGGAACTTCATAATGCAGTAGATACCTGGATATGGATCTGGAAACTGCTGGCTACTCCAGGATGTGGATCTTCATACTGTACAAGTTTCTAGAATGTGGAACTTCACAGTGTAGGAGTTTCTAGGTTGCAAATATTCTCACTGCAGGATCTTCCAGGATGAGAAGCTTCACACTGTAGAAGATTCCAGGATGTGCGTGTTCACCCTGCAGGGGTTTCCAGGTTGTGGATCTGCATCCTGCAGGAGTTTCCAGATGTTGATCTTCAAATGGCAGGCAATTCTACGTAGTGGCTCTATGCACTGCAGTAGTTTCCAGGATGTGAATCTTCACACAGCCGGACTTTCCAAGATGTGGATCTTCACAATGCATATCTTCAATAATCTGTCTCTTCACACTGCAGGAGTTTCCAGGATGTGGATCTTCACACTGCTGGTATTTCCAGGATGTGGATATTCAAACTGCAGTATCTTCCTGGATATGGATCTTCAAAATGTAGCATCTTCCAGGATGTAGACTTTCACAATGAAGGAGTTTCCAGCATATGGATCTTCACCCCGCCAAAGCTTCCAGGATGTGGATCTTCACACTGCAGGAGATTCCAGGATGGGGATCAATACACTGTAGGAGATTCCAGGATGTGAATCTGAACACTGAAGGAGTTTCCAGGATATGGAACTTCAAACTGCAGTAGCTTCCAGGATATGGATCTGGACACTGCAGGCTCTTCCAGGATGTGGATCTTCATACTGCTTGAGTTTCTTGAATGTGGAACTTCACACTGTAGGAGTTCCCAGGTTGCAAATATTCTCACTGCAGGATCTTCCAGGATGAGAAGCTTCACACTGCAGAAGTTTCCAAGATGTGCATAGTCACACTGCAGGGGTTTCCAGGTTGTGGATCTGCACCCTGCAGGAGTTTCCGGATGTTGATCTTCAAATTGCAGGAGATTCTACGTTGTGGCTCTACGCACTGCAGTAGTTTCCAGGATGAGACTCTTCACACAGCCGGACATTCCAATTTGTTGATCTTCGCAAAGCAGATCTTCCATAATGTGTCTCTTCACACTGCAGGAGTTTCCAAGATGTGGATCTTCACACTGCTAGTATTTCCAGGATGTGGATCGTCACAGTGCTGGAGTTTCAAGGATATGCAATTAAGACTTCAGCTATCTCCAGGATAAGGAACTAAAATCTGCAGGAGTATCCAGGATGTGCATCTGAACACTGAAGTAGTTTCCAGGATGTGGAACTTCATACTGCAGTAACTTCCAGGAAGTGGAACTTCGCACTGCAGAAACCTCCAGGATGTGGATCTTCAGACTGCAGCATCTTCCAGGATATGAATGTTCACACTGCATGAGTTACCAGGATGCGGATCTTCACACTGCAGGATCTTCCATGAAGTGGAACTCCATGCTGCAGGAGTTTCTAGGAAGTGGATCTTCACACTACAGCTGTTTTCAGTATGTGGAATTTCACAATGCCGGAGTTTCCAGGTTGTGTATCATCAGACAGCAGGAGTTTCCCAGATGTGTATCTTCACACTGCTGTAGCTTCCTGGTTCTGGGTCATGACTCTGCAGGATCATCAAGGATGTACATCTCCACGCTGCAGAAGTTTCCAGAAGGTGGATCTTCACATCGCAGAAGGTTCCAGGAGGTGGATCTTCAAACTCCAGGAGCTTCCAGGATGTAGATATTCGCAATGCAGGATCTTCCAGGATGTGAATCTTCACACTGCAGGAGCTTACATGATGTGGAACTCAATGCTGCAGGAGTTTCTAGGATGTGGATATTCACAGTACAGCTTTTTTCAGTATGTGGAATTTCACAATGCAGGATTTTCCAGGTTGTGGATCATCAGACAGCAGCAGTTTCCCAGATGTGTATCTTCACACTGCAGTAGCTTCCTGGATCTGGGTTATGACTCTGCATGATCATCAAGGATGTACATCTCCACACTGCAGAAGTTTCCAGAAGGTGGATCTTCACATCGCAGAAGTTTCCAGGAAGTGGATCTTCAAACTCCAGGAGCTTCCAGGATGTGCATATTCACAATGCAGGATTTTACAGGATGTGGATCTTCACACTGCAGGAGCTTCCATGATGTGCAGGTCAATGCTGCAGGAGTTTCTAGGATGTGGATCTTCACACTACAGCTGTTTTCAGTATGTGGAATTTCACAATACAGGAGTTTCCAGGTTGTGGATCATCAGACAGCAGGAATTTCCCAGATGTGTATCTTCACACTGCAGTAGCTACCTGGATCAGGGTTATGACTCTGCAGGATCATCAAGGATGTACATCTCCACACTGCAGAAGTTTCCAGAAGGTGGATCTTCACATCGCAGAAGTTTCCAGGAGGTGGATCTTCAAACTCCAGGAGCTTCCAGGATGTGGAAATTCACAATGCAGGATCTTGCAGCATGTGGATCTTCACACTGCAGGAGCTTCCAGGATGTTGTTCTTCACAATGCAGCATCTTCCAGGATGTGAATCTTCACACTGGTGGAGTTTCCAGGATGTGGATCTCCAAACTGCAGTATCTTCCTGGATATGGATCTTCAAAATGTAGGATCTTCCAGGATGTAGACTTTCACACTGAAGGAGTTTCCAGGATATGGATCTTCACCCCGCCAAAGGCTCCATGGGGGAAAGAGAGAGAGAGGGAGTGGGGGGCACGGGGGGAAGAGATGAGTGGGGGAAGACAGGGGAGAGAGAGAGTGCGGGGAGACAGGGGAGAGAGAGAGCGAGTGGGGGGGAGACAGGGGAGAGAGAGCGAGTGGGGGGAGACAGGGGAGAGAGAGAGAGTGGGGGGAGACAGGGGAGAGAGAGCGAGTGGGGGGAGACAGGGGAGAGAGAGCGAGTGGGGGGAGACAGGGGAGAGAGAGCGAGTGGGGGGAGACAGGGGAGAGAGAGCGAGTGGGGGGAGACAGGGGAGAGAGAGAGCGAGTGGGGGGAGACAGGGGAGAGAGGGAGCGAGTGGGGGGGATGGGGGGAGAGAGAGAGCGAGTGGGGGGGACGGGGGGAGAGAGAGAGCGAGTGGGGGGGACGGGGGCAGAGAGAGAGAGAGAGAGGAAGTGGATCTTCAAAATACAGGAGCTTCCAGGATGTGGATAATCACAATGCAGCATCATTCAGGATGTGGATCTTCACACTCCAGGAGCTTCCAGTTTGTGGATGCTCGCACTGCAGGATCTTCCAGGATGTGAGTCTTCACAGTGCAAGAGTTTCCAGGATATTGTTCTTCATGCTGTAGGATCTTCCAGGATTTGCATTTTCAAACTGAATGATTTTCCAGAATATGGATCATCACACTGCAGGAGTTTCCAGGATTGGGTTTGTCGCACTGCAGGATATTCGAGGGTACGAATCTTCTCCCTGAAGGAGTTTCCAGGATTCAGATCATCTCATTGTAGGAGTTTCAGGGATGTGGATCATCACATTGCAGAAGTTTCCAGGTTGTGGATTTTCACACTGCAGGAGACTCCAGGTTTGGGATCTATACACTGTAGGAGATTCCAGGATATGAATCTGAACACTGAAGGAGTTTCCAGGATATGGAACTTCAAACTGCAGTAGCTTCCAGGATATGGATCTGGACACTGCAGGCTCTTCCAGGATGTGGATCTTCATACTGCTCGAGTTTCTAGAATGTGGAACTTCACACTGTAGGAGTTTCCAGGTTATGAATATCTCACTGCAGGATCTTCCAGGATGAGAAGATTCACACTGCACAAGTTTCAAGGATGTGCATGTTCATACTGCAGGGGTTTCCAGGTTGTGGATCTGCACCCTGCAGGAGTTTCTAGATGTTGATCTTCAAATTGCAGAAGATTCTACGTTGTGGCTCTACGCACTGCAGTAGTTTCCAGGATGTGAATCTTCACACAGCCGGACTTTCCAAGATGTGGATCTTCACACTGCATATCTTCCATAATGTGTCTCTTCACACTGCAGGAGTTTCGAGGATGTGGATCTTCACACTGCTGGTATTTCCAGGATGTGGATCGTCACAGTGCTGGAGTTTCAAGGATATGCAATTAAGACTCTAGGATAAGGATCTAAAATCTGCAGGAGTATCCAGGTTGAGGATGTTCAAACTGCAGGAATTTCCAGGATGTGCATCTGAACAATGAAGAAGTTTCCAGGATGTGGAACTTCATACTGCAGTAACTTCCAGGATGTGGAACTTCACACTGCGGAAACCTCCAGGATGTGGATCTTCAGACTGCAGCATCTTCCAGGATATGAATGTTCACACTGCAGGAGTTAACAGGATGCAGATCTTCACACTGCAAGATCTTCCATGATGTGGAACTCCATGCTGCAGGAGTTTCTAGGATGTGGATCTTCACACTACAGCTGTTTTCAGTATGTGGAATTTCACAATGCAGGAGTTTCTAGGTTGTGGATAATCAGACAGCAGCAGTTTCCCAGATGTGTATCTTCACACTGCAGTAGCTTCCTGGATCTGGATTATGACTCTGCAGGATCATCAAGGATGTACATCTCCACACTGCAGAAGTTTCCAGAAGGTGGATCTGCCAATCGCAGAAGTTTCCAGGTGGTGGATCTTCAAACTCCAGGAGCTTCCAGGATGTGGAAATTCACAATGCAGGATCTTCCAGGATGTGGATATTCACGATACAGGTGCTTCCATGATGTGGAAGTCGATTCTGCAGGAGTTTCTAGGATCTGGATCTTCACGCTACAGCTGTTTTCAGTATGTGGAATTTCACAATGCAGGAGTTTCCAGGTTGTGGATCTTCAAAATGTAGGATCTTCCAGAATGTAGACTTTCACACTGAAGGAGTTTCCAGGATATGGATCTTCATCCCGCCAAAGCTTCCAGGATGTGGATCTTCAAAATGCAGGAGCTTCCAGGATGTGGATGCTTACACGGCAGGATCTTGCAGGATGTGAATCTTCACAGTGTAAGAGTTTCCAGGATATTGTTCTTCATGCTGTAGGATCTTCCAGGAAGCACATTTTCAAACTGAAGGATTTTCCAGAATGTGGATCATCACACTGCAGGAGTTTCCAGGATTGGGATTGTCACGCTGCAGGATATTCGAGTATATGAATCTTCTTACTGAAGGAGTTTCCAGGATTCAGATCATCTCATTGCAGGAGTTTCCAGGTTGTGGATCTTCACACTGCAGGAGATTCCAGGCTGGGGATCTTTACACTGTAGGAGATTCCAGGATGTGAATATGAACAATGAAGGAGTTTCCAGGATATGGAACTTCATACTGCAGTAGCTTCCAGGATATGGATCTGGACACTGCATGCTCTTCCAGGATGTGGATCTTCATACTGTACGAGTTTCTAGAATGTGGAACTTCACACTCTAGGAGTTTGCTGATTGCGAATATTCTAACTGCAGGATCTTCCAGGATGAGAAGATTCACTCTGCAGAAGTTTCAAGTATGCGCATGTTCGCACTGCAGGGGTTTCCAGGTTGTGGATCTGCACCCTGCAGGAGTTTCTAGATGTTGATCTTCAAATTGCAGGAGATACTACGTTGTGGCTCTACGCACTGCAGTAGTTTCCAGGATGTGAATCTTCACACAGCCGGACTTTCCAAGATGTGCATCTTCACACTGCATATCTTCCATAATGAGTCTCTTCACACTGCAGGAGTTTCCAGGATGTGGATCTTCATACTGCTAGTATTTCCAGGATGTGGATCGTCACAGTGCTGGAGTTTCAAGGATATGCAATTAAGACTCCAGGATAAGGAACTAAAATCTGCAGGAGTATCCAGGTTGAGGATGTTCAAACTGCAGGAGTTTCCAGGATGTGCATCTGAACACTGAAGGAGTTTCCAGGATGTGGAACTTCATACTGCAGTAACTTCCAGGATGTGGAACTTCACACTGCGGAAATCTCCAGGATGTGGATCTTCAGACTGCAGCATCTTCAGGATATGAATGTTCACACTGCAGGAGTTACCAGGATGCGGATCTTCACACTGCAGGATCTTCCATGATGTGGAACTCCATGCTGCAGGAGTTTCTAGGATGTGGATCTTCACACTACAGCTGTTTTCAGTATGTGGAATTTCACAATGCAGGAGTTTCCAGGTTGTGGATCATCAGACAGCAGCAGTTTCCCAGATGTGTATCTTCACACTGCAGTAGCTTCCTGGATCTGGATTATGACTCTGCAGGATCATCAAGGATGTATATCTCCACACTGCAGAAGTTTCCAGAAGGTGGATCTTCACATCGCAGAAGTTTCCAGGTGGTGGATCTTCAAACTCCAGAAGCTTCCAGGATGTGGAAATTCACAATGCAGGATCTTCCAGGATGTGGATCTTCACGCTACAGGAGCTTCCATGATGTGGAAGTCGATTGTGCAGGAGTTTTTAGGATGTGGAACTTCACACTACAGCTGTTTTCAGTATGTGGAATTTCACAATGCAGGAGTTTCCAGGTTGTGGATCTTCAAAATGTAGGATTTTCCAGAATGTAGACTTTCACACTGAAGGAGTTTCCAGGATATGGATCTTCATCCCGCCAAAGCTTCCAGGATGTGGATCTTCAAAATGCAGGAGCTTCCAGGATGTGGATAATCACAGTGCTGCATCTTTCTGGATTTGGATCTTCACACTCCAGGAGCTTCCAGTTTGTGGATGCTCGCACGGCAGGATCTTGCAGGATGTAAATCTTCACAGTGTAAGAGTTTCCAGGATATTGTTCTTCAGGCTGTAGGATCTTCCAGGATGTACATTTTCAAACTGAAGGATTTTCCAGAATGTGGATCATCACACTGCAGGAGTTTCCAGGATTGGGATTGTCGCGCTGCAGGATATTCGAGGATATGAATCTTCTTACTGAAGGAGTTTCCAGGATTCAGATCATCTCATTGCAGGAGTTTCCAGGATGTGGATCATCACATTGCAGAAATTTCCAGGTTGTGGATCTTCACACTGCAGGAGATTCCAGGCTGGGGATCTTTACACTGTAGGAGATTCCAGGATGTGAATCTGAACAATGAAGGAGTTTCCAGGATATGGAACTTCATACTGCCGTAGCTTCCAGGATATGGATCTGGACACTGCAGGCTCTTCCAGGATGTGGATCTTCATACTGCTCGAGTTTCTAGAATGTGAAACTTCACACTGTAGGAGTTTCCAGATTGTGAATATTCTTACTGCAGGATCTTCCAGGATGAGAAGATTCACACTGCAGAAGTTTCAAGGATGTGCATGTTCACACTGCAGGGGTTTCCAGGTTGTGGATCTGCACCCTGCAGGAGTTTCTAGATGTTGATCTTCAAATTGCAAGAGGTTCTACGTTGTGGCTCTACGCACTGCAGTAGTTTCCAGGATGTGAATCTTCACACAGCCGGACTTTCCAAGATGTGGATCTTCACACTGCGTATCTTCCATAATGTGTCTCTTCACACTGCAGGAGTTTCCAGGATGTTGGTCTGCACACTGCTGGTATTTCCAGGATGTGGATCATCACAGTGCTGGAGTTTCAAGGATATGCAATTAAGACTTCAGCTATTTCCAGGATAAGGATCTAAAATCTGCAGGAGTATCCAGGTTGAGGATGTTCAAACTGCAGGATTTTCCAGGATGTTCATCGGAACACTGAAGGAGTTTCCAGGAAGTGGAACTTCATACTGCAATGACTTCCAGGATGTGGAACTTCACACTGAAGAAACCTCCAGGATGTGGATCTTCAGACTGCAGCATCTTCCAGGATTTGAATGTTCACACTACTGGAGTTACCAGGATGCGGATCTTCACACTGCAGGATATTCCATGATGTGGAACTCCATGCTGCAGGAGTTTCTAGGATGTGGATATTCGCACTACAGCTGTTTTCAGTATGTGGAATTTCACAACACAGGAGTTTCCAGGTTGTGGATCATCAGACAGCAGGAGTTTCCCAGATGTGTATCTTCACGCTGCAGTCGCTTCCTGGATCTGGGTTATGACTCTTCAGGATCATCAAGGATGTACATCTCCACACTGCAGAAATTTCCAGAAGGTGGATCTTCACATCGCAGAAATTTCCAGGAGGTGGATCTTCAAACTCCAGGAGCTTCCAGGATGTGGAAATTCACAATGCAGTATCTTCCAGGATGTGGATCTTCACACTGCAGGAGCTTCCAGGATGTTGTTCTTCACACTGCAGAATCTTCCAGGATGTGAATCTTCACACTGGTGGAGTTTCCAGGATGTGGATCTTCAAACTGCAGTGTCTTCCTGGATATGGATCTTCAAAATGTAGGATCTTCCAGGATGCAGACTTTCACACTGAAGGAGTTTCCAGGATATGGATCTTCACCCCGCCAAAGTCTCCAGGATGTGGATCTTCAAAATGCAGGAGCTTCCAAGATGTGGATAATCACAATGCAGCATCATTCAGGATGTGGATCTTCACACTCCAGGAGCTTCCAGTTTGTGGATGCTCGCACTGCAGGATCTTCCAGGATGTGAGTCTTCACAGTGCAAGAGTTTCCAGGATATTGTTCTTCATGCTGTAGGATCTTCCAGGATGTGCATTTTCAAACTGAAGGATTTTCCAGAATGTGGATCATCACACTGCAGGAGTTTCCAGGATTGGGTTTGTCGCACTGCAGGATATTCGAGGATACAAATCTTCTCCCTGAAGGAGTTTCCAGGATTCAGATCATCTCATTGCAGGAGTTTCCAGGATGTGGATCATCACATTGCAGAAATTTCCAGGTTGTGGATTTTCACACTGCAGGAGATTCCAGGTTCGGGATCTATACACTGTAGGAGATTCCAGGATGTGAATCTGAACACTGAAGGAGTTTCCAGGATATGGAACTTCAAACTGCAGTAGCTTCCAGGATATGGATCTGGACACTGCAGGCTCTTCCAGGATGTGGATCTTCATACTGCTCAAATTTATAGAATGTGGAACTTCACACTGTAGGAGTTTCCAGGTTGCGAATATTTTCACTGCAGGATCTTCCAGGATGAGAAGCTTCACACTGCAGAAGTTTCAAGGATGTGCATGTTCACACTGCAGGGGTTTCCAGGTTGTGGATCTGCACCCTGCAGGAGTTTCTAGATGTTGATCTTCAAATTGCAAGATATTCTACGTTGTGGCTCTACGCACTGCAGTAGTTTCCAGGATGTGAATCTTCACACAGCCGGAATTTCCAAGATGTGGATCTTCACACTGCATATCTTCCATAATGTGTCTCTTCACACTGCAGGAGTTTCCAGGATGTGGATCTTTACACTCCTGGTATTTCCAGGATGTGGATCGTCACAGTGCTGGTGTTTCAAGGATATGCAATTAAGACTTCAGCTATTTCCAGGATAAGGATCTAAAATCTGCAGGAGTATCCAGGTTGAGGATGTTCAAACTGCAGGAGTTTCCATGATGTGCATCTGAACACTGAAGGAGTTTCCAGGATGTGGAACTTCATACTGCAATGACTTCCAGGATGTGGAACTTCACACTGCAGAAACCTCCAGGATGTGGATCTTCAGACTGCAGCATCTTCCAGGATATGAATGTTCACACTGCAGGAGTTACCAGGATGTGGATCTTCACACTGCAGGATCTTCCATGATGTGGAACTCCATGCTGCAGGAGTTTCTAGGATGTGGATCTTCACACTACAGCTCTTTTTAGTATGTGGAATTTCACAATGCAGGAGTTTCCAGGTTGTGTATCATCATACAGCAGGAGTTTCCCAGATGTGTATCTTCACACTGCAGTAGCTTCCTGGATCAGGGTCATGACTCTGCAGGATCATCAAGGATGTATATCTCCACACTGCAGAATTTTCCAGAAGGTGGATCTTCACATCGCAGAAGTTTCCAGGTGGTGGATCTTCAAACTCCAGGAGCTTCCAGGATGTGGAAATTCGCAATGCAGGATCTTCCAGGATATTGATCTTCACACTGCAGGAGCTTCCATGATGTGGAAGTCGATGCTGCAGGAGTTTCTAGGATGTGGATCTTCACACTTAAGCTGTTTTCAATATGTGGAATTTCACAATGCAGGAGTTTACAGGTTGTGGATCATTAGACAGCAAGAGTTTTCCAGATGTGTATCTTCACACTGCAGTAGCTTCCTGGATCTGGGTTATGACTCTGCAGGATAATCAAGGATGTACATCTCCACATTGCAGAATTTTCCAGGTTGTGGATTTTCACACTGCAGGAGATTCCAGGATGGGAATCTATACACTGTAGGAGATTCCAGGATGTGAATCTGAACACTGAAGGAGTTTCCAGGATATGGAACTTCAAACTGCAGTAGCTTCCAGGATATGGATCTGGACACTGCAGGCTCTTCCAGGATGTGGATCTTCATACTGCTCGAGTTTCTAGAATGTGGAACTTCACACTGTAGGAGTTTCCAGGTTGCGAATATCTCACTGCAGAATCTTCCAGGATGAGAAGATTCACACTGCAGAAGTTTCAAGGATGTTCATGTTCATACTGCAGGGGTTTCCAGGTTGTGGATCTGCACCCTGCAGGAGTTCCTAGATGTTGATCTTCAAATTGCAGGAGATTCTACGTTGTGGCTCTACGCACTGCAGTAGTTTCCAAAATGTGAATCTTCACACAGCCGGACTTTCCAAGATATGGATCTTCACACTGCATTTCTTCCATAATGTATCTCTTCACACTGCAGGAGTTTCCAGGATGTGGATCTTCACACTGCTGGTATTTCCAGAATGTGGGTCGTCACAGTGCTGGAGTTTCAAGGATATGCAATTAAGACTCCAGGATAAGGATCTAAAATCTGCAGGAGTATCCAGGTTGAGGATGTTCAAACTGCAGGAGTTTCCACGATGTTCATCTGAACACTGAAGGAGTTTCCAGGATGTGGAACTTCATACTGCAATGACTTCCAGGATGTGGAACTTCACACTGCAGAAACCTCCAGGATGTGGATCTTCAGACTGCAGCATCTTCCAGGATATGTATGTTCACACTGCAGTAGTTACCAGGATGTGGATCTTCACACTGCAGGATCTTCCATGATGTGGAACTCCATGCTGCAGGAGTTTCTAGGATGTGGATCTTCACACTACAGCTGTTTTCAGTATGTGGAATTTCACAATGCAGGAGTTTCCAGGTTGTGGATCATCAGACAGCAGGAGTTTCCCAGATGTGTATCTTCACACTGCAGTTGCTTCCTGGATCAGGGTCATGACTCTGCAGGATCATCAAGGATGTACATCTCCACACTGCAGAAGTTTCCAGAAGGTGGATCTTCACATCGCAGAAGTTTCCAGGAGGTGGATCTTCAAACTCCAGGAGCTTCCAGGATGTGGAAATTCACAATGCAGGATCTTCCAGGATGTGGATCTTCACGCTACAGGAGCTTCCATGATGTGGAAGTCGATTCTGCAGGAGTTTCTAGGATGTGGGTCTTCACTCTACAGCTGTTTTCAGTATGTGGAATTTCACAATGCAGGAGTTTCCAGGTTGTGGATCTTCAAAATGTAGGATCTTCCAGAATGTAGACTTTCACACTGAAGGAGTTTCCAGGATATGGATCTTCATCCCGCCAAAGCTTCCAGGATGTGGATCTTCAAAATGCAGGAGTGTCCAGGATGTGGATAATCACAGTGCTGCATCTTTCAGGATGTGGATCTTCACACTCCAGGAGCTTCCAGTTTGTAGATGCTCGCACGGCAGGATCTTGCAGGATGTGAATCTTCACAGTGTAAGAGTTTCCAGGATATTGTTCTTCATGCTGTAGGATCTTCCAGGATGTACATTTTCAAACTGAAGGATTTTCCAGAATGTGGATCATCACACTGCAGGAGTTTCCAGGATTGGGATTGTCGCACTGCAGGATATTCGAGGATATGAATCTTCTCACTGAAGGAGTTTCCAGGATTCAGATCATCTCATTGCAGGAGTTTCCAGGATGTGGATCATCACATTGCAGAAATTTCCAGGTTGTGGATCTTCACACTGCAGGAGATTCCAGGCTGGGGATCTTTACACTGTAGGAGATTTCAGGATGTGAATATGAACAATGAAGGAGTTTCCAGGATATGGAACTTCATACTGCTGTAACTTCCAGGATATGGATCTGGACACTGCAGGCTCTTCCAGGATGTGGATCTTAATACTGCTCGAGTTTCTAGAATGTGGAACTTCACACTGTAGGAGTTTCCAGATTGTGAATATTCTTACTGCAGGATCCTCCAGGATGAGAAGATTTACACTGCAGAAGTTTCAAGGATGTGCATGTTCACACTGCAGGGGTTTCCAGGTTGTGGATCTGCACCCTGCAGGAGTTTCTAGATGTTGATCTTCAAATTGCAGGAGATTCTACGTTGTGGCTCTACGCACTGCAGTAGTTTCCAGGATGTGAATCTTCACACAGCCGGACTTTCCAAGATGTGGATCTTCTCACTGCATATCTTCCATAATGTGTCTCTTCACACTGCAGGAGTTTCGAGGATGTGGATCTTCACACTGCTGGTATTTCCAGGATGTGGATCGTCACAGTGCTGGAGTTTCAAGGATATGCAATTAAGACTTCAGCTATTTCCAGGATAAGGATCTAAAATCTGCAGGAGTATCCAGGTTGAGGATGTTCAAACTGCGGGAGTTTCCAGGATGTTCATCTGAACACTGAAGGAGTTTCCTGGATGTGGAACTTCATACTGCAATGACTTCCAGGATGTGGAACTTCACATTGCAGGAACCTCCAGGATCTGGATCTTCAGACTGCACCATCTTCCAGGATATGAATGTTCACACTGCAGGAGTTAACATGATGCGGATCTTCACACTGCAGGATCTTCCATGATGTGGATGTTCACAATGTAGGATCTTCTGGTTTGCAGACTTTCACTCTGAAAGAGTTTCCAAGATATGTATATTCACCCCGCAGTAGTTTCCATGATGTGGATCTTCACAATGCAGTATCTTCCAGGATGTGGATCTTCACACTGCAGGAGCAGAAACCTCCAGGTTGTGGAATTTCAGACACCAGGATCTTCCAGGATGTGGATCTTCACACTGCAGGAGCAGAAACCTCCAGGTTGTGGAATTTCAGACTGCAGGATCTTCCAGGATGTGAATGTTCACAGTGCAGGAGTTACCAGGATGCGGATTTTCACAATGCCGGTGATTCCAGAATGTGGAACTTCATGCTTCAGGAGTTACCACAATGCGGATCTTCACACTGCAGGATCTTCCATGATGTGGAACTTCACACTGCAGGAGTTTCTAGGATGTGGATCTTCACACTGCAGCTGTTTCCAGGATGTGGAATTTCACAATGCAGGTGCTTGCAGGATATGGATCTTTACCCCGCAGAAGTTTCCAGGATGTGTATCTTCAAACTGCAGGAGCTTCCATGATGTGAATATTCACAATGCAGTATCTTCCAGGATGTGGAAAATCACACTGCAGGAGCTTCCACAATGTTGTTCTTTGCACTGCAGGGTCTTCCAGGATGTGAATCTACACACTGCAGGAGTTCCCAGGATCTGGATCTTCGAACTGCAGAATCTTCCAGGACATGAATCACCACACTGCAGGAGTTTCCAGGATTTGGATCTTCACAATGTAGGATCTTGCAGGATGTAGACGTTCACACTGAAGGAGTTTCCAGGATTTGGATCTTCACCGTGCAGAAGTTTCCAGGATGTGGATCTTCCCAATGCAGGATCTTCCAGGATGTGGATCTTCAGACTTCAGGAGCTTCCAGGATGTGGATGTTGGCACTGCAGGATCTTCCAGGATGTGGATCTTCACATTGCAGGAAATTCCAGGATATGAATCGTCACACATTACAAGATGTATATTTTCACACTGAAGGATTTTCCAGAATGTGGATCATCACACTGCAGGAGTACCAGTATGTCGATCTTCACAATGCCGAATCTTCTGCGATGTGTATCAACACACTGCAGGAACTTCCAGGATTGGGATCGTCGCAGTGCAGGATATTCCACGATATGAATCTTCTCACTCAGGTGATTCCAAGATGCGGATCATCTCATTGCAGAAGTTTCCAGGGTGTGAGTCTTCTTCTGCAGGAGTTTCCAGGATGTGGATCATCTTATTGCAGAAGTTTAAAGGATGTGAATCTTCTTCTGCAGGAGTTTCCAGGATGCGAATCATCAAACTGCAGGAGCTTCCAGGATGTGGATATTCACAATGAAGGATCTTCCTGGATGTGGATCTACACACTGCAGGAGCTTCCAGGATGTGTATCCTTGCACTGCAGGATGTTCCAGGATATGGATCTACACACTGCAGGCTGTTCCAGGATGTGGATCTTCATCCTGCACGCGTTTCTAGGATGTGGAACTCCACACTGTAGGAGTTTCCAGGATGCGAATCTTCTCACTGCAGGATCTTCCAGGATGTGGAACTTCACTCTGCAGAAGTTTCTAATATGTGGATGTTCACACTGCAGATGTTTCCAGGATGTGGATCTGACCCCTGCAGGAGTTTCCAGATGTTGATCTTGAAATTGCAGGAGATTCCATGATGTGGCTATATGCACTGCGGGAGGTTCCAAGATGTGAATCTTCACACTGCCGGAATTTCCAGGATGTGGATCTTCACACTGCCGTATCTTCCATAATGTGTCTCTTCACACTGCAGGAGATTCTAGGATGTGGAACTTCACACTGCCGGTATTTCCAGGATGCGGATCGTCAAAGTTCAGGAGTTTCAAGGATATGCATCTTCAGACTTCAGCTATTTCCAAGATAAGGATCTAAAATCTGCAGGAGTATCCAGGTTGAGGATGTTCAAACTGCAGGAGTTTTCAGGATGTGAATCTGAACACTGAAGAAGTTTCCAGGATGTGGAACTTCATACTGCAGACACTTCCAGGATATAGATCTTCACGCTGCAGAAACCTCCTGGATCTGGATCTTCAGACTGCAGGCTATTCCAGGATGTGGATCTTCATGCTGCCGAGTTTCTAGGATGTGGAACTTCACACTGTAGTGGATTCCAGGATGCGAATCTTTCACTGCATGATCTTCCAGGATCTGGAACTTCACACTGCAGAAGTTTCCAGAATGTGGATGTTCACACCGCAGAAGTTTCCAGGATGATGATCTAAAAATTGCCACAGTTTCCAGGATGTGGATCTTCATCCCACAGACAGTTCCAGGATGTGGACCTTCAAACTGCAGGAGCTTCCATGATGTGCATATTCACAATGCAGTATTTCCTGGATGTGGATCATCACACTGCAGGAGCTTCCACGATGTTGTTCTTCACACTGCAGGGTCTTCCAGGATGTGAATCTACACAGTGCAGGAGTTTCCAGGATGTGGATCTTTGAACTGCAGGATCTTCCAGTACGTGAATCACCACACTGCAGGACTTTCCATGATAAGGATCTTCACAATGTAGGATCTTGCAGGATGTAGACGTTCACACTGAAGGTATTTCCAGGATTTGGATCTTCACCCCGCAGAAGTTTCCAGGATGTGGATCTTCACAATACAGGATCTTCCAGGATGTGGATCTTCACACTTCAGGAGCTTCCAGGATGTGGATGTTGGCACTGCAGGATCTTCCAGGATGTAAATCTTCACATTGCAGGAGTTTCCAGGATACGGATCTTCACACTGTATGATCTTCCAGGTTGTATATTTTCACACTGAAGAATTTTCCAGAATGTGGATCATCACACTGCATGAGTACCAGGATGTCGATCTTCACAATGCCGAATCTTCCAGGATGTGGATCGTCACACTGCAGGAGCGTTCAGGATTGGGATCGTCGCAGTGCAGGATATTCCACAATATGAATCTTCTCACTGCAGGAGTTTCAGGATGTGAATCATCTCATTGCAGAAGTTTCCAGGATGTGAATCTTCTTCTGCAGGAGTTTCCAGCATGCGGATCTTTACACTGCAGGAGTTTCCACGATGTGGATCTTCATACTGCACAAGTTTCTAGGATGTGGAACTTCACACTTTAGGTCTTTCCAGGATGGGAATCTTCTCACTGCATGATCTTCCAGGATATAAAACTTCACACTGCAGAAGTTCCCAGAATGTGAATGTTCACACAACAGACGTTTCCAGGATGTGGATCTTCAAACAGCAGGAGCTTCCAGGATGTGGATATTCACAATGAAGGATCTTCCTGGATGTGAATATTCACACTGCAGCAGCTTCCAGGATGTGAATCTTTGCACTGCAGGATATGGATCAACACACTGCAGGCTGTACCAGGATGTGGATCTTCATACTGCATGTGTTTCGAGGATGTGGAACTCCACACTGTAGGAGTTTCGAGGATGCGAATCTTCTCACTGCAGGATCTTCCAGGATGTGGAACTTCACACTGCAGAAGTTTTCAGGATGTGGATGTTCACACTGCAGGGGTTTCCAGGATGTGGATCTGCCCCCTGCAGGAGTTCCCAGATGTTGATCTTGAAATTGAAGGCGATTCGACGATGTGGCTCTACGCACTGCAGTATGTTCCAGGATCTTGCAGGATGTAGACTTTCACACTGAAGGAGTTTCCAGGATTTGGAACTTCAGCCGGCAAAAGTTTCCAGGATGTGGATCTTCACAATGTAGGATCTTCCAGGATGTGGATGTTCACACTGCAGCTGTTTCCAGGATGTGGAATTTCACCATGCAGGTGCTTGCAGGATATGGATCTTCACCCCGCAGAAGTTTCCAGCATATGGATCTTCAAACTGCAGGATCTACCATGATGTGAATATTCACAATGCAGAGTCTTCCAGGATGTGGATCATCACACTGCAGGAGCTTCCACGATGTTTTTCTTCGCACAGCAGGTTCTTCCAGGATGTGAATCACCACACTGCAGGAGTTCCCAGGATGTGGATCTTCAGAATGTAGGATCTTGCAGGATGTAGACTTACACACTGAAGGAGTTTCCAGGATTTTGATCTTCACCCGGCAGAAGTTTCCAGGATTTGGATCTTCACATTGCAGGATGTTCCAGGATGTGGATGTTCACACTGCAGGGGTTTCCAGGATGTGGATCTGTCCCCTGCAGGAGTTTCCAAATGTTGATCTTGAAATTGCAGGAGATTCCACCATTTGGCTATACGCACTGCAGTGGGTTCCAGGATGTGAATCTTCACACTGCCGGAATTTCCAGGATGTGGATCTTCACCTTGCAGTATCTTCCATAATGTGTCTCTTCACACTGCAGGAGCTTCCAGGATGTGGAACTTCACACTGCCGGTATTTCCAGGATGCGGATCGTCACAGTGCATGAGTTTCAAGGATATGCATCTTCAGAATTCAGCTATTTCCACGATAAGGATCTAAAATCTGCAGTAGTATCCAGGTTGACGATGTTCAAACTGCAGGAGTTTCCAGGATGTGAATCTGAATACTGAAGGAGTTTCCAGGATGTGGAGCTTCATACTGCAGAAACCTCCAAGATCTGGATCTTCAGACTGTAGGATCTTCCAGGATGTAAATGTTCACACTGCAGGAGTTACCAAATGCGAACCATCAGACTGTAGCAGTTTCCAGGATGCGAATTTTCTCACTGAATGATTTCCAGAATCTGGAACTTCACACGGCAGAAGTTTCCAGGATGATGATCTACAAATTGCAGCAGTTTCCAGGATGTGGATCTTCATCCCACAGAAGTTTCCAGGAAGTGGATCTTCAAACTGCAGGAGCTTCCAGGATGTGGATATTCACAATGAAGGATCCTCCAGGATGTGGATCTTCACACTGCAGGAGCTTCAAGAATGTGTACCTTCGCACTGCAGGATCTTCCAGGATGAGAATCTGCACCATGCAAGAGTTTCCAGGAAGTGGATCTTTAAACTGCAGGATCTTCCATGACGTGAAACTTCACCCTGCAGAAGTTTCCAGGATGTGGATGGTCACACTGCAGGGGTTTCCAGGATGTGGATCTGCCCCCTGCAGGAGTTTCCAGATGTTGATCTTCAAATTGCAGGAGATATCACGATGTGGCTCTATGCAATGCAGTAGGTTCCAGGATTTGAAACTTCACACTGCCGGAATTTCCAGGATGTGGATCTTCACACTGCAGTATCTTCCACAATGTGTCTCTTCACACTGCAAAAGTTTCTAGGATGTGGAACTTCAAACTGCCGGTATTTCCAGAAAGCGGTTCGTCACACTGCAGGATATGCATCTTCAGACTTCAGCTATTTCCAGGATAAGGATCTAAAATCTGCAGTAGTATCCAGGTTGAGGATCGTCAAACTACACGAGTTTACAGGATGTGAATCTAAACACTGAAGGAGTTTCCAGGATGTGGAACTTCATACTGCAGACACTTCCAGGATGTGGATCTTCACACTGCAGAAGCCTCCAGGATCTGGAACTTCATACTGCAGAATCTTCCAGGATGTGAATGTTCACACTGCAGGAGTTACCAGGATGCGGTCAATCAGACTACTGGAGTTTCCAGGATGTGGATCTTTACACTGTAGGAGATTCCAAGATGTGAATCTGAACACTGAAGGAGTTTCCAGGATGTGCAACTTCATACTGCACTAGCTTCCAGGATATGGATCTGCACACTGCAGGCTCTTCCAGGATGAGGATCTTCATACTGCAGAGTTTCTAGGATGTGGAACTTCACACTGTAGCAGTTTCCAGGATGCGAATCCTTCACTGCATGATCTTCCAGGATGTGGAACTTCACGCTGCAGAACTTTCCAGAATCTGGATGTTCACACCGCAGAAGTTTCCAGGATGATGATTTACAAATTGCAGCAGTTTCCAGGATGTGGATCTTCATCCCTCAGACGTTTCCAGGATGTGGATCTTCAAACTGCAGTAGCTTCCATGATGTGAATATTCACAATGTAGTATCTTCCAGGATGTGGATCATCACACTGCAGGAGCTTCCACGTTGTTGTTCTTCACACTGCAGGGTCTTCCAGAATGTGAATCTACACAGTGCAGGAGTTTCCACGATGTGGATCTTCGAACTGCAGGATCTTCAAGGAAGTGAATCACCACACTTCAGGAGTTTCGAGGAATTGGTTCTTCACAATGTAGGATCTTCCAGGCTGTAGACTTTCACACTGAAGGAGTTTCCAGGATTTGGATCTACACCCCGCAGAAGTTTCCAGGTTTGTGGATCTTCACAATGCAGGATGTGGCTCTTCACACAGCAGGAGCTTCCAGGATGTGAATGTTGGCACTGCAGGATCTACCAGGATGTAAATCTACACATTGCAGGAGTTTCCAGGATACGGATCTTCACACTGTATGATCTTCCGTGTTGTATATTTTCACACTGAAGAATTTTCCAGAATGTGGATCATCACACTGCATGAGTACCAGGATGTCGATCTTCACAATGCCGAATCATCCAGGATGTGGATTGTCACACTGCAGGATCTTCCAGGATTGGGATCGTCGCAGTGCAGGATATTCCACAATATGAATCTTCTCACTGCAGGAGTTTCAGGATGCGGATCATCTCATTGCAGAAGTTTCCAGGATGTGAATCATCTTCTGCAGGAGTTTCCAGCATGCGGATATTTACACTGCAGGAGTTTCCACGATGTGGATCTTTACACTGTAGGACTTTCCAGGATGTGAATCTGAACACTGAAGGAGTTTCCAGGATGTGGAACTTCATCCCACAGAAGTTTCCAGGATGTGGATCTTCAAACTGCAGGAGCTTCCAGGATGTGGATATTCACAATGAAGGATCCTCCAGGATGTGGATCTACACGCTGCAGGAGCTTCAAGGACGTGTACATTTGCACTGCAGGATCTTCCAGGATGAGAATCTGCACCATGCAAGAGTTTCCAGGAAGTGGATCTTCAAACTGCAGGATCTTCCATGACGTGAAACTTCACCCTGCAGAAGTTTCCAGGATGTGGATGTTCACACTGCAGGGGTTTCCAGAATGTGGATCTGCCCCCTGCAGGAGTTTCCAGATGTTGATCTTCAAATTGCAGTAGATATCACGATGTGGCTCTATGCAATGCAGTAGGTTCCAGGATTTGAAACTTCACACTGCCGGAATTACAAGGATGTGGATCTTCACACTGCAGTATCTTCCATAATGTATTTCTTCACACTGCAAAAGTTTCTAGGATGTGGAACTTCACACTGCCGGTATTTCCAGAAAGCGGTTCGTCACACTGCAGGATATGCATCTTCAGACTTCAGCTATTTCCAGGATAACGATCTAAAATCTGCAGGAGTATCCAGGTTGATGATGTTCAAACTGCAGGAGTTTCCAGGATGTGAATCTGAACACTGAAGGAGTTTCCAGGATGTGGAACTTCATACTGCAGACACTTCCAGGATGTGGATCTTCACACTGCAGAAGCCTCCAGGATCTGGATCTTCAGACTGCAGAATCTTCCAGGATGTGAATGTTCACACTGCAGGAGTTACCAGGATGCGGTCAATCAAACTACAGGAATTTCCAGGATGTGGATCTTTACACTGTAGGAGATTCCAAGATGTGAATCTGAACACTGAAGGAGTTTCCCGGATGTGCAACTTCATACTGCACTAGCTTCCAGGATATGGATCTGCACACTGCAGGCTCTTCCAGGAAGAGGATCTTCATACTGCAGAGTTTCTAGGATGTGGAACTTCACACTGTAGCAGTTTCCAGGATGCGAATCCTTCACTGCATGATCTTCCAGGATGTGGAACTTCACACTGCAGAACTTTCCAGAATCTGGATGTTCACACCACAGAAGTTTCCAGGATGATGATTTACAAATTGCAGCAGTTTCCAGGATGTGGATCTTCATCCCACAGACGTTTCCAGGATGTGGATCTTCAAACTGCAGTAGCTTCCATGATGTGAATATTCACAATGTAGTATCTTCCAGGATGTGGATCATCACACTGCAGGAGCTTCCACAATGTTGTTCTTCACACTGCAGGGTCTTCCAGGATGTGAATCTGCACAGTGCAGGAGTTTCCACGATGTGGATCTTTGAACTGCAGGATCTTCAAGGAAGTGAATCACCACACTTCAGGAGTGTCGAGGATATGGATCTTCACAATGTAGGATCTTCCAGGATGTAGACTTTCACACTGAAGGAGTTTCCATGATTTGGATCTACACCCCGCAGATGTTTCCAGGTTTGTGGATCTTCACAATGCAGGATGTGGCTCTCCACACAGCAGGAGCTTCCAAGATGTGGATGTTGGCACTGCAGGATCTACCAGGATGTAAATCTACACATTGTAGGAGTTTCCAGGATACGGATCTTCGCACTGTAAGATCTTCCGGGTTGTATATTTTCACACTGAAGAATTTTCCAGAATGTGGATCATCACACTGCATGAGTACCAGGATGTCGATCTTCACAATGCCGAATCTTCCAGGATGTGGATTGTCACACTGCAGGATCTTCCAGGATTGGGATCATCGCAGTGCAGGATATTCCACAATATGAATCTTCTCACTGCAGGAGTTTCAGGATGCGGATCATCTCATTGCAGAAGTTTCCAGGATGTGAATCATCTTCTGCAGGAGTTTCCAGCATGCGGATATTTACACTGCAGGAGTTTCCAAGATGTGGATCTTTACACTGTAGGACATTCCAGGATGTGAATCTGAACACTGAAGGAGTTTCCAGGATGTGGAACTTCATACTGCACAAGTTTCTAGGATGTGGAACTTCACACTGTAGGTCTTTCCAGGATGGGAATCTTCTCACTGCATGATCTTCCAGGACGTGAAACTTCACACTGCAGAAGTTCCCAGAATGTGGATGTTCACACCACAGACGTTTCCAGGATGTGGATCTTCAAACTGCAGGAGATTCCAGGATGAGGATATTCACAATGAACGATCTTCCTGGATGTGAATGTTCACACTGCAGCAGCTTCCAGGATGTGAATCTTGGCACTGCAGGATGTTCCAGGATATGGATCAACACACTGCAGGCTGTTCCAGGATGTGGATCTTCATACTGCATGTGTTTCGAGGATGTGGAACTCCACACTGTAGGAGTTTCGAGGATGCAAATCTTCTTACTGCAGGATCTTCCAGGTTTTGGAAATTCACACTGCAGAAGTTTCTAGGATGTGTTTTTTCACACTGCAGGCGTTTCCAGGATGTGGATCTGCCCCCTGCAGGAGTTTCCAGATGTTGATCTTGAAATTTCAGGAGATTCCACGATGTGGCTCTATGCACTGCAGTATGTTCCAGGATCTTGCAGGATGTAGACTTTCACACTGAAGGAGTTTCCAGGATTTGGATCTTCACCCGGCAGAAGTTTCCTGGATGTGGATCTTCACAATGCAGGGTCTTCCAGGTTGTGGATGTTCACACTGCAGCTGTTTCCAGGATGTGGAATTTCACCATGCAGGTGCTTGCAGGATATGGATCTTCACCCCGCAGAAGTTTCCAGCATGTGGATCTTCAAACTGCAGGATCTACCATGATGTGAATATTCACAATGCAGTGTCTTCCAGGATGTGGATCATCACACTGCAGGAGCTTCCACTATGTTTTTCTTCGCACAGCAGGTTCTTCCAGGATGTGAATCACCACACTGCAGTGGGTTCCAGGATGTGAATCTTCACACTGCCAGAATTTCCAGGATGTGGATCTTCACCTTGCAGTATCTTCCATAATTTGTCTCTTCACACTGCAGGAATTTCCAGGATGTGGAACTTCACACTGCCGGTATTTATAGGATGCGGATCGTCACAGTGCATGTGTTTGAAGGATATGGATCTTCAGAATTCAGCTTTTTCCAGGATAAGGATCTAAAATCTGCAGTAGTATCCAGGTTGACGATATTCAAACTGCAGGAGTTTCCAGGATGTGAATCTGAACACTGAAGGAGTTTCCAGGATGTGGAACTTCATACTGCAGAAACCTCCAAGATATGGATCTTCGGACTGCAGGATCTTCCAGGATGCGAATCTTCACACTGCAGGAGTTACCAGGATGCGAACTATCAGACTGTAGCAGTTTCCAGGATGCAAATCTTCTCTCTGCATGATCTTCCATAATCCGGAACTTCACACTGCAGAAGTTGCAAGAATGTGGATGTTCACACGGCAGAAGTTTCCAGGATGTTGATCTACAAATTGCAACAGTTTCCAGGATGTGGATCTTCATCCCACAGAAGTTTCCAGGATGTGGATCTTCAAACTGCAGGAGCTTCCAGGACGTGGATATTCACAATGAAGGAACTTCCAGGATGTGGATCTTCACACTGCAGGAGCTTCAAGGATTTGTATCTTCGCACTGCAGGATCTTCCAGGATGATTTTCTGCACAATGCAAGAGTTTCCAGGAAGTGGATCTTCAAATTGCAGGATCTTCCATGATGTGAAACTTCACCCTGCAGAAGTTTCCAGGATGTGGATGTTCAAACTGCAGGGGTTTCCAGGATGTGGATCTGCCCCCTGCAGGAGTTTCCAGATGTTGATCTTCAAATTGCAGGAGATATCACGATGTGGCTCTATGCAATGCAGTAGGTTCCAGGATTTGAAACATCACACTACCAGAATTTCCAGGATGTGGATCTTCACACTGCAGTAACTTCCATAATGTGTCTCTTCACATGCAAGAGTTTCTAGGATGTGGCACTTCACACTGACGGTATTTCCAGAAACCGGTTCGTCACACTGCAGGAGTTTCAAGCATATGCATCTTCATACTACAGCTATTTCCAGGATAAGGATCTAAAATCTGCTGGCGTATCTAAGTTGATGATGTTCAAACTGCAGGAGTTTACAGGATGTGAATCTGAACACTGAAGGAGTTTCCAGGATGTGGAACGTCATACTGCAGACACTTCCAGGATGTGGATCTTCACACTGCAGAAACCTCCAGGATCTGGATTTTCAGATTGCAGGATCTTCCAGGATGTGAATGTTCACACTGCAGGAGTTACCAGGATGCGGACAATCAGACTACAGGAGTTTCCAGGATGTGGATCTTTACACTGTAGGAGATTCCAAGATGTGCAACTTCATACTGCACTAGCTTCCAGGATATGGATCTGCACACTGCAGGCTCTTCTAGGATGAGGATCTTCATACTGCAGAGTTTCTAGGATGTGGAACTTCACACTGTAGCAGTTTCCAGGATTCGAATCCTTCACTGCATGATCTTCCAGGATGTGGAACTTCACACTGCAGAAGTTTCCAGAATCTGGATGTTCACACCACAGAAGTTTCCAGGATGATGATTTACAAATTGCAGCAGTTTCCAGGATGTGGATCTTCATCCGACAGACCTTTCCAGGATGTGGATCTTCAAACTGCAGTAGCTTCCATGATGTGAATATTCACAATGCAGTATCTTCCAAGATGTGGATCATCACACTGCAGGAGCTTCCACGATGTTGGTCTTCGCACTGCAGGGTCTTACAGGATGTGAATCTGCACAGTGCAGGAGTTTCCACGATGTGGATCTTCGAACTGCAGGGTCTTCCAGGAAGTGAATCACCACACTTCAGGAGTTTCGAGGATATGGATATTCACAATGTGGGATCTTCCAGGATGTAAACTTTCACACTGAAGGAGTTTCCAGGATTTGGATCTACACCTCACAGAAGTTTCCAGGATGTGGATCTTCACCTTGCAGTATCTTCCATAATGTGTCTCTTCACACTGCAGGAGTTTCCAGGATGTGGAACTTCACACTGCCGGTATTTCCAAAATGCGGATTGTCACAGATCATGAGTTTCAAGGATATGCATCTTCAGAATTCAGCTATTTCCAGGATAAGGATCTAAAGTCTGCAGTAGTATCCAGGTTGAGGATGTTCAAACTGAAGCAGTTTCCAGGATGTGAATCTGAACACTGAAGGGGTTTCCAGGATGTGGAACTTCATACTGCAGAAACTTCCAGGATCTGGATCTTCAAACTGCAGGATCTTCCAGGATGTGAGTGTTCACACTGCAGGAGTTACCAGGATGCGAACAATCAGACTGTAGCCGTTTCCAGGATGCGAATCTTCTCACTGCATGATCTTCTAGAATCTGGAACTTCAAACTGCAGATGTTGCCAGAATGTGGATGTTCACACCGCAGAAGTTACCAGGATGATGATGTACAAATTGCAGCAGTTTCCAAGATGTGGATCTTCATCCCACAGAAGTTTCCAGGATGTGGATCTTCAAACTGCCGTAGCTTCCAGGATGTGGATATTGACAATGAAGGATCTTCCCGGATGTGGATCTTCACACTGCAGAAGCTTCAAGGATGTGTATCTTCGCGCTGCAGGATCTTCCAGGATGAGAATCTGCACAATGCAAGAGATTCCAGGAAGTGGATCTTCAAATTGCAGGATCTTCCAGGATGTGAAACTGCACCCTGCAGAAGTTTCCAGATGTTGATCTTCAAATTGCAGGAGATATCACGATGTGGCTCTATGCACAGCAGTAGGTTCCAGGATGTGAAACTTCACACTGCCGGAATTGCCAGGATGTGGATCTTCACACTGCAGTATCTTCCATAATGTGTCTTTTCACACTGCAAGAGTTTCTAGGATGTGGAACTTCAGACTGCCGTTATTTCCAGAACGCGGTTCATCACATTGCAGGAGTTTGAATGATATGCATCTTCAGACTTCAGCTATTTCCAGGATAAGAATCTAAAATCTGCAGTAGTATCCAGGTTGAGGATGTTCAAACTGCAGGAGTTGCCAGGAAATGAATCTGAACACTGAAGGAGTATCCAGGATGTGGAACTTCATACTGCAGAAACTTCCAGGATATGGATATTCACACTGCAGAAACCACCAGGATGTGGATCTTCAGACTGCAGGATCTTTCAGGATGTGAAAGGTCACACTGCAGGAGTTACCATAATGCGGACTTTCAGACTACCGGGGATTCCAGGATGTGGAATTTCACACTGCAGGAGCTTCCAGGATATGAATCTTCACACCGCAGGAGTTAACAGGATATGGATCTTCACTCTGCCAGTGAATCCAGGATGCGGATCTTCATTCTGCATTAGTTACCAGGATGAGGATGTTCACACTGCAGGATCTTCCATGATGTGGAACTTCGCCCTGCAGGAGTTTCTTGGATATGGATCTTCACACTACAGCGGTTTCCAGGAAGTGGAATTTCACAATGCAGGTGCTTGCAGGATGTGAATCATCACACAGCAGGAGTTTCCAGGATGTGTATGTTCACACTGAAGCAGTTTCAAGGATCTGAATCTTCACAGAGCAGAAGTTTCCAAGATGTGGATCTTCACCTTGCAGCAGATTCCTGGATGTGGATCATGACAGTGCAGGATCCTACAGGATGTGTATCTCCACACTGCAGAAGTTTCCAGAACGTGGATGTTCACACCACAGAAGTTACCAGAATGATGACCTACAAATTGCAGCAGTTTAGAGAATGTGGAACTTCACCCCACAGAGGTTTCCAGGATGTGGATCTTCAAACTGCAGGAGCGTCCAGGATGTGCATATTCACAATGCAGGATCTTCCAGGATGTGAATCTGCACACTGCAGGGGTTTCCAGGACGTGGATCTGCACCCTGCAGGTGTTTCCAGATGTTTATCTTCATGCTTCAGGAGTTACCACGATGTGGATCTTCACACTGCAGGATCTTCCGTGATGTGGAACTTCACACTGCAGGAGTTTCTAGGATGTGGATCTTCACACTGCAGCTGTTTCCAGGATGTGGATTTCACAATGCAGGTTCTTGCAGGATATGGATATTTACCCCGCAGAAGATTCCCGGAAGTGTATCTTCAAACTGCAGGAGCTTCCACGATGTTGTTCTTCGCTCTGCAGGGTTTTCCAGGACGTGAATCTACACACTGCAGGAGTTTCCAGGATCTGGATCTTCAAACTGCAGAATCTTCCAGGACGTGAATCACCACACTGCAGGAGTTTCCATGATATGGATCTTCACAATGTAGGATCTTGCAGGATGTAGACATTCAAACTGAAGGAGTTTCCAGGATTTGGATCTTCACCCCGCAAAAGTTTCAGGATGTTGATCTTCACAATGCAGGATCTTCCAGGATGTGGATCTTCACACTGCAGGAGCTTCCAGAATGTGGATGTTGGCACTGCAGGATCTTCCTGGATGTGGATCTTCACATTGCAGGAGTTTCCAGGATATGGATCATCACACGGTAGGATCTTACAGGATGTATATTTTCACACTGAACGATTTTCCAGTATGTTGATATTCACAATGCCAAATCTTCCAGGATGTGGATCATCACACTGCAGGAGCTTCCAGGATTGGGATCGTTGCAGTGAAGGATATTCCACGATATGAATCTTCTCACTCAGGAGTTTCCAAGATGCGGATCATCTCATTGCAGAAGTTTCCAGGGTGTGAATCTTCTTCTGCAGGAGTTTCCAGGATGCGGATCATCAAACTGCAGGAGCTTCCAGGATGTGGATATTCACAATGAAGGATCTTCCAGGATGTGGATCTTCACACTGCAGGAGCTTCCAGGATGTGTATCTTTGCACTGCAGGATGTTCCAGGAAATGGATCTACACACTGCAGTCTGTTCCAGGATGTGGAAGTTCATCCTGCACGAGTTTCTAGGATGTGGAACTCCACACTGTAGGAGTTTCCAGGATGCAAATCTTCTCACTGCAGGATCTTCCAGGATGTGGAACTTCACAATGCAGAAGTTTCTAGGATGTGGATGTTCACACTGCAGGGGTTTCCATGATGTGGATCTGAAACCTGCAGGAGTTTCCAGATGTTGATCTTGAAATTGCAGGAGATTCCAAAATGTGGCTATATGCACTGCACGAGGTTCCAAGATGTGAATCTTCACACTGCGGGAATTTCCAGGATGTGGATCTTCACACTGCAGTTTGTTCCATAATGTGTCTCTTCAAACTGCAGGAGATTCTAGGATGTGGAATTTCACACTGCCGGTATTTCCAGGATGCGGATCGTCAAAGTGCAGCAGTTTCAAGGATATGCATCTTCAGACTTCAGCTATTTCCAAGATAAGGATCTAAAATCTGCTGGAGTATCCAGGTTGAGGATATTCAAACTGCAGGAGTTTCCAGGATGTGAATCTGAACACTGAATGAGTTTCCAGAATGTGGAACTTCATACTGCAGACACTTCCAGGATGTGGATCTTCACACTGCAGAAACCTCCAGGATCTGGATCTTCAGACTGCAGGATCTTCCAGGATGTCAATGTTCACACTGCAGGAGTTACCAGGATGCGGACAATCAGACTACAGGAGATTCCAGGATGTGGATCTTTACACTGTAGGAGATTCCAAGATGTGAATCTGAACACGGAAGGAGTTTCCAGGATGTAGAACTTCATACTGCATTAGCTTCCAGGATATGGATCTGCACACTGCAGACTCTTCCAGGATGTGGATCTTCATTCTGCCGAGTTTCTAGGATGTGGAACTTCACACGGTAGCAGTTTCCACCATGCGAATCCTCTCACTGCAGGATCTTCCAGGATGTGGAACATCAAACTCCAGAAGTTTCCAGGATTTGGATGTTCACACTGCAGGAGTTTCCAGGATGTGGATCTGCCCCCTGCAGGAGTTTCCAGATGTTAATCTTGGAATTGCAGGAGACTACACGATGTGGCTCTACGCACGGCAGTAGGTTCCAGGATGTGGATCTTCACACTGCAGTATCTTCCATAATCTGTCCCTTCACACTGCAGGAGTTTCTAGGATGTGGAACTTCACACTGCCAGTATTTCCAGGATGTGGATCATCAAAGTGCAGGAGTTTCAAGGATATGCATCTTCAGAATTCAGCTATTTCCAAGATAATGATCTAAAATCTGCAGGAGTATCCAGGTTGAGGATTTTCAAACTGCAGGAGTTTCCAGGATGTGAATCTGAACACTGAAGGTGTTTCGAGGATGTGGAACTTCATACAGCAGAAATCGCCAGGATGTGGATTTTCAGACTGCAGGATCTTCCAGGATGTGAATGTTCACTCTGCATGAGTTACCAGGATTCATACAATCAGACTACAGGAGTTTCCAGGAATATGGATCTTTACACTGTAGGAGATTCCAGGATGGGAATCGGAACACTGAAGGTGTTTCCAGGATGTGGAACTTCATACTGCACTAGCTTCCAGGATTTGGATCAGCACACTGCAGGCTCTTCCAGGATGTGGATCTTCATACTGCTGAGTTTCCAGGATGTGCAACTTCATACTGCACTAGCTTCCAGGATTTGGATCTGCACACTGCAGGCTCTTCCAGGATGTGGATCTTCATACTGCCGAGTTTCTAGGATGTGGAACTTCACACTGTAGCAGTTTCCAGCATGCGAATCCTCTCACTGCAGGATCCTCCAGGATGTATAACTTCACACTGCAGAATTTTCCAGAATGTGGATGTTAACACCGCAGAAGTTTCGAGGATGATGATCTACAAATTGCCACAGTTTCCAGGATGAGGAAATTCATCCCACAGAAGTTTCCATGATGTGGATCTTCAAACTGCAGGAGCTTCCATGATGTGAATATTCACAATGCTGTATCTTCCAGGATGTGGATCATCACACTGCAGGAGCTTCCAAGATGTTGCGCTTCGCTCTGCAGAGTCTTCCAGGATGTGAATCTACACACTGCAGGATTTTCAGGATGTGGATCATCGAACTGCAGATTCTTCCAGGATGTAGACTTTCACAGTGAAGGAGTTTCCAGGATTTGGACCTTCACCCCGCAGAAGTTTCCAGGATGTGGATCTTCACAATGCAGGATCTTTCAGGATGTGGATCTTCACACTGCAGTGGCTTCCAGGATGTGAATGTTCACACTGCAGGATCTTCCAGGATGTAAATCTTCACATTGCAGGAGTTTCCAGGATATAGATCTTCACACTGTGGGATCTTCCAGGATGAATAAATTCAAACTGAAGAATTTTCCAGAATGTGGATCATCACAGTGCATGAGTACCAGGATGTCGATCTTCACAATGCCGAATCTTCCAGGATGTGGATCTTCACAATGCAGGATCTTCCAGGATGTGGATTTTCACACTGCAGGGGTTTCCAGGAAGTGGATCTGCCCCTTGCAGGTGTTTCCAGATGTTGATCTTGAAATTCCAAAAGATTCCACCATTTGGCTATACGCACTGCTTTAGGTTCCAGGATGTGAATCTTCACACTGCCGGAATTTCCAGGATGTGGATCTTCACCTTGCAGTATCTTCCATAATGTGTCTCTTCACACTGCAGGAGTTTCCAGGATGTGGAACTTCACATTGCCGGTATTTCCAGGATGCGGATCGTCACAGTGCATGAGTTTCAACGATATGCATCTTCAGAATTCAGCTATTTCCAGGATAAGGATCTAAAATCTGCAGTAGTATCCAGGTTGAGGATGTTCAAACTGCAGGAGTTTCCAGGATGTGAATCTGAACACTGAAGGGGTTTCCAGGATGTGGAACTTCATACTGCAGAAACCTCCAGGATCTGGATCTTCAGACTGTAGGTTCTTCCAGGATGTGAGTGTTGACACTGCAGGAGTTTCCAGGATGCGAACCATCAGACTGTAGCCGTTTCCAGGATGCGGATCGTCACAGTGCATGAGTTTCAAGGATATGCATCTTCAGAATTCTGCTATTTCCAGGATAAGGATCTAAAATCTGCAGTAGTATCCAGGTTGAGGATGTTCAAACTGCAGGAGTTTCCAGGATGTGAATCTCAACACTGAAGGGGTTTCCAGGATGTGGAACTTCATACTGCAGAAACCTCCAGGATCTGGATCTTCAGACTGTAGGTTCTTCCAGGATGTGAGTGTTCACACTGCAGGAGTTACCAGGATGCGAACCATCAGACTGTAGCCGTTTCCAGGATGCGAATCTTCTCACTGCATGATCTTCTAGAATCTGGAACTTCGCACTGCAGATGTTGCAAGAATGTGGATGTTCACACCGCAAAGGTTTCCATGATGATGATGTACAAATTGCAGCAATTTCCAAGATGTGGATCTTCATCCCAAAGAAGTTTCCAGGATGTGGATCTTCAAACTGCCATAGCTTCCAGGATTTGGATATTCACAATGAAGGATCTTCCCGGATGTGGATCTTCGCACTACAGAAGCTTCAAGGACGTGTATCTTCGCACTGCAGGATCTTCCAGGATGAGAATCTGCACAATGCAAGAGATTCAAGGAAGTGGATCTTCAAATGGCAGGATCTTCCAGGATGTGAAACTGCACCCTGCAGAAGTTTCCAGGATGTGGATATTCACACTGCAGGGGTTTCCAGGATGTGTATCTGCCCCCTGCAGGAGTTTCCAGATGTTGATCTTCAAATTGCAGGAGATATCACGATGTGGTTCTATGCACAGCAGTAGGTTTCAGGATGTGAAACTTCACACTGCCGGAATTTCCAGGATGTGGATCTTCACACTGCAGTATCTTCCATAATGTGTCTCTTCACACTGCAAGAGTTTCTAGGATGTGGAACTTCACACTGCCAGTATTTCCAGAATGCGGTTCATCACATTGCAGGAGTTTGAAGGATATGCATCTTCAGACTTCAGCTATTTCCAGGATAAGGATCTAAAATCTGCAGTAGTATCCAGGTTGAGGATGTTCAAACTGCAGGAGTTGCCAGGAAGTGAATCTGAACACTGAAGGAGTATCCAGGATGTGGAACTTCATACTGCAGAAACTTCCAGGATATGGATATTCACACTGCAGAAACCGCCAGGATGTGGATCTTCAGACTGCAGGATCTTTCAGGATGTGAATGGTCACACTGCAGGATCTTCCAGGATGTAAATCTTCACATTGCAGGAGTTTCCAGGATATAGATCTTCACACTGTGGGATCTTCCAGGATGAATAAATTCAAACTGAAGAATTTTCAAGAATGTGGATCATCACAGTGCATGAGTACCAGGATGTCGATCTTCACAATGCCGAATCTTCCAGGATGTGGATCTTCACAATGCAGGATCTTCCAGGATGTGGATTTTCACACTGCAGGGGTTTCCAGGAAGTGGATCTGCCCCTTGCAGGTGTTTCCAGATGTTGATCTTGAAATTCCAAAAGATTCCACCATTTGGCTATACGCACTGCTTTAGGTTCCAGGATGTGAATCTTCACACTGCCGGAATTTCCAGGATTTGGATCTTCACCTTGCAGTATCTTCCATAATGTGTCTCTTCACACTGCAGGAGTTTCCAGGATGTGGAACTTCACATTGCCGGTATTTCCAGGATGCGGATCGTCACAGTGCATGAGTTTCAACGATATGCATCTTCAGAATTCAGCTATTTCCAGGATAAGGATCTAAAATCTGCAGTAGTATCCAGGTTGAGGATGTTCAAACTGCAGGAGTTTCCAGGATGTGAATCTGAACACTGAAGGGGTTTCCAGGATGTGGAACTTCATACTGCAGAAACCTCCAGGATCTGGATCTTCAGACTGTAGGTTCTTCCAGGATGTGAGTGTTCACACTGCAGGAGTTTCCAGGATGCGAACCATCAGACTGTAGCCGTTTCCAGGATGCGGATCGTCACAGTGCATGAGTTTCAAGGATATGCATCTTCAGAATTCTGCTATTTCCAGGATAAGGATCTAAAATCTGCAGTAGTATCCAGGTTGAGGATGTTCAAACTGCAGGAGTTTCCAGGATGTGAATCTCAACACTGAAGGGGTTTCCAGGATGTGGAACTTCATACTGCAGAAACCTCCAGGATCTGGATCTTCAGACTGTAGGTTCTTCCAGGATGTGAGTGTTCACACTGCAGGAGTTACCAGGATGCGAACCATCAGACTGTAGCCGTTTCCAGGATGCGAATCTTCTCACTGCATGATCTTCTAGAATCTGGAACTTCGCACTGCAGATGTTGCAAGAATGTGGATGTTCACACCGCAAAGGTTTCCATGATGATGATGTACAAATTGCAGCAATTTCCAAGATGTGGATCTTCATCCCAAAGAAGTTTCCAGGATGTGGATCTTCAAACTGCCATAGCTTCCAGGATTTGGATATTCACAATGAAGGATCTTCCCGGATGTGGATCTTCGCACTACAGAAGCTTCAAGGACGTGTATCTTCGCACTGCAGGATCTTCCAGGATGAGAATCTGCACAATGCAAGAGATTCAAGGAAGTGGATCTTCAAATGGCAGGATCTTCCAGGATGTGAAACTGCACCCTGCAGAAGTTTCCAGGATGTGGATATTCACACTGCAGGGGTTTCCAGGATGTGTATCTGACCCTGCAGGAGTTTCCAGATGTTGATCTTCAAATTGCAGGAGATATCACGATGTGGTTCTATGCACAGCAGTAGGTTTCAGGATGTGAAACTTCACACTGCCGGAATTTCCAGGATGTGGATCTTCACACTGCAGTATCTTCCATAATGTGTCTCTTCACACTGCAAGAGTTTCTAGGATGTGGAACTTCACACTGCCAGTATTTCCAGAATGCGGTTCATCACATTGCAGGAGTTTGAAGGATATGCATCTTCAGACTTCAGCTATTTCCAGGATAAGGATCTAAAATCTGCAGTAGTATCCAGGTTGAGGATGTTCAAACTGCAGGAGTTGCCAGGAAGTGAATCTGAACACTGAAGGAGTATCCAGGATGTGGAACTTCACTCTGCAGAAACCGCCAGGATGTGGATCTTCAGACTGCAGGATCTTTCAGGATGTGAATGGTCACACTGCAGGAGTTACCAGGATGTGGACTTTCAGACTACCGGTGATTCCAGGATGTGGAACTTCACGCTGCAGGAGCTTCCAGGATACAAATCTTCACTCCGCAGGAGTTACCAGAATACGGATCTTCACACTGCCGGTGATTCCAGGATGCGGATCTTCATTCTGCAGTAGTTACCAGGATGCGGATGTTCACACTGCAGAATCTTCCATGATGTGGAACTTCACCCTGCAGGAGTTTCTTGAATATGGATCTTCACACTACAGCGGTTTCCAGGATGTGGAATTTCACAATGCAGGTGCTTGCAGGATGTGAATCATCACACAGCAGGAGTTTCCAGGATGTGTATGTTCACACTGAAGCAGTTTCAAGAATCTGAATCTTCACAGAGCAGAAGTTTCCAAGATGTGGATCTTCACCTTGCAGCAGCTTCCTGGATGTGGTTCATGACAGTGCAGGATCCTACAGGATGTGTATCTCCACACTGCAGAAGTTTCCAGAACGTGGATGTTCACACCACAGAAGTTACCAGGATGATGACCTACAAATTGCAGCAGTTTAGAGAATGTGGAACTTCACCCCACAGAAGTTTCCAGGATGTGGATCTTCAAACTGCAGGAGCGTCCAGGATGTGCATATTCACAATGCAGGATATTCCAGGATGTGGATCTTCACACTGCAGGAGCTTCCAGGATGTGCATATTCACAAAGAAGGATCTTCCAGGATGTGGATTTTCGCACTGCAGGATCTTCCAGGATGTGAATCTGCACACTGCAGGGGTTTCCATGATGTGGATCTGCCCCCTGCAGGTGTTTCCAGATGTTGATCTTCATGCTTCAGGAGTTACCACGATGTGTATCTTCACACTGCATGATCTTCCATGATGTGGAACTTCACACTGCAGGAGTTTCTAGGATGTGGATCTTCACACTGCAGCTGTTTCCAGGATGTGCAATATCACAATGCATTTTCTTGCAGGATATGGATATTTACCCCGCAGAAGTTTCCAGGATGTGTATCTTCAAACTGCAGGAGCTTCCATGATGTGAATATTCACAATCCAGTATGTTCCAGGATGTGGATCATCACACTGCAGGAGCTTCCACGATGTTGTTCTTCACACTGCAGGGTTTTCCAGGATGTGAATCTACACACTGCAGGAGTTTCCAGGATCTTGATATTCAAACTGCAGAATCTTCCAGGACGTGAATCACCACACTGCAGGAGTTTCCATGATATGGATCTTCACAATGTAGGATCTTGCAGGATGTAGACGTTCACAATGCAGGAGTTTCCAGAATTTGGATCTTCACCCCGCAAAAGTTTCAGGATGTTGATCTTCACAATGCAGGATCTTCCAGGATGTGGATCTTCACACTGCAGGAGCTTCCAGAATGTGGATGTTGGCAATGCAGGATCTTCCTGGATGTGGATCTTCACATTGCAGGAGTTTCCAGGATATGGATCATCACACGGTAGGATCTTACAGGATGTATATTTTCACACTGAAGGTTTTTCCAGTATGTTGATCTTCACAATGCCAAATCTTCCAGGATGTGGATCATCACACTGCAGGAGCTTCCAGGATTGGGATCGTTGTAGTGAAGGATATTCCACGATATGAATCTTCTCACTCAGGAGTTTCCAGGATGCGGATCATCTCATTGCAGAAGTTTCCAGGGTGTGAATCTTCTTCTGCAGGAGCTTCCAGGATGTGGATATTCACAATGAAGGATCTTCCAGGATGTGGATCTTCACACTGCAGGAGCTTCCAGGATGTGTATCTTTGTACTGCAGGTTGTTCCAGGATATGGATCTACACACTGCAGTCTTTTCCAGGATGTGGAACTTCATCCTGCACGAGTTTCTAGGATGTGGAACTCCACACTGTATGAGTTTCCAGGATGCAAATCTTCTCACTGCAGTATCTTCCAGGATGTGGAACGTCACAATGCAGAGGTTTCTTGGATGTGGATGTTCACACTGCAGGGGTTTCCAGGATGTGAATCTAAACCTGCAGGAGTTTCCAGATGTTGATCTTGAAATTGCAGGAGATTCCACGATGTGGCTATATGCACTGCACGAGGTTCCAAGATGTGAATCTTCACATTGCCGGAATTTCCAGGATGTGGATCTTCACACTGCAGTTTGTTCCATAATGTGTCTCTTCAAACTGCAGGAGATTCTAGGATGTGGAACTTCACACTGCCGGTATTTCCAGGATGCGGATCGTCAAAGTGCAGCAGTTTCAAGGATATGCATCTTCAGACTTCAGCTATTTCCAAGATAAGGATCTAAAATCTGCAGAAGTATCCAGGTTGAGGATGTTCGAACTGCAGGAGTTTCCAGGATGTGAATCTGAACACTGAAGGAGTTTCCAGAATGTGGAACTTCATACTGCAGACACTTCCAGGATGTGGATCTTCACACTGCAGAAACCTCCAGGATCTGGATCTTCAGACTGCAGGATCTTCCAGGATGTCAATGTTCACACTGCAGGAGTTACCAGGATGAGAACAATCTGACCACTGGAGATTCCAGGATGTGGATCTTTACACTGTAGGAGATTCCAAGATGTGAATCTGAACGTTGAAGGAGTTTCCAGGATTTTGAACTGCACTAGCTTCCAGGATATGGATCTGCACACTGCAGGCTCTTCCAGGATGTGGATCTTAATACTGCCGAGTTTCTAAGATGTGGAACTTCACACTCTAGCAGTTTCCACCATGCGAATCCTCTCACTGCAGGATCTTCCAGGATGTGAATCACCACACTGCAGGAGTTTCCAGGATATGAATCTTCACAATGTAGTATCTTCCAGGATGTAGACTTTCACACTGAAGGAGTTTCCAGGATTTGGATCTTCATCCCACAGAAGTTTACAGGATGTTGATCTTCACACTGCAGGAGCTTCCAGGATTGGGATCATCGCAGTGCAGGATATTCCATGATATGAATCTTCTCACTGCAGGAGTTTCTGGGATGCGGATCATCTCATTGCAGAAGTTTCCAGGATGTGAATCTTCAAACTGCAGGAGCTTCCAGGATATGAATATTCACAATGCCGTATCTGCCAGGATGTGGATCTTCACATTGCAGGAGCTTCCACGATGTTGTTCTTCACACGGCAGAGTCTTCCAGGATGTGAATCTACACACTGCAGGAGTTTGCAGGATGTGGATCATCGAACTGCAGGCTCTTCCAGGACATGATTCCGCACACTGCAGGAGTTTCCGATTTATGGAACTTCACAATGTAGGATTTTCCCGGATGTAGACTTTCACACTGAAGGAGTTTCCAGGATTTGGATCTTCACCCCGCAGAAGTCTCCAGGATGTGGATCTTCACAATGCAGGATCTTCCAAGTTGTTGATCTTCACAGTGGAGGATATTCCAGGATGTGGATGTTCGCACTGCAGGATCTTCCAGGATGTAAATCTTCAATTTGCAACACTTTCCAGGATATGGATCTTTACACTGCAGGACCTTCCAGGATGTAGATTTTCACACTGAAGGATATTCCAGAATATGGATCATCACACTGCAGGAGTACCAATATGTCAATCTTCACATTGCCGAATCTTCCAGGATGTGGATCTTCACACTGCAGGAGTTTCCACGATGTGAATCTGAACACTGAAGGAGTTTCCAGGATGTGGAACCTCATACTGCATGAGTTTCTAGGATGTGGAACTTCACACTGCCAGTATTTCCAGGATGTGGATCAGCAAAGTGCAGGAGTTTCAAGGATATGCATCTTCAGACTTCAGCTATTTCCAAGATAATGATCTAAAATCTGCAGGAGTATCCAGGTTGAGGATGTTCAAACTTCAGGAGTTTCCAGGATGTGAATCTGAACACTGAAGGAGTTTCGAGGATGTGGAACTTCTTACAGCAGAAATCTCCAGGATGTGGATTTTCAGACTGCAGGATCTTCCAGGATGTCAATGTTCACACTGCAGGAGTTACCAGGATGCGTACAATCAGACCACAGGGGTTTCCAGGAATATGGATCTTTACACTGTAGGAGATTCCAGGATGGGAATCTGAACACTGAAGGAGTTTCCAGGATGTGGAACTTCATACTGCACTAGCTTCCAGGATTTGGATCTGCACACTGCAGGCTCTTCCAGGATGTGGATCTTCACACTGCAAGAGTTTCCACGATGTGAATCTGAACACTGAAGGAGTTTCCAGGATGTGGACCCTCATACTGCATGAGTTTCTAGGATTTGGAACTTCACACTGTAGGTGATTCCAGGATGGGAATCTTCTCACTGCATGATCTTACAGGATGTGGATCTTCACAATGCAGAGGTTCCCAGAATGTGGATGTTCACACCTGAGACATTTTCAGGATGTGGACCTTCAAACTGCAGGAGCTTCCAGGATGTGGATATTCACAATGAAGGATCTTCCAGGATGTGGATGTTCACACTGCAGGTGCTTCCAGGATGTGTATCGTTGCCCTTCAGGATGTTCCAGGATATTGATCTACACACTGCAGCAGTTCCAGGAAGTGGATCTTCATAATTCACGAGATGTTAGGATGTGGAACTCCACACTGTAGGAGTTTCCAAGATATGAATCTTCTCACTGCAGGATCTTCCAGGATGTGGAACATCAAACTCCAGAAGTTTCCAGGATTTGGATGTTCACACTGCAGGAGTTTCCAGGATGTGGATCTGCCACATGCAGGAGTTTCCAGATGTTAATCTTGAAATTGAAGGAGACTACACAATGTGGCTCTATGCACTGCAGTAGGTTCCAGGATGTGAATCATAACACTGCCGGAATTTCCAGGATGTGGATCTTCACACTGCAGTATCTTCCATAATCTGTCCCTTCACACTGCAGGAGTTTCTAGGATGTGGAATTTCACACTGCCAGTATTTCCAGGATGTGGATCATCAAAGTGCAGGATTTTCAAGGATATGCATCTTCAGACTTCAGCTATTTCCTAGATAATGATCTAAAATCTGCAGGAGTATCCAGGTTGAGGATGTTCAAACTGCAGGAGTTTCCAGGATGTGAATCTGAACACTGAAGGAGTTTCCAGGATGTGGAACTTCATACAGCAGAAATCTCCAGGATGTGGATTTTCAGACTGCAGGATCTTCCAGGATGTGAATGTTCACACTGCAGGAGTTACCAGGATGCGTACAATCAGACTACAGGAGTTTCCAGGAATATGGATCTTTACACTGTTGGAGATTCCAGGACGGGAATCTAACACTGAAGGAGTTTCCAAAATGTGGAACTTCATACTGCACTAGCTTCTAGGATTTGGATCTGCACACTGCAGGCTCTTCCAGGATGTTGATCTTCATACTGCTGAGTTTCCAGGATGTGCAACTTCATACTGCACTAGCTTCCAGGATTTGGATCTGCACACTGCAGGCTCTTCCAGGATGTGGTTCTTCATACTGCCGAGTTTCTAGGATGTGGAACTTCAAACTGTAGCAGTTTCCAGCATGCGAGTCCTCTCACTGCAGGATCTTCCAGGATGTATATCTTCACACTGCAGAAGTTTCCAGAATGTGGATGTTAACACCGCAGAAGTTTCCAGGATGATGATCTACAAATTGCCGCAGTTTCCAGGAAGTGGACCTTCATCCCACAGAAGTTTCCAGGATGTGGATCTTCAAACTGCAGGAGCTTCCATGATGTGAATATTCACAATGCGGTATCTTCCAGGATGTGGATCATCACACTGCAGGAGATTCCAAGATGTTGCGCTACGCTCTGCAGAGTCTCCCAGGACGTGAATCTACACACTGCAGCATTTTCAGGATGTGGATCATCGAACTGCAGATTCTTCCAGGATGTAGACTTTCACAGTGAAGGAGTTTCCAGGATTTGGACCATCACCCCGCAGAAGTTTCCAGGATGTGGATCTTCACACTGCAGTGGCTTCCAGGATGTGAATGTTCACACTGCAGGATCTTCCAGGATGTAAATCTTCACATTGCAGGAGTTTCCAGGATATAGATCTTCACACTGTAGGATCTTCCAGGATGAATAAATTCAAACAGAAGAATTTTCCAGAATGTGGATCATCACAGTGCATGAGTACCAGGATGTCGATCTTCACAATGCCGAATCTTCCAGGATGTGGATCTTCACAATGCAGGATCTTCCAAGATGTGGATTTTCACACTGCTGGGGTTTCCAGGTTGTGGATCTGCCCCTTGCAGGTGTTTCCAGATGTTGATCTTGAAATTCCAAAAGATTCCACCATTTGGCTCTGCACACTGTTTTAGGTTACAGGATGTGAATCTTCACACTGCCGGAATTTCCAGGATGTGGATCTTCACCTTGCAGTATCTTCCATAATGTGTCTCTTCACACTGCAGGAGTTTCCAGGATGTGGAACTTCACACTGCCGGTATTTCCAGGATGTGGATCGTCACAGTGCATGAGTTTCAAGGATATGCATCCTCAGAATTCAGCTATTTCCAGGATAAGGATCTAAAATCTGCAGTAGTACCAAGGTTGAGGATGTTCAAACTGCAGGAGTTTCCAGGATGTGAATCTGAACACTGAAGGGGTTTCCAGGATGTGGAACTTCATACTGCAGAAACCTCCAGGATCTGGATCTTCAGACTGCCGGATCTTCCAGGATGTGAGTGTTCACACTGCAGGAGTTACCAGGATGCGAACCATCAGACTGTAGCCGTTTCCAGGATGCGAATCTTCTCACTGCATGATCTTCTAGAATCTGTAACTTCACACTGCAGATGTTGCCAGCATGTGGATGTTCACACCGCAAAAGTTTCCAGGATGATGATGTACAAATTGCAGCAGTTTCCAAGATGTGGATCTTCATCCCAAAGAAGTTTCCAGGATGTGGATCTTCAAACTGCCATAGCTTCCAGGATGTGGATATTCACAATGAAGGATCTTCCCAGATGTGGATCTTCACACTGCAGAAGCTTCAAGGACGTGTATCTTCGCCCTGCAGGATCTTCCAGGATGAGAATCTGCACAATGCAATAGATTGCAGGAAGTGGATCTTTAAATTGCAGGATCTTCCAGGATGTGAAACTGCACCCTGCAGAAGTTTCCAGGATGTGGATATTCACACTGCAGGGGTTTCCAGGATGTGTATCTGCCCCCTGCAGGAGTTTCCAGATGTTGATCTTCAAATTGCAGGAGATATCACGATGTGGTTCTATGCACAGCAGTAGGTTCCAGGATGTGAAACTTCACACTGCCGGAATTTCCAGGATGTGGATCTTCACACTGCAGTATCTTCCATAATGTGTCTCTTCACACTGCAAGAGTTTCTAGGATGTGGAACTTCACACTGCCAGTATTTCCAGAATGCGGTTCATCACATTGCAGGAATTTGAAGGATATGCATCTTCAGACTTCAGCTATTTCCAGGATTGAGATCTAAAATCTGCAGTAGTATCCAGGTTGAGGATGTTCAAACTGCAGGAGTTGCCAGGAAGTGAATCTGAACACTGAAGGAGTATCCAGGATGTGGAACTTAATACTGCAGAAACTTCCAGGATATGGATATTCACACTGCAGAAACCGCCAGGATGTGGATCTTCAGACTGCAGGATCTTTCAGGATGTGAATGGTCACACTGCAGGAGTTACCAGGATGTGGACTTTCAGACTACCGGTGATTCCAGGATGTGGAACTTCACGCTGCAGGAGCTTCCAGGATACGAATCTTCACTCCGCAGGAGTTACCAGGATACGGATCTTCACACTGCCGGTGATTCCAGGATGCGGATCTTCATTCTGCAGTAGTTACCAGGATGCGGATGTTCACATCGCAGGATCTTCCATGATGTGGAACTTCACCCTGCAGGAGTTTCTTGGATATGGATCTTCACACTACAGCGGTTTCCAGGATGTGGAATTTCACAATGCAGGTGCTTGCAGGATGTGAATCATCACACAGTAGGAGTTTCCAGGATGTGTATGTTCACACTGAAGCAGTTTCAAGGATCTGAATCTTCAAAGAGCAGAAGTTTCCAAGATGTGGATCTTCACCTTTCAGCAGCTTCCTGGATGTGGATCATGACAGTGCAGGATCCTACAGGATGTGTATCTCCACACTGCAGAAGTTTCCAGAACATGGATGTTCACACCGCAGAAGCTTCCAGGATGATGACCTACAAATTGCAACAGTTTAGAGGATGTGGAACTTCACCCCACAGAAGTTTCCAGGATGTGGATCTTCAAACTGCAGGAGTGTCCAGGATGTGCATATTCACAATGCAGGATATTCCAGGATGTGGATCTTCACACTGCAGGAGCTTCCAGGATGTGCATATTCACAATGAAGGATCTTCCAGGATGTGGATATTCGCGCTGCAGGATCTTCCAGGATGTGAATCTGCACACTGCAGGGGTTTCCAGGATGTGGATCTGCACCCTGCAGGTGTTTCCAGATGTTGATCTTCATGCTTCAGGAGTTACCACGATGTGGATCTTCACACTGCATGATCTTCCATGATGTGGAACTTTACAATGCAGGAGTTTCTAGGATGTGGATCTTCACACTGCAGCTGTTTCCAGGATGTGGAATTTCACAATGCAGGTTCTAGCAGGATATCGATATTTACCCCGCAGAAGTTTCCAGGATGTGTATCTTCAAACTGCAGGAGCTTCCGTGATGTGAATATTCACAATGCAGTATCTTCCAGGATTTGGATCATCACACTGCAGGAGCTTCCACCATGTTTTTCTTCACACTGCAGTGTCTTCCAGGATGTGAATCTGCACACTGCAGGAGTTTCCAGGATCTGGATCTTCAAACAGCAGAATCTTACAGGACGTGAATCACCACACTGAAGGAGTTTCCATGATATGGATCTTCACAATGTAGGATCTTGCAGGATGTAGACGTTCACAATGAAGGAGTTTCCAGGATTTGGATCTTCACCCCGCAAAAGTTTCCAGGATGTTGATCTTCACAATGCAGGATCTTCCAGGATGTGGATCTTCACACTGCAGGCGCTTCCAGAATGTGGATGTTGGCACTGCAGGATCTTCCTGGATGCGGATCTTCACATTGCAGGAGTTTCCAGGATATGGATCATCACACGGTAGGATCTTACAGGATGTATATTTTCACACTGAAGGATTTTCCAGTATGTTGATCTTCACAATGCCAAATCTTCCAGGATGTGGATCATCACACTGCAGAAGCTTCCAGGATTGGGATCGTTGCAGTGAAGGATATTCCACAATATGAATCTTCTCACTCAGGAGTTTCCAGGATGCGGATCATCTCATTGCAGAAGTTTCCAGGGTGTGAATCTTCTTCTGCAGGAGCTTCCAGGATGTGTATCTTTGCACTGCAGGATGTTCCAGGATATGGATCTACACACTGCAGTCTGTTCCAGGATGTGGAACTTCATCCTGCACGAGTTTCTAGGATGTGGAAATCCACACTGTAGGAGTTTCCAGGATGCAAATCTTCTCACTGCAGGATCTTCCAGGATGTGGAACTTCACAATGCAGAAGTTTCCAGGATGTGGATGTTCACACTGCAGGGGTTTCCAGGATGTGAATCTAAACCTGCAGGAGTTTCCAGATGTTGATCTTGAAATTGCAGGAGATTCCACGATGTGGCTATATGCATGCACGAGGTTCCAAGATGTGAATCTTCACATTGCCGGAATTTCCAGGATGTGGATCTTCACACTGCAGTTTGTTCCATAATGTGTCTCTTCGAAATGCAGGAGATTCTAGGATGTGGAACTTCAAACTGCCGGTATTTCCAGGATGCGGATCATCAAAGTGCAGCAGTTTCAAGGATATGCATCTTCAGACTTCAGCTATTTCCAAGATAAGGATCTAAAATCTGCAGGAGTATCCAGGTTGAGGATGTTCGAACTGCAGGAGTTTCCAGGATGTGAATCTGAACACTGAAGGAGTTTCCAGAATGTGGAACTTCATACTGCAGACACTTGCTGGATGTGGATCTTCACACGGCAGAAACCACCAGGATCTGGATCTTCAGACTGCAGGATCTTCCAGGATGTCAATGTTCAAACGCAGGAGTTACCAGGATGCGAACAATCAGACCACTGGAGATTCCAGGATGTGGATCTTTACACTGTAGGAGATTCCAAGATGTGATTCTGAACGCTGAAGGAGTTTCCAGGATGTAGAACTTCATGCTGCTTTAGCTTCCAGGATATGGATCTGCACACTGCAGGCTCTTCCAGGATGTGGATCTTCATACTGCCGAGTTTCTAGGATGTGGAACTTCACACTCTAGCAGTTTCCACCATGCGAATCCTCTCACTGCAGGATCTTCCAGGATGTGAATCACCACACTGCAGGAGTTTCCAGGATATGAATCTTCACAATGTAGTATCTTCCAGGATGTAGACTTTCACACTGAAGGAGTTTCCAGGATTTAGATCTTCATCCCACAGAAGTTTCCAGGGTGTGGATCTTCAGGAGCTTCCAGGATTGGGATCATCGCAGTGCAGGATATTCCATGATATGAATCTTCTCACTGCAGGAGTTTCTGGGATGCGGATCATCTCATTGCAGAAGTTTCCAGGATGTGAATATTCACAATGCCGTATCTGCCAGGATGTGGATCTTCACACTGCAGGAGCTTCCACGATGTTGTTCTTCACACTGCAGAGTCTTCCAGGATGTGAATCTACACACTGCAGGAGTTTGCAGGATGTGGATCATCGAACTGCAGGGTCTTCCAGGACATGAATCCCCACACTGCAGGAGTTTCCAGGATATGGAACTTCACAATGTAGGATTTTCCCGGATGTAGACTTTCACACTGAAGGAGTTTCCAGGATTTGGATCTTCACCCCGCAGAAGTCTCCAGGATGTGGATGTTCGCACTGCAGGATCTTCCAGGTTGTAAATCTTCACATTGCAGCACTTTCCAGGATATGGATCTTTACACTGCAGGACCTTCCAGAATGTACATTTTCACACTGAAGGATTTTCCAGAATGTGGATCATCACACTGCAGGAGTACCAATATGTCAATCTTCACAATGCCGAATCTTCCAGGATGTGGATCTTCACACTGCAAGAGTTTCCACGATGTGAATCTGAACACTGAAGGAGTTTCCAGGATGTGGAACCTCATACTGCATGAGTTTCTAGGATGTGGGACTTCACACTGTAGGTGATTCCAGGATGGGAATCTTCTCACTGCATGATCTTACAGGATGTGGATCTTCACAATGCAGAGGTTCCCAGAATGTGGATGATCACACCTGAGACATTTTCAGGATGTGGACCTTCAAACTGCAGGAGCTTCCAGGATGTGGATATTCACAATGAAGGATCTTCCAGGATGTGGATGTTCACACGGCAGGTGCTTCCAGGATGTGTATCTTTGCCCTTCAGGATGTTCCAGGATATTGATCTACACACTGCAGCAGTTCCAGGATGTGGATCTTCATAATTCACGAGATTTTAGGATGTGGAAATCCAGACTGTAGGAGTTTCCAAGATACGAATCTTCTCACTGCAGGATCTTCCAGGATGTGGAACATCAAACTCCAGAAGTTTCCAGGATTTGGATGTTCACACTGCAGGAGTTTCCAGGATGTGGATCTTCCCCCTGCAGGAGTTTCCAGATGTTAATATTGAAATTGCAGGAGACTACACGTTGTGGCTCTACGCACTGCAGTAGGTTCCAGGATGTGAATCTTCACACTGCCGGAATTTCCAGGATGTGGATCTTCACACTGCTGGGGATTCCAGGTTGTGGATCTGCCCCTTGCAGTTGTTTCCAGATGTTGATCTTGAAATACCAAAAGATTCCACCATTTGGCTATGCGCACTGTTTTAGGTTCCAGGATGTGAATCTTCACACTGCCGGAATTTCCAGGATGTGGATCTTCACTTTGCAGTATCTTCCATAATGTGTCTCTTCACACTGCAGGAGTTTCCAGGATGTGGAACTTCACACTGCCGGTATTTCCAGGATGCGGATCGTCACAGTGCATGAGTTTCAAGGATATGCATCTTCAGAATTCAGCTATTTCCAGGATAAGGATATAAAATCTGCAGTAGTATCCAGGTTGAGGATGTTCAAACTGCAGGAGTTTCCAGGATGTGAATCTGAACACTGAAGGTGTTTCCAGGATGTGGAACTTCATACTGCAGAAACCTCCAGGATCTGGATCTTCAGACTGCAGGATCTTCCAGGATGTGAGTGTTCACACTGCAGGAGTTACCAGGATGCGAACCATCAGACTGTAGCTGTTTCCAGGATGCAAATCTTCTCACTGCATGATCTTCTAGAATCTGGAACTTCACACTGCAGATGTTGCCAGAATGTGGATGTTCACACCGCAAAAGTTTCCAGGATGATGATGTACAAATTGCAGCAGTTTCCAAGATGTGGATCTTCATCCCAAAGAAGTTTCCAGGATGTGGATCTTCAAACTGCCATAGCTTCCAGGATGTGGATATTCACAATGAAGGATCTTCCCGGATGTGGATCTTCAAACTGCAGAAGCTTCAAGGACGTGTATCTTCGCCCTGCAGGATCTTCCAGGATGAGAATCTGCACAATGCAAGAGATTCCAGGAAGTGGATCTTCAAATTGCAGGATCTTCCAGGATGTGAAACTGCACCCTGCAGAAGTTTCCAGGATGTGGATATTCACACTGCAGGGGTTTCCAGGATGTGTATCTGCCCCCTGCAGGAGTTTCCAGATGTTGATCTTCAAATTGCAGGAGATATCACGATGTGGTTCTATGCACAGCAGTAGGTTCCAGGATGTGAAACTTCACACTGCCGGAATTTCCAGGATGTGGATCTTCACACTGCAGTATCTTCCATAATGTGTCTCTTCACACTGCAAGAGTTTCTAGGATGTGGAACTTCACACTGCCAGTATTTCCAGAATGCGGTTCATCACATTGCAGGAGTTTGAAGGATATGCATCTTCAGACTTCAGCTATTTCCAGGATAAGGATCTAAAATCTGCAGTAGTATCCAGGTTGAGGATGTTCAAACTGCAGGAGTTGCCAGGAAGTGAATCTGAACACTGAAGGAGTATCCAGGATGTGGAACTTAATACTGCAGAAAATTCCAGGATATGGATATTCACACTGCAGAAACCGCCAGGATGTGGATCTTCAGACTGCAGGATCTTTCAGGATGTGAATGGTCACACTGCAGGAGTTACCAGGATGTGGACTTTCAGACTACCGGTGATTCCAGGATGTGGAACTTCACGCTGCAGGAGCTTCCAGGATACGCATCTTCACACCGCAGGAGTTACCAGGATACGGATCTTCACACTGCCGGTGATTCCAGGATGTGGATCTACATTCTGCTGTAGTTACCAGGATGCGGATGTTCACACTGCAGAATCTTCCATGATGTGGAACTTCACCCTGCAGGAGTTTCTTGGATATAGATCTTCACACTACAGCGGTTTCCAGGATGTGGAATTTCACAATGCAGGTGCTTGCAGGATGTGAATCATCACACAGCAGGAGTTTCCAGGATGTGTATGTTCACACTGAAGCAGTTTCAAGGATCTGAATCTTCACAGAGCAGAAGTTTCCAAGATGTGGATCTTCACCTTGCAGCAGCTTCCTGGATGAGGATCATGGCAGTGCAGGATCCTACAGGATGTGTATCTCCACACCGCAGAAGTTTCCAGGACGATGACCTACAAATTGCAGCAGTTTAGAGGATGTGGAACTTCACCCCACAGAAGTTTCCAGGATGTGGATCTTCAAACTGCAGGAGCGTCCAGGATGTGCATATTCACAATGCAGGATATTCCAGGATGTGGATCTTCACACTGCAGGAGCTTCCAGGATGTGCATATTCACAATGAAGCAACTTCCAGGATGTGGATTTTCGCACTGCAGGATCTTCCAGGATGTGAATCTGCACACTGCAGGGATTCCAGGATGTGGATCTGCACCCTGCAGGTGTTCCCAGATGTTGATCTTCATGCTTCAGGAGTTACCACGATGTGTATCTTCACACTGCATGATTTCCATGATGTGGAACTTCACACTGCAGGAGTTCCAGGATGTGGATCTTCACACTGCAGCTGTTTCCAGGATGTGAAATTTCACAATGCAGGTTCTTGCAGGATATGGATATTTACCCCGCAGGAGTTTCCAGGATGTGTATCTTCAAACTGCAGGAGCCTCGATGATGTGAAGATTCACACTGCAGGGTCTTCCAGGATGTGAATCTACACACTGCAGGAGTTTCCAGGATCTGGATATTCACAATGTAGGATCTTGCAGAATGTAGACGTTCACAATGAAGGAGTTTCCAGGATTTGAATCTTCACCCCGCAAAAGTTTCCAGGATGTTGATCTTCACAATGCAGGATCTTCCAGGATGTGGATCTTCACACTGCAGGCGCTTCCAGAATGTGGATGTTGGCACTGCAGGATCTTCCTGGATGTGAATCTTCACATTGCAGGAGTTTCCAAGATATGGATCATCACACGGTAGGATCTTACAGGATTTATATATTCACACTGAAGGATTTTCCAGTATGTTGATCTTCACAATGCCAAATCTTCCTGGATGTGGATCATCACACTGCAGGAGCTTCCAGGATTGGGATCGTTGCAGTGAAGGATATTCCACAATATGAATCTTCTCACTCAGGAGTTTCCAGGATGCGGATCATCTCATTGCAGAAGTTTCCAGGGTGTGAATCTTCTTCTGCAGGAGCTTCCAGGATTTCGATATTCACAATGAAGGATCTTCCAGGATGTGGATCTTCACACTGCAGGATCTTCCAGGATGTGTATCTTTGCACTGCAGGATGTTCCAGGATATGCACCTACACACTGCAGTCTGTTCCAGGATGTGGAACTTATCCTGCACGAGTTTCTAGGATGTGGAACTCCACACTGTAGGAGTTTCCAGGATGCAAATCTTCTCTCTGCAGGATCTTCCAGGATGTGGAACGTCACAATGCAGAAGTTTCTAGGATGTGGATGTTCACACTGCAGGGGTTTCCAGGATGTGAATCTGAAACCTGCAGGAGTTTCCAAATGTTGATCTTGAAATTGCAGGAGATTCCATGATGTGGCTATATGCAGTGCATGCGGTTCCAAGATGTGAATCTTTACACTGCCGGAATTTCCAGGATGTGGATCTTCACACTGCAGTTTGTTCCATAATGTGTCTCTTCAAACTGCAGGAGATTCTAGGATGTGGAACTTCACACTGCCGGTATTTCCAGGATGCGGATCGTCAAAGTGCAGCAGTTTCAAGGATATGCATCTTCAGACTTCAGCTATTTCCAAGATAAGGATCTAAAATCTGCAGGAGTATCCAGGTTGAGGATGTTTGAACTGCAGGAGTTTCCAGGATGTGAATCTGAACACTGAAGGAGTTTTCAGAATGTGGAACTTCATACTGCTGACACTTCCAGGATGTGGATCTTCACACTGCAGAAACCTCCAGGATCTGGATCTTCAGACTGCAGGATCTTCCAGGATGTCAATGTTCACACTGCAGGAGTTACCAGGATGCGGACAATCAGACCACTGGAGATTCCAGGATGTGGATGTTTACACTGTAGGAGATTCCAAGATGTGAATCTGAACGCTGAAGGAGATTCCAGGATGTAGAACTTCATACTGCACTAGCAACCAGGATATGGAAATGCACACTGCAGGCTCTTCCAGGATGTGGATCTTCATACTCTAGCAGTTTCCACCATGCGAATCCTCTCACTGCAGGATCTTCCAGTAGGTGAATCACCACACTGCAGGAGTTTCCAGGATATGAATCTTCACAATGTAGTATCTTCCAGGATGTAGACTTTCACACTGAAGGAGTTTCCAGGATTTGGATCTTCATCCCAGAGAAGTTTCCAGGATGTGGATCTTCACACTGCAGGAGCTTCCAGGATTGGGATCATCGCAGTGCAGGATATTCCATGATATGAATCTTCTCACTGCAGGAGTTTCTGGGATGCGGATCATCTCATTGCAGAAGTTTCCAGGATGGGAATCTTCAAACTGCAGGAGCTTCCAGGATGTGAATATTCACAATGCCGTATCTGCCAGGATGTGGATCTTCACACTGCCGGAATTTCCAGGATGTGGTTCTTCACACTGCAGTATCTTCCATAATCTGTCCCTTCACACTGCAGGAGTTTCTAGGATGTGGAACTTCACACTGCCGGTATTTCCAGGATGTGGATCGTCAAAGTGCAGCAGTTTCAAGGATATGCATCTTCAGACTTCAGCTATTTCCAAGATAAGGATCTAAAATCTGCAGGAGTATCCAGGTTGAGGATGTTTGAACTGCAGGAGTTTCCAGGATGTGAATCTGAACACTGAAGGAGTTTCCAGAATGTGGAACTTCATACTGCTGTCACTTCCAGGATGTGGATCTTCACACTGCAGAAACCTCCAGGATCTGGATCTTCAGACTGCAGGATCTTCCAGGATGTCAATATTCACACTGCAGGAGTTACCAGGATGCGGACAATCAGACCACTGGAGATTCCAGGATGTGGATGTTTACACTGTAGGAGATTCCAAGATGTGAATCTGAACGCTGAAGGAGATTCCAGGATGTAGAACTTCATACTGCACTAGCAACCAGGATATGGAAATGCACACTGCAGGCTCTTCCAGGATGTGGATCTTCATACTCTAGCAGTTTCCACCATGCGAATCCTCTCACTGCAGGATCTTCCAGTATGTGAATCACCACACTGCAGGAGTTTCCAGGATATGAATCTTCACAATGTAGTATCTTCCAGGATGTAGACTTTCACACTGAAGGAGTTTCCAGGATTTGGATCTTCATCCCACAGAAGTTTCCAGGATGTGGATCTTCACACTGCAGGAGCTTCCAGGATTGCGATCATCGCATTGCAGGATATTCCATGATATGAATCTTCTCACTGCAGGAGTTTCTGGGATGCGGATCATCTCATTGCAGAAGTTTCCAGGATGGGAATCTTCAAACTGCAGGAGCTTCCAGGATGTGAATATTCACAATGCCGTATCTGCCAGGATGTGGATCTTCACACTGCTGGAATTTCCAGGATGTGGTTCTTCACACTGCAGTATCTTCCATAATCTGTCCCTTCACACTGCAGGAGTTTCTAGGATGTGGAACTTCACACTGCCAGTATTTCCAGGATGTGGATCATCAAAGTGCAGGAGTTTCAAGGATATGCATCTTCAGACTTCAGCTATTTCCAAGATAATGATCTAAAATCTGCAGGAGAATCCAGGTTGAGGATGTTCAAACTGCAGGAGTTTCCAGGATGTGAATCTGAACACTGAAGGAGTTTCCAGGATGTGGAACTTCATATAGCAGAAATGTCCAGGATGTGGATATTCAGACTGCAGGATCTTCCAGGATGTGAATGTTCACACTGCAGGAGTTACCAGGATGCGTACAATCAGACTACAGGAGTTTCCAGGAATATGGATCTTTACACTGTAGGAGATTCCAGGATGGGAATCTGAACACTGAAGGAGTTTCCAGGATGTGGAACTTCATACTGCACTAGCTTCCAGGATTTGGATCTGCACACTGCAGGCTCTTCCAGGATGTGGATCTTCATACTGCTGAGTTTCCAGGATGCGCAACTTCATACTGCACTAGCTTCCAGGAATTGAATCTGCACACTGCAGGCTCTTCCAGGATGTGGATCTTCATACTGCCGAGTTTCTAGGATGTGGAACTTCACACTGTAGCAGTTTCCAGCAAGCGAATCCTCTCACTGCAGGATCTTCCAGGATATATAACTTCGCACTGCAGAAGTTTCCAGAATGTGGATGTTAACACCGCAGAAGTTTCCAGGATGATGATCTACAAATTGCCACAGTATCCAGGATGTGGACCTTCATCCCACAAAAGTTTCCAGGATGTGGATCTTCAAACTGCAGGAGCTTCCATGATGTGAATATTCACAATGCGGTATCTTCCATGATCTGGATCTTCACACTGCAGGAGCTTCCACGATGTTGTTCTTCACACTGCAGAGTCTTCCAGGATGTGAATCTACACACTGCAGGAGTTTGCAGGATGTGGATCATCGATCTGCAGGGTCTTCCAGGACATGAATCCCCACACTGCAGGAGTTTCCAGGATATGGAACATCACAATGTAGGATTTTCCCGGATGTAGACTTTCACACTGAAGGAGTTTCCAGGATTTGGATCATCACCCCACAGAAGTCTCCAGGATGTGGATCTTCACAATGCAGGATCTTCCAGGTTGTTGATCTTCACAGTGGAGGAGATTCTAGCATGTGGATGTTCGCACTGCAGGATCTTCCAGTTTGTAAATCTTCACATTGCAGCACTTTCCAGGATATGGATCTTTACACTGCAGGACCTTCCAGAATGTAGATTTTCACACTGAAGGATTTTCCAGAATGTGGATCATCACACTGCAGGAGTACCAATATGTCAATCTTCACAATGCCGAATCTTCCAGGATGTGGATCTTCACACTGCAGGAGTTTCCACGATGTAAATCTGAACACTGAAGGAGTTTCCAGGATGTGGAACCTCATACTGCATGAGTTTCTAGGATGTGGAACTTCACACTGTAGGTGATTCCAGGATGGGAATCTTCTCACTGCATGATCTTACAGGATGTGGATCTTCACAATGCAGAGGTTCCCAGAATGTGGATGTTCACACCTGAGACATTTTCAGGATGTGGACCTTCAAACTGCAGGAGCTTCCAGGATGTGGATATTCACAATGAAGGATCTTCCAGGATGTGGATGTTCACACTGCAGGAGCTTCCAGGATGTGTATCTTTGCCCTTCAGGATGTTCCAGGATATTGATCTACACACTGCAGCAGTTCCAGGATGTGCATCTTCATAATTCACGAGTTTTTAGGATGTGGAACTCCACACTGTAGGAGTTTCCAAGATACGAATCTTCTCACTGCAGGATCTTCCAGGATGTGGAACATCAAACTCCAGAAGTTTCCAGGATGTGGATGTTCACACTGCAGGAGTTTCCAGGATGTGGATCTGCCGCCTGCAGGAGTTTCCAGATGTTAATCTTGAAATTGCAGGAGACTACACGATGTGGCTCTACGCACTGCAGTAGGTTCCAGGATGTGAATCTTCACACTGCCGGAATTTCCAGGATCTGGATCTTCACACTGCAGTATCTTCCATAATCTGTCCCTTCACACTGCAGGAGTTTCTAGGATGCGGATCTTCACACTGCCAGTATTTCCAGGATGTGGATCATCAAAGTGCAGGAGTTTCAAGGATATGCATCTTCAGACTTCAGCTATTTCCAAGATAATGATCTAAAATCTGCAGGAGTATCCAGGTTGAGGATGCTCAAACTGCAGGAGTTTCCAGGATGTGAATCTGAACACTGAAGGAGTTTCCAGGATGTGGAACTTCATACAGCAGAAATCTCCAGGATGTGGATTTTCAGACTGCAGGATTTTCCAGGATGTGAATGATCACACTGCAGGAGTTACCAGGATGCGTACAATGAGACTACAGGAGTTTCCACGAATATGGATCTTTACACTGCAGGAGATTCCAGGATGGGAATCTGAACACTGAAGGAGTTTCCAGGATGTGGAACTTCATACTGCACTAGCTTCCAGGATTTGTATCTGAACGCTGCAGGCTCTTCCAGGATGTGAATCTTCATACTGCTGAGTTTCCAGGATGTGCAACTTCATACTGCACTAGCTTCCAGGATTTGAATCTGCACACTGCAGGCTCTTCCGGGATGTGGATCTTCATACTGCCGAGTTTCTAGGATGTGGAACTTCATACAGCAGAAATGTCCAGGATGTGGATTTTCAGACTGCAGGATCTTCCAGGATGTGAATGATCACACTGCAGGAGTTACCAGGATGCGTACAATCAGACTACAGGAGTTTCCAGGAATATGGATCTTTACACTGTAGGAGATTCCAGGATGGGAATCTGAACACTGAAGGAGTTTCCAGGATGTGGAACTTCATACTGCACTAGCTTCCAGGATTTGGATCTGCACACTGCAGGCTCTTCCAGGATGATGATCTTTTACTGCTGAGTTTCCAGGATGTGCAACTTCATACTGCACTAGCTTCCAGGAATTGAATCTGCACACTGCAAGCTCTTCCAGGATGTGGATCTTCATACTGCCGAGTTTCTAGGATGTGGAACTTCACACTGTAGCAGTTTCCAGCAAGCGAATCCTCTCACTGCAGGATCTTCCAGGATGTATAACTTCGCACTGCAGATGTTTCCAGAATGTGGATGTTAACACCGCAGAAGTTTCCAGGATGATGATCTACAAATTGCCGCAGTATCCAGGTTGTGGACCTTCATCCCACAGAAGTTTCCAGGATGTGGATCTTCAAACTGCAGGAGCTTCCATGATGTGAATATTCACAATGCGGTATCTTCCATGATGTGGATCTTCACACTGCAGGAGCTTCCAGGACATGAATCCCCACACTGCAGGTGTTTCGAGGATATGGAACTTCACAATGTCGGATTTTCCCGGATGTAGACTTTCACACTGAAGGAGTTTCCAGGATTTGGATCATCACCCCGCAGAAGACTCCAGGATGTGGATCTTCACAATGCAGGATCTTCCAGGTTGTTGATCTTCACAGTGGAGGAGATTCCAGGATGTGGATGTTCGCACTGCAGGATCTTCCAGGTTGTAAATCTTCACATTGCAGCACTTTCCAGGATATGGATCTTTACACTGCAGGACCTTCCAGAATGTAGATTTTCACACTGAAGGATTTTCCAGAATGTGGATCATCACACTGCAGGAGTACCAATATGTCAATCTTCACAATGCCGAATCTTCCAGGATGTGGATCTTCACACTGCAGGAGTTTCCAGGATGTGGAACCTCATACTGCATGAGTTTCTAGGATGTGGAACTTCACACTGTAGGTGATTCCAGGATGGGAATCTTCTCACTGCATAATCTTACAGGATGTGGATCTTCACAACGCAGAGGTTCCCAGAATGTGGATGTTCACACCTGAGACATTTTCAGGATGTGGACCTTCAAACTGCAGGAGCTTCCAGTATGTGGATATTCACAATGAAGGTTCTTCCAGGATGTGGATGTTCACACTGCAGGAGCTTCCAGGATGTGTATCTTTGCCCTTCAAGATGTTCCAGGATATTGATCTACACACTGCAGCAGTTCCAGGATGTGGATCTTCATAATTCACGAGATTTTAGAATGTGGAACTCCACACTGTAGGAGTTTCCAAGATACGAATCTTCTCACTGCAGGATCTTCCAGGATGTGGAACATCAAACTCCGGAAGTTTCCAGGATGTGGATGTTCACACTGCAGGAGTTTCCATGATGTGGATCTGCCGCCTGCAGGAGTTTCCAGATGTTAATCTTGAAATTGCAAAAGACTACACGATGTGGCTCTACGCACTGCAGTAGGTTCCAGGATGTGAATCTTCACACTGCCGGAATTTCCAGGATCTGGATCTTCACACTGCAGTATCTTCCATAATCTGTCCCTTCACACTGCAGGAGTTTCTAGGATGCGGATCTTCACACTGCCAGTATTTCCAGGATGTGGATCATCAAAGTGCAGGAGTTTCAAGGATATGCATCTTCAGACTTCAGCTATTTCCAAGATAATGATCTAAAATCTGCAGGAGTATCCAGGTTGAGGATGCTCAAACTACAGGAGTTTCCAGGATGTGAATCTGAACACTGAAGGGGTTTCCAGGATGTGGAACTTCATACAGCAGAAATCTCCAGGATGTGGATTTTCAGACTGCAGAATTTTCCAGGATGTGAATGATCACACTGCAGGAGTTACCAGGATGCGTACAATGAGACTACAGGAGTTTCCACAAATATGGATCTTTACACTGCAGGAGATTCCAGGATGGGAATCTGAACACTGAAGGAGTTTCCAGGATGTGGAACTTCATACTGCACTAGCTTCCAGGATTTGTATCTGAACGCTGCAGGCTCTTCCAGGATGTGAATCTTCATACTGCTGAGTTTCCAGGATGTGCAACTTCATACTGCACTAGTTTCCAGGATTTGGATCTGCACACTGCAGGCTCTTCCAGGATGTGGAACTTCACACTGCTGGTATTTCCAGGACGCGGATCGTCACAGTGCATGAGTTTCAAGGATATGCATCTTCAGAATTCAGATATTTCCAGGATAATGATCTAAAATCTGCAGTAGTATCCAGGTTAAGGATGTTCAAACTGCAGGAGTTTCCAGGATGTGAATCTGAACACTGAAGGGGTTTCCAGGATGTGGAACTTCATACTGCAGAAACCTCCAGGATCTGGATCTTCAGACTGCAGGATCTTCCAGGATGTGAGTGTTCACACTGCAGGAGTTACCAGGATGCGAACCATCAGACTGTAGCCGTTTCCAGGATGCGAATCTTCTCACTGCATGATCTTCTAGAATCTGGAACTTCACACTGCAGATGTTGCCAGAATGTGGATGTTCACACCGCAAAAGTTTCCAGGATGATGATCTACAAATTGCAGCAGTTTCTAAGATGTGGATCTTCATCCCAAAGAAGTTTCCAGGATGTGGATCTTCAAACTGCCTTAGCTTCCAGGATTTGGATATTCACAATGAAGGATCTTCCCGGATGTGGATCTTCACACTGCAGAAGCTTCAAGGACATGCATCTTCGCACTGCAGGATCTTCCAGGATGAGAATCTGCACAATGCAAGAGATTCCAGGAAGTGGATCTTCAAATTGCAGGATCTTCCAGGATGTGAAACTGCAACCTGCAGAAGTTTCCAGGATGTGGATATTCACACTGCAGGGGTTTCCAGGATGTGTATCTGCCCCCTGCAGGACTTTCCAGATGTTGATCTTCAAATTGCAGGAGATATCACGATGTGGTTCTATGCACAGCAGTTGGTTCCAGGATGTGAAACTTCACACTGCCGGAATTTCCAGGATGTGGATCTTCACACTGCAGTATCTTCCATAATGTGTCTCTTCACACTGCAAGAGTTTCTAGGATGTGGAACTTCACACTGCCAGTATTTCCAGAATGCGGTTCATCACATTGCAGGAGTTTGAAGGATATGCATCTTCAGACTTCAGCTATTTCCAGGATAAGGATCTAAAATCTGCAGTAGTATCCAGGTTGAGGATGTTCAAACTGCAGGAGTTGCCAGGAAGTGAACCTGAACACTGAAGGAGTATCCAGGATGTGGAACTTCATACTGCAGAAACTTCCAGGATATGGATATTCACACTGCAGAAACCGCCAGGATGTGGATCTTCAGACTGCAGGATCTTTCAGGATGTGAATGGTCACACTGCAGGAGTTACCAGGATGTGGACTTTCAGACTACCGGTGATTCCAGGATGTGGAACTTCACGCTGCAGGAGCTTCCAGGATACGAATCTTCACACCGCAGGAGTTACCAGGATACGGATCTTCACACTGCCGGTGATTCCAGGATGTGGATCTTCATTCTGCAGTAGTTACCAGGATGCGGATGTTCACACTGCAGAATCTTCCATGATGTGGAACTTCACCCTGCAGGGGTTTCTTGGATATGGATCTTCACACTACAGCGGGTTCCAGGATGTGGATCTTTACACTCAGTTTGTTCCATAATCTGTTTCTTCAAACTGCAGGAGTTCCTAGGAAGTGGAACTTCACACTGCCGGTACTTCCAGGATGCGGATCGTCAAAGTGCAGCAGTTTAAAGGATATGCATCTTCAGACTTCAGCTATTTCCTAGATAAGGTTCTAAAATCTGCTGGAGGATCCAGGTTGAGGATGTTCAAACTGCAGGAGTTTCCAGGAGGTGAATCTGAACACTGAAGGAGTTTCCAGAATGTGGAACTTCATACCGCAGACACTTCCAGGATCTGGATCTTCACACTGCAGAAACCTCCAGGATCTGGATCTTCAGGCTGCAGGATCTTCCAGGATGTCAATGTTCACACTGCAGGAGTTACCAGGATGCGGTCAATCAGACTACAGGAGATTCCAGGACGTGGATCTTTACACTGTAGGAGATTGCAAGATGTGAATCTGAACACTGAAGGAGTTTCCAGGATGTGGAACTTCATACTGCACTAGCTTCCAGGATATGGATCTGTACACTGCAGTCTCTTCCAGGATGTGGATCTTCATACTGCCGATTTTCTAGGATGTGGAACTTCACACGGTAGCAGTTTCCACCATGCGAATCCTCTCACTGCAGGATCTTCCAGGATGTGGAACATCAAACTCTAGAAGTTTCCAGGATGTGGATGTTCACACTGCAGGAGATTCCAGGATGTGGATCTGCCCCCTGTAGGAGTTTGAGGATGTTAATCTTGGAATTGCAGGAGACTACACGATGTTGCTCTGTGCACTGCAGTAGGTTCCAGGATGTGAATTTCCACACTGCCGGAATTTCCAGGATCTGGATCTTCAGGCTGCAGGATCTTCCAGGATGTGAATGTTCACACTGCAGGAGTTACCAGGATGCGTACAATCAGACTACAGGAGTTTCCAGGAATATGGATCTTTACATGTAGGAGAATCCAGGATGGGAATCGGAACACTGAAGGTGTTTCCAGGATGTGGAACTTCATACTGCACTAGCTTCCAGGATTTGGATCTGCACACTGCAGGCTCTTCCAGGATGTGGATCTTCATACTGCCGAGTTTCTAGGATGTGGAACTTCACACTGTAGCAGTTTCCAGCTTGCAGATCCTCTCACTGCAGGATCTTCCAGGATGTATAACTTCACACTGCAGAAGTTTCCAGAATGTGGATGTTAACACCGCACAAGTTTCCAGGATGTGGATGTTCACACTGCAGGAGTTTCCAGGATGTGGATCTGCCGCCTGCAGTAGTTTCCAGATGTTAATCTTGAAATTGCAGGAGACTACACGATGTGGCTCTACTCACTGCACTAGGTTCCAGGATGTGAATCTTCACACTGCCGGAATTTCCAGGATCTGGATCTTCACACTGCAGTATCTTCCATAATCTGGCCCTTCACACTGCAGGAGTTTCTAGGATGCGGAACTTCACACTGCCAGTATTTCCAGGATGTGGATCATCAAAGTGCAGGAGTTTCAAGGATATGCATCTTCAGACTTCAGCTATTTCCAAGATAATGATCTAAAATCTGCAGGAGTATCCAGGTTGAGGATGTTCAAACTGCGGAAGTTTCCAGGATGTGAATCTGAACACTGAGGGAGTTTCGAGGATGTGGAACTGCATACAGGAGAAATGTCCAGGATGTGGATTTTCAGACTGCAGGATCTTCCAGGATGTGAATGTTCACACTGCAGCAGTTACCAGGATGCGTACAATCAGACTACAGGAGTTTCCAGGAATATGGATCTTTACACTGTAGGATAATCCAGGATGGGAATCTGAACACTGAAGGAGTTTCCAGGATGTGGAACTTCATACTGCACTAGCTTCCAGGATTTGGATCTGCAAACTGCAGGCTCTTCCAGGATGTGGATCTTCATACTGCTGAGTTTCCAGGATGTGGAACTTCATACTGCACTAGCTTCCAGGATTTGGATCTGCACACTGCAGGCTCTTCCTGGATGTGGATCTTCATACTGCTGAGTTCCTAGGATGTCGAACTTCACACTGTAGCAATTTCCAACATGCGAATCCTCTCACTGCAGGATCTTCCAGGATGTATAAGTTCACACTGCAGAAGTTTCCAGAATGTGGATGTTAACACCGCAGAAGTTTCCAGGATGATGATCTACAAATTGCCACAGTTTCCAGGATGTGGACCTTCATCCCACAGAAGTTTCCAGGATGTGGATCTTCAAACTGCAGGAGCTTCCATGCTGTGAATACTCACAATGCAGTATCTTCCAGGATGTGAATTATCACACTGCAGGTGTTTCTAGGATGTGGATCTTCACACTGCCAGTATTTCCAGGATGTGGATCTTCAAAGTGCAGGAGTTTCAAGGATATGCATCTTCAGACATCAGCTATTTCCAAGATAATGATCTAAAATCTGCAGGAGTATCCAGGTTGAGGATGTTCAAACTGCAGGAATTTCCAGGTTGTGAATCTGAACACTGAAGGAGTTTCGAGGATTTGGAACTTCAAACAGCAAAAATCTCCAGGATGTGGATTTTCAGACTGTGGATGTTAACACTGCAGACGTTTCCAGGATGATGATCTACAAATTGCCACAGTTTCCAGGATGTGGACCTTCATCCCACAGAAGTTTCCAGGATGTCGATCTTCAAACTGCAGGAGCTTCCATGATGTGAATATTCACAATGCAGTATCTTCCAGGAAGTGGATCATCACACCGCAGGAGCTTCCAAGATGTTGTGCTTCGCTCTGCAGAGTCTTCCAGGATGTGAATCTACACACTGCAGGATTTTCAGGATGTGGATCATCGAACTGCAGATTCTTCCAGGATGTAGACTTTCACAGTGAAGGAGTTTCCAGGATTTGGACCTTCACCCCGCAGAAGTTTCCAGGATGTGGATCTTCACAATGCAGGATCTTCCAGGATTTGGATCTTCACACTGCAGTGGCTTCCAGGATGTGAATGTTCACACTGCAGGATCTTCCAGGATGTAAATCTTCACATTGCAGGAGTTTCCAGGATATAGATCTTCACACTGTAGGATCTTCCAGGATGAATAAATTCAAACTGAAGAATTTTCCAGAATGTGGATCATCACAGTGCATGAGTACCAGGATGTCGATCTTCACAATGCCGATTCTTCCAGGATGTTGGTCTTCACAATGCAGGATCTTCCAGGATGTGGATTTTCACACTGCTGGGGTTTCCAGGATGTGGATCTGCCCCTTGCAGGTGTTTCCAGATGTTGATCTTGAAATTCCAAAAGATTCCACCATTTGGCTATACGTACTGTTTTAGGTTCCAGGATGTGAATCTTCACACTGCCGGGATTTCCAAGATGTGGATCTTCACCTTGCAGTATCTTCCATAATGTGTCTCTTCACACTGCAGGAGTTTCCAGGATGTGGAACTTCACACTGCCGGTATTTACAGGATGCGGATCTTCACAGTGCATGAGTTTCAAGGATGTGCATCTTCAGAATTCAGCTATTTCCAGGATAAGGATCTAAAATCTGCAGTAGTATCCAGGTTGAGGATGTTCAAACTGCAGGAGTTTCCAGGATGTGAATCTGAACACTGAAGGGGTTTCCAGGATGTGGAACTTCATACTGCAGAAACCTCCAGGATCTGGATCTTCAGACTGCAGGATCTTCCAGGATGTGAGTGTTCACACTGCAGGAGTTACCAGGATACGAACCATCAGACTGTAGCCATTTCCAGGATGCGAATCTTCTCACTGCATGATCTTCTAGAATCTGGAACTTCACACTGCAGATGTTGCCAGAATGTGCATGTTCACACCGCAAAAGTTTCCAGGATGATGATGTACAAATTGCAGCAGTTTCCAAGATGTGGATCTTCATCCCAAAGAAGTTTCCAGGATGTGGATCTTCAAACTGCCGTAGCTTCCAGGATGTGGATATTCACAATGAAGGATCTTCCCGGATGTGGATCTTCACACTGCAGAAGCTTCAAGGACGTGTATCTTTGCACTGCAGGATCTTCCAGGATGAGAATCTGCACAATGCAAGAGATTCCAGGAAGTGGATCTTCAAATTGCAAAATCTTCCAGGATGTGAAACTGCACCCTGCAGAAGTTTCCAGGATGTGGATATTCACACTGCAGGGGTTTCCAGGATGTGTATCTACCCCCTGCAGGAGTTTCCAGATGTTGATCTTCAAATTGCAGGAGATATCACGATGTGGCTCTATGCAAAGCACAGTGAAACTTCACACTGCCGGAATTTCCAGGATGTGGATCTTCACACTGCAGTATCTTCCATAATGTGTCTCTTCACACTGCAAGAGTTTCTAGGATGTGGAACTTCACACTTCCGGTATTTCCAGAATGCAGATCATCACATTGCATGAGTTTCAAGGATATGCATCTTCAGACTTCAGCTATTTCCAAGATAATGATCTAAAATCTGCAGTAGTATCCAGGTTGAGGATGTTCAAACTGCAGGAGTTTCCAGGATGTGAATCTGAACACTGAAGGGGTTTCCAGGATGTGGAACTTCATACTGCAGAACCCTCCAGGATCTGGATCTTCAGACTGCAGGATCTTCCAGGATGTGAGTGTTCACACTGCAGAAGTTACCAGGATGCGAACCATCAGACTGTAGCCGTTTCCAGGATGCGAATCTTCTCACTGCATGATCTTCTAGAATCTGGAACTTCACACTGCAGATGTTGCCAGAATGTGGATGTTCACACCGCAGAAGTTTCCAGGATGATGATGTACAAATTGCAGCAGTTTCCAAGATGTGGATCTTCATCCCAAAGAAGTTTCCAGGATGTGGATCTTCAAACTGCAGAAGCTTCAAGGACGTGTATCTTCGCACTGCACGATCTTCCAGGATGAGAATCTGCACAATGCAATAGATTGCAGGAAGTGGATCTTCAAATTGCAGGATCTTCCAGGATGTGAAACTGCACCCTGCAGAAGTTTCCAGGATATGGATATTCACACTGCAGGGGTTTCCAGGATGTGTATCTACCCCCTGCAGGAGTTTCCAGATGTTGATCTTCAAATTGCAGGAGGTATCACGATGTGGCTCTATGCACAGCACAGTGAAACTTCACACTGCAGGAGTTTCTAGGATGTGGATCTTCACACTGCAGCTGTTTCCAGGATGTGTAATTTCACAATGCAGGTTCTTGCAGGATATCGATATTTACCCCGCAGGAGTTTCCAGGATGTGTATCTTCAAACTGCAGGAGCTTCCATGATGTGATTATTCACAATGCAGTATATTCCAGGATGTTGATCATCACACTGCAGGAGCTTCCACGATGTTGTTCTTCGCACTGCAGGGTTTTCCAGGATGTGAATCTACACACTGCAGGAGTTTCCAGGATCTGGATCTTCAAACTGCAGAATTCTCCAGAACGTGAATCACCACACTGCAGGAGTTTCCATGATATGGATCTTCACAATGTAGGATCTTGCAGGATGTAGACGTTCACAATGAAGGAGATTCCAGGATTTGGATCTTCACCCCGCAAAAGTTTCCAGGATGTTGATCTTCACAATGCAGGATCTTCCAGGATGTGGATCTTCACACTGCAGGAGCTTCCAGAATGTGGATGTTGGCACTGCAGGATCTTCCTGGATGTGGATCTTCACATTGCAGGAGTTTCCAGGATATGGATCATCACATGGTAGGATCTTACAGGATGTATATTTTCACACTGAAGGATTTTCCAGTATGTTGATCTTCACAATGCCAAATCTTCCAGGATGTGGATCATCACACTGCAGGAGCTTCCAGGATTGGGATCGTTGCAGTGAAGGATATTCCACGATATGAATCTTCTCACTCAGGAGATTCCAGGATGCGGATCATCTCATTGCAGAAGTTTCCAGGGTGTGAATCTTCTTCAGCAGGAGTTTCCAGGATGCGGATCATCAAACTGCAGGAGCTTCCAGGATGTGGATATTCACAATGAAGGATCTTCCAGGATGTGCATCTTCACAATGCAGGAGCTTCCAGGATGTGTATCTTTGCACTGCAGGATGTTCCAGGATATGGATCTACACACTGCAGTCTGTTCCAGGATGTGGAACTTCATACTGCACGAGTTTCTAGGATATGGAACTCCACACTGTAGGAGTTTCCACAATGCAAATCTTCTCTCTGCAGGATCTTCCATGATGTGGAACTTCACAATGCAGAAGTTTCTAGGATGTGGATGTTCACACTGCAGGGGTTTCCATGATGTGAATCTGAAACCTGCAGGAGTTTCCAGATGTTGATCTTGAAATTGCAGTAGATTCCACGATGTGGCTATATGCACTGTACGAGGTTCCAAGATGTGAATCTTCACACTGCCGGAATTTCCAGGATGTGGATCTTCACACTCAGTTTGTTCCATAATCTGTTTCTTCAAACTGCAGAAGTTTCTAGGATGTGGAACTTCACACTGGCGGTACTTCCAGGATGCGGATCATCAAAGTGCAGCAGTTTAAAGGATATGCATCTTCAGACTTCAGCTATTTCCAAGATAAGGATCTAAAATCTGCAGGAGTATACGGGTTGAGGATGTTCAAACTGCAGGAGTTTCAAGGATGTGAATCTGAACACTGAAGGAGTTTCCAGAATTTGGAACTTCATACTGCAGACACTTCCAGGATGTGGATCTTCAAACTGCAGACACCTCCAGGATCTGGATCTTCAGACTGCAGGATCTTCCAGGATGTCAATGTTCACACTGCAGGATTTACCAGGATGCGGACAATCAGACTACAGGAGATTCCAGGATGTGGATCTTTACACTGTAGGAGATTCCAAGATGTGAATCTGAACACTGAAGGAGTTTCCAGGATGTAAAACTTCATACTGCACTAGCTTCCAGGATATGGATCTGCACACTGCAGGTTCTTCCAGGATGTGGATCTTCATACTGCTGAGTTTCTAGGATTTGGAACTTCACACTGTAGCAGTTTCCACCATGCGAATCCTCTCACCGCAGGATCTTACAGGATGTGAATCACCACACTGCAGGAGTTTCCAGGATATGAATCTTCACAATGTAGTATCTTCCAGGATGTAGACTTTCACACTGAAGGAGTTTCCAGGATTTGGATCTTCATCCCACAGAAGTTTCCAGGATGTGGATCTTCACCCTGCAGGAGCTTCCAGGATTGGAATCATCGCAGTGCAGGATATTTCATGATATGAATCTTCTCACTGCAGGAGTTTCTGGGATGCAGATCATCTCATTGCAGAAGTTTCCAGGATGTGAATCTTCAAACAGCAGGAGCTTCCAGGATGTGAATATTCACAATGCCGTATCTGCCAGGATGTGGATCTTCACACTGCAGGAGCTTCCACGATGTTGTTCTTTACACTGCAGAGTCTTCCAGGATGTGAATCTACACACTGCAGGAGTTTGCAGGAAATGGATCATCGAACTGCAGGGTCTTCCAGGACATGAATCCCCACACTGCAGGAGTTTCCATGATATGGAACTTCACAATGTAGGATTTTCCCGGATGTAGACTTTCACACTGAAGGAGTTTCCAGGATTTGGATCTTCACCCCGCAGAAGTCTCCAGGATGTGGATCTTCACAATGCAGGATCTTCCAGGTTGTTGATCTTCACAGTGGAGGAGATTCCAGGATGTGGATGTTCGCACTGCAGGATCTTCCAGGTTTTAAATCTTCACATTGCAGCACTTTCCAGGATATGGATCTTTACACTGCAGGAGCTTCCAGGATGTAGATTTTCACACTGAAGGATTTTCCAGAATGTGGATCATCACACTGCAGGAGTACCAATATGTCAATCTTCACAATGCCGAATCTTCCAGGATGTGGATCTTCACACTGCAAGAGTTTCCACGATGTGAATCTGAACACTGAAGGAGTTTCCAGGATGTGGAACCTCATACTGCATGAGTTTCTAGGATGTGGAACTTCACACTGTAGGTGATTCCAGGATGGGAATCTTCTCACTGCATGATCTTACAGGATGTGGATCTTCACAATGCAGAGGTTCCCAGAATGTGGATGTTCACACCTGAGACATTTTCAGGATGTGGACCTTCAAACTGCAGGAGCTTCCTGGATGTGGATATTTACAATGAAGGATCTTCCAGGATGTGGATGTTCACACTGCAGGAGCTTCCAGGATGTGTATCCTTGCCCTTCAGGATGTTCCAGGATATTGATCTACACACTGCAGCAGTTCCAGGATGTGCATCTTCATAATTCACGAGTTTTTAGGATGTGGAACTCCACACTGTAGGTGTTTCCAAGATACGAAACTTCTCACTGCAGGATCTTCCAGGATGTGGAACATCAAACTCCAGAAGTTTCCAGGATGTGGATGTTCACACTGCAGGAGTTTCCAGGATGTGGATCTGCCGCCTGCAGGAGTTTCCAGATGTTAATCTTGAAATTGCAGGAGACTACACGATGTGGCTCTACGCACTGCAGTAGGTTCCAGGATGTGAATCTTCACACTGCCGGAATTTCCAGGATCTGGATCTTCACAATGCAGTATCTTCCATAATCTGTCCCTTCACACTGCAGGAGTCTCTAGGATGAGGAACTTCACACTGCCGGTATTTCCAGGATGCGGATTGTCAAAGTGCAGCAGTTTCAAGGATATGCATCTTCAGACTTCAGCTATTTCCAAGATAAGGATCTAAAATCTGCAGGAGTATCCAGGTTGAGGATGTTCGAACTGCAGGAGTTTCCAGGATGTGAATCTGAACACTGAAGGAGTTTCCAGAATGTGGAACTTCATACTGCAGACACTTCCAGGATGTGGATCTTCACACTGCAGAAACCTCCATTATCTGGATCTTCAGACTGCAGGATCTTCCAGGATGTCAATGTTCACACTGCAGGAGTTATCAGGATGCGGACAATCTGACCGCTGGAGATTCCAGGATGTGGATCTTTATACTGTAGGAGATTCCAAGATGTGAATCTGAACGCTGAAGGAGATTCCAGGATGTAGAACTTCATACTGCACTAGATTCCAGGATATGGATCTGCACACTGCAGGCTCTTCCAGGATGTGGATCTTCATACTCTAGCAGTTTCCACCATGCGAATCCTCTCACTGCATGATCTTTCAGGATGTGAATCACCAAACTGCAGGAGTTTCCAGGATATGAATCTTCACAATGTAGTATCTTCCAGTATGTAGACTTTCACACTTAAGGAGTTTCCAGGATTTGGATCTTGATCCCACAGAAGTTTCCAGGATGTGGATCTTCACACTGCAGGAGCTTCCAGGATTGGGATCATCGCAGTGCAGGATATTCCATGATATGAATCTTCTCACTGCAGGAGTTTCTGGGATGCGGATCATTTCATTGCAGAAGTTTCCAGGATGTGAATCTTCAAACTGCAGGAGCTTCCAGGATGTGAATATTCACAATGCTGTATCTGCCAGGATGTGGATCTTCACACTGCAGGAGCTTCCACGATGTTGTTCTTCACACTGCAGAGTCTTCCAGGATGTGAATCTACACACTGCAGGAGTTTGCAGGATGTGGATCATCGAACTGCAGGGTCTTCCAGGACATGAATCCCCACACTGCAGGAGTTTCCAGGATATGGAACTTCACAATGTAGGATTTTCCCGGATGTAGACTTTCAAACTGAAGGAGTTTCCAGGATTTGGATCTTCACCCCGCAGAAGTCTCCAGGATGTGGATCTTTACAATGCAGGATCTTCCAGGTTGTTGATCTTCACAGTGGAGGAGATTCCAGGATGTGGATGTTCGCACTGCAGGATCTTCCAGGTTGTAAATCTTCACATTGCAGCTCTTTCCAGGATATGGATCTTTACACTGCAGGACCATCCAGAATGTAGATTTTCACACTGAAGGATTTTCCAGAATGTGGATCATCACACTGCAGGAGTACCAATATGTCAATCTTCACAATGCCGAATCGTCCAGGATGTGGATCTTCACACTGCAGGAGTTTCCACAATGTGAATCTGAACACTGCAGGAGTTTCCAGGATGTGAATCTGTACTCTGAAGGAGTTTCGAGGATTTGGAACTGCATACAGCAGAAATCTCCAGGATGTGGATTTTCAGACTGCAGGATCTTCCAGGATGTGAATGTTCACACTGCAGGAGTTACCAGGATGCGTACAATGAGACTATAGGAGTTTCCAGGAATATGGATCTTTACACTTTAGTAGATTCCAGGATGGGTATCTGAACACTGAAGGAGTTTCCAGGATGTGGAACTTCATACTGCACTAGCTTCCAGGATTTGGATCTGCACACTGCAGGCTCTTCCAGGATGTGGATCTTCATACTGCTGAGTTTCCAGGATGTGCAACTTCATACTGCACTAGCTTCTAGGATTTGGATCTGCACACTGCAGGCTCTTCCAGGATGTGGATCTTCATACTGCAGAGTTTCTAGGATGTGGAACTTCACACTGTAGCAGTTTCCAGCATGCTAATCCTCTCACTGCAGGATCTTCCAGGATGTATAAGTTCACACTGTAGAAGTTTCCAGAATGTGGATGTTAACACCGCAGAAGTTTCCAGGATGATGATCTACAAATTGCTACTGTTTCCAGGATGTGGACCTTCATCCCACAGAAGTTTCCAGGATGTGGATCTTCAAACTGCAGGAGCTTCCATGATGTGAATATTCACAATGCAGTATCTTCCAGGATGTGGATCTTCACACTGCAGAAGCTTCAAGGACGTGTATCTTCGCAATGCAGGATCTTCCAGGATGAGAATCTGCACAATGCAAGAGATTCCAGGAAGTGGATCTTCAAATTGCAGGATCTTCCAGGATGTGAAACTGCACCCTGCAGAAGTTTCCAGGATGTGGATATTCACACTGCAGGGGTTTCCAGGATGTGTATCTGCCCCCTGCAGGATTTTCCAGATGTTGATCTTCAAATTGCAGGAGATATCACGATGTGGTTCTATGCACAGCAGTAGGTTCCAGGATATGAAACTTCACACTGCCGGAATTTCCAGGATGTGGATCTTCACACTGCAGTATCTTCCATAATGTGTCTCTTCACACTGCAAGAGTTTCTAGGATGTGGAACTTCACACTGCCGGTATTTCCAGAATGCGGTTCATCACATTGCAGGAGTTTGAAGGATATCCATCTTCAGACTTCAGCTATTTCCATGATAAGGATCTAAAATCTGTTGTAGTATCCAGGTTGAGTATGTTCAACCTGCAGGAGTTGCCAGGAAGTGAATCTGAACACTGAAGGAGTATCCAGGATGTGGAACTTCATACTGCAGAAACTTCCAGGATATGGATATTCACACTGCAGAAACCGCCAGGATGTGGATCTTCAGACTGCAGGATCTTTCAGGATGTGAATGGTCACACTGCAGGAGTTACCAGGATGTGGACTTTCAGACTACCGGTGATTCCAGGATGTGGAACTTCACGCTGCAGGAGCTTCCAGGATACGAATCTTCACACCGCAGGAGTTACCAGGATACGCATCTTCACACTGCCGTTGATTCCAGGATGTGGATCTTCATTCTGCAGTAGTTACCAGGATGCGGATGTTCACACTGCAGGATCTTCCATGATGTGGATCTTCACACTGCAGGAGTTTCTGGGATGTGGATCTTCACACTGCTGGTATTTACAGGATGTGGATCATCACAGTGCTGGAATTTCAAGGATATGCATCTTCACACTTCTGCTATTTCCAAGGTAAGGATGCAAAATCTGCAGTAGTGTCCAGGTTGAGGATGTTCAAAATGCAGGAGATTACAGGATGCGAATCTGAACACTGAATGAATTTCCAGGATGTGGAACTTTATACTGCAGAAACTTCCAGAATGTGGTTCTTCACACTGCAGAAACCTCCAGGATGCGGATTTTCAGACTGCAGGATCTTCCAGGATGTGAATGTTCAACGTGCAGGAGTTACCAGGATGCGGATTTTCACACTGCCAGTGATTCCATGATGTGGAACTTCAAGCTTCAGGACTTACAACGATGCGGATCTTCACACTGCAGGATCTTCCATGATGTGGAACTTCACACTGCAGGAGTTTCTAGGATGTTTACGTTCACACTGCAGCTGTTTCCAGGATGTGGAATTTCACAATGCAGGTTCTTGCAGGATATGGATATTTACCCCGCAGGAGTTTCCAGGATGTGTATCTTCAAACTGCAGGAGCTTCCATGATGTGAATATTCACAATGCAGTATCTTCCAGGATGTGGATCATCACACGCAGGATCTTCCACGATGTTGTTCTTCACACTGCAGGGTCTTCCAGGATTTGGATCTTCACACCGCAATGGTTTCCAGGATGTTGATCTTCACAATGCAGGATCTTCCAGGATGTGGATCTTCACACTGCAGGAGCTTCCAGAATGTGGATGTTGGCACTACAGGATCTTCCTGGACGTGGATCTTCACATTGCAGAAGTTTCCAGGATATGGATCATCACACAGTAGTATCTTACAGGATGTATATTTTCACACTGAAGGATTTTCCAGTATGTTGTTCTTCACAATGCCAATTCTTCCAGGATGTGGATCATCACACTGCAGGAGCTTCCAGGATTGGGATCATTGCAGTGATGGATAATCCACGATATGAATCTTCTCACTCAGGAGTTTCCAGGAAGCGGATCATCTCTTTGCAGAATTTTCCAGGGTGTGAATCTTCTTCTGCAGGAGTTTCCAGGATGTGGATCATCAAACTGCAGGAGCTTCCAGGATGTGGATATTCACAATGAAGGATCTTCCAGGATGTGCATCTTCACACTGCAGGAGCTTCCAGGATGTGTATCTTTGCACTGCAGTCTGTTCCAGGATATGGATCTACACACTGCAGTCTGTTCCAGGATGTGGAACTTAATCCTGCACGAGTTTCTAGGATGTGGAACTCCACACTGTAGGAGTTTCCAGGATGCAAATCTTCTCACTGCAGGATCTTCCAGGATGTGGAACTTCACAATGCAAAAGTTTCTAGGATGTGGATGTTCACACTGCAGGGGTTTCCATGATGTGGATCTGACACCTGCAGGAGGTTCCAGATGTTGATCTTGAAATTGCAGGAGATTCCACGATGTGGCTATATGCACTGCACGAGTTTCCAAGATGTGAATCTTCACACTGCCGTAATTTCCAGGATGTGGATCTTCACGCTGCAGTTTGTTCCATAATGTGTCTCTTCAAACTGCAGGAGATTCTAGGATGTGGAAATTCACACTGCCGGTATTTCAAGGATGCGGATGGTCAAAGTGCAGCAGTTTCAAGGATATGCATCTTCAGACTTCAGCCACTTCCAAGATAAGGATCTAAAATCTGCTGGAGTATCCAGGTTGAGGATGTTCAAACTGCAGGAGTTTCCAGGATGTGAATCTGAACACTGAAGGAGTTTCCAGAATGTGGAACTTCATACTGCAGACACTTCCAGGATGTGGATCTTCACACTGCAGAAACCTCCAGGATCTGGATCTTCAGACTGCAGGATCTTCCAGGATGTCAATGTTCACACTGCAGGAGTTACCAGGATGCAGACAATCAGACTACAGGAGATTCCAGGATGTGGATCTTTACACTGAAGGAGATTCCAAGATGTGAATCTGAACACTGAAGGAGTTTCCAGGATGTAGAACGTCATACTGCACTAGCTTCCAGAAAATGGATTTGCACACTGCTGTCTCTTCCAGGATGTGGATCTTCATACTCTAGCAGTTTCCACCATGCGAATCCTCTCACTGCATGATCTTTCAGGATGTGAATCACCAAACTGCAGGAGTTTCCAGGATATGAATCTTCACAATCTAGTATCTTCCAGTATGTAGACTTTCACACTTAAGGAGTTTCCAGGATTTGGATCTTGATCCCACAGAAGTTTCCAGGATGTGGATCTTCACACTGCAGGAGCTTCCAGGATTGGGATCATCGCAGTGCAGGATATTCCATGATATGAATCTTCTCACTGCAGGAGTTTCTGGGATGCGGATCATTTCATTGCAGAAGTTTCCAGGATGTGAATCTTCAAACTGCAGGAGCTTCCAGGATGTGAATATTCACAATGCTGTATCTGCCAGGATGTGGATCTTCACACTGCAGGAGCTTCCACGATGTTGTTCTTCACACTGCAGAGTCTTCCAGGATGTGAATCTACACACTGCAGGAGTTTGCAGGATGTGGATCATCGAACTGCAGGGTCTTCCAGGACATGAATCCCCACACTGCAGGAGTTTCCAGGATATGGAACTTCACAATGTAGGATTTTCCCGGATGTAGACTTTCAAACTGAAGGAGTTTCCAGGATTTGGATCTTCACCCCGCAGAAGTCTCCAGGATGTGGATCTTTACAATGCAGGATCTTCCAGGTTGTTGATCTTCACAGTGGAGGAGATTCCAGGATGTGGATGTTCGCACTGCAGGATCTTCCAGGTTGTAAATCTTCACATTGCAGCTCTTTCCAGGATATGGATCTTTACACTGCAGGACCATCCAGAATGTAGATTTTCACACTGAAGGATTTTCCAGAATGTGGATCATCACACTGCAGGAGTACCAATATGTCAATCTTCACAATGCCGAATCGTCCAGGATGTGGATCTTCACACTGCAGGAGTTTCCACAATGTGAATCTGAACACTGCAGGAGTTTCCAGGATGTGAATCTGTACTCTGAAGGAGTTTCGAGGATTTGGAACTGCATACAGCAGAAATCTCCAGGATGTGGATTTTCAGACTGCAGGATCTTCCAGGATGTGAATGTTCACACTGCAGGAGTTACCAGGATGCGTACAATGAGACTATAGGAGTTTCCAGGAATATGGATCTTTACACTTTAGTAGATTCCAGGATGGGTATCTGAACACTGAAGGAGTTTCCAGGATGTGGAACTTCATACTGCACTAGCTTCCAGGATTTGGATCTGCACACTGCAGGCTCTTCCAGGATGTGGATCTTCATACTGCTGAGTTTCCAGGATGTGCAACTTCATACTGCACTAGCTTCTAGGATTTGGATCTGCACACTGCAGGCTCTTCCAGGATGTGGATCTTCATACTGCAGAGTTTCTAGGATGTGGAACTTCACACTGTAGCAGTTTCCAGCATGCTAATCCTCTCACTGCAGGATCTTCCAGGATGTATAAGTTCACACTGTAGAAGTTTCCAGAATGTGGATGTTAACACCGCAGAAGTTTCCAGGATGATGATCTACAAATTGCTACTGTTTCCAGGATGTGGACCTTCATCCCACAGAAGTTTCCAGGATGTGGATCTTCAAACTGCAGGAGCTTCCATGATGTGAATATTCACAATGCAGTATCTTCCAGGATGTGGATCTTCACACTGCAGAAGCTTCAAGGACGTGTATCTTCGCAATGCAGGATCTTCCAGGATGAGAATCTGCACAATGCAAGAGATTCCAGGAAGTGGATCTTCAAATTGCAGGATCTTCCAGGATGTGAAACTGCACCCTGCAGAAGTTTCCAGGATGTGGATATTCACACTGCAGGGGTTTCCAGGATGTGTATCTGCCCCCTGCAGGATTTTCCAGATGTTGATCTTCAAATTGCAGGAGATATCACGATGTGGTTCTATGCACAGCAGTAGGTTCCAGGATATGAAACTTCACACTGCCGGAATTTCCAGGATGTGGATCTTCACACTGCAGTATCTTCCATAATGTGTCTCTTCACACTGCAAGAGTTTCTAGGATGTGGAACTTCACACTGCCGGTATTTCCAGAATGCGGTTCATCACATTGCAGGAGTTTGAAGGATATCCATCTTCAGACTTCAGCTATTTCCATGATAAGGATCTAAAATCTGTTGTAGTATCCAGGTTGAGTATGTTCAACCTGCAGGAGTTGCCAGGAAGTGAATCTGAACACTGAAGGAGTATCCAGGATGTGGAACTTCATACTGCAGAAACTTCCAGGATATGGATATTCACACTGCAGAAACCGCCAGGATGTGGATCTTCAGACTGCAGGATCTTTCAGGATGTGAATGGTCACACTGCAGGAGTTACCAGGATGTGGACTTTCAGACTACCGGTGATTCCAGGATGTGGAACTTCATGCTGCAGGAGCTTCCAGGATACGAATCTTCACACCGCAGGAGTTACCAGGATACGGATCTTCACACTGCCGTTGATTCCAGGATGTGGATCTTCATTCTGCAGTAGTTACCAGGATGCGGATGTTCACACTGCAGGATCTTCCATGATGTGGATCTTCACACTGCAGGAGTTTCTGGGATGTGGATCTTCACACTGCTGGTATTTACAGGATGTGGATCATCACAGTGCTGGAATTTCAAGGATATGCATCTTCACACTTCTGCTATTTCCAAGGTAAGGATGCAAAATCTGCAGTAGTGTCCAGGTTGAGGATGTTCAAAATGCAGGAGATTACAGGATGCGAATCTGAACACTGAATGAATTTCCAGGATGTGGAACTTTATACTGCAGAAACTTCCAGAATGTGGTTCTTCACACTGCAGAAACCTCCAGGATGCGGATTTTCAGACTGCAGGATCTTCCAGGATGTGAATGTTCAACGTGCAGGAGTTACCAGGATGCGGATTTTCACACTGCCAGTGATTCCATGATGTGGAACTTCAAGCTTCAGGACTTACAACGATGCGGATCTTCACACTGCAGGATCTTCCATGATGTGGAACTTCACACTGCAGGAGTTTCTAGGATGTTTACGTTCACACTGCAGCTGTTTCCAGGATGTGGAATTTCACAATGCAGGTTCTTGCAGGATATGGATATTTACCCCGCAGGAGTTTCCAGGATGTGTATCTTCAAACTGCAGGAGCTTCCATGATGTGAATATTCACAATGCAGTATCTTCCAGGATGTGGATCATCACACGCAGGATCTTCCACGATGTTGTTCTTCACACTGCAGGGTCTTCCAGGATTTGGATCTTCACACCGCAATGGTTTCCAGGATGTTGATCTTCACAATGCAGGATCTTCCAGGATGTGGATCTTCACACTGCAGGAGCTTCCAGAATGTGGATGTTGGCACTGCAGGATCTTCCTGGACGTGGATCTTCACATTGCAGAAGTTTCCAGGATATGGATCATCACACAGTAGTATCTTACAGGATGTATATTTTCACACTGAAGGATTTTCCAGTATGTTGTTCTTCACAATGCCAATTCTTCCAGGATGTGGATCATCACACTGCAGGAGCTTCCAGGATTGGGATCATTGCAGTGATGGATAATCCACGATATGAATCTTCTCACTCAGGAGTTTCCAGGAAGCGGATCATCTCTTTGCAGAAGTTTCCAGGGTGTGAATCTTCTTCTGCAGGAGTTTCCAGGATGTGGATCATCAAACTGCAGGAGCTTCCAGGATGTGGATATTCACAATGAAGGATCTTCCAGGATGTGCATCTTCACACTGCAGGAGCTTCCAGGATGTGTATCTTTGCACTGCAGTCTGTTCCAGGATATGGATCTACACACTGCAGTCTGTTCCAGGATGTGGAACTTAATCCTGCACGAGTTTCTAGGATGTGGAACTCCACACTGTAGGAGTTTCCAGGATGCAAATCTTCTCACTGCAGGATCTTCCAGGATGTGGAACTTCACAATGCAAAAGTTTCTAGGATGTGGATGTTCACACTGCAGGGGTTTCCATGATGTGGATCTGACACCTGCAGGAGGTTCCAGATGTTGATCTTGAAATTGCAGGAGATTCCACGATGTGGCTATATGCACTGCACGAGTTTCCAAGATGTGAATCTTCACACTGCCGTAATTTCCAGGATGTGGATCTTCACGCTGCAGTTTGTTCCATAATGTGTCTCTTCAAACTGCAGGAGATTCTAGGATGTGGAAATTCACACTGCCGGTATTTCAAGGATGCGGATGGTCAAAGTGCAGCAGTTTCAAGGATATGCATCTTCAGACTTCAGCCACTTCCAAGATAAGGATCTAAAATCTGCTGGAGTATCCAGGTTGAGGATGTTCAAACTGCAGGAGTTTCCAGGATGTGAATCTGAACACTGAAGGAGTTTCCAGAATGTGGAACTTCATACTGCAGACACTTCCAGGATGTGGATCTTCACACTGCAGAAACCTCCAGGATCTGGATCTTCAGACTGCAGGATCTTCCAGGATGTCAATGTTCACACTGCAGGAGTTACCAGGATGCAGACAATCAGACTACAGGAGATTCCAGGATGTGGATCTTTACACTGAAGGAGATTCCAAGATGTGAATCTGAACACTGAAGGAGTTTCCAGGATGTAGAACGTCATACAGCACTAGCTTCCAGGAAATGGATTTGCACACTGCTGTCTCTTCCAGGATGTGGATCTTCATACTGCTGAGTTTCCAGGATATGAATCTTCACAATGTAGTATCTTCCAGTATGTAGACTTTCACACTGAAGGAGTATCCAGGATTTGGATCTTCATCCCACAGAAGTTTCCAGGAACTGGATCTTCACACTGCAGGAGCTTCCAGGATTGGGATCATCGCAGTGCAGGATATTCCATGATATGAATCTTCTCACTGCAGGAGTTTCTGGGATGCGGATCATCTCATTGCAGAAGTTTCTAGGATGTGAATCTTCAAACTGCAGGAGCTTCCAGGATGTGAATATTCACAATGCCGTATCTGCCAGGATGTGGATCTTCACACTGCAGGAGCTTCCACGATGTTGTTCTTCACACTGCAGAGTCTTCCAGGATGTGAATCTACACACTGCAGGAGTTTGCAGGATGTGGATCATCGAACTGCAGGGTCTTCCAGGACATGAATCCCCACACTGCAGGAGTTTCCAGGATATGGAACTTCACAATGTAGGATTTTCCCGGATGTAGACTTTCACACTGAAGGAGTTTCCAGGATTTGGATCTTCACCCCGCAGAAGTCTCCAGGATGTGGATCTTCACAATGCAGGATCTTCCAAGTTGTTGATCTTCACAATGCAGGAGATTCCAGGATGTGGATGTTCGCACTGCAGGATCTTCCAGGATGTAAATCTTCACATTGCTGCACTTTCCAGGATATGGATCTTTACACTGCAGGACCTTCCAGGATGTAGATTTTCACACTGAAGAATTTTCCAGAATGTGGATCATCACACTGCAGGAGTACCAATATGTCAATCTTCACAATGCCGAATCTTCCAGGATGTGGATCTTCACACTGCAGGAGTTTCCACGATGTGAATCTGAACACTGAAGGAGTTTCCGGGATATGGAACCTCATACTGCATGAGTTTCTAGGATGTGGAAGTTCACACTGTAGGTGATTCCAGGATGGGAATCTTCTCACTGCATGATCTTACAGGATGTGGATCTTCACAATGCAGAGGTTCCCAGAATGTGGATGTTCAAACCTGAGACATTTTCAGGATGTGGACCTTCAAACTGCAGGAGCTTCCAGGATGTGGATATTCACAATGAAGGATCGTCCAGGATGTGGATGTTCTCACTGCAGGTGCTTCCAGGATGTGTATCTTTGCCCTTCAGGATGTTCCAGAATATTGATCTACACACTGCAGGCAGTTCCAGGATGTGCATCTTCATAATTCACGAGTTTTTAGGATGTGGAACTCCACACTGTAGGAGTTTCCAGGATACGAATCTTCTCACTGCAGGATCTTCCAGGATGTGGAACATCAAACTCCAGAAGTTCCAGGATGTGGATCTGCCCCCTGCAGGAGTTTCCAGATGTTAATCTTGAAATTGCAGGAGACTACACGATGTGGCTCTACGCACTGCAGTAGGTTTCAGGATGTGAATCTTCACACTGCCGGATTTTCCAGGATGTGGATCTTCAGACTGCAGTATCTTCCATAATCTGTCCCTTCACACTGCAGGAGTTTCTTGGATGTGGAACTTCACACTGCCAGTATTTCCAGGATGTGGATCATCAAAGTGCAGGAGTTTCAAGGATATGCATCTTCAGACTTCAGCTGTTTCCAAGATAATGATCTAAAATTTGCAGGAGTATCCAGGTTGAGGATGTTCAAACTGTAGGAGTTTCCAGGATGTGAATCTGAACACTGAAGGAGTTTCGATGATGTGGAACTGCATACAGCAGAAATCTCCAGGATGTGGATTTTCGGACTTCAGGATCTTCCAGGATGTGAATGTTCACACTGCAGGAGTTACCAGGATGCGTACAATCAGACTACAGTAATTTACAGGAATATGGATCTTTACACTGTAGGAGAATCCAGGATGGGAATCTGAACACTGAAGGAGTTTCCAGGATGTGGAACTTCATACTGCACTAGCTTCCAGGATTTGGATCTGCACACTGCAGTCTCTTCCAGGATGTGGATCTTCAAACTGCCGAGTTTCTAGGATGTGGAACTTCACACTGTAGCAGTTTCCAGCATGCGAATCCTCTCACTGCAGGATCTTCCAGAATGTATAAGTTCACACTGCAGATGTTTCCAGAATGTGGATGTTAACACCGCAGAAGTTTCCAGGATGATGATCTACAAATTGCCACAGTTTCCAGGATGTGGAACTTCATCCCACAGAAGTTTACAGGATATAGATCTTCAAACTGCAGGAGCTTCCATGATGTGAATATTCACAATGCAGTATCTTCCAGGATGTGAATCATCACACTGCAGGAGTTTCTAGGATGTGGAACTTCACACTGCCAGTATTTCCAGGATGTGGATCATCAAAGTGCCGGAGTTTCAAGGATATGCATCTTCAGACTTCAGCTATTTCCAAGATAAGATGTAAAATCTGCAGGAGTATCCAGGTTGAGGATGTTCAAACTGCAGGTGTTTCCAGTTTGTGAATCTGAACACTGAAGGAGTTTCGAGGATTTGGAACTTCAAACAGCAAAAATCTCCAGGATGTGGATTTTCAGACTGCGGATGTTATCACTGCAGACGTTTCCAGGATGATGATCTACAAATTGCCACAGTTTCCAGGATGTGGACCTTCATCCCACAGAAGTTTCCAGGATGTGGATCTTCAAACTGCTGGAGCTTCCATGATGTGAATATTCACAATGCAGTATCTTCCAGGATCTGGATCATCACACTGCAGGAGCTTCCAAGATGTTGTGCTTCGCACTGCAGAGTCTTCCAGGATGTGAATCTACACACTGCAGGATTTTCAGAATGTGGATCATCGTACTGCAGATTCTTCCAGGATATAGACTTTCACAGTGAAGGAGTTTCCAGGATTTGGACCTTCACCCCGCAGAAGTTTCCAGGATGTGGATCTTCACAATACAGGATCTTCCAGGATGTGGATCTTCACACTGCAGTGGCTTCCAGGATGTGAATGTTCACAATGCAGTATCTTCCAGGATGTAAATCTTCACATTGCAGGAGTTTCCAGGATATTGATCTTCACACTCTGGGATCTTCCAGGATGAATAAATTCAAACTGAAGAATTTTCCAGAATGTGGATCATCACAGTGCATGAGTACCAGGATGTCGATCTTCACAATGCCGAATCTTCCAGGATGTGGATTTTCACAATGCAGGAATTTCCAGGATGTGGATTTTCACACTGCAGGGGTTTCCAGGATGTGGATCTGCCCCTTGCAGGTGATTCCAGATGTTGATCTTGAAATTCCTAAAGATTCCACCATTTGGCTATACGCACTGTTTTAGGTTCCAGGATGTGAATCTTCACACTGCCGGAATTTCCAGAATGTGGATCTTCACCTTGCAGTATCTTCCATAATGTGTCTCTTCACACTGCAGGAGTTTCCAGGATGTGGAACTTCACACTGCCGGTATTTGCAGGATGCGGATCGTCACAGTGCATGAGTTTCAAGGATATGCATCTTCAGAATTCAGCTATTTCCAGGATAAGGATTTAAAATCTGCAGTAGTATCCAGGTTGAGGATGTTCAAACTGCAGGAGTTTCCAGGATGTGAATCTGAACACTGAAGGCGTTTCCAGGATGTGGATCTTAATACTGCAGAAACCTCCAGGATCTGGATCTTCAGACTGCAGAATCTTCCAGGATGTTAGTGTTCACACTGCAGGAGTTACCGGGATGCGAACCATCAGACTGTAGCCGTATCCTGGATGCGAATCTTCTCACTGCATGATCTTCTAGAATCTGGAACATCACACTGCAGATGTTGCCAGAACGTGGATGTTCACACTGCAGAAGTTTCCAGGATGATGATGTACAAATTGCAGCAGTTTCCAAGATGTGGATCTTCATCCCAAAGAAGTTTCCAGGATGTGGATCTTCAAACTGCTGTAGCTTCCAGGATGTGGATATTCACAATGAAGGATCTTCCCGGATGTGGATCTTCACACTGCAGAAGCTTCAAGGACATGCATCTTCGCACTGCAGGATCTTCCAGGATGAGAATCTGCACAATGCAAGAGATTCCAGGAAGTGGATCTTCAAATTGCAGGATCTTCCAGGATGTGAAACTGCAGCCTGCAGAAGTTTCCAGGATGTGGATATTCACACTGGCGGGGTTTCCAGGATGTGTATCTGCCCCCTGCAGGACTTTCCAGATGTTGATCTTCAAATTGCAGGAGATATCACGATGCGGCTCTATGCACAGCAATAGGTTCCAGGATATGAAACTTCACACTGCCGGAATTTCCAGGATGTGGATCTTCACACTGCAGTATCTTCCATAATGTGTCTCTTCACACTGCAAGAGTTTCTAGGATGTGGAACTTCACACTGCCGGTATTTCCAAAATGCGGTTCATCACATTGCAGGAGTTTGAAGGATATGCATCTTCAGACTTCAGCTATTTCCAGGATAAGGATCTAAAATCTGCAGTAGTATCCAGGTTGAGGATGTTCAACCTGTAGGAGTTGCCAGGAAGTGAATCTGAACACTGAAGGAGTATCCAGGATGTGGAACTTCATACTGCAGAAACATCCAGGATATGGATATTCACACTGCAGAAACCGCCAGGATGTGGATCTTCAGACTGCAGGATCTTTCAGGATGTGAATGGTCACACTGCAGGAGTTACCAGGATGTGGACTTTCAGACTACCGGTGATTCCAGGATGTGGAACTTCAAGCTGCAGGAGCTTCCAGGATACGAATCTTCACACCGCAGGAGTTACCAGGATACGGATCTTCACACTGCCGGTGAATCCAGGATGCGGATCTTCATTCTGCAGTAGTTGCCAGGATGCAGATGTTCACACTGCAGGATCTTCCATGATGTGGAACTTCACCATGCAGGAGTTTCTTGGATATGGATCTTCACACTACAGCGGTTTCCAGGATGTGGAATTTCACAATGCAGGTGCTTGCAGGATGTGAATCATCACACAGCAGGAGTTTCCAGGATGTGTATGTTCACTCTGAAGCAGTTTCAAGGATCTGAATCTTCACAGAGCAGAAGTTTCCAAGATGTGGATCTTCACCTTGCAGCAGCTTCCTGGATGTGGATCATGACAGTGCAGGATCCAACTGGATGTGTATCTCCACAGTGCAGAAGTTTCCAGAACGTGGATGTTCACACCGCAGAAGTTTCCAGGATGATGACCTACAAATTCCAGCAGTTTAGAAGATGTGGAACTTCACCCCACAGAAGTTTCAAGGATGTGGATCTTCAAACTCAGGAGCATCCAGGATTTGCATATTCACAATGCAGGATATTCCAGGATGTGGACCATCACACTGCAGGAGCTTCCAGGATGTGCATATTCACAGTGAAGGATCTTCCAGGATGTGGATTTTCGCACTGCAGGATATTCCAGGATGTGAATCTGCACAATGCAGGGGTTTCCAGGATGTGGATCTGCACCCTGCAGGTGTTTCCAGATGTTGATCTTCATGCTTCAGGAGTTACCACGATGTGGATCTTCACACTGCAGGATCTTCCATGATGTGGAACTTCACACTGCAGGAGTTACCAGGATGCGTACAATCAGACTACAGGAGTTTACAGGAATATGGATCTTTACACTGTAGGAGATTCCAGATGTTGATCTTCAAATTGCAGGAGATTCCACGAATAGGCTCTACGCACTGCAGTAGGTTCCAGGATATGAATCTTCACAATGCCGGAATTTCCAGGATGTGGATCTTCAAACTGCATTATCTTCCATAATGTCTCTCTTCACACTGCAGGAGTTTCTGGGATGTGGATCTTCACACTGCTGGTATTTACAGGATGTGGATCATCACAGTGCTGGAATTTCAAGGATATGCATCTTCACACTTCAGCTATTTCCAAGATAAGGATGCAAAATTTGCAGTAGTGTCCAGGTTGAGGATGTTCATAATGTAGGAGATTACAGGATGCGAATCTGAACACTGAATGAATTTCCAGGATGTGGAACATTATACTGCAGAAACTTCCAGAATGTGGATCTTCCCACTGCAGAAACCTCCAGGATGCAGATTTTCAGACTGCAGGATCTTCCAGGATGTGAATGTTCACAGTGCAGGAGTTACCAGGATGCGGATTTTCACACTGCCAGTGATTCCAGGATGTGGAACTTCAAGCTTCAGGAGTTACAACGATGCGGATCTTCACACTGCAGGATCTTCCATGATGTGGAACTTCACACTACAGGAGTTTCTAGGATGTGGACCTTCACACTGCAGCTGTTTCCAGGATGTGGAATTTCACAATGCAGGTTCTTGCAGCATATGGATATTTACCCCGCAGGAGTTTCCAGGATGTGTATCTTCAAACTGCAGGAGCTTCCATGATGTGAATATTCACAATGCAGTATCTTCCAGGATGTGGATCATCACACTGCAGGAGCTTCCACGATGTTGTTCTTCACACTGCAGGGTCTTCCAGGATGTGAATCTACACACTGCAGGAGTTTCCAGGATCTGGATCTTCAATCTGCAGAATCTTCCAGGACGTGAATCACCACACTGCAGGAGTTTCCATGATATGGATCTTCACAATGCAGGATCTTCCAGGATGTGGATCTTCACACTGCAGGAGCTTCCAGAAATTGGATGTTGGCACTGCAGGATCTTCCTGGATGTGGATCTTCACATTGCAGGAGTTTCCAGGATATGGATCATCACACGGTAGGATCTTACAGGATGTATATTTTCACACTGAAGGATTTTCCAGTATGTTGATCTTCACAATGCCAAATCTTCCAGGATGTGGATCATCACACTGCAGGAGCTTCCAGGATTGGGATCGTTGCAGTGAAGGATATTCCATGATATGAATCTTCTCACTCAGGAGTTTCCAGGATGCGGATCATCTCTTTGCAGAAGTTTCCAGAGTGTGAATCTACTTCTGCCGGAGTTTCCAGGATGTGGATCATCAAACTGCAGGAGCTTCCATGATGTGGATATTCACAATGAAGGATCATCCAGGATGTGGATCATCACACTGCAGGATCTTCCAGGATGTGTATCTTTGCGCTGCAGGATTTTCCAGGATATGGATCGACACACTGCAGTCTGTTCCAGGATGTGGAACTTCATCCTGCACGAGTTTCTAGGATGTGGAACTCCACACTGTAGGAGTTTCCAGGATGCAAATCTTCTCACTGCAGGATCTTCCAGGATGTGGAACTTCACAATGCAGAAGTATATAGGATGTGGATGTTCACACTGCAGGGGTTTCCATGATGTGGAACTGACACCTGCAGGAGTTTCCAGATGTTGATCTTGAAATTGCAGGAGATTCCACGATGTGGCTATATGCAATGCAAGAGGTTCCAAGATGTGAATCTTCACACTGCCGGAATTTCCAGGATGTGGATCTTCACACTGCAATTTGTTCCATAATGTGTCTCTTCAAACGGCAGGAGATTCTAGGATGTGGAACTTCACACTGCCGGTATTTCCAGGATGCGGATCGTCAAAGTGCAGCAGTTTCAAGGATATGCATCTTCAGAATTCAGCTATTTCCAGGATAAGGATCTAAAATCTGCAGTAGTATCCAGGTTGAGGATGTTCAAACTGCAGGAGTTTCCAGGATGTGTATCTGAACAATGAAGGGGTTTCCAGGATGTGGAACTTCATACTGCAGAAACCTCCAGGATCTGGATCTTCAGACTGCAGGATCTTCCAGGATGTGAGTGTTCACACTGCAGGAGTTACCAGGATGCAAACCATCAGACTGTAGCCATTTCCAGGATGCGAATCTTCTCACTGCATGATCTTCTAGAATCTTGAACTTCACACTGCAGATGTTGCCAGAATGTGGATATTCACACCGCAGAAGTTTCCAGGATGATGATGTACAAATTGCAGCAGTTTCCAAGATGTGGATCTTCATCCCAAAGAACTTTCCAGGATGTGGATCTTCAAACTGCCGTAGCTTCCAGGATTGGATATTCACAATGAAGGATCTTCCCGGATGTGGATCTTCACACTGCAGAAGCTTCAAGGACGTGTATCTTCGCACTGCAGGATCTTCCAGGATGAGAATCTGCACAATGGAAGAGATTCCAGGAAGTGGATCTTCAAATTGCAGGATCTTCCAGGATGTGAAACTGCACCCTGCATAAGTTTCCAGGATATGGATATTCACACTGCCGGGGTTTCCAGGATGTGTATCTGCCCCCTGCAGGACTTTCCAGATATTGATCTTCAAATTGCAGGAGATTCCACGAATAGGCTCTACGCACTGCAGTAGTTTCCAGGATATGAATCTTCACACTGCCGGAATTTCCAGGATGTGGATCTTCACACTGCATTATCTTCCATAATGTCTCTCTTCACACTGCAAGAGTTTCTAGGATGTGGAACTTCACAATTCCGGTATTTCCAGAATGCGGTTCATCACATTGCAGGAGTTTGAAGGATATGCATCTTCAGACTTCAGCTATTTCCAGGATAAGGATCTAAAATCTGCAGTAGTATCCAGGTTGAGGATGTTCAACCTGCAGGAGTTGCCAGGAATGAATCTGAACACTGAAGGAGTATCCAGGATGTGGAACTTCATACTGCAGAAACTTCCAGGATATGGATATTCACACTGAAGAAACCGCCAGGATGTGGATCTTCAGACTGCAGGAGCTTCCATGATACGAATCTTCACACCGCAGGAGTTACCAGGATACGGATCTTCACACTGCCGGTGAATCCAGGATGCGGATCTTCATTCTGCAGTAGTTACCAGGATGCAGATGTTCACACTGCAGGATCTTCCATGATGTGGAACTTCACCATGCAGGAGTTTCTTGGATATGGATCTTCACACTACAGCGGTTTCCAGGATGTGGAATTTCACAATGCAGGTGCTTGCAGGATGTGAATCATCACACAGCAGGAGTTTCCAGGATGTGTATGTTCACACTGAAGCAGTTTCAAGGATCTGAATCTTCACAGAGCAGAAGTTTCCAAGATGTGGATCTTCACCTTGCAGCAGCTTCCTGGATGTGGATCATGACAGTGCAGGATCCAACTGGATGTGTATCTCCACAGTGCAGAAGTTTCCAGAACGTGGATGTTCACACCGCAGAAGTTTCCAGGATGTGGATCTTCAAACTGCAGGAGCGCCCATGATGTGGATATTCACAATGCAGGATATTCCAGGATGTGGATCTTCACACTGCAGGAGCTTCCAGGATGTGTATATTCACAATGAAGGATCTTCCAGGATGTGGATTTTCGCACTGCAGTATCTTCCAGGATGTGAATCTGCACACTGCAGGGGTTTCCAGGATGTGGATCTGCACCCTGCAGGTGTTTCCAGATGTTGATCTTCAAATTGCAGGAGATTCCACGAATAGGCTCTACGCACTGCAGTAGGTTCCAGGATATGAATCTTCACAATGCCGGAATTTCCAGGATGTGGATCTTCAAACTGCATTATCTTCCATAATGTCTCTCTTCACACTGCAGGAGTTTCTGGGATGTGGATCTTCACACTGCTGGTACTTACAGGATGTGGATCATCACAGTGCTGGAATTTCAAGGATATGCATCTTCACACTTCAGCTATTTCCAAGATAAGGATGCAAAATCTGCAGTAGTGTCCAGGTTGAGGATGTTCATAATGTAGGAGATTACAGGATGCGAATCTGAACACTGAATGAATTTCCAGGATGTGGAACATTATACTGCAGAAACTTCCAGAATGTGGATCTTCACACTGCAGAAACCTCCAGGATGCGGATTTTCAGACTGCAGGATCTTCCAGGATGTGAATGTTCACAGTGCAGGAGTTACCAGGATGCGGATTTTCACACTGCCAGTGATTCCAGGATGTGGAACTTCAAGCTTCAGGAGTTACAACGATGCGGATCTTCACACTGCAGGATCTTCCATGATGTGGAACCTCACACTACAGGAGTTTCTAGGATGTGGACCTTCACACTGCAGCTGTTTCCAGGATGTGGAATTTCACAATGCAGGTTCTTGCAGCATATGGATATTTATCCCGCAGGAGTTTCCAGGATGTGTATCGTCAAACTGCAGGAGCTTCCATGATGTGAATATTCACAATGCAGTATCTTCCAGGATGTGGATCATCACACTGCAGAATCTTCCACGATGTTGTTCTTCACACTGCAGGATCTTCCAGGATGTGAATCTACACACTGCAGGAGTTTCCAGGATCTGGATCTTCAAACTGCAGAATCTTCCAGGACGTGAATCACCACACTGCAGGAGTTTCCATGATATGGATCTTCACAATGTAGGATCTTGCAGGATGTAGACATTCACACTGAAGGAGTTTCCAGGATTTGGATCATCACACCGCATAAGTTTCCAGGATGTTGATCTTCACAATGCAGGATCTTCCAGGATGTGGATCTTCACACTGCTTGAGCTTCCAAAATGTGGATGTTGGCACTGCAGGATCTTCCTGGATGTGGATCTTCACATTGCAGGAGTTTCCAGGATATGGATCATCACACGGTAGGATCTTACAGGATGCATATTTTCACACTGAAGGATTTTCCAGTATGTTGATCTTCACAATGCCAAATCTTCCAGGATGTGGATCATCACACTGCAGGAGCTTCCAGGATTGGGATCGTTGCAGTGAACGATATTCCACGATATGAATCTTCTCACTCAGGAGTTTCCAGGATGCGAATCATCTCTTTGCAGAAGTTTCCAGAGTGTGAATCCTCTTCTGCAGGAGTTTACAGGATGCGGATCATCAAACTGCAGGAGCTTCAAGGATGTGGATTTTCACAATGCAGGATCTTCCAGGATGTGGAACTTCACACTGCAGTGGCTTCCAGGATGTGAATGTTCACACTGCAGGATCTTCCAGGATGTAAATCTTCACATTGCAGGAGATTCCAGGATATAGATCTTCACACTGTAGGATCTTCCAGGATGAATAAATTCAAACTGAAGAATTATCCAGAATGTGGATCATCACAGTGCATGAGTACCAGGCTGTTGATCTTCACAATGCCGAATCTTCCAGGATGTGGATCTTCACACTGCAGGAGCTTCCATGATGCTGTTCTTCAGACTGCAGAGTCTTCCAGGATGTGAATCTACGCACTGCAGGAGTTTGTAGGATGTGGATCATCGAACTGCAGGGTCTTCCAGGACATGAGTCCCCGCACTGCAGGAGTTTCCAGGATATGGAACTTCACAATGTAGGATTTTCCCGGACGTCGACTTTCACACTGAAGGAGTTTCCAGGATTTGGGTGTTCACCCCACAGAAGTCTCCAGGATGTGGATCTTCACAATGCAGGATCTTCCAGGTTGTTGATCTTCACAGTGCAGGAGATTCCAGCATGTGGATGTTCGCACTGCAGGATCTTCCAGGATGTAAATCTTCACATTGCAGCACTTTCCAGGATATGGATCTTTACACTGCAGGACCTTCCAGGATGTAGATTTTCACACTGAAGGATTTTCCAGAATGTGGATCATCACACTGCAGGAGTTTCCACGATGTGAATCTGAACACTGAAGGAGTTTCCAGGGTGTGGACCCTCATACTGCATGAGTTTCTAGGATGTGGAAGTTCACACTGTAGGTGAGTCCAGGATGGGAATCTTCTCACTGCATGATCTTACAGGATGTGGATCTTCACAATGCAGAGGTTCCCAGAATGTGGATGTTCACACCTGAGACATTTTCAGGATGTGGACCTTCAAACTGCAGGAGCTTCCAGGATGTGGATATTCACAATGAAGGATCTTCCAGGATGTGGATGTTCACAATGCAGGTGCTTCCAGGATGTGAATCTTTGCCCTTCAGGATGTTCCAGGATATTGATCTACACACTGCAGGCAGTTCCAGGATGTGCATCTTCATAATTCACGAGTTTTTAGGATGTGGAACTCCACACTGTAGGAGTTTCCAGGATACGAATCTTCTCACTGCAGGATCTTCCAGGATGTGGAACATCAAACTCCAGAAGTTTCCAGGATGTGGATGTTCACACTGCAGGAGTTTCCAGGATGTGGATCTGCCCCCTGCAGGAGTTTCCAGATGTTAATCTTGAAATTGCAGGAGACTACACGATGTGGCTCTACGCACTGCAGTAGGTTCCAGGATGTGAATCTTCACACTGCCGGAATTTCCAGGATCTGGATCTTCACACTGCAGTATCTTCCATAATCTGTCCCTTCACACTGCAGGAGTTTCTTGGATGTGGAACTTCACACTGCCAGTATTTCCAGGATGTGGATCATCAAAGTGCAGGAGCTTCAAGGATATGCATCTTCAGACTTCAGCAATTTAAGATAATGATCTAAAATCTGCAGGAGTATCCAGGTTGAGGATGTTCAAACTGCAGGAGTTTCCAGGATGTGAATCTGAACACTGAAGGAGTTTCCAGGATGTAGAACTTCATACAGCAGAAATCTCCAGGATGTGGATTTTCAGACTGCAGGATCTTCCAGGTTGTGAATGTTCACACTGCAGGAGTTACCAGGATGCGTACAATCAGACTACAGGAGTTTACAGGAATATGGATCTTTACACTGTAGGAGATTCCAGGATGGGAATCTGAACACTGAAGGAGTTTCCAGGATGTGGAACTTCATACTGCACTAGCTTCCAGGATTTGGATCTGCACACTGCAGGCTCTTCCAGGATGTGGATCTTCATACTGCCGAGTTTCCAGGATGTGCAACTTCATACTGCACTAGCTTCCAGGATTTGGATCTGCACACTGCAGGCTCTTCCAGAATGTGGATCTTCATACTGCCGAGTTTCTAGGATGTGGAACTTCACACTGTAGCAGTTTCCAGCATGCGTATCCTCTCACTGCAGGATCTTCCAGGATGTATAACTTCAAACTGCAGAAGTTTCCAGAATGTGGATGTTAACATTGCAGAAGTTTCCAGGATGATGATCTACAAATTGCCACAGTTTCCAGGATGTGGACCTTCATCCCACAGAAGTTTCCAGGATGTGGATCTTCAAACTGCAGGAGCTTCCATGATGTGAATATTCACAATGCAGTATCTTCCAGGATGTGGATCATCACACTGCAGGAGCTTCCAAGATGTTGTGCTTCGCTCTGCAGAGTCTTCCAGGATGTGAATCTACACACTGCAGGATTTTCAGGATGTGGATCATCGAACTGCAGATTCTTCCAGGATGTAGACTTTCACAGTGAAGGTGTTTCCAGGATTTGGACCTTCACCCCGCAGAAGTTTCCAGGATGTGGATCTTCACAATGCAGGATCTTCCAGGATGTGGATCTTCACACTGCAGGATCTTCCAGGATGTGAATGTTCGCACTGCAGGATCTTCCAGGATGAAATCTTCACAATGCAGGAGTTTCCAGGATATGGAACTTCACAATGTAGGATATTCCAAGATGTTGAACTTCATGCTGCACGAGTTTCTAGGAGGTGGAACTTCACGCTGTAGGTCCTTCCAGGATGGGGATCTTCTCACGGCAGGATCTTCCAGGATGTGGAACTTCACAGTGCAGAAATTTCCAGAATGTGGATGTTCACACTGCAGTCGTTTCCAGGATGTGGATCTTCAAACTGCAGGAGCTTCCATAATGTGGATATTCACAATGAAGGATCTTCCAGGATGTGGATGTTCACCCTGCAGGAGCTTCCAGGATGTAAATCTTTGCACTGCAGTATTTTCCATGATATGGATCTACACACTGCAGGCTGTTCCAGGATGTGGATCTTCATACTGCACGAGTTTCTAGGATGTGGAAATCCACACTGTAGGAGTTTCCAGGATGCGAAGATTTTCACTGCAGGATCTTCCAGGATGTGGAAATTCACACTGCAGAAGTTTCCATGATGTGAATATTCACAATGCAGTATCTTCCAGGATGTGGATCATCACACTGCAGGAGCTTCCACGATGTTGTTCCTCGCACTGCAGAGTCTTCCAAGATGTGAAACTACACACTACAGGAGTGTGCAGGATGTGGATCTTCGAAGTGCAGCATCTTCCAGGATGTGAATCACCACACTGCAGGAGTTTCCAGGATATGGATCTTCACAATGTAGGATCTTCCAGAATGTAGTCTTTCACACTGAAGGAGTTTCCAGGATTTGGATCTTCACCCTGCTGAAGTTTTCAGGATGTGGATCTTCACAATGCAGGATCTTCCAGGATGTGGATCTTCACACTGCTGGAGCTTCCAGGATGTGGATGTTCGCACTGCAGGATCTTCCAGGATGTAAATCTTCACATTGCAGGAGTTTCCAGGATATGGAACTTCACAATGTAGGATCTTCCAGGATGTATATTTTCACACGGAAGGAGTTTCCAGGATTTGGATCTTCACCCCACAAAAGTTTCCAGGATGTGGATCTTCACAATGCAGGATCTTCCAGGATGTGGATCTTCACACAGCAGGAGCTTCCAGGATGTGGATGTTTGCACTGCAGGATCTTCCAGGATGTAAATCTTCACATTGCAGGAGATTCCAGGATATGGATCTTCACACTGTAGGATCTTCCAGGATGTATATTTTCAACTGAAGGATTTTCCAAAATGTGAATCATCACTCTGCAGGAGTACCAGTATGTCGATCTTCACAATGCCAAATCTTCCAGGATATGGATCTTCACACTGCAGGAGCTTCCAGGATTCGGATCGTCGCAGTGCAGGATATTCCATGATATGAATCTTCTCACTGCAGGAGTTTCCGGGATGTGGATCATCTCATTGCAGAAGTTTCCAGGATGTGAATCATAAAAACTGCAGGAGCTGCCATGATGTTGTTCTTCGCAATGCAGAGTCTTCCAGGATGTGAATCTACACACTGCAGGAGTTTGCAGGATGTGAATCTTCGAACTGCAGTGTCTTCCAGGACATGAATCCCCACACTGCAGGAGTTTCCATCATATGGATCTTCACAATGTAGGATCTTCCTGGATGTAGACTTTCACACGGAAGGAGTTTGAAGGATATGGATCTTCACCCCGCAGAAGTTTCCAGGATGTGGATCTTCACAATGCAGGATCTTCCAGGATGTGGTCTTCACAGTGCAGGAGCTTCCAGGATGTGGATCTTCACAATGTAGGATCTTCCAGGATGTATATTTTCACACTGAAGGAGTTTCCAGGATTTGGATCTTCATCCCACAGAACTTTCCAGGATGTGGATCTTCACAATGCAGGATCTTCCAGAATGTGGATCTTCACACAGCAAGAGCTTCCAGGATGTGAATGTTCGCACTGCAGGATCTTCCAGGATGTAAATCTTCACATTGCAGGAGTTTCCAGGTAATGAATCTTCACATTGCAGGAGTTTCCAGGATATGAATCTTCTCACTGCAGGAGTTTCCGGGATGTGGAACTTCATGCTGCACGAGTTTCTAGGATGTGGAACTTCACGCTGTATGTCCTTCCAGGATGGGGATCTTCTCACGGCAGGATCTTCCAGGATGTGGAACTTCACAGTGCAGAAGTTTCCAGAATGTGGATGTTCACACTGCAGACGTTTCCAGGATGTGGATCTTCAAACTGCAGGAGCTTCCAGGATGTGGATATTTACAATGTAGAATCTTCCAGGATGTGGATGTTCACCCTGCAGGAGCTTCCAGGATGTGAATCTTCATACTGCACGAGTTTCTAGGATGTGGAAATCCACACTGTAGGAGTTTCCAGGATGCAAATATTTTCACTGCAGGATCTTCCAGGATTTGGAAATTCACACTGCAGAAGTTTCCATGATGTGAATATTCACAATGCAGTATCTTCCAGGATTTGGATCATCACACTGCAGGAGCTTCCACGATGTTGTTCCTCGCACTGCAGAGTCTTCCAAGATGTGAATCTACACACTACAGGAGTTTGCAGGATGTGGATCTTCGAAGTGCAGCATCTTCCAGGATGTGAATCACCACACTGCAGGAGTTTCCAGGATATGGATCTTCACAATGTAGGATTTTCCAGGATGTAGTCTTTCACACTGAAGGAGTTTCCAGGATTTGGATCTTCACCCCGCAGAAGTTTCCAGGATGTGGATCTTCACAATGCAGGATCTTCCAGGATGTGGATCTTCACACTGCTGGAGCTTCCAGGATGTGGATGTTCGCACTGCTGGAGCTTCCAGGATGTGGATGTTCGCATTGCAGGATCTTCCAGGATGTAAATCTTCACATTGCAGGAGTTTCCAGGATATGGAACTTCACAAGGTAGGATCTTCCAGGATGTATATTTTCACACTGAAGGAGTTTCCAGGATTTGGATCTTCACCCCACAAAAGTTTCCAGGATGTGGATCTTCACAATGCAGGATCTTCCAGGATGTGGATCTTCACACAGCAGGAGCTTCCAGGATGTGGATGTTTGCACTGCAGGATCTTCCAAGATGTAAATCTTCACATTGCAGGAGATTCCAGGATATGGATCTTCACACTGTAGGATCTTCCAGGATGTATATTTTCAACTGAAGGATTTTCCAAAATGTGGATCATCACTCTGCAGGAGTACCAGTATGTCGATCTTCACAATGCCAAATCTTCCAGGATATGGATCTTCACACTGCAGGAGCTTCCAGGATTGGGATCGTCGCAGTGCAGGATATTCCATGTTATGAATCTTCTCACTGAAGGAGTTTCCGGGATGCGGATCATCTCATTGCAGAAGTTTCCAGGATGTGAATCATAAAAACTGCAGGAGCTGCCATGATGTTGTTCTTCGCAATGCAGAGTCTTCCAGGATGTGAATCTACACACTGCAGGAGTTTGCAGGATGTGAATCTTCAAACTGCAGGGTCTTCCAGGACATGAATCCCCACACTGCAGGAGTTTCCATCATATGGATCTTCACAATGTAGGATCTTCCTGGATGTAGACTTTCACACGGAAGGAGTTTAAAGGATATGGATCTTCACCCCGCAGAAGTTTCCAGGATGTGGATCTTCACAATGCAGGATCTTCCAGGATGTGGTCTTCACAGTGCAGGAGCTTCCAGGATGTGGATCTTCACAATGTAGGATCTTCCAGGATGTATATTTTCACACTGAAGGAGTTTCCAGGATTTGGATCTTCACCCCGCAGAACTTTCCAGGATGTGGATCTTCACAATGCAGGATCTTCCAGAATGTGGACCTTCACACAGCAGGAGCTTCCAGGATGTGAATGTTCGCACTGCAGGATCTTCCAGGATGTAAATCTTCACATTGCAGGAGTTTCCAGGATATGAATCTTCACATTGCAGGAGTTTCCAGGATATGAATCTTCTCACTGCAAGAGTTTCCGGGATGTGGATCATCTCATTGCAGAAGTTACCAGGATGTGAATCTTCAAACTGCAGGAGCTTCCATGATGTTGTTTTTCACAATGCAGAGTCTTCCAGGATGTGAATCTACACACTGCAGGAGTATGCAGGATGTGGATCTTCGAACTGCAGGGTCTTCCAGGACATGAATCACCACACTGCAGGCATTTCCAGGATATGGATCTTCACAATGTAGAAACTTCCAGGATGTAGACTTTCACACTGAAGGAGTTTAAGGGATTTGGATCTTCACCCCGCAAAAGTTTCCAGGATGTGGATCTTCACACTGCTGGATCTTCCAGGATGTGGATATTCGCACTGCAGGATCTTCCAAGATGTAAATCTTCACATTGCAAGAGTTTCCAGGATATGGATCTTCACGCTGTAGGATCTTCCAGGATGTTTATTTTCACACTGAAGGATTTTCCAGAATGTGGATCATCAAACTGCAGCAGTACCAATATGTCGATATTCACAATGCCGAATCTTCCAGGATGTGGATCTTCACACTGCAGGAGTTTCCAGGATTGGGATCTTCACAGTGCAGGATATTCCACGATATGAATTTCACACTGCAGGAGTTTCCGGGATGTGGATCATCTCATTGCAGAAGTTTCCAGGATGTTCATCTTCTTCTGCAGGAGCTTCCAGGATGCGAATCTTCACACTGCAGATGTTTCCAGGATGTGGATCTTTACACTGTAGGAGATTCCAGGATGTGAATCTGAAAACTGAAGGAGTTTCCAGGATGTGGAACTTCATACTGCATGCGTTTCTAGGATGTGGATCTTCATACTGTAGGTGTTTCCAGGATAGGAATGTTCTCAGTGCATGATCTTCCAGGATGTGGAACTTCACACTGCAGGAGCTTCCAGGATGTGGATGTTCGCTCTGCAGGATATTTCAGGACGTAAATCTTCACATTGCAGGAGTTTACAGGATATGGATCTTCACACTGTAGGATCCTCCTGGATGCATGATTTCACACTGAAGGATTTTCCAGAATGTCGATAATCACACTGCAGGAGTACCAGAATTTTGATCTTCACAACGCCGAATCTTCCAGGATGTGGATCGACACAGTGCAGGAGCTTGCAGGTTTGGGATCGTCGCAGTGCAGGATATTCCACCATATGAATCTTCTCACTGCAGGAGTTTCCATGATGTGGAAGATCTCATTGCAGAAGTTTCCAAGGATGTGAATCTTCTTCTGCAAAAGTTTCCAGGACGCAGATCTTCACACTACAGGAGTTTCCAGGATGTGGATAATAACACTACAGACAGTTCCAGGATGTGGATCTTCAAACTGCAGGAGCTTCCAGGATGTGGCAATTCACAATGAAGCATCTTCCAGGATGTGGATGTTCACAGTGCAGGAGCTTCCAGGATGTACATCTTTGCACTGCAGGCTGTTCCAGGATGTGGATATTCGTACTGCACGGGTTACTAGGATGTGGAACTCCACGCTGTAGGAGTTTCCATGATGCGAATCTTCTCACTGCAGGATCTTCCACAATGTGGAACTTCACACTGCAGGGGATTCCAGGATGTGAATCTTCTTAAGCAAAAGTTTCCAGAAAGCAGATCTTCACACTGCAGGAGTTTCCAGGATGTGGATCTTTACACTGTAGGAGATTCCAGGATTGTGAATCTGAACACTGACGGAGTTTCCAGGATGTGGAATTTCATATTGCACGAATTTCTAGGATGTGGAACTTCACACCGTAGGTGTTTCCTGGATGGGAATCTTCTCACTGCATGATCTTACAGGATGTGGAACTTCACACTGCAGAAGTTCCCAGAATGTGGATATTCACACTGCTGACATTTCCAGGATGTGGATCTTCAAACTGCAGGAGCTTTCAGAATGTGGAAATTCACAATGAAGGATCTTCCAGGATGTGGATGTTCACACTGCAGGATATTCCAGGATTTGGAACTTTACACTGCAGGGGTTTCAAGGGTGTGGATCTGCCCCATGCAAAAGTTTCCAGATGTTGATCTTGAAATGGCAGGAGATTCCACGATGTGGCTCTATGCACTGCATTAGGTTCCAGGATGAGAATCTTCACACTGCCAGAATTACCAGGATGTAGATTTCACACTGCCGTATCTTACATAATGTGTCTCTTCACACTGCAGGAGTTTCAAGGATGTGGAACTTCACACTGCCGGTATTTCCAGGATGTGGATTGTCAAAGTACAGGAGTTTCAAGGATGTGCATCTTCAGACTTCAGCTATTTCCAGGATAAGGATCTAAAATCTGCAGGAGTATCCAGGTTGAGGATGTTCAAACTGCAGGAGTTTCCAGGATGTGAATCTGAACACTGAAGGAGTTTACAGGATGTGGAACTTCATACTGCCATAATTTCCAGGATGTGGATCTTCACACTGCAGAAACCTCCAGGATCTGGATCTTCAGACTGCAGGATCTTCCAGGATGTGAATGTTCACAATGCAGGAGTTACCAGGATGCGGACCATCAGACTACAGGAGTTTCCAGGATGTGGATATTTACACTGTAGGCGATTCCAGGATGTGAATCTGAACACTGAAGGAGTTTCCAGGATGTGGAACTTCATACTGCATGAGTTTCTAGGATGTGGAACTTCACACTGTAGGTGTTTCCAGGATAGGAATGTTCTCAGTGCATGATCTTCCAGGATGTGGAACTTCACACTGCAGAAGTTCCCAGAATGTGGATGTTGTCACTGCAGATGTTTCCAGGATTTGGATCTTCAAACTGCAGGAGCTTCCTGGATGTGGATATTCACAAGGAAGGTTGTTTCAGGATGTGGATGTTCACACTGCAGGAACTTCCAGGATATGAATCTTTGCACTTCAGGATGTTCCAGGATATTGATATACACATTGCAGACAGGTCCAGGATGTGGATCATCATACTGCACGAATTTCTAGCATGTGGAGCTTCACACTGTAGGTGTTTCCAGGATGGGAATCTTCTCACTGCATGATCTTACAGGATGTGGATCTTCACACTGCAGAAGTTCCCAGTATGTGGATATTCACAGCGCAGACATTTCCAGGATGTGGATCTTCAAACTGCAGGAGCTTCCAGGATGTGGAAATTCACAATGAACGATCTTCCAGGATGTGGATGTTCACACTGCAGGAGCTTCCAGGATGTGTATATTTGCACTGCAGGCTGTTCCAGGATGTGGATCCTCATACTGCACGAGTTACTAGGATGTGGAACTCCACGCTGTAGGAGTTTCCAGAATGCGAATCTTCTCACTGCAGGATCTTCCAGGATGTGGAAAATCACACTGCAGGGGTTTCCAGGTGGTGGATATGCCCCGTGCAAGAGTTTCCAGATGTAGATCTTGAAATTGCAGGAGATTCAACGATTTGGCTCAATGCACTGCAGTAGGTTCCATGATGTGAATCTTCACACTGGCGGAATTTCAAGGATGTGGATCTTCACACTGCAGTATCTTCCATAATCTGTCTCTTCACACTGCAGGTGTTTCTAGGATGTGGAACTTCACACTGCCAGTATTTCCAGGATGTGGATCATCAAAGTACAGGAGTTTCAAGTATATGCATCTTCAGACTTCAGCTATTTCCAGGATAAGGATCTAAAATCTGCAGGAGTATCCAGGTTGAGGATGTTCAAACTGCTGGAGTTTCCAGGATGTGAATCTGAACACTGAAGGAGTTTCCAGGACGTGGAAGTTCATACTGCAGAAACTTCCAGGATGTGGATCTTCACACTGCAGAAACCTCCAGGATCTGGATGTTCAGACTGCAGGATCTTCCAGGATGTGAATGTTCACAATGCAGGAGTTACCAAGATGTGGACCATCAGACTACAGGAGTTTCCAGGATGTGGATATTTACACTGTAGGAGATTCCAGGATGTGAATCTGAACACTGAAGGAGTTTCTAGGCTGTGGAACTTCACACTGTAGTTGTTTCCAGGATAGGAATGTTCTCAGTGCATGATCTACCAGGATGTGGAAATTCACACTGCAGATGTTCCCAGAATGTGGATGTTGTCACCGCAGACGTTTCCAGGATGTGGATCTTCAAACTGCACGAGCTTCCAGAATGTGTATATTCACAATGTTGGATGTTCCAGGATGTGGATGCTCACATGGCAGGAGCTTCCAGGATGTGTATCTTTGCACTTCAGGATGTTCCAGGATATTGATCTACACACTGCAGGCAGTTCCAGGATGTGGATCGTAATACTGCACGAGTTTCTAGGATGTTGAACTCCACACTGTAGGAGTTTCCAGGATACAAATTTTCTCACTGCAGGATCTTCCAGGATGTGGAACTTCACACTACAGACGTTTCCAGGACCTGGATGTTCACACTGGAGGGTTTTCCAGGATGTGGATCAGCCCCATGCAGGAGTTTCCAGATGTTGATCTTGAAATTTCAGGAGATTCCACGATGTGGCTCTACGCACTGCAGTAGGTTCCAGGATGTGAATCTTTAAACTGCCGGAATTTCCAGGATGTGAATCTTCACACTGCAGTATCTTCCATAATCTGTCTCTTCACACTGCAGGAGTTTCTAGGATGTGGAACTTCACACTGCCATTATTTCCAAGATGTGGATCGTCAAAGTGCAGGGGTTTCAAGGATATGCATCTTCAGACTTCAGCTATTTCCAGGATAAGCATCTAAAATGTGCAGGAGTATCGAGGTTGAGGATGTTCAAACTGCAGGAGTTTGCAGGATGTGAATCTGAACACTGAAGGAGTTTCCAGGATGTGGAACGTCATACTGCAGCAATCTCCAGGATGTGGATCTTCAGACTGCATGATCTTCCAGGATGTCAATGTTCACACGGCAGGAGTTACCAGGATGCAGACGATCAGACTACAGGAGTTTCCAGGAATATGGATCTTTACACTGTAGGAGATTCCAGGATGTGAATCTGAACACTGAAGGAGTTTCCAGGATGTGGAACTTCATACTGCATGAGTTTCTAGGATGTGGAACTTCACATTGTAGGTGTTTCCAGTATAGGAATGTTCTCACTGCATGATCTTCCAGTATGTGCAACTTCACACTGCAGAATTTCCCAGAATGTGGATGTTGTCACCGCAGACGTTTCCAGGATTGGATCTTCAAACTGCACGAGCTTCCAGGATGTAGATATTCACAATCTAGGATTTTCCAGGATGTGGATCTTCACACTGCAGGAGCTTCCAGGATGTGTATCTTTGCACTTCAGGATGTTCCAGGATATTGATCTACACACTGCAGGCAGTTCCAGGATGTGGATCTTAATACTGCACGAGTTTCTAGGATGTGGAACTCCACACTGTAGGAGTTTCCAGGATACGAATTTTCTCACTGCATGGATCTTCCAGGATGTGAATCTTCTCACCGCAGGATGTTCCAGGATGTGGAACCTCACACTGCAGTAGGTTCCAGGATGTGAATCTTCTCATTGCCGGAATTTGCACGATGTGGCTCTACGCACTGCAGTATCTTCCATAATCTGTCTCTTCACACTGCAGGAGTTTCTAGGATGTGGGACTTCACACTGTTCCAGTGTGAACTGCCTGCAGTGTGTACATCAATATCCTGGAACATGCTGAAGTGCAAAGATACACATCCTGGAAGCTCCTGCAGTGTGAACATCCACATCCTGGAAGATCCTTCATTGTGAATATCCACATCCTGGAAGCTTGTGCAGTTTGAAGATCCACATCCTGGAAAAGTCTGTGGTGACAACATCCACATTCTGGGAACTTCTGCAGTGTGAATTTCCACATCCTGTAAGATCATGCACTGAGAACATTCCTATACTGGAAACACCTACAGTGTGAAGTTCCACATCCTAGAAACTCATGCAGTATGAAGTTCCACATCCTGGAAACTCCTTCATTGTTCAGATTCACATCCTGGAATCTCCTACAGTGTAAATATCCACATCCTGGAAACTCCTGTAGTCTGATGGTCCACATCTTGGTAGCTCCTGCATTGTGAACATTCACATCCTGGAAGATCCTGCAGTCTGAAGATCCAGATCCTGGAGGTTTCTGCAGTGTGAAGATCCACTTCCTGGAAGTTTCTGCAGTATGATGTTCCACATCCTGGAAATTCCTTCAGTGTTCAGATTCACATCCTGAAAACTCCTGCAGTTTGAACATCCTCAACCTGGATACTCCTGCATAGTTTAGATCCTTATCCTGGAAATAGCTGAAGTGTGAAGATGAATATCCTTGAATCTCCTGTACTTTGACAATCCACATCCTGGAAATACTGGCAGTGTGAAGTTCCACATCCAAGAAACTCCTGCAGTGTGAAGAAACAGGTTATGGAAGATACTGCAGTGTGAAGATCCACATCCTGGAAATTCCGGCAGTGTGAAGATTCACATCCTGGAACCTAATGCAGTGCATAGAGCCACATCTTGGAATCTCCTGCATTTTCAAGATCAACATCTGGAAACTCTTGCACGGGGCATATCCACATCCTGGAAACCACTGCAGTGTGAAGTTCCACATCCTGGAAGCTCGTGCAGTTTGAAGATCCACATCCTGGAAATGTCTGCGGTGACAACATCCACATTCTGGGAAATTCTGCAGGGTGAAGTTCTACATCATGGAAGATCATGCACTGAGAACATTCCTATCCTGGAAACACCAACAATGTGAAGTTCCACATATAGAAGCTCATGCAGTATGAAGTTCCACATCCTGGAAACTCCTTCAGTGTTCAGATTCACATCATGGAATCTCCTACAGTGTAAATACCAACATCCTGGAAACTCCTGTAGTCTGATGGTCGGCATCCTGGTAACTCCTGCATTGTGAACATTCACATCCTGGAAGATCCTGCAGTCTGAAGGTCCAGATCCTGGAGGTTTCTGCAGTGTGAAGATCCACCTCCTGGAAGTTTCTGCAGTATGAAGTTCCACATCCTGTAAACTCCTTCAGTGTTCAGATTCACATCCTGAAAACTCCTGCAGTTTGAACATCCTCAACCTGGATACTCCTGCACATTTTAAATCCTTATCCTGGAAATAGCTGAAGTCTGAAGATGCATATACTTGAAACTCCTGTACTTTGACGATCCACATCCTGGAAATACCGGCAGTGTGAGGTTCCACATCCTAGAAACTCCTGCAGTGTGAAGAGACAGATTATGGAAGATACTGCAGTGTGAAGATCCACATCCTGGAAATTCCTGCAGTGTGATTATTCACATCCTGGAACCTACTGCAGTGCATAGAGCCACATCGTGGAATCTCCTGCATTTTCAAGATCAACATCTGGAAAATCTTGCACGGGGCATATCCACCACCTGGAAACCACAGCAGTGTGAAGTTCCACATCCTGGAAGATCCTGCAGTGAGAAGATTCACATCCTGGAAACTCCTACAGTGTGGAGTTGCACATCCTTGAAACTCGTGCAGTATGAAGATCCACATCCTGGAACAGCCTGCAGTGCAAAGATACACATCCTTGAAGCTCCTGCAGTGTGAACATCCACGTCCTGGAAGATCCTTCATTGTGAATTTCCACATCCTGGAAGCTCCTGCAATTTGAAGATCCACATCCTGGAAATGTCTGCGGTGTGAATTTCCAAATTCTGGGAACTCCTGCAGTGTGAAGTTCCACATCCAGTAAGATCATGCAGTGAGAAGATTCCCATCCTGGAAACACCTACATTGTGAAGTTCCACATCCTAGAAATTCGTGCAGTATGAAATTCCACATCCTGGAAACTGCATCAGTGTTCAGATTCACAATCCTGGAATCTCCTACAGTGTGAAGATCTGCGTCCTGGAAGCTTTTGCAGAAGAAGATTCACATTCTGGAAACTTCTGCAATGAGATCTTCCACATCATGGAAACTCCTGCAGTGAGAAGATTCATATCGTGGAATATCCTGCACTGCGACGATCCCAAACCTGGAAGCCCCTGCACTGTGACGATCCACATCCTGGAAGATTCGGCATTGTGAAGATCGAAATCCTGGTACTCCTGCAGTGTGACGATCCACATTCTGGAAAATCCTTCAGTGTGAAATCATGCATCCAGGAGGATCCTACAGTGTGAAGATCCATATCGTGTAAACTCCTGCAATGTGAAGATTTACATCCTGAAAGAACCTGCAGAGCGAACATCCACATCCTGGAAGCTCCTGCGGTGTTAAGATCCACATCCTGGAAGATCCTGCATTGTGAAGATCCACATCCTGGAAACATCTTTGGGGTGATGATCCAAATCCTGGAAACTCCTTCATTGTGAAAGTCTACATCCTGGACGATCCTACATTGTAAAGATCCATATCCTGCAAACTCCTGCAGTGTGATGATTCACATCCTGGCAGATCCGGCAGTTCGAAGATCCACATTTTTGAAGCTCCTGCAGTGTGATGATCCAGATCCTGGAAGATACTGCATTGTGAATATTCACTTCATGGAAACTCCTGCAGTATGAAGATCCACATCCTGGAAACTCCTGAGGGATGAAGATCCACATCCTGGAAACTGCGACAATTTGTAGATCATCATCCTGGAAACTTCTGCGGTGTGAACATCCACATTCTGGAAACATCTGTGGTGTGAAGTTACACATCCTGGAAGAACCAGCAGTGAGAGGATTTGCATCCTGGAAACTGCTGCAGTGTGAAGTTCCACATCCTGGAAACTCAGCAGTATGAAGATCCACATCCTGGAAGAGCCTGCTGTGTGCAGATCCAAATCCTGGAAGCTAGTGCAGTATGAAGTTCCACATCCTGGAAACTCCCTCAGTGCTCAGATTCACATCCTGGAATCTCTTACAGTGTAAAGGTGCATATTCCTGGAAACTCCTGTATTCTGATTGTCTGCATCCTGATAATTCCTGTTGTGTCAACATTCACATCCTGGAAGATCCTGCAGTCTGAAGATCCATATCCTGGAGATTTCTGCAGTATGAAGTTCCACATCCTAGAAACTCCATCAGTGTTCAGATTCACATCCTGGAAACTCTGGCAGTTTGAACATCCTCAACCTGGATACTCCTGCACATTTTAGATCCTTATCCTGGAAATAGCTGAAGTCTGAAGATGCATATCCTTGAAACTCCTGCAATTTGATGATCCACATCCTGGACATACCGGCAGTGTGAATTTCCACATCCAGAAACTCCTGCAGTGTGAAGGGACACATTATGGAAGATACTGCAGTGTAACGATCCACATCCTGGAAATTCCGGCAGTGTGAAGATTCACATCCTTAAACCTAATGCAGTGCGTAGAGCCACATCGTAGAATCTCCTGAAATTCCAAGATCAACATCTGGAAACTCCTGCAGGGGGCTGATCCACATCCTGGAAACCCCTGCAGTGTGAACATCCACTTCCTGGAAGATCCTGCAGTGAGAAAATTCATATCCTGTAAACTCCTACAGTGTGGAGTTCCACATCCTAGAAACTCGTGCAGTATGAAGATCCACATCCTGGAACTGCCTGCAGTGTGTTGATCAATATCCTGGAACATCCTGAAGTGCAAAGGTACACATCCTGGAAGCTCCTGCAGTGTGAAAATCCACATCCTGGAAGATCCTTGATTGTGAATATCCACATCCTGGAAGCTTGTGCAGTTTGAAGATCCACATCCTGGAAACATCTGCGGTGACAACATCCACATTCTGGGAAATTCTGCAGTGTGAAGTTCCACATCCTGGAAGATCATGCACTGAGAAGATTCCTATACTGGAAACACCTACAGTGTGAAGTTCCACATCCTAGAAACTCATGCAGTATGAAGTTCCACATCCTGGAAACTCCTTCAGTGTTCAGATTCACATCCTGGAATCTCCTACAGAGTTAATATCCACATCCTGGAAACTCCTGTAGTCTGATGGTCCACATGCCTGGTAACTCCTGCATTGTGAACATTCACATCCTGGAAGATCCTGCAGTCTGAAGATCCAGATCCTGGAGGTTTCTGCAGTGTGAAGATCCACATCCTGGAAGTTTCTGCAGTATGAAGCTCCACATCCTGGAAACTCCTTCAGTGTTCAGATTCACATCATGGAATCTCCTACAGTGTAAATACCAACATCCTGGAAACTCCTGTAGTCTGATGGTCGGCATCCTGGTAACTCCTGCATTGTGAACATTCACATCCTGGAAGATCCTGCAGTCTGAAGGTCCAGATCCTGGAGGTTTCTGCAGTGTGAAGATCCACATCCTGGAAGTTTCTGCAGTATGAAGCTCCACGTCCTGGAAACTCCTTCAGTGTTCAGATTCACATCCTGGAAATTCCTGACATTTGAACATCCTCAACCTGGATACTCCTGCAGATTTTAGATCCTTATCCTGGAAATAGCTGAAGTCTGAAGATGCATATGCTTGAAACTCCTGTACTTTGACGATCCACATCCTGGAAATACCGGCAGTGTGAAGTTCCACATTCTAGAAACTCCTGCAGTGTGAAGAGATAGATTATGGAAGATACTGCAGTGTGAAGATCCACATCCTGGAAATTCCAGCAGTCTTAAGATTCACATCCTGGAACCTACTGCAGTGCATAGAGCTACATCGTGGAATCTCCTGCAATTTCAAGATCAACATCTGGAGACTCGTGCACGGGGCAGATCCACATCCTGGAAACCCCTGCAGTGTGAAGTTCCACATCCTGGAAGATCCTGCAGTGAGAAGATTCACATCCTGGAAACTCGTACAGTGTGGAGTTCCACATCCTAGAAACTCATGCAGTACGAAGATCCACATCCTGGAACAGCCTGCAGTGCAAAGATACACATCCTGGAAGCTCCTGCAGTGTGAACATCCACATCCTGGAAGATCGTTCATTGTGAATTTCCATATCCTGGAATCTCCTGCAGTTTAAAGATCCACATCCTGGAAATGTCTGGGGTTTTGAATATCCAAATTCTGGGAACTTCTGCAGTGTGAAGATCCACATCCTGTAAGATCATGGAGTGAGAAGTTTCCCATCCTGGATACAAATACATTGTGAAGTTCCACATCCTAGAAATTCGTGCAGTATGAAATTCCACATCCTGGAAACTCCATCAGTGTTCAGATTCACAATCTTGGAATCTCCTACAGTGTGAAGATCCACATCCTGGAAACACCTGCAGTGTGAAGATCAGCATCCTGGAGACTTTTGCAGAAGAAGATTCACATCATGGAAATTTCTGCAATGAGATGATCCACATCCTGGAAACTCCTGCAGTAAGAAGATTCATATCGTGGAATATCCTGCACTGTGACGATCCCAAACCTGGAAGCTCCTGCACTGTGACGATCCACATCCTGGAAGATTCGGCATTGTGCTGAACGAAATCCAAGTACTCCTGCAGTGTGACGATCCACATTCTGGAAAATCCTTCAGTGTGAAATCATGCATCCAGGAGGATCCTACAGTGTGAAGATCCATATCCTGTAAACTCCAGCAATGTGAAGATTTACATCCTGAAAGATCCTGCAGAGCGAACATCCACATCCTGGAAGCTCCTGCAGTATGAAGATCCACATCCTGGAAGATCCTGCATTGTGAAAATCCACATCCTGGAAACATCTGTGGGGTGAAGATCCAAATCCTGGAAACTCCTTCAGTGTGAAAGTCTACATCCTGGAAGATCCTACATTGTAAAGATCCATATCCTGGAAACTCCTGCAGTGTGATGATTCACATCCTGGTAGGTTCGACAGTTCGAAGATCCACATTTTGGAAGCTCCTGCAGTGTGATGATCCACATCCTGGAAGATACTGCATTTTCAATATTCACTTCATGGAGACTCCTGCAGTATGAAGGTCCACATCCTGGAAACTTCTGTGGGATGAAGATCCACATCCTGGAAACTGTGAAAATTTGTAGATCATCATCCTGTAAACTTCTGCGGTGTGAATATCCACATTCTGGAAACATCTGCAGTGTGAAGTTACACATCCTGGAAGATCCTGCAGTGAGAGGATTTGCATCCTGGAAACTGCTACAGTTTGAAGTTCCACATCCTGGAAACGCGGCAGCATGAAGATCCACATCCTGGAAGAGCCTGTAGTGTGCACGATCATGCACTGAGAACATTCCTATACTGGAAACACCAACAATGTGAAGTTCCACATCCGAGAAACTCATGCATTATGAAGTTCCACATCCTGGAAACTCCTTCATTGTTCAGATTCACATCCTGGAATCTCCTACAGTGTAAATATCCACATCCTGGAATCTCCTGTAGTCTGATGGTCTGCATCCTGGTAACTCATGCATTGTGAACATTCACATCCTGGAAGATCCTGCAGTCTGATGATCAAGATCCTGGAGGTTTCTGCAGTGTGAAGAAAAACATCCTGGAAGTCTCTGCCATATGAACTTCCACATCCTGGAATCTCCTTCAGTGTTCAGATTCGCATCCTGCAAACTACTGCAGTTTGAACATTCTCAACCTGGATACTCCTGCAGATTTTAGATCCTTATCCTGGAAATAGCTGAAGTCTGAAGATGCATATCCTTGAAACTCATGTACTTTGACGATCCGCATCCTGGAAATACCGGCAGTGTGAAGTTCCACATCGTGGAAACTCCTGCAGTGTGAAGAGACACATTATGGAAGATACTGCAGTGTGAAGATCCACATCCTGGAAATTCCGGCAGTGTGAAGATTCACATCTTGGAACCTACTGCAGTGCGTAGAGCCACATTGTGGAATCTCCTGAAATTTCAAGATCATCATATGGAAACTCCTGCAGGGGGCAGATCCACATCCTGGAAACACCTGCAGTCTTCAAACTGCACCAGCTTCCAGGCTGTGGATATTAACAATGAAGGATCTTCCAGGATGTGGATTTTCACACTGCAGGAGCTTCCAGGATGTGTATCTTTGCACTTCAGGATGTTCCAGGATATTGATCAACACACTGCAGGCAGTTCCAGGATGTGGATCTTCATACTGCACGAGTTTCTAGGATGTGGAACTCCACACTGTAGGAGTTTCCAGGATACGAATTTTCTCACTGCAGGATCTTCCAGGATGTGCATCTTCACACTGCAGAAGTTTCCAGGATGTGGATGTTCACACTGCAGGGGTTTCCAGGATGTGTAGCTGCCCCCTGCAGGAGTTTCCAGATGTTGATCTTGAAATTTCAGGAGATTCCACGATGTGGCTATACGCACTGCAGTAGGTTCAAGGATGTGAATCTTCATACTGCCGGAATTTCCAGGATGTGGATCGTTACACTGCAGTATCTTCCATAACGTGTCCCTTCACACTGCAGGAGATTCCAGGATGTGGAACTTCAAACTGCCGGTATTTCCAGGATGTGAATCTGACTACTGAAGGAGTTTCCAGGATGTGGAACTTCATGCTGCAGAAACTTCCAGGATGTGGATCTTCACACTGCAGAAACCTCCAGGATCTGGATCTTCAGACTGCAGGATCTTCCAGGATGTGAATGTTCACAATGCATGAGTTTCCAGGATGTGGACCATCAGACTACAGGAGTTTCCAGGATGTGGATATTTACACTGTAGGAGATTCCAGGATGTGAAACTGAACACTGAAGGAGTTTTCAGGATGTGGAACTTCATACTGCATGAGTTTCTCGGATGTGGATCTTCACACTGTAGGTGTTTCCAGGATAGGAATGTTCTCAGTTCATGATCTTCCAGGATGTGGAACTTCACACTGCAGATGTTCCCAGAATGTGGATGTTGTCACCGCAGACGTTTCCAGGATGTGGATCTTCAAACTTCACCAGCTTCCAGGCTGTGGATATTGACAATGAAGGATCTTCCAGGATGTGGATTTTCATGCTGCAGGAGCTTCCAGGATGTGTATCCTTGCACTTCAGGATGTTCCAGGATATTGATCAACACACTGCAGGCAGTTCCAGGATGTGGATCTTCATACTGCACAAGTTTCTAGGATATGGAACTCCACACTGTAGGAGTTTCCAGGATACGAATTTTCTCACTGCAGGATCTTCCAGGATGTGCATCTTCACACTGCAGAAGTTTCCAGGATGTGGATGTTCACACTGCAGGGGTTTCCAGGATGTGTAGCTGCCCCCTGCAGGAGTTTCCAGATGTTGATCTTGAAATTTCAGGAGATTCCACGATGTGGCTATACGCACTGCAGTAGGTTCAAGGATGTGAATCTTCATACTGCCGGAATTTCCAGGATGTGGATCGTTACACTGCAGTATCTTCCATAACGTGTCCCTTCACACTGCAGGAGATTCCAGGATGTGGAACTTCAAACTGCCGGTATATCCAGGATGTGGATCGTCAAAGTGCAGGAGTTTCAAGGATATGCATCTTCAGACTTCAGCTATTTCCAGGATAAGCATCCAAAATGTGCGGGAGTATCCAGGTTGAGGATGTTCAAAATGCAGTAGTTTCCAGGATGTGAATCTGACCACTGAAGGAGTTTCCAGGATGTGGAACTTCATACTGCAGAAATCTCCAGGATGTGGATCTTCAGACATCAGTATCTTCCAGGATGTGCATGTTCACACTTCGGGAGTTACCAGGATGCGGACCATCAGACTACAGGAGTTTCCAGGAATATGGATCTTTACACTGTAGGATATTCCAGGAGGTGGATCTTCACACTGCAGGAGCTTCCAGGATGTGGATGTTCGCTCTGCAGGATTTTCCAGGATGTAAATCTTCACATTGCAGGAATTTACAGGATATGGATCTTCACACTGTAGGATCCTCCTGGATGCATGATTTCACACTGAATGATTTTCCAGAATATGGATCGTCACATTGCAGGAGTACCAGGATTTCGATCCTCACAATGCCGAATCTTCCAGGATGTGGATCGTCACACTGCAGGAGCTTCCCGTTTTGGGATCGTCGCAGTGCAGGATATTCCATGATATGAATATTCTCACTGCAGGAGTTTCCAGGATGTGGATGATCTCATTGCAAACGTTTCCAGGACGCGGATCTTCACACTGCAGGAGTTTCCAGGATGTGGATCTTTTCACTGTAGGAGATGCCAGGATTGTGAATCTGAACACTGACGGAGTTTCCAGGATGTGGAATTTCATACTGCACGAATTTCTAGGATGTGGAACTTCACACTGTAGGTGTTTCCAGGATGGGAATCTTCTCACTGCATGATCTTCCAGGATGTGGAACTTCACACTGCAGAAGTTCCCAGAATGTGGATATTCACACCGCAGACATTTCCAAGATGTGGATCTTCAAACTGCAGGAGCTTCCAGAATGTGGAAATTCACAATGAAGGATCTTCCAGGATGTGGATCGTCAAAGTACAGGATTTTCAAGGATATTCATCTTCAGTCTACAGCTATTTCATGGATAAGGATCTAAAATCTGCAGGAGTATCCAGGTTGAGGATGTCCAAACTGCAGGAGTTTCCAGGATGTGAATCTTCACACTGCAGGAGCTTCCAGGATGTGGATATTCACAATGAAGGATCTTCCAGGATGTGGATGTTCACACTGCTGTAGTTTCCAGGATGTGTATCTTTGCACTTCAGGATGTTCCAGGATACTGATCTACACACTGCAGGCAGTTTCAGGATGTGGCTCGTCATACTGCAAGAGTTTCTAGGATGTGGAAATCCACACTGTAGGAGTTTCCAGGATACGAATTTTCGCACTGCAGGATCATCCAGGGTGTGGATCTTCACACTGCAGAAGTTTCCAGGATGTGGATGTTCACACTGCAGGGGTTTCCAGGATGTGGTTCTGCCCCCTGCAGGAGTTTCCAGATGTTGATCTTGAAATTTCGGGAGATTCCACGATGTGGCTCTATGCACTGCAGGAGGTTCCTGGATGTGAATATTCACACTGCCGGAATTTCCAGGATGTGGATCTTCACACTGCAGTATCTTCCATAATGTGTCCCTTCACTCTGCAGGAGTTTCTAGGATGTGGAACTTCACACTGCCCGTATTTCCAGGATGTGGATCATCAAAGTGCAGGAGTTTCAAGGATATGCATCTTCAGACTTCAGCTATTTCCAGGATAAGGATCTAAAATCTGCAGGAGTATCCAGGTTGAGGATGTTCCTACTGCAGGAGTTTGCAGGATGTGATTCTGAACACTGAAGGAGTTTCCAGCATGTGGAAATTCACACTGCAGAAATCTCCAGGATGTGGATCTTCAGACTGCAGGATCTTCCAGGATGTGAATGTTCTCACTGCAGGAGTTACCAGGATGCGTACCATCAGACTACAGGAGTTTCCAGGAATATGGATCTTTACACTGTAGGAGATTCCAGGATGTTAATCTGAACACTGATGGAGATTCCAGGATGAGGAACTTCCTACTGCACTACCTTCCAGGATTTGGTCTGCACACTGCAGGCTCTTCCAGGATGTGGATCTTCATATTGCCGAGTTTCTAGGAAGTGGAAATTCACACTGTAGCAGTTTCCAGGATGCAAATCTTCTCTCTGCGTGATCTTCCATAATCTGGAACTTCACACTGCAGAAGTTGCCAGAATGTGGATGTTCACACTGCAGAAGTTTCCAGGATGATGATCTACAAATTGTCGCAGTTTCCACGATGTGGATCTTCATCCCACAGAAGTTTCCAGGAATTGGATGTTCATACCGCAGGAGTTTCCATGTAGTGAATATTCACAATGCAGTATCGTCCAGGATGTGGATCATCACACTGCAGTAGCTTCCAAAATGTGGATCTTATAACTGCCGGATCTACCGGAACGTGAATCATCACACTGCAGGAGTTTCCAGGAAATGGATCTTCACAATGTAGGATCTTCCAGGATGTAAACTTTCACACTGAAGGAGTTTCCAGGATTTGGATTTTCACACCACATATGTTTCCAGGATGTGGATCTTCACAATGCAGGATCTTCCAGGATGTGGTTCTTAACACTGCAGGGGCTTCCAGGATGTGGATGTTGGCTCTGCAGGATCTTCCAGGATGTAAATCTTCACATTGCAGGAGTTTACAGGATATGGATCTTCACACTGTAGGATCCTACTGGATGCATGATTTCACACTGAAGGATTTTCCAGAATGTGGATCGTCACACTTCAGGAGTACCAGGATTTCGATCTACACAATGACGAATCTTCCAGGATGTGGATCGTCACAGTGCAGGAGCTTCCAGGTTTGGGATCGTCGCAGTGCAGGATATTCCACGATATGAATCTTCTCACTGCAGGAGTTTCCAGGATGTGGATCCTCTCATTGTAGAAGTTTCCAGGATGTGAATCTTCTTCTGCAAAAGTTTCCAGGACATGGATCTTCACACTAGCGGAGTTTCCAGGATGTGGATCTTTACACTGTAGGTGATTCCAGGATTGTGAATCTGAACACTGACGGAGTTTCCAGGATGTGGAATTTCATACTGCACGAATTTCTAGGATGTGGAACTTCATACTGTAGGTGTTTCCAGGATGGGAATCTTCTCACTGCATGATCTTACAGGATGTGAATCTTCACACTGCAGAAGCTCCAAGAATGTGGATATTCACACCGCAGACATTTCCATGATGTGGATCTTCAAACTGCAGGAGCTTCCAGGATGTGGAAATTCACAATGAAGGATCTTCCAGATGTGGATGTTCACACTGCAGGAGCTTCCAGGATGTGTATCTTTGCACTGCAGGCTGTTGTAGGATGCGGATCTTCATACTGCATGAGTTTTAGGATGTGGAACTTCACACTGCAGGGGTTTCCAGGATGTGGATCTGCCCCGTGCAAGAGTTTCCAAATTTTGATCTTGAAATTGCAGGATATTCCACGATGTGGCTCTATGCACTGCAGTAGGTTCCAGGATGTGAATCTTCACACTGCCGGAATTTCCAGGATGTGGATCTTCACACTGCAGTATCTTCCATAATCTGTCTCTTCACACTGCAGGAGTTTCTAGGATGTGGAACTTCACACTGCCTGTATTTCCAGGATGTGGATTGTCAAAGTACTGGAATTTCAAGTTTATGCATCTTCAGACATCAGCTATTTCCAGGATAATGATCTAAAATCTGCAGCAGTATCCAGGTTGAGGATGTTCAAACTGCAGGAGATTCCAGGATGTGAATCTGAACACTGAAGGAGTTTCCAGGATGTGGAACTCCATACTGCAGAAAGTTCCAGGATGTGGATCTTCACACTGCAGAAACCTCCAGGATCTGGATCTTCAGACTGCAGGATCTTCCAGGATGTGAATGTTCACAATGCAGGAGTTAGCAGGGTGCGGACCATCAGACTACAGGAGTTTCCATGATGTGGAAATTTACACGGTAGGAGATTCCACTGCAGGACTTTCCAAGATATGGATCTTCACATTGCAGGAGTTTCCAGGATGTGGATTTTAACACTGCAGGAGTTTCTAGCATGCGGATCTTCATGCTGCAGGAATTTCAGTATGTGGATCTTCACCATGCAGGATCTTCCACGATGTGTATCTGCACACTGCAGAAGTTCCCAAGATGTGAACTTCGCACTGAAGGAGCTTCCAGGATGTGGATCTTCACTCTGCAGGATTTCCCAAGATGTGGATTTTCATATTGCAGGATCATCCAGGATGTGGATCTTCACACTGCAGGATCTTCCAGGATGTGAATATTCAGACTTCAGGATCTTCCAGGCTGTGGATCTGCAGACTGCATAAGTTCCCAAGATGTGGATCTCACAGTGCAGGAACTTCCAGGTTGTGGATCTTCACAGTGCAGGAGTTTCCAGGATGTGGATCTCCATACGGAAGCAGTTTCCAGTACAATAGGTCTTCAGACTGTAGGAGTTTCCAGGATGTGGAGCTTCACACTGCAGCATCTTCCAGGATGTGAATCTTCACACTGCAGGAGTTTCCAGGTTGTGGATCTTCACAGAGCAGTAGTTTACAGGTTGAGGATCCTCACATTGCAGGAGCTTCCTGGATGTGGATCTTCACACTGCAAGAGTTTCCATGATGTGGATCTCCGCAATGGAGTAATTTCCAGGATGTGGATATTCATACTGCAGGAGGTTCCAGGATGTGGATCTTCACACTGCAGGAGTGTCCAGGATGTAGATCTTCACACATCTGTAGTTTCAAGGATGTGGATCTTCACACTGCAGGGGTTTCCAGGATGAGGATCATCACACTGCAGTTTCTTCCAGGATGTCGATCTTCAGACTGCAGGGGTTTCCAGGATGTGGATCTTCACACTGCAGGAGCTTCCAGGATGTGGATCTCCAGGCTGCAGCAGTTTCCAGGATGTGGATATCCACAATGCTGGAGTTTCCAGGATGTGGGACTTCAGACTATAGGTCTTTCCAAGATGTGAATCTTCACTCTGCAGGACTTTCCAGGATGACGATCTTCAGAATGCAGTTGTTTCCAAGATGTGGATCTGCAAACTGCAGGAATTTCCAGAATGAGGATTTACACACTGCAGGAGTTTCCATGATGTGGATCTTTGCACTGCAGGATTTTCCACGATGTAAATCTGCTCTCTGCATGAGTTTCCACTATGCGGATTTTCACAGTACAGGAGATTTCAGGATGTGTATCTTCACTCTGCAGGACTTTCCAGGATATGGATCTTTACACTGCAGGATTTTCCTGGATGAGGATCTTCAGACTGCAGTTCTTTCCAGGATGTGGTTCTGCAAACTGCAGGAATTACCAGGATGAGGATCTTCACATTGCAGGACTTTCCAGGAAGTGGTTCTTCACACTGCAGGAGTTCCAGGATGTCAATCTTCAGACTGCAGGATGTAACAAGATGTCGATTTCACACTGCATGAATTTGCAAGATGTGGAGGGTCACACATCAGGACTTTCCAGGATGTGGATCTGCAAACCGCAGGAGTTTCCAGGAAGTCGATCTTCAGACTGCAGGAGTTTCCAGGTCGTGAATCATGACACTGCAGGAGTTTCCAAGATGTGGATCGTCACACTGCAGGAGTTTCCAGGATGTGGATCTTCACACTGCAGGAGTTTCCATGATGTGGATGTTTCCACTGCAGGACTTTCCACGATGTGAATCTGCACACTGCATAACTTTCCAGTATACGGGTCTTCACAGTACAGGAGTTTTCAGGATGTGTATCTTCATTCTGCAGTACTTTCCAGGATGTGAATCTGCACACTGCAGGAGTTTCCAGGACGTGAATCTTCACACTGGAGGAGCATCCCGGATGTAGATCTTCATTCAACAGGAGCTTCCAGAATGCATTTTTTCAGACTGCAGGACTTTTCAAAATGTGAATCTTGAGACTGCAGTAGTTTCCAAGATGTTGATCTTTACAATTCAGGAGTTTCAAGGATGTAGATCTTCACATTGCAGTTGTTTCTAAGATGTGGATTTTCATACTGCAGGAGTTTCCAGGTTTTGAATCTTCTCACTGCAGTACTTTCCAAGATATGGATCTTCACATTGCAGGAGTTTCCAGGATGTGGATCTTAACACTGCAGGAGTTTCTAGCATGTGGATCTTCACCATGCAGGATCTTCCACGATGTGGATCTGCACACTGCAGAAGTTCCCAAGATGTGGAACTTTGCACTGAAGGAGCTTCCAGGATGTGGATCTTCACTCTGCAGGAGTTCCCAAGATGTGGATTTTCATATTGCAGGATCTTCCAGGATGTGGATCTTCACACTGCAGGATCTTCCAGGATGTGAATATTCAGACTTCAGGAACTTCCAGGCTGTGGATCTGCAGACTGCATAAGTTCCCAAGATGTGGATCTCACACTGCAGGAACTTCCAGGGTGTGGATCTTCACAGTGCAGGAGTTTCCAGGATGTGGATCTCCATACGGCAACAGTTTCCAGGACATGGATCTTCACACTACACGAGTTTCCAGGATGTGGATCTTCACACTACAGCAGCTTCCAGGATTTGAATCTTCACACTGCAGGAGTTTCCAGGTTGTGGATCTTCGCAGTGCAGTAGATTACAGGTTGAGGATCCTTACATTGAAGGAGCTTCCTGCATGTGGATCTTCACACTGCAAGAGTTTCCATGATGTGGATCACCGCACTGGAGTAATTTCCAGGATGTGGATCTTCATACTGCAGGAGCTTCCAGGATGTGGATTTTCACACTGCAGGAGTGTCCAGGATGTAGATCTTCACACATCTGTAGTTTCAAGGATGTGGATCTTCACACTGCAGTGGTTTCCAGGATGAGGATCATCACACTGCAGTTTCTTCCAGGATGTCGATCTTCAGACTGCAGGAGTTTCCAGGATGTGGATCTTCACACTGCAGGAGCTTCCAGGATGTGGATCTCCAGGCTGCAGCAGTTTCCAGGATGTGGATATCCACAATGCTGGAGTTTCCAGGATGTGGGACTTCAAACTACAGATCTTTCCAGGATGTGAATCTTCACTCTGCAGGACTTTCCAGGATGACGATCTTCAGAATGCAGTTGTTTCCAAGATGTGGATCTGCAAACTGCAGGAATTTCCAGAATGAGGATTTACACACTGCAGGAGTTTCCATGATGTGGATCTTTGCACTGCAGGACTTTCCACGATGTAAATCTGCTCTCTGCATGAGTTTCCACTATACAGATCTTCAGAGTACAGGAGATTTCAGGATGTGTATCTTCATTCTGCAGGACTTTCCAGGATGAGGATCTTCAGACTGCAGTTCTTTCCAGGATGTGGTTCTGTAAACTGCAGAAATTTCCAGGATAGGATCGTCACATTGCAGGTCTTTCCAGGAAGTGGATGTTCACACAACAGGTGTTTGCAGGATGTGCATCTACAAACCGCAGGAGTTTCCAGGAAGTCGATCTTCAGACTGCAGGAGTTTCCAGTTTGTGAATCATGACACTGCAGGAGTTTCCAAGATGTGGATCGTCATACTGCAGGAGTTTCCAGGATGTGGATCTTCACACTGCAGGACTTTCCAAGATGAGGATATTCATATTGCAGGATCTTCTAGGATGTGGATCTTCACACTGCAGGAGATTCCAGGATGTTGATCTGCACACTGCAGAAGTTTCCAGGACGTGAATCTTCACACTGGAGGAGCTTCCCGGATGTAGATCTTCATTCAACAGGATCTTCCAGAATGCATTTCTTCAGACTGCAGGACTTTTCAAAATGTGAATCTTCAGACTGCAGTAGTTTCCAAGATGTTGATCTTTACAATTCAGGAGTTTCAAGGATGTAGATCTTCACATTACAGTTGTTTCTAGGATGTGGATTTTCATACTGCAGGAGTTTCCAGGTTTTGAATCTTCTCACTGCAGTACTTTCCAAGATATGGATCTTCACATTGCAGGAGTTTCCAGGATGTGGATCTTAACACTGCACGAGTTTCTAGCATGCGGATCTTCATGCTGCAGGAATTTCAGTATGTGGATCTTCACCATGCAGGATCTTCCACGATGTGGATCTGCACACTGCAGAAGTTCCCAAGGTATGGCTCTTTGCACTAAACGAGCTTCCAGGATGTGGATCTTCACACTGCAGGATCTTCCAGGATGTGAATATTCAACCTTCAGGATCTTCTAGGCTGTGGATCTGAAGACTGCATAAGTTCCCAAGATGTGGATCTCACACTGCAGGAACTTCCAGGGTGTGGATCTTCACAGTGCAGGAGTTTACAGGATGTGGATCTCCATACGGCAGCAGTTTCCAGGACATGGATCTTCAGACTATAGGAGTTTCCAGGATGTGAATCTTCTCACTGCAGGATCTTCCAGGATGTGGAACTTCATTGCAGGGGTTTCCAGGATGTGGATCTGCCCCGTGCAAGAGTTTCCAGATGTTGATCTTGAAATTGCAGGAGATTCCACGATGTAGCTCTCTGCACTGCAGTAGGTTCCAGGATGTGAATCTTCACACTGCCGGAATTTCCAGGATGTGAATCTTCACACTGTAGTATCTTCCATAATGTGTCTCTTCACGCTGCAGGAGTTTCTAGGATGTGGAACTTCACACTGGCGGTATTTCCAGGATGTGGATTGTCAAAGTACTGGAGATTCAAGGTTATGCATCTTCAGACCTCAGCTATTTCCAGGATAAGGATCTAAAATCTGCAGCAGTATCCAGGTTGAGGATGTTCAAACTGCAGGAGTTTCCAGGATGTGAATCTGAACACTGAAGGAGTTTCCAGGAGGTGGAACTTCATACTGCAGAAAGTTCCAGAATGTGGATCTTCACACTGCAGAAACCTCCAGGATCTGGATCTTCAGACTGCAGGATCTTCCAGGATGTGAATGTTCTCTCTGCAGGAGTTACCAGGATGCGGACCATCAGACTAAAGGAGTTTCCATGATGTGGATATTTACACGGTAGGAGATTACAGGATGTGAATCTGAACACTGAAAGAGTTTCCAGGATGTGGAACTTCATACTGCACTAGCTTCCACGATATGGATCTGCACACTGCAGGCTCTTCCAGGACGTGGATCTTCATACTGCAGTTCTTTCCAGGATGCGGTTCTGCAAACTGCAGGAATTTCCAGCATGAGGCTCTGCACATTGCAGGACTTTCCAGGAAGTGGTTCTTCACACTGCAGGAGCTTCCAGGATGTGAATCTTCAGACTGCAGGATGTAACAAGATGTAGATTTGACACTGCATGAATTTGCAAGATGTGGATGTTCGCACATCAGGAGTTTCCAGGATGTGGATATTTACACGGAAGGATATTCCAGGATGTGAATCTGAACACTGAAAGAGTTTCCAGGATGTGGAACTTCATACTGCACTAGCTTCCAGGATATGGATCTGCACACTGCAGTCTCTTCCAGGACGTGGATCTTCATACTGCAGTTCTTTCCAGGATGTGGTTCTGCAAACTGCAGGAATTTCCAGGATGAGGATCTTCACATTGCAGGACTTTCCAGGAAGTGGTTCTTCACACTGCAGGAGCTTCCAGGATGTGAATCTTCAGACTGCAGGATGTAACAAGATGTAGATTTCACACTGCATTAATTTGCAAGATGTGGATGTTCACACAGCAGGAGTTTCCAGGATGTGGATCTGCAAACCGTAGGAGTTTCCAGGAAGTCGATCTTCAGACTGCAGGAGTTTCCAGGTTGTGAATCATGACAATGCAGGAGTTTCCAAGATGTGGATTGTCACACTGCAGGAGTTTCCAGGATGTGGATCTTCACATTGCAGGAGATTCCAGGATGTGGATCTGCACACTGCAGGAGTTTCCAGGATGTGGATCTTAACACTGCAGAAGTTACCATGATGTGAATCTTTCCACTGCAGGACTTTCCACGATGTGAATCTGCACACTGCATAACTTTCCATTATACGGGTCTTCACAGTACAGGAGTTTTCAGGATGTGTATCTTCATTCTGCAGTACTTTCCAGGATGTGGATCTTCACACTGCAGGAGTTTCCAGGACGTGAATCTTCACACTGGAGGAGCTTCCCGGATGTAGATCTTCATTCTACAGGAGCTTCCAGAATGCATTTCTTCAAACTGCAGGACATTTCAAAATGTGAATCTTCAGACTGCAGTAGTTTCCAAGATGTTGATCTTTACAATTCAGGAGTTTCAAGGATGTAGATCTTCACATTGCAGTTGTTTCTAGGATGTGGATTTTCATACTGCAGGAGTTTCCAGGTTTTTAATCTTCTCACTGCAGTACTTTCCAAGATATGGATCTTCACATTGCAGGAGTTTCCAGGATGTGGATCTTAACACTGCAGGAGTTTCTAACACGCGGATCTTCATGCTGCAGGAATTTCAGTATGTGGATCTTCACCATGCAGGATCTTCCACGATGTGGATCTGCACACTGCAGAAGTTCCCAAGATGTGGCTCTTCGCACTGAAGGAGCTTCCAGGATGTGGATCTTCACTCTGCAGGAGTTCCCAAGATGTGGATTTTCATATTGCAGGATCTTCCAGGATGTGGATCTTCACACTTGCAGGATCTTCCAGGATGTGAATATTCAGACTTCAGGATCTTCCAGGCTGTGGATCTGCAGACTGCATAAGTTCCCAAGATGTGGATCTCACACTGCAGGAACTTCCAGGGTGTGGATCTTCACAGTGCAGGAGTTTCCAGGATGTGGATCTCCATATGGCAGCAGTTTCCAGGACATGGATCTTCAGACTGTAGGAGTTTCCAGGATGTGGATCTTCACACTGCAGCAGCTTCCAGGATGTGAATCTTCACACTACAAGAGTTTCCAGGTTGTAAATCTTCACACTGCAGGAGTGTCCAAGATGTACTTCTTCACACATCTGTAGTTTCAAGGATGTGGATCTTCACACTGCAGGGGTTTCCAGGTTGAGGATCATCACACTGCAGTTTCTTCCAGGATGTCGATCTTCAGACTGCAGGAGTTTCCAGGATGTGGATCTTCACACTGCAGGAGCTTCCAGGATTTGGATCTCCAGGCTGCAGCAGTTTCCAGGATGTGGATATCCACAATGCTGGAGTTTCCAGGATTTGGGACTTCAAACTACAGGTCTTTCCAGGATTGAATCTTCACTCTGCAGGACTTTCCAGGATGACGATCTTCAGACTGCAGTTGTTTCCAAGATGTGGATCTGCAAACTGCAGGAATTTCCAGAATGAGGATTTACACACTGCAGGAGTTTCCATGATGTGGATCTTTGCACTGCAGGACTTTCCACGATGTAAATCTGCTCTCTGCATGAGTTTCCACTATACAGATCTTCAGAGTACAGGAGATTTCAGGATGTGTATCTTCATTCTGCAGGACTTTCCAGGATGAGGATCTTCAGACTGCAGTTCTTTCCAGGATGTGGTTCTGCAAACTGCAGAAATTTCCAGGATGAGGATCTTCACATTGCAGGACTTCCAGGAAGTGGATCTTCACACTGCAGGAGCTTCCAGGATTTGAATCTTCAGACTGCAGGATGTAACAATACGTTGATTTCACACTGCATGAATTTGCAAGATGTGGATGTTCACACAACAGGAGTTTCCAGGATGTGGATCTGCAAACCGCAGGAGTTTCCAGGAAGTCGATCTTCAGACTGCAGGAGTTTCCAGGTTGTGAATCATGACACTGCAGGAGTTTCCAAGATGTGGATTGTCACACTGCAGGAGTTTCCAGGATGTGGATCTTCACACTGCAGGACTTTCCAAGATGAGGATATTCATATTGCAGGACCTTCTAGGATGTGGATCTTCGCACTGCAGGAGATTCCAGGATGTGGATCTGCACACTGCAAGAGTTTCCAGGACGTGAATCTTCACACTGGAGGAGCTTCCCGGATGTAGATCTTCATTCTACAGGAGCTTCCAGAATGCATTTCTTCAGACTGCAGGACTTTTCAAAATGTGAATCTTCAGACTGCAGTAGTTTCCAAGATTTTGATCTTTACAATTCAGGAGTTTCAAGGATGTAGATCTTCACATTGCAGTTGTTTCTAGGATGTGGATTTTCATACTGCAGGAGTTTCCAGGTTTTGAATCTTCTCACTGCAGTACTTTCCAAGATATGGATCTCCACATTGCAGGAGTTTCCAGGATGTGGATCTCAACACTGCACGAGTTTCTAGCATGCGGATCTTCATGCTGCAGGAATTTCAGTGTGTGGATCTTCACCATGCAGGATCTTCCAAGATGTGGATCTGCACTCTGCAGGAGTTCCCAAGACGTGGATTTTCATATTGCAGGATATTCCAGGATGTGGATCTTCACACTGCAGGATCTTCCAGGATGTGAATATTCAGACTTCATGATCTTCCAGGCTGTGGATCTGTCTTTGCATAAGTTCCCAAGATGTGGATTTCACACTGCAGGAACTTCCAGGGTGTGTATCTTCACAGTGCAGGAGTTTAAAGGAAGTGGATCTCCATACGGCAGCAGTTTCCAGGACATGGATCTTCAGAATGTAGGAGTTTCCAGGATGTGAATCTTCTCACTGCAGGATCTTCCAGGATGTGGAACTTCACACTGCAGGGGTTTCCAGGATGTGGATCTTCCCGGTGCAAGAGTGTCCAGATGTTGATCTTGAAATTGCATGAGATTCCACGATGTAGCTCTCTGCACTGCAGTAGGTTCCAGGATGTGAATCTTCACACTGCCAGAATTTCCAGGATGTGGATCTTCACACTGCCTTATCTTCCATAATGTGTCTCTTCACACTGCAGGAGTTTCTAGGATGTGGAACTTCACACTGGCGGTATTTCCAGGATGTGGATTGTCAAAGTAATGGATTTTCAAGGTTATGCATCTTCAGACTTCAGCTATTTCCACGATAAGGATCTAAAATCTGCAGTAGTATCCAGGTTGAGGATGTTCAAACTGCAGGAGTTTCCAGGATGTGAATCTGAACACTGAAGGAGTTTCCAGGATGTGGAACTCCATACTCTAGAAAGTTCCAGGATGTGGATCTTCACACTGCAGAAACCTCCAGGATCTGGATCTTCAGACTGCAGGATCTTCCAGGATGTGAATGTTCACAATGCAGGAGTTACCAGGATGCGGACCATCAGACTAAAGGAGTTTCCAGGATGTGGATATTTGCACGGTAGGAGATTCCAGGATGTGAATCTGAACACTGAAAAAGTTTCCAGGATGTGGAACTTCATACTGCACTAGCTTCCGGGATATGGATCTGCACACTGCAGGCTCTTCCAGGACGTGGATCTTCATACTGCAGTTCTTTCCAGGATGTGGTTCTGCAAACTGCAGGAATTTCCAGCATGAGGATCTTCACATTGCAGGACTTTCCAGGAAGTGGTTCTTCACACTGCAGGAGCTTCCAGGATGTGAATCTTCAGACTGCAGGATGTAACAAGATGTAGATTTGACACTGCATGAATTTGCAAGATGTGGATGTTCACACATCAGGAGTTTCCAGGATGTGGATCTGCAAACCGCAGGAGTTTCCAGGAAGTCGATCTTCAGACTGCAGGAGTTTCCAGGTTGTGAATCATGACACTGCAGGAGTTTCCAAGATGTGGATTGTCACACTGCAGGAGTTTCCAGGATGTGGATCTTCACACTGCAGGAGTTTCCAAGATGAGGATATTCATATTGCAGGATCTTCTAGGATGTGTATCTTCACACTGCAGGAGCTTCCAGGATGTGGATCTGCACACTGCAGGAGTTTCCAGGATGTGGATCTTCACCCTGCCGAAGTTTCCATGATGTGGATCTTTCCACTGCAGGACTTTACACGATGTGAATCTGCACACTGCAGAACTTTCCAGTATACGGGTCTTCACAGTACAGGAGTTTTCAGGATGTGTATCTTCATTCTGCAGTACTTTCCAGGATGTGGATCTGCACACTGCAGGAGTTTCCAGGACGTGAATCTTCACACTGGAGGAGCTTCCCGGATGTAGATCTTCATTCTACAGGAGATTCCAGAATGCATTTCTTCAGACTGCAGGACTTTTCAAAATGTGAATCTTCAGACTGCAGTAGTTTCCAAGATGTTGATCTTTACAATTCAGGAGTTTCAAGGATGTAGATCTTCACATTGCAGTTGTTTCTAGGATGTGGATTTTCATACTGCAGGAGTTTCCAGGTTTTGACTCTTCTCACTGCAGTACTTTCCAAGATACGGATCTTCACATTGCAGGAGTTTCCAGGATATGGATCTTAACACTGCAGGAGTTTCTAGCACGCGGATCTTCATGCTGCAGGAATTTCAGTATGTGGATCTTCACCATGCAGGATCTTCGAAGATGTGGATCTGCACACTGCAGAAGTTCCCAAGATGTGGAACTTCGCAATGAAGTTGCTTCCAGGATGTGGATCTTCACTCTGCAGGAGTTCCCAAGATGTGGATTTTCATATTGCAGGATCTTCCAGGATGTGGATCTTCACACTGCAGGATCTTCCAGGATGTGAATATTCAGACTTCAGGATCTTCCAGGCTGTGGATCTGCAGACTGCATAAGTTCCCAAGATGTGGATCTCACACTGCAGGAACTTCCAGGGTGTGGATCTTCACAGTGCAGGAGTTTCCAGGATGTGGATCTCCATACGGCATCTTTCCAGGACATGGATCTTCAGACTGTAGGAGTTTCCAGGATGTGGATCTTCACACTGCAGCAGCTTCCAGGATGTGAATCTTCACACTACAGGAGTTTCCAGGTTGTAAATCGTCACACTGCAGGAGTGTCAAGGATGTAGATCTTCACACATCTGTAGTTTCAAGGATGTGGATCTTCACACTGCAGTGGTTTCCAGAATGAGGATCATCACACTGCAGTTTCTTCCAGGATGTCGATCTTCAGACTGCAGGAGTTTCCAGGAAGTGCCTCTTCACACTGCAGGAGCTTCCAGGATGTGGATCTCCAGGCTGCAGCAGTTTCCATGATGTGGATATCCACAATGCTGGAGTTTCCAGGATGTGGGACTTCAAACTACAGGTCTTTCCAGGATGTGAATCTTCACTCTGCAGGACTTTCCAGGATGACGATCTTCAGACTGCAGTTGTTTCCAAGATGTGGATCTTCAAACTGCAGGAATTTCCAGAATGAGGATTTACACACTGCAGGAATTTCCATGATGTGGATCTTTGCACTGAAGGACTTTCCACGATGTAAATCTGCTCTCTGCATGAGATTCCACTGTACCGATCTTCACAGTACAGGAGATTTCAGGATGTGTATCTTCATTCTGCAGCACTTTCCAGGATGAGGATCTTCAGACTGCAGTTCTTTCCAGGATGTGGTTCTGCAAACTGCAGAAATTTCCAGGATGAGGATCTTCACATTGCAGGACTTTCCAGGAAGTGGATCTTCACACTGCAGGAGCTTCCAGGTTGTGAATCATGACACTGCAGGATGTAACAAGACGTTGATTTGACACTGCATGAATTTGCAAGATGTGGATGTTCACACAGCAGGATTTTCCAGGATGTGGATCTACAAAACGCAGGGGTTTCCAGGAAGTCGATCTTCAGACTGCAGGAGTTTCCAGGTTGTGAATCATGACACTGCAGGAGTTTCCAAGATGTGGATTGTCACACTGCAGGAGTTTCCAGGATGTGGATCTTCACACTGCAGGAGTTTCCAAGAAGAGGATATTCATATTGCAGGATCTTCTAGGATGTGGATCTTCACACTGCAGGAGATTCCAGGATGTGGATCTGCACACTGCAGGAGTTTCCAGGACGTGAAACTTCACACTGGAGGATCTTCCCGGATGTAGATCTTCATTCTACAGGAGCTTCCAGAATGCATTTCTTCAGACTGCAGGACTTTTCCAAATGTGAATCTTCAGACTGCAGTAGTTTCCAAGATGTTGATCTTTACAATTCAGGAGTTTCAAGGATGTAGATCTTCACATTGCAGTTGTTTCTAGGATGTGGATTTTCATACTGCAGGAGTTTCCAGGTTTTGAATCTTCTCACTGCAGTACTTTCCAAGATATGGATCTCCACATTGCAGGTTTTTCCAGGATGTGGATCTTAACACTGCAGGAGTTTCTAGCATGCGGATCTTCATGCTGCAGGAATTTCAGTATGTGGATCTTCACCATGCAGGATCTTCCACGATGTGGATCTGCACACTGCAGAAGTTCCGAAGATGTGGCTCTTCACACTGAAGGAGCTTCCAGGATGTGGATCCTCACTCTGCAGGAGTTCCCAAGTTGTGCATTTTCATATTGCAGGATCTTCCAGGATGTGGATCTTCACAATACAGGATCTTCCAGGCTGTGGATCTGCAGACTGCATAAGTTCCCAAGATGTGGATCTCACACTGCAGTAACTTCCAGGGTGTGGATCTTCACAGTGCAGGAGTTTCCAGGATGTGGATCTCCATATGGCAGCAGTTTCCAGGACATGGATCTTCAGACTGTAGGAGTTTCCAGGATGTGGATCTTCACACTGCAGCAGCTTCCAGGATGTGAATCTTCACACTACAGGAGTGTCCAGGTTGTCGATCGTCACAGTGTAGTAGTTTCCAGGTTGAGGATCCTTAAATTGCAGGAGCTTCCTGGATGTCGATCTTCACACTGCAAGAGTTTCCATGATGTGGATCTCCGCACTGGAGTAATTTCCAGGATGTGGATCTTCATATTGCAGGAGGTTCCAGGATGTGGATCTTCACACTGCAGGAGTCTCCAGGATTTAGATCTTCACACATCTGCCGTTTCAAGGATGTGGATCCTCACACTGCAGGGGTTTCCAGGATGAGGATCATCACAATGCAGTTTCTTCCAGGATGTCGATCTTCAGACTGCAGGATTTTCCAGGATGTGGATCTTCACACTGCAGGAGCTTCCAGGATGTGGATCTTCTCTCAGCAGGACTTTCCAGGATGACGATCTTCAGACTGCATTTGTTTACAAGATGTGGATCTGCAAACTGCAGGAATTTCCAGAATGAGGATTTTCACACTGCAGGAGTTTCCATGATGTGGATCTTTGCACTGCAGGACTTTCCACGATGTGAACCTGCTCTCTGCATGAGTTTCCACTATGCGGATGTTCACAGTACAGGAGATTTCAGGATGTGTATCCATTCTGCAGGACTTTCCAGGATATGGGTCTTTACACTGCAGGAGTTTCCAGGATGAGGATCTTCAGACTAGAGTTCTTTCCAGGATGTGGTTCTGTAAACTGCAGGAATTTCCAGGATGAGGATCTTCACATTGCAGGACTTTCCAGGAAGTGGTTCTTCACACTGCAGGAGCTTAGAGGATGTGAATCTTCAGACTGCAGGATGTAACAAGATGTAGATTTCACACTGCATGAATTTGCAAGATGTGGATGTTCACACAGCAGTAGTTTCCAGGATGTGGATCTACAAACCGCAGGAGTTTCCAAGAAGTCAATCGTCAGATTGCAGGAGTATCCAGGTTGTGAATCATGACACTGCAGGATTTTCCAAGATGTGGATCGTCACACTGCCGGGGTTTCCAGGATGTGGATCTTCACACTGCAGCAGTTTGCAAGATGACGATATTCATATTGTAGGATCTTCTAGGATGTGGATCTTCACACTGCAGGAGATTCCAAGATGTGGATCTGCACACTGCAGGAGTTTCCAGGATGTGGATCTTCACACTGCAGGAGTTTCCATGATGTGGATCTTTCCACTGCAGGACTTTCCACGATGTGAATCTGCGCACTGCATAACTTTCCAGTATACGGGTCTTCACAGTACAGGAGTTTTCAGGATGTGTATCTTCATTCTGCAGTACTTTCCAGGATGTGGATCTGCACACTGCAGGAGTTTCCAGGACGTGAATCTTCACACTGGAGGAGCTTCCCGGATGTAGATCTTCATTCTACAGGAGCTTCCAGAATGCATTTCTTCAGACTGCAGGACTTTTCAAAATGTGAATCTTCAGACTCCAGTAGTTTCCAAGATGTTGATCTTTACAATTCAGGAGTTTCAAGGATGTAAATCTTCACATTGCAGTTGTTTCTAGGATGTGGATTTTCATACTGCAGGAGTTTCCAGGTTTTGAATCTTCTCACTGCAGTACTTTCCAAGATATGGATCTCCACATTGCAGGAGTTTCCAGGATGTGGATCTTAACACTGCAGGAGTTTCTAGCATGCGGATCTTCATGCTGCAGGAATTTCAGTATGTGGATCTTCACCATGCAGGATCTTCCACAATGTGGATCTGCACACTGCAGAAGTTCCCAAGATGTGGAACTTCGCAATGAAGGAGCTTCCAGGATGTGGATCTTCACTCTGCAGGAGTTCCCAAGATGTGGATTTTCATATTGCAGGATCTTCCAGGATGTGGATCTTCACACTGCAGGATCTTCCAGGATGTGAATATTCAGACTTCAGGATCTTCCAGGCTGTGGATCTGCAGACTGCATGAGTTCCCAAGAAGTGGATCTCACACTGCAGGAACTTCCAGGGTGTGGATCTTCACAGTGCAGGAGTTTCCAGGATGTGGATCTCCATACGGCAGCAGTTTCCAGGACATGGATCTTCAGACTGTAGGAGTTTCCAGGATGCGGATCTTCACACTGCAGCAGCTTCCAGGATGTGAATCTTCACACTACAGGAGTGTGCAGGTTGTGGATCTTCACAGTGTAGTAGTTTCCAGGTTGAGGATCCTTAAATTGCAGGAGCTTCCTGGATGTGGATCTTCACACTGCAAGAGTTTCCATGATGTGGATCTCTGCACTGGAGTAATTTCCAGGATGTGGATCTTCATACTGCAGGAGGTTCCAGGATGTGGATCTTCACACTGCAGGAGTCTCCAGGATGTAGATCTTCACACATCTGCTGTTTCAAGGATGTGGATCTTTCCACTGCAGGGGTTTTTAGGATGAGGATCATCACAATGCAGTTTCTTCCAGGATGTCGATCTTCAGACTGCAGGAGTTTCCAGGATGTGGATCTTCACACTGCAGGAGCCTCCAGGATGTGGATTTCCACAATGCTGGAGTTTCCAGGATGTGGGTCTTCAAACTGCTGGTGTTTCCAGGATGTGAATCTTCTCTCTGCAGGACTTTCCTGGATGACGATCTTCAGACTGCAGTTGTTTCCAAGATGTGGATCTGCAAATTGCAGGAGTTTCCATGATGTGGATCTTTGCACTGCAGGAGTTTCCACGATGTGAACCTGCTCTCTGCATGAGTTTCCACTATGCGGATCTTCACAGTACAGGAGATTTCAGGATGTGTATCCATTCTGCAGGACATTCCAGGATATGGATCTTTACACTGCAGGAGTTTCCAGGATGAGGATCTTCAGACTGCAGTTCTTTCCAGGATGTGGTTCTGCAAACTGCAGGAATTTCCAGGATGAGGATCTTCACATTGCAGGACTTTCCAGGAAGTGGTTCTTCACACTGCAGGAGCTTCCAGGATGTGAATCTTCAGACTGCAGGATGTAACAAGATGTAGATTTCACACTGCATGAATTTGCAAGATGTGGATGTTCACAGAGCAGGAGTTTCCAGGATGTGGATCTACAAACCGCAGGAGTTTCCATGAAGTCGATCTTCAGAATGCAGGAGTTTCCAGCTTGTGAATCATGACACTGCAGGAGTTTCCAAGATGTGGATCGTCACACTGCAGGGGTTTCCAGGATGTGGACCTTCAGACTGTAGGAGTTTCCAGGATGTGGATCTTCACACTGCAGCAGCTTCCAGGATGTGAATCTTCACACTACAGGAGTGTCCAGGTTGTCGATCTTCACAGTGTAGTAGTTTCCAGGTTGAGGATCCTTAAATTGCAGGAGCTTCCTGGATTTAGATCTTCACACTGCAAGAGTTTCCATGATGTGGATCTCCGCACTGGAGTAATTTCCAGGATGTGGATCTTCATACTGCAGGAGGTTCCAGGATGTGGATCTTCACACTGCAGGAGTTTCCATGATGAGGATATTCATATTGCAGGATCTTCTAGGATGTGGATCTTCACACTGCAGGAGATTCCAGGATGTGGATCTGCACACTGCAGGAGTTTCCAGGATGTGGATCTTCACACTGCAGGAGTTTCCTTGATGTGGATCTTTCCACTGCAGGACTTTCCACGATGTGAATCTGCACACTGCATAACTTTCCAGTATACGGGTCTTCGCAGTACATGATTTTTCAGGATGTGTATCTTCATTCTGCAGTACTTTCCAGGATGTGGATCTGCACACTGCAGGAGTTTCCAGGACGTGAATCTTCACACTGGAGGAGCTTCCCGGATGTAGATCTTCATTCTACAGGAGCTTCCAGAATGCATTTCTTCAGACTGCAGGACTTTTCCAAATGTGAATCTTCAGACTGCAGTAGTTTCCAAGATGTTGATCTTTACAATTCAGGAGTTTCAAGGATGTAGATCTTCACATTGCAGTTGTTTCTAGGATGTGGATTTTCATACTGCAGGAGTTTCCAGGTTTTGAATCTTCTCACTGCAGTACTTTCCAAGATATGGATCTCCACATTGCAGGAGTGTCCAGGATGTGGATCCTAACACTGCAGGAGTTTCTAGCACGCGGATCTTCATGCTGCAGGAATTTCAGTATGTGGATCTTCACCATGCAGGATCTTCCACGATGTGGATCTGCACACTGCTGAAATTCCCAAGATGTGGCTCTTCGCACTGAAGGAGCTTCCAGGATGTGGATCTTCACTCTGCAGGAGTTCCCAAGATGTGGATTTTCATATTGCAGGATCTTCCAGGATGTGGATCTTCACACTGCAGGATCTTCCAGGATGTGAATTATTCAGACTTCAGGATCTTCCAGGCTGTGGATCTGCAGACTGCATAAGTTCCCAAGATGTGGATCTCACACTGCAGGAACTTCCAGGGTGTGGATCTTCACAGTGCAGGAGTTTCCAGGATGTGGATCTCCATATGGCAGCAGTTTACAGGACATGGATCTTCAGACTGTAGGAGTTTCCAGGATGTGAATCTTCACACTGCAGCAGCTTCCAGGATGTGCATCTTCTCACTACAGGAGTGTCCAGGATGTGGATCTTCTCTGTGTAGTAGTTTCCAGTTTGAGAATCCTTAAATTGCAGGAGCTTCCTGGATGTGGATCTTCACACTGCAAGAGTTTCCATGATGTGGATCTCCGCACTGGAGTAATTTCCAGGATGTGGATCTTCATACTGCAGAAGCTTCCAGGATGTGGATCTTCAAACTGCAGGAGTTTCCAGGATGTAGATCTTCAAACATCTGTAGTTTCAAGGATGTGGATCTTTACACTGCAGGGTTTCCAGGATGAGGATCATCACACTGCAGTTTCTTCCAGGATGTCGATCTTCAAACTGCAGGATTTTCCAGGATGTGGATGTTCACACTGCAGGAGCTTCCAGGATGTGGATCTCCAGGCTGCAGCAGTTTCCAGGATGTGGATATCCAAAGTGCTGGAGATTCCAGGATGTGGGACTTCAAACTGCAGGTGTTTCCAGGATGTGGATCTGCAAACTGCAGGAATGTTCAGAATGAGGATTTTCACTGCAGGAGTTTCCATGACGTGGATCTTCACACTGGAGGAGCTTCCCGGATGTAGATCTTCATTCTACAGGAGCTTCCAGGATGTGGATCTTCAAACTGCTGGACTTTTCAAAATATGAATCTTCAGACTGCAGTAGTTTCCAGGAAGTCGATCTTTACACTTCTGAAGTTTCATGGATGTACAACTTCACGCTGCAGTTGTTTCCAGGATGTGGATTTTCACACTGCAGGAGTTTCAAGGATGTGGACCTTCTATCTGCAGAAGTTTCCATGATGTGGATCTTCACATTGCAGGAGTTTCCAGGATGTGGATCTTCACACTACAGGAATTTCTAGCATGTTTATCTTCATTCTGCAGCAATTTCAGGAGGTGGATCTACACCATGCAGGATCTTCCACGATGTGGATCTTCACACTGATGGGGTTTCCACGATGTGGATCTTCAAACTGCAGGTGTTTCCAGGATGTGGATCTTCACTCTGCAGGAGGTTCCAGGATGTTGATCTTCAGACTGCAGGAGTTTCCAGGTTGTGGATCTTCACACTGTAGAAGTTTCCAAGATGTGAATCTTCACACAGCAGGAGTTTCCACGTTGTGGATCTTCACACTGCAGGAGTTTCCAAGATGAGGATTTTCATTTTGCACGATCTTCAAGGATGTGGATCTTCGCACTGCAGGAGATTCTAGGATGTGGGACTTCAAAATGCAGGTGTTTCCAGGATGTGAATCTGCACTCTGCAGTACTTTCCAGGATGACGATCTTCAGACTGCAGTTGTTTCCAGGATGTGGATCTGCAAACTGCAGGAATTTCCAGAATGAGGATTTTCACACTGCAGGAGTTTCCATGACGTGGATCTTCACACTGGAGGACCTTCCCGGATGTAGATCTGCATTCTACAGTAGCTTCCAGGATGTGGATCTTCAAGCTGCTGGACTTTTCAAAATATGAATATTTAGACTGCAGTAGTTTCCAGGAAGTCGATCTTTACACTTCAGAAGTTTCAAGGATGTAGAACCTCACGCTGCAGTTGTTTCCAGGAAGTGGATTTTCACACAGCAGGAGTTTCAAGGATGTGGATCTTCTCACTGCAGAAGTTTCCAAGATGTGGATCTTCACATTGCAGGAGTTTCCAGGATGTGGATCTTCACACTACAGGAGTTTCTAGCATGTGGATCTTCATTCTGCAGGAATTTCAGGAGGTGGATCTTCACCATGCAGCATCTTCCACGATGTGGATCTTCACACTCCTGGAGTTTCCAGGATGTGGATCCTCAAACTGCAGGTGTTTCCAGGATGTGGATCTTCACTCTGCAGGAGTTTCCAGGATGTTGATCTTCAGACTGCAGGAGTTTCCAGGTTGTGGATCTTCACACTGTAGGAGTTTCAAAGATGTGAATCTTCACACAGCAGGAGTATCCACGTTATTGATCTTCACACTGCAGGAGTTTCCAAGATGAGGATTTTCATTTTGCACGATCTTCAAGGATGTGGATCTTCGCACTGCAGGAGATTCCAGAATGTGGATTTGCACACTGCAGGGGTTTCCAGGATGTGGATCTTCACACTGCAGGAGTTTCCATGATGTGGATGTTTGCACTGCAGAACTTTCCACGTTATGAATCTGCACTCTGCAGGATGTGAATATTCACACTTCAGGATCTTCCAGGCTGCGGATCTGCAGACTGCATAAGTTCCCAAGATGTGGATCTCACACTGCAGGAACTTCCAGTATGTGAATCTTCACAGTGCAGGAATTTCCAGGATGTGCATCTCCATACGACAGCAGTTTCTAGGACATGGATCTTCAGACTGTAGTCATTTCCAGGATGTGGATCTTCACACTGCAGGAGCTTCCAGGATGTGGATCTTCGCACTACAGGAGTTTCCAGGTTGTGGATATTCAGAGTGCAGTAGTTTCCAGGTTCAGGATCCTTACATTGCAGGAGCTTCCTGGATGTGGATCTTCACACTGCAAGAGTTTCCATGATGTGGATCTCCGCATTGGAGTAATTTCCAGGATGTGGATCTTCATAGTGCAGGAGTTTCCAGGATGTGGATCTTCACACTGCAGGAGCTTCCAGGATGTGGATCTCCAGGCTGCAGCAGTTTCCAGGATGTGCATATCCACAATGCTGGAGTTTCCAGGATGTGGGTCTTCAAATTGCAGGTGTTTCCAAGATGTGGATCTTCACTCTGCAGGAGATTCCAGGATGTGGATCTTCAGACTGCAGGAGTTTCCACCTTGTGGATCTACACACTGTAGGAGGTTCCAAGATGTGCATGTTCACACTGCAGGAGTTTCCAGGTTGGGCATCTTCACACTGCATTAGTTTCCAGGACGTGAATCTTCACACTGGCGGAGCTTCCCGGATGTAGATCTTCATTCTACAGGAGCTTCCAGAATGCATTTCTTAAGACTGCAGGACTTTTCAAAATGTGAATCTTCAGACTGCAGTAGTTTCCAAGATGTTGATCTTTACAATTCAGGAGTTTCTAGGATGTGAATTTTCATACTGAATGAGTTTCCAGTTTTTGCATCTTCTCACTGCATTACTTTCCAAGATATGAATCTTCACATTGCAGGAGTTTCTAGGATGTGGATTTTTTATTGCAGGATCTTCCAGGATGTGGATCTTCACAATGCAGGATCTTCCAGGATGTGAATATTCACACTTCAGGATCTTTCAGGCTGTGGATCTGCGGACTGCATAAGTTCCCAAGATGTGGATCTCACACTGCAGGAACTTCCAGGGTATGGATCTTCACAGTGCAGGAGTTTCCAGGATGCGGATCTTCACACTGCAAGAGTTTCCATGATGTGGATCTCCACACTGGAGTAATTTCCAGGATGTGGATCTTCATACTGCAGGAGCTTCCAGGATGTGGATCTTCACACTGCAGGAGTTTCCAGGATGTAGATCTTCACACATCTGCAGTTTCAAGGATGTGGATCTTCACACTGCAGGAGTGTCCAGGATGAGGATCATCACACTATAGTTTCTTCCAGGATGTCGATCTTCAGACAGCAGTAGTTTGCAGGATGTGGATCTTCACACTGCAGGAGATTCCAGTATGTGGATCTGCACTCTGCAGGACACTGCAGGATGTGGATCTTCACACTGCAGGAGTTTTCAGGATGTGGATCTTCACAATGCAGGAGCTTTCAGGATGTAGATCTTCTCTCTGCATTATTTTCCACGATGTGCATTTTCAAACTGCAGGAGTTTCCAGGTTGTGGATCTTCATACTGCAGGATCTTCCAGGATGAGCATCTTCACACTGCAGGATCTTCCAGGATGAGAATTTTCACACTGCAAGATCTTCCAGGATGTTGATCTGCATACTGCAGAAGTTCCCATAATGTGGATCTTCACACTGCAGGAGATTCCAGGATGTGGATCTGCAGATTCCAGGAGTTTCCAGGATGTGGATCTTCACAATGCAGGAGCTTCCAGGATGTGAATCTTCAGTTTGCAGGAGTTTCCAGGTTGCGGAACGTCACATTGCAAGAGTTTCCAAGATGTGGATCTGCACACCGCAGAAGTTTGCTGGAAGTCGATCTTCAGACTGTAAGAGTTTCTAGGTTGTGGATCGTCACATTGCAGAAGTTTCCAAGATGTGGATCTTCACACTGCAGGAGTTTCCAAGTTGTGGATCTTCACACTAAAGGAGTTTCCAGGTTGTGGAACTTCACACTGCAGGAGTTTCCAGGATGAGTATCTTCACACTGCAGGAGTTTCCAGGATGTGAAACTTCACACTGGAGAAGCTTCCCGGATGTCGATCTTCATTCTACAGGAGCTTCCAGGATGTGGATCTTCAGACTGCTGGACTTTTCAAAATATGAATCTTCAGACTGCAGTAGTTTCCAGGATGTCGATCTTTACACTTCAGAAGTTTCCAGGATGTAGAACTTCACACTGCAGTAGTTTCCAGGATGTGGATCTTCACACTGCAGGAGCTTCCAGGATGTGGATCTTCACACTACAGGAGTTTCCAGGTTGTGGATCTTCACAGTGCAGTTGTTTCCAGGTTGAGGATCCTTACATTGCAGGAGCTTGCTGGATGTAGATCTTCACACTGCAAGAGTTTCCATGATGTGTATCTCCGCACTGGAGTAATTTCCAGGCTGTGGATCTTCATACTGCAGGAGCTTCCAGGATGTGGATCTTCACACAGCAGGAGTTTCCAGGATGTAGTTCTTCACACATCTGCAGTTTCAAGGATGTGGATCTTCACACTGCAGGAGATTCCAGGATGTGGATCTTCTCACTGCAGAAGTTTCCAAGATGTGGATCTTCACATTGCAGGAGTTTCCAGGTTGTGGATCTTCACACTGCAGGAGTTTCTAGCATGTGGATCTTCATTCTGCAGGAATATCAGGATGTGGATCTTCACCATGCAGGATCTTCCACGATGTGGATCTGCACACTGCAGTAGTTCCCAAGATGTGGATCTTCACACTGAAGGAGCTTCCAGGATGTGGATCTTCACTCTGCAGGAGTTCCCAAGATGTGGATTTTCATATTGCAGGATCTTCCAGGATGTGGATCTTCACACTGCAGGATCTTCCAGGATGTGAATATTCACACTTCAGGAACTTCCAGGCTGTGGATCTGCAGACTGCAAAACTTCCCAAGATGTGGATCTCACACTGCAGGAACTTCCAGGATGTGGATCTTCACATTGCAGGCGTTTCCAGGATGTGGATCTCCATACGGCAGCAGTTTCCAAGACATGGATCTTCAGACTGTAGGTGTTTCCAAGATGTGGATCTTCACACTGCAGGAGCTTCCAGGATGTGGATCTTCACACTACAGGAGTTTCCAAGTTGTGGATCTTCACAGTGCAGTAGTTTCCAGGTTGAGGATCCTTACATTGCAGGAGCTTCCTGGATGTAGATCTTCACACTGCAAGAGTTTCCATGATGTGTATCTCCGCACTGGAGTAATTTCCAGGCTGTGGATCTTCCTACTGCAGGAGCTTCCAGGATGTGGATCTTCACACTGCAGGAGTTTCCAGGATGTAGTTCTTCACACATCTGCAGTTTCAAGGAAGTGGATCTTCACACTGCAGGGTCTTCCAGAATGAGGATCATCACACTACAGTTTCTTCCAGGATGTCGATCTTCAGACTGCAGGAGTTTCCAGGATGTGGATCTTCACACTGCAGGAGCTTCCAGGATGTGGATCTCCAGGCTGCAGCAGTTTCCAGGATGTGGATATCCACAATGCAGGAGTTTCCAGGATGTGGGTCTTCATACTAAAGGAGTTTGCACAATGAGGATCTTCGCCCTGCAGGAGTTTCCATGATGTGGATCTCCAGGCTGCAGCAGCTTCCAGGATGTGGATATCCACAATGCAGCAGTTTCCAGGATGTGGATGTTCATACCACAGGAGTTTCCACAATGTGGATCTTCACACTACATGAGTTTCCATGATCTGGATCTTCACACAGCAGGAGTGTCCCCGAATGTGAATCTTCAGAGTGAAGAAGTTTCCAAGAGTTAGATGTTCACACTGCAGGCGTATCTAGGATGTCGATATTCATACTGCAGGAGTTTCAGGATGTGGAACTTCAAACTGCAGAGATTCCAAGATGTGGATCTTCACACGGCAGGAGTTTCCAAGTTGAGGATCTTCATCTACAGATGTTTTCAGGATGTGGATCTTCATACTGCAGGAGTTTCCAACATGTGGATCATCACAGTGCAGGACTTTCCAGGATGTGGATCTGCACAAAACATAAGTTTCCAGGATGTCGATCTTCACACCACAGAACATTCAGTTATGTATATGTACGCACTGCAGAAACTTCCGTTATGTGGATCGTCAAAATGCAGGAGTTTTCGGGATGTGGATCTTCGCACTACAACATCTTCCAGGATGTGGATCTTCACACTGCAGGAGCATCTAGGGTGTGCATCTTCACACTGAAGGTGTTTGCAGAATGTCGATCTTCACACTGCAGGAGTAACCAGGATGTGCATCTTCAAACTGCAGGTGTTTCCAATGTGTGGATCTTCACACGGCAGGAGTTTCCAGGGAATGGATCATCAGACTGCAGGGGTTTCCAGGTTGTGGAACTTCACACTGCTGGAGTTTCCAGGATGAGTATCTTCACACTGCAGGAGTTTCCCGGACGTGAATCTTCACACTGGAGGAGCTTCCCGGATGTAGATCTTCATTCTGCAGGCCTTTCCAGGAAGTGGATCTTCACACTACAGGAGCTTGTGGATCTTCACAAAGCAGGAGTTTCCAAGATGTGGATCTTCACACTGCAGGAGTTTCCAGGATGTGGAACTTCACACTGCAGAAGTTTCCAAGATGTGGATTTTCATATTGCACGATCTTCTAGGATGTGGAGCTACACACTGCAGGAGATTACAGGATGTGGATCTGCACTTTGCAGGGGTTTCCAGAATGTGGATGTTCACACTGCAGGAGTTTCCATGATGTGGATCTTTGCACTGCAGGACTTTCCACGATGTGAATCTGCACACTGCATAAGTCTCCATTATACGGATCTTCACAGTACAGGAGTTTTCAGGATGTGGATCTTCATTCTGCCGGACTTCCCAGGATGTGGATCCTTACACTGCATGAGTTTCCAGGATGAGGATATTCAGACTGTAGTTGTTTCCAGGATGTGGATCTGCAAACTGCAGGAATTTACAGGATGAGGATCTTTATATTGCAGGCCATTCTAGGAAGTGGATCTTCACACTGCAGGAGCTTCCAGGATGTGAATCTTCAAATTGCAGGAATTAACATGACGTAGATTTCACACTGCATGAATTTCCAAGATGTGGATCTTCACACAGCAGGAGTTTCCAAGATGTGGATCTGCACACGACAGGAGTTTCCAGGAAGTCAACTTCAGACTGCAGGAGTTTCCAGTTTGTGGATCGTCAGATTGCAGGAGTTTCCAAGATGTGGATCTTCACACTGCAGGAGTTTCCAGGTTGTGGATCTTCACACTAAAGTGGTTCCCAGGTTGTGGAACTTCACACTGCGGGAGTTTGCAGGATGTGCATCTTCACACTTCCGGAGTTTCTATGATGTGGATCTTTGCACTGTAAGACTTTCCATGATGTGAATCTGCACACTGCATAACCTTCCAGTATATGGATCTTCACAGTACAGGAGTTTTCAGGACGTGTATCTTCATTCTACATGACTTGCCAGAATGTGGATCTTTACACTGCAGGAGTTTCCAGGATGTGGATCTTCACACTGCAGGTGCTTTCAGGATGTAAATCTTCACACTTCAGGAGTTTCAAGTTTGTAGATCTTCACTCTGCAGGTGATCCCAGGATGTGCATTTTCAAACTGCAGAAGGTTCCAGGATGTGGATCTTCACACTGCAGGAGTATCTAGTGTGTGGATCATCATTCTGCAGGAATTTCCGGATGTGGATTTTCACCTTGCAGGATCTAGTAAGATGTGATCTTCACACTGCAGGAGTTTCCAAGATGAGGATTTTCATATTGCAGGATCTTCTAGGATGTGGATCTTCACACTGCAGGATCTTCCAGGATGAGAATCTTCACACTGCAAGATCTACCAGGATGTGGATCTGAACACTGCAGAAGTTACCAAGATGTGGATCTTCACACTGCAGGATATTCCAGGATGTGGAAATTCACACTGCAGCCGTTTCCAGGATGAGTATCTTCACACTGCAGGAGTTTCCAAGACGTGAATCTTCACACTGGAGGAGCTTCCGGGATGTTGATCTTCATTCTACAGGAGCTTCCAGGATATACATCCTCAGATTGCTGGACTTTTCAAAATATGAATCTTCAAACTGCAGTTGTTTCCAGGATGTTGAACTTTACACTTCAGAAGTTTCAAGGATGTAGATCTTCCACACTGCAGTTGTTTCCTGGATGTAAATCTTCACAATGCAGGAGTTTCCAGTTTGTGCATCTTCACACTGCAGGAGTTTCTAGCATGTGGATGTTCATTCTGCAGGAATATCAGGATGTGGATCTTCACCATGCAGGATCTCCAACGAGGTGGATCTTCACACTGCTGGAGTTTCCAGGATGTGGAACGTCAAAATGCAGGTGTTTCCAGGATGTGGATCTACACACTGCAAGAGTTTCCAGGACGTGGATCTTCAGACTGCAGGAGTTTCCAGCTTCTGGATCTTCACACTGTAGGAGTTTCGAAGATGTGGATCTTCACACAGCAGGAGTTTCCAGCATGTGGATCTTCACACTGCAGAAGTTTCCAAGATGAGGATTTTCATATTGCACGATCTTCTAGGATGTGGATCTTCACACTGCAGGACATTCCAGGATGTGGATCTGCACACTGCAGGAGTTTCCTGGATGTGGATCTTCACACTGCAGGAGTTTCCATGATGTGGATCTTTGCACTGCTGGACTTTCCACGATGTGAATCTGCACACTGCATAAGTCTCCAGTATACGGATCTTCACAATACAGGAAGTTTCAGGATGTGGATCTTCAATCTGCCGGACTTCCCAGGATGTGGATCTTTACACTGCATGAGTTTCCAGGATGAGGATCTTCAGACTGCAGTTGTTTCCAGGATGTGGATCTGAAAGCTGCAGGAATTTCCAGGATGAGGATCTTTATATTGTCGGCCATTCCAGGAAGTGGATCTTCTCACTGCAGGAGCTTCCAGGATGTCAATCTTCATATTGCAGGACTTAACATGACGTAGATTTCACACTGCATGAATTTCGATGATGTGGATCTTCACACAGCAGGAGTTTCCAGGATGTGGATCTGCACACCGCAGGAGTTTCCAGGAAGTCGATCTTCAGACTGCAGGAGTTTCCAGGTTGTGGATCTTCACACTAAAGTAGTTTCCAGGTTGTGGAACTTAACACTGCAGGATTTTGCAGGATGTGCATCTTCACACTTCCGGAGTTTCCATGATGTGGATCTTTGCACTGTAAGACTTTCCATGATGTGAATCTGCACACTGCATAACCTTCCAGTATACGGATCTTCACAGTACAGGAGTTTTCAGGACATGTATCTTCATTCTACATGACTTTCCAGAATGTTGATCTTTACACTGCAGGAGTTTCCAGGATGTGGATCTTCACACTGCAGGTGCTTTCAGGATGTAAATCTTCACACTTCAGGAGTTTCAATTGTAGATCTTCACTCTGCAGGTGATTCCAGGATGTGCATTTTCAAACTGCAGAAGGTTCCAGGATGTGGATCTTCACACTGCAGGAGTGTCTAGTGTGTGGATCATCATTCTGCAGGAATTTCCGGATGTGGATTTTCACCTTGCAGGATCTAGTAAGATGTGATCTTCACACTGCAGGAGTTTCCAAGATGAGGATTTTCATATTGCAGGATCTTCTAAGATGTGGATCTTCACACTGCAGGATCTTCCAGGATGAGAATCTTCACACTGCAAGATCTACCAGGATGTGGATCTGAACACTGCAGAAGTTACCAAGATGTGGATCTTCACACTGCAGGATATTCCAGGATGTGGATCTGCACACTGCAGGGGTTTCCAGGATCTGGATCTTCACACTGCAGGAGCTTCCAGGATGTGAATCTTCAAATTGCAGGAGTTTACAAGATGTAGATTTCTCACTGAAGGAATTTCCAAGATGTGGATCTTCACACAGCAGGAGGTTCCAGGATGTGGATCTGCACACCGCAGGAGTTTCCAGGAAGTCAATCTTCAGACTGCAAGAGTTTCCAAATTGTGGATCATCAGATTGCAGGAGTTTTCAAGAAATGGATCTTCACACTGCAGGAGTTTCCAGGTTGTGTATCTTCACACTACAGGAGTTTCCAGGACGTGAATCTTCACACTGGAGAAGTTTCCTGGATGTAGATCTTCATTCTACAGGAGATTCCAGGATGTCCATCTTCAGACGGCTGCACTTTTCAAAATATGAATCTTCAACCTGCAGTAGTTTCCAGGATGTCGATCTTTACACTTAAGAAATTTCAAGAATTTAGATCTTCCAAACTGCAGTTGTTTCCAGGATGTGGATCCTCACGATGGAGGAGTTTCCAGGATGTGGATCTGCACACCGCAGTAGTTTCCAGGAAGTCAATCTTAAGACTGCAGGAGTTACCAGGTTGTGGATCGTCAGATTGCAGGAGTTTGCAAGATGTGGATCTTCACACTGCAGGAGTTTCCATGGTGTCAACCTTCACACTACAGGAGTTTCAAGGACGTGAATCTTCACATTGGAGGAGCTTCCCGGATGTAGATCTTCATTCTACAGGAGATTCCAGGATGTACATCTTCAGACTGCTGGACTTTTCAAAATATGAATCTTCAACCTGCAGTTGTTTCCAGGATGCGGATCTTCACAATGCAGTAGTTTCCAGGATGTGAATCTGCACACCGCAGTAGTTTCCAGGAAATCAATCTTCAGACTGCAGGAGATTCCAGCTTGTGGAACGTCAGATTGCAGGTGTTTCCAAGATGTGGATCTTCACACTGCAGGAGTTTCCAGGTTGTGGAGCTTCACACTACAGGAGTTTCCAGGATGTGGAAATTCACACTGCAGCCGTTTCCAGTATGTGGATCTTCACACTGCAGGAGTTTCCAAGACGTGAATCTTCACACTGGAGGAGCTTCCGGGATGTTGATCTTCATTCTACAGGAGCTTCCAGGATATACATCCTCAGATTGCTGGACTTTTCAAAATATGAATCGTCAAACTGCAGTTGTTTCCAGGATGTCGAACTTTAAACTTCAGAAGTTTCAAGGATGTAGATCTTCCACACTGCAGTTGTTTCCGGGATGTAAATCTTCACACTGCAGGAGTTTCCAGAATGTGGATCTTCACACTGCAGCAGTTTCTAGCATGTGGATCTTCATTCTGCAGGAATATCAGGATGTGGATCTTCACCATGCAGGATCTCCAACGAGGTGGATCTTCACACTGCTGGAGTCTCCAGGATGTGGATCGTCAAAATGCAGGTGTTTCCAGGATGTGGATCTACACACTGCAAGAGTTTCCAGGACGTGGATCTTCAGACTGCAGGAGTTTCGAAGATGTGGATCTTCACACTGCAGGAGTTTCCAGGATGTGGATCTTCACACTGCAGAAGTTTCCAAGATAAGGATTTTCATATTGCATGATCTTCTAGGATGTGGATCTTCACACTGCAGGACATTCCAGGATGTGGATCTGCACACGGCAGGAGTTTCCTGGATGTGGATCTTCACACTGCAGGAGTTTCCATGATGTGGATCTTTTCACTGCAGGACTTTCCACGATGTGAATCTGCACACTGCATAAGTCTCCATTATACGGATCTTCACAATACAGGAAGTTTCAGGATGTGGATCTTCATTCTGCCGGACTTCCCAGGATGTTGATCTTTACACTGCATGAGTTTCCAGGATGAAGATCTTCAGACTGCAGTTGTTTCCAGGATGTGGATCTGAAAACTGCAGGAATTTCCAGGATGAGGATCTTTATATTGCAGGCCATTCCAGGAAGTGGATCTTCTCACTGCAGGAGCTTCCAGGATGTGAATCTTCATATTGCAGAACTTAACATGACATAGCTTTCACACTGCATGAATTTCGAAGATGTGGATCTTCACACAGCAAGAGTTTCCAGGATGTGGATCTGCACACCGCAGGAGTTTCCAGGAAGTCGATCTTCAGACTGCAGGTGTTTCCAGGTTGTGGATCGTCAGATTGCAGCAGTTTCCAAGATATGGATCTTCACACTGCAGGTGGTTCCAGGTTGTGGATCTTCACACTAAAGTAGTTTCCAGGTTGTGGAACTTCACATTGCAGGAGTTTACAGGATGAGTATCTTCAGACTGCAGGAGTTTCCATGATGTGGATCTTTGTACTGTAGGACTTTCCACGATGTGAATCTGCACACTGCATAACTTTCCAGTATTCGGATGTTCACAGTACAGGAGTTTTCAGGATGTGTATCTTCGTTCTGCAGGACTTTCCAGAATGTTGATCTTTACACTGCAGGAGTTTCCAGGATGTGGATCTTCACACTGCAGGAGGTTTCAGGATGTAGATCTTCACACTTAAGGAGTTTCAAGTTTGTATATCTTCACACTGCAGGTGATTCCAGGATGTGCATTTTCAAACTGCTGGAGGTTCCAGGATGTGGATCTTCGTACTGCAGGAGTGTCTAGTGTGTGGATCATCATTAAGCAGGAATTTCCGGATGCGGATTTTCACCTTGCAGGATCTTGCAAGCTGTGTATCTTCACACTGCAGGAGTTTCCAAGATGAGGATTTTCATATTGCAGGATCTTCTAGGATGTGGATCTTCACACTGCAGGATCTTCCAGGATGAGAATCTTCACACTGCAAGATCTTCCTGGATGTGGATCTGAACACTGCAGAAGTTCCCAAGATGAGGATCTTCACACTGCAGGAGATTCCAAGATGTGTATCTGCACACTGCAGGACTTTCCAGGATCTGGATCTTCACACTGAAGGAGCTTCCATAATGTGAATCTTCAAATTGCAGGAATTTACAAGACATAGATTTCAAACTTTAGGAATTTCCAAGATGTGGATCTTCACACAGCAGGAGTTTCCAGGATGTGGATCTGCACACTGCAGGAGTTTTCAGGAAGTTGATCTTCAGACTGCAGAAGTTTCCAGGTTGTGCATCCTCAGATTGCAGGAGTTTTCAAGATGTGGATCTTCACACTGCAGGAGTTTCCAGGTTGTGGAGCTTCACACTACAGGAGTTTCCAGGTTGTGGAAATTCACACTGCAGGCTTTTCCAGGATGAGTATCTTCACACTGAAGGAGTTTACAAGATGTGAATCTTCACACTGGAGGAGATTCCGGGATGTAGATCTTCATTCTACAGGAGCTTCCAGGATATACATCTTCAGATTGCTGGACTTTTCAAAATATGAATCTTCAAACTGCAGTAGTTTCCAGGATGTCGAACTTTACTCATCAGTAGTTTCAAGGATGTAGATCTTCCACACTGCAGTTGTTTCCTGAATGTGGATCTTCACACTGCAGGAGTTTCCAGGTTGTGGATCTTCTCACTGCAGGAGTTTCTAGCATGTGGATCTTCATTCTGCAGGAATATCAGAATGTGGATCTTCACCATGCAGGATCTACCACGATGTGGATCTTCACACTGCAGGAGTTTGCAGGATGTGGATCTTCACACTGCAGTAGTTTCCAAGATGAGGATTTTCATATTGCACGATCTTCTAGGATGTGGATCTTCACACTGCAGGAGATTCCAGGATATGGATCTGCACACTGCAGGAGGTTCCAGGATGTGGATCTTCACACTGCAGGAGTTTCCATGATGTGGATCTTTGCACTGCAGGACTTTCCACGATGTGAATCTGCACACTGCATAAGTCTCCAGTATATGGATCTTCACAGTACAGGAGTTTTCAGGATGTGGATCTTCATTCTGCCAGACTTCCCAGGATGTGGATCTTTAGACTGCAGGAGTTACCAGGATGAGGATCTTCAGACTGTAGTTGTTTCCAGGATGTGGATCTGAAAACTGCAGGAATTTACAGGATGAGGATCTTTATATTGCAGGCCATTCTAGGAAGTGGATCTTCACACTGCAGGAGCTTCCAGGATGTGAATCTTCAAATTGCAGGACTTAACATGAAGTAGATTTCACACTGCATGAATTTCCAAGATGTGGATCTTCACACAGCATGAGTTTCCAAGATGTGGATCTGCACACGACAGGAGTTTCCAGGAAGTCAACTTCAGACTGCAGGAGTTTCCAGTTGGTGGATGTTCACACTAAAGTAGTTCCCAGGTTGTGGAACTTCACACTGCGGGAGTTTGCAGGATGTGCATCTTCACACTTCCGGAGTTTCTATGATGTGGATCTTTGCACTGTAAGACTTTCCATGATGTGAATCTGCACACTGCATAACCTTCCAGTATATGGATCTTCACAGTACAGGAGTTTTCAGGACGTGTATCTTCATTCTACATGACTTTCCAGAATGTGGATCTTTACACTGCAGGAGTTTCCAGGATGTGGATCTTCACACTGCAGGTGCTTTCAGGATGTAAATCTTCACACTTCAGGAGTTTCAAGTTTGTAGATCTTCACTCTGCAGGTGATTCCAGGATGTGCATTTTCAAACTGCAGAAGGTTCCAGGATGTGGATCTTCACACTGCAGGAGTGTCTAGTGTGTGGATCATCATTCTGCAGGAATTTCCAGATGTGGATTTTCACCTTGCAGGATCTAGTAAGATGTGATCTTCACACTGCAGGAGTTTCCAAGATGAGGATTTTCATATTGCAGGATCTTCTAGGATGTGGATCTTCACGCTGCAGGATCTTCCAGGATGAGAATCTTCACACTGCAAGATCTTCCTGGATGTGGATCTGAACACTGCAGAAGTTCCCAAGATGAGGATCTTCACACTGCAGGAGATTCCAAGATGTGTATCTGCACACTGCAGGACTTTCCAGGATCTGGATCTTCACACTGAAGGAGCTTCCAGAATGTGAATCTTCAAATTGCAGGAATTTACAAGACGTAGATTTCAAACTTTAGGAATTTCCAAGATGTGGATCTTCACACAGCAGGAGTTTCCAGGATGTGGATCTGCACACTGCAGGAGTTTTCAGGAAGTTGATCTTCAGACTGCACAAGTTTCCAGGTTGTGCATCCTCAGATTGCAGGAGTTTTCAAGATGTGGATCTTCACACTGCAGGAGTTTCCAGGTTGTGGAGCTTCACACTACAGGAGTTTCCAGGTTGTGGAAATTCACACTGCAGGCTTTTCCAGGATGAGTATCTTCACACTGAAGGAGTTTACAAGATGTGAATCTTCACACTGGAGGAGATTCCGGGATGTAGATCTTCATTCTACAGGAGCTTCCAGGATATACATCTTCAGATTGCTGGACTTTTCAAAATATGAATCTTCAAACTGCAGTAGTTTCCAGGATGTCGAACTTTACTCGTCAGAAGTTTCAAGGATGTAGATCTTCCACACTGCAGTTGTTTCCTGAATGTGGATCTTCACACTGCAGGAGTTTCCAGGTTGTGGATCTTCCCACTGCAGAAGTTTCCAAGATGTGGATAATCACATTGCAGGACTTTCCAGGTTGTGGATCTTCACACTGCAGGAGTTTCTAGCATGTGGATCTTCATTCTGCAGGAATATCAGGATGTGGATCTTCACCATGCAGGATCTCCCACGATGTGGATCTTCACACTGCAGGAGTTTCCAGGACGTGGATCTTCAGACTGCAGTAGTTTCCAAGATGAGGATTTGCATATTGCACGATCTTCTAGGATGTGGATCTTCGCACTGCAGGAGATTCTAGGATATGGATCAGCACACTGCAGGAGGTTCCAGGATGTGGATCTTCACACTGCAGGAGATTCCATGATGTGGATCATTGCACTGCAGGACTTTCCATGATGTGAATCTGCACACTGCATAAGTCTCCAGTATATGGATCTTCACAGTACAGGAGCTTTCAGGATGTGGATCTTCATTCTGCCAGACTTCCCAGGATGTGGATCTTTAGACTGCAGGAGTTACCAGGATGAGGATCTTAAGACTGCAGTTGTTTCCAAGATGTGTATCTGCAAACTGCAGGAATTTCCAGGATGAGAATCTTTACATTGCAGGCCTTTACAGGAAGTGGATCTTCACACTGCAGGAGCTCCCAGGATGTGAATCTTCATATTTCAGGACTTAGCATGACGTAGATTTCACACTGCATGAATTTCCAAGATGTGGATCTTCACACAGCAGGAATTTCCAGGATGTGGATCTGCACACCGCAGGAGTTTCCAGGAAGTTGACCTTCAGACAGCAGGAGTTTCCAGGTTGTGCATCCTCAGATTGCAGGAGTTTTCAAGATGTGGATCTTCACACTGTAGGAGATTCCAGGTTGTGGAACTTCACACTACAGGAGTTTCCAGGTTTTGGCAATTCACACTGCAGGCATTTCCAGGATGAGTATCTTCACACTGAAGGAGTTTACAAGATGTGAATCTTCACACTGGAGGAGCTTCCGGGATGTAGATCTTCATTCTACAGGAGCTTCCAGGATATACATCTTCAGATTGCTGGACTTTACAAAATATGAATCTTCAAACTGCAGTAGTTTTTACGATGTGGATCTTCACACTGCAGGAGTTTCCAGGATGTGGATCTTTTCACTGCAGGAATTTCCAAGAAGTGGATCTTCACATTGCAGGAGTTTCCAGATTGTGGATCTTCACAATGCAGGAGTTACTAGCATGTGGATCTTCATTCTGCAGGAATATCAGAATGTGGATCTTCACCATGCAGGATCTCCCACGATGTGGATCTTCACACTGCTGAAGTTTCCAGGATGTGGATCTTCAAAATGCAGGTGTTTCCAGGATGCGGATCTACACACTGCAGGAGTTTCCAGGACTTGGATCTTCAGACTGCAGGAGTTTCCAGCTTGTGGATCCTCACACTGCATGAGTTTGCAAGATGTGGATCTTCACAATGCAGCAGTTTCCAGAATCTGGATCTTCACACTGCAGTAGTTTCCAAGATGAGGATTTTCATATTGCATGATCTTCTAGGATGTGGATCTTCGCACTGCAGGAGATTCCAGGATATGGATCTGCACACTGCAGGAGGTCCCAGGAGGTGGATCTTTGCACTGCAGGACTTTCCACGATGTGAATCTGCACACTGCAGGAATTTCCAGGATGAGGATCTTTACATTGCAGGCCTTTACAGGAAGTGGATCTTCACACTGCAGGAGCTCCCAGGATGTGAATCTTCATATTTTAGGACTTAACATGACGTAGATTTCACACTGCATGAATTTCCAAGATGTGGATCTTCACACAGCAGGAATTTCCAGGATGTGGATCTGCACACCGCAAGAGTTTCCAGGAAGTCGATCTTCAGACTGCAGGAGTTTCCAGGTTGTGGATCGTCAGATTGCAGGAGTTTCCAAGATATGGATCTTCACACTGCAGGAGTTTCCAGGTTGTGGATCTTCATACTAAAGTATTTTCCACGTTGTGGAACTTCACACTGCAGGAGTTTACAGGATGAGTATCTTCACACTGCAGGAGTTTCCATGATGTGGATATTTGCACTGTAGGACTTTCCACGATATGAATCTGCACACTGCATAACTTTCCAGTATACGGATCTTCACAGTACAGGAGTTTTCAGGATGTGTATCTTCATTCTGCAGGACCTTCCATAATGTTGATCTTTACACTGCAGGTGTTTCCAGGATGTGGTTCTTCACACTGCAGGAGTTTCTAAGTTGTCAAGCTTCACACTACAGGAGTTTCCAGGACATGAATCTTCCCGGAGGAGCTTCCCGGATGTAGATCTGCATTCTACAGGAGATTCCAGGATGTACATCTTCAGACTGCCGGACTTCTCAAAATATGAATCTTCAAATTGCAGTAGTTTCCAGGATGTCGAACTTTACACTTCAGAAGTTTCAAGGATGTAGATCATCCACACTGCAGTTGTTTCCAGGATGTGGATCTTCACATTGCAGGAGTTTCCAGGATGTGGATCCTCTCACTGTAGAAGTTTCCAAGATGTGCATCTTCACATTGCAGGAGTTTCCATTATGTGGATTTTCACTCTGCAGAAGTTTCTAGCATGTGGATGTTCATTCTGCAGGAATTTCAGGATGTGGATCTTCACCATACGCGATCTCCCACGATGTCAATCTTCACAATGCAGGAGTTTACAGGATGTGGATCTGCACACCGCAGTAGTTTCCAGGAAGTCAATCTTCGGACTGCAGTAGTTTCCAGGTTGTGGATCGTCAGATTGCAGGTGTTTCCAGGATGTGGATCTTCACACTGCAGGAGTTTCCAGCTTGTGGAGCTTCATACTACAGGAGTTTCCAGGTTGTGGAAATTCACACTGCAGGCGTTTCCAGGATGAATATCTTCACACTGAAGGAGTTTCCAAGACGTGAATCTTCACACTGGAGGAGCTTCCGGGATGCACGTCTTCATTCTACAGGAGTTTCCAGGATATACATCTTCAGATTGCTGGACTTTTCAAAATATGAATCTTCAATCTGCAGTAGTTTCAAGGATGTCGAACTTTACACTTCAGATGTTTCAAGGATGTAGATCTTCCACAGTGCAGTTGTTTCCTGGATGTGGATCTGCACACTGCAGGAGTTTCCAGAATGTGGATCTTCTCACTGCAGAAGTTTCCAAGCTGTGGATCTTCACATTGCAGGAGTTTCCAGGTTGTGGATCTTCACACTGCAGGAGTTTCTAGCATGTGGATATTCATTCTGCAGTAAAATCAGGATGTGGATCTTCACCATGCAGGATCTCCCACGATGTGGATCTTCACACTGCTGGAGTTTCCAGGATGTGGTTCTTCAAAATGCAGTTGGTTCCAGGATGTGGATCTACACACTTCAGGAGTTTCCAGGACGTGGATCTTCAGACTGCAGGAGTTTCCAGCTTGTGGATCTTCACACTGCAGGAGTTTCCAAGATGTGGATCTTCACACTGCAGGAGTTTCCAGAATCTGGATCTTCACATTGCAGTAGTTTCCAAGATGAGGATTTTCATATTGCACGATCTTCTAGGATGTGGATCTTCGCACTGCAGGAGATTCCAGGATATGGATCTGCACACTGCAGGAGGTTCCAGGATGTGGATTTTGCACTGCAGGACTTTCCACGATGTGAATCTGCACACTGCAGGAATTTCCAGGATGAGGATCTTTACATTGCAGGCCTTTACAGGAAGTGGATCTTCACACTGCAGGAGCTCCCAGGATGTGAATCTTCATATTTCAGGACTTAACATGACGTAGATTTCACACCGCATGAATTTCCAAGATGTGGATCATCACACAGCAGGAATTTCCAGGATGTGGATCTGCAAACCACAAGAGTTTCCAGGAAGTCGATCTTCAGACTGCAGGAGTTTCCAGGTTGTGGATCGTCAGATTGCAGGAGTTTCCAAGATATGGATCTTCACACTGCAGGAGTTTCCAGGTTGTGGATCTTCATACTAAAGTATTTTCCATGTTGTGGAACTTCACACTGCAGGAGTTTACAGGATGAGTATCTTCACACTGCAGGAGTTTCCATGATGTGGATATTTGCACTGTAGGACTTTCCACGATATGAATCTGCACACTGCATAACTTTCCAGTATACGGATCTTCACAGTACAGGAGTTTTCAGGATGTGTATCTTCATTCTGCAGGACCTTCCATAATGTTGATCTTTACACTGCAGGTGTTTCCAGGATGTGGTTCTTCACACTGCAGGTGTTTCCAAGTTCTCAAGCTTCACACTACAGGAGTTTCCAGGACATGAATCTTCCCGGAGGAGCTTCCCGGATGTAGATCTTCATTCTACAGGAGATTCCAGGATGTACATCTTCAGACTGCCGGACTTCTCAAAATATGAATCTTCAAACTGCAGTAGTTTCCAGGATGTCGAACTTTACACTTCAGAAGTTTCAAGGATGTAGATCATCCACACTGCAGTTGTTTCCAGGATGTGGATCTTCACATTGCAGGAGTTTCCAGGATGTGGATCTTCTCACTGCAGAAGTTTCCAAGATGTGCATCTTCACATTGCAGGAGTTTCCATTATGTGGATCTTCACACTGCAGAAGTTTCTAGCATGTGGATGTTCATTCTGCAGGAATTTCAGGATGTGGATCTTCACCATACGCGATCTCCTACGATGTCAATCTTCACACTGCTGGAGTTTCCAGGATGTGGATCTTCAAAATGCAGGTGTTTCCAGGAGTTGGATATTCGCACTGCAGGAGGTTCCAGGATGTGGATCTTCAGACTGCAGGAGTTTCAGCTTGTGGATCTTCACACTGCAGGAGTTTCCAAGATGTGGATCGTCACACTGCAGGAGATTCCAGGATGTAGATTTTTACACTGTAGAAGTTTCCAAGATGAGGATATTCATATTGCAGGATCTTCTAGGATGTGCATCTTCGCACTGCAGGAGATTCCAGGATGTGGATCTGCACACTGCAGGAGTTTCCAGGATGTGGATCTTCACACTGCAGGAGGTTCCAGTATGTGGATCTTACCACTGCAGGAGCTTTCAGGATGTAGATCTTCACACTTCAGGAGTTTCAAAGTTTTAGATCCTCACTCTGCAGGTGATTCCAGGTTGTGCATTTTCAAACTGCAGGAGTTTCCAGGATGTGGATCTTCACACTGAAGGAATTTCCAAGATGAGTAATTTCATATTGCACGATCTTCTAGGATGTAGATCTTCGCACTGCAGTTGTTTCCAGGATGTGGATCTGCAAACTGCAGGAATTTCCAGAATGAGGATTTTCACACTGCAGGAGTTTCCATGACGTGGATCTTTGCACTGCAGGCCTATCCACGATGTGAATCTGCACACTGCATAACTTTCCAATATATGGATCATCACAGTACACGAGTTTTCAGGATGTGTATCTTCATTCTGCAGGACTTTCCAGGATGTGGATCTCTACACTGCAGGAGTTTCCAGGATGTGGATCTTCACACTGCAGGGGCTTTCAGGACGTAGATCTTAACACTTCAGGAGTTTCAAGGTGGTAGATCTTCACTCTGCAGGTGATTCCAGGATGTGCTTTTTCAAACTGCAGGAGGTTCCAGGATGTGGATCTACACACTGCAGGAGTGTCGAGTGTTTGGATCATCATTCTGCAGGAATTTCCGGATGTGGATTTTCACCTTGCAGAACCTTCCAGGATGTGCATCTTCACACTGCAGGAGTTTCCAAGATGAGGATTTTCATATTGCAGGATCTTCTAGGATGTGGATCTTCACACTGCAGGATCTTCCAGGATGAGATACTTCACACTGCAAGATCTTCCAGGATGTGGATCTGAACACTGCAGAAGTTCCCAAGATGCGGATCTTCACACTGCAGGTGATACCAGTTTGTGGATCTGCACACTGCAGGATCTTTACACTGCAGGAAATTCCAGGATGTGTATACTCAAATTGCAGGAGTTTACAAGACGTAGATTTCACACTGCAGGAATTTCCAAGATTTGGATCTTCACACAGCAGGAGCTTCCAGGATGTGGATCTGCACACCGCAGGAGTTTCCAGGAAGTCGATCTTCCGACTGCAGGAATTACCAGGTTGCGGATCGTCAGATTGCAGGAGTTTCCAAGATGTGGATCTTCACACTGCAGGGGTTTCCAGGTTGTCAAGCTTCACACTACAGGAGTTTCCAGGACGTGAATCTTCACACTGGAGGAGCTTCCCAGATGTAGATCTTCATTCTACAGGATATTCCAGGATATACATCTTCAGACTGCTGGACTTGTCAAAAAATGAATCTTCAAACTGCAGTAGTTTCCAGGATGTCGATCTTTACACTTCAGAAGTTTCAAGAATGTAGATCTTCCAAACTGCAGTTGTTTCCAGGATGTGGATCTTCACAATGCAGGAGTTTCCAGGATGTGGATTTGCACACCGCATTAGTTTCCAGGAAGTCAATCTTCGGACTGCAGGAGTTTCCAGGTTGTGGATCGTCAGATTGCAGGTGTTTCCAGGATGTGGATCTTCACACTGCAGGAGTTTCCAGGTTGTGGAGCTTCATACTACAGGAGTTTCCAGGTTGTGGAAATTCACACTGCAGGCGTTTCCAGGATGAATATCTTCACAATGAAGGAGTTTCCAAGACGTGAATCTTCACACTGGAGTAGCTTCCGGGATGCACGTCTTCATTCTACAGGAGTTTCCAGGATATACATCTTCAGATTGCTGGACTTTTCAAAATATGAATCTTCAATCTGCAGTAGTTTCAAGGATGTCGAACTTTACACTTCAGATGTTTCAAGGATGTAGATCTTCCACAGTGCAGAAGTTTCCTGGATGTGGATCTGCACACTGCAGGAGTTTCCAGAATGTGGATCTTCTCACTGCAGAAGTTTCCAAGCTGTGGATCTTCACATTGCAGGACTTTCCAGGTTGTGGATCTTCACACTGCAGGAGTTTCTAGCATGTGGATATTCATTCTGCAGTAAAATCAGGATGTGGATCTTCACCATTCAGGATCTCGCACGATGTGGATCTTCACACTGCTGGAGTATGCAGGATGTGGTTCATCAAAATGCAGTTGTTTCCAGGATTTGGATCTACACACTTCAGGAGTTTCCAGGACGTGGATCTTCAGACTGCAGGAGTTTCCAGCTTGTGGATCTTCACACTGCAGGAGTTTCCAAGATGTGGATCTTCACACTGCAGGAGTTTCCAGAATCTGGATCTTCACACTGCAGTAGTTTCCAAGATGAGGATTTTCATATTGCACGATCTTCTAGGATGTGGATCTTCGCACTGCAGGAGATTCCACGATATGGATCTGCACACTGCAGGAGGTTCCAGGATATGGATCTTTCCACTGCAGGACTTTCCACGATGTGAATCTGCACACTGCATAAGTCTCCAGTATACGGCATCTTCACAGTACAGGAGCTTTCAGGATGTGGATCTTCATTCTGCCGGACTTCCCTGGATGTGGATCTTTAGACTGCAGGAGTTACCACGATGAGGATCTTAAGACTGCAGTTGTTTCCAGGATGTGGATCTGCAAACTGCAGGAATTTCCAGGATGAGGATCTTTACATTGCAGGTCTTTACAGGAAGTGGATCTTCACACTGCAGGAACTCCCAGGATGTGAATCTTCATATTTCAGGACTTAACATGACGTAGATTTCACACTGCATGAATTTCCAAGATGTGGATCTTCACACAGCAGGAATTTCCAGGATGTGGATCTGCACACCGCAAGAGTTTCCAGGAAGTCGATCTTCAGACTGCAGGAGTTTCCAGGTTGTGGATCATCAGATTGCAGGAGTTTCCAAGATATGGATCTTCACACTGCAGGAGTTTCCAGGTTGTGGATCTTCATACTAAAGTATTTTCCACGTTGTGGAACTTCACACTGCAGGAGTTTACAGGATGAGTATCTTCATACTACAGCAGTTTCCATGATGTGGATATTTGCACTGTAGGACTTTCCACGATATGAATCTGCACACTGCATAACTTTCCAGTATACGGATCTTCACAGTGCAGGAGTTTTCAGGATGTGTATCTTCATTCTGCAGGACCTTCCATAATGTTGATCTTTACACTGCAGGTGTTTCCAGGATGTGGTTCTTCACACTGCAGGAGTTTCCAAGATGTCAAGCTTCACACTACAGGAGTTTCCAGGACATGAATCTTCACACTGGAGGAGCTTCGCGGATGTAGATCTTCATTCTACAGGAGATTCCAGGATGTACATCTTCAGACTGCCGGACTTCTCAAAATATGAATCTTCAAACTGCAGTAGTTTCCAGGATGTCGAACTTTACACTTCAGAAGTTTCAAGGATGTAGATCATCCACACTGCAGTTGTCTCCAGGATGAGGATCTTCACATTGCAGGAGTTTCCAAGATGTGGATCTTCTCACTGCAGAAGTTTCCAAGATGTGCATCTTCACATTGCAGGAGTTTCTAGCATGTGGATGTTCATTCTGCAGGAATTTCAGGATGTGGTTCTTCACCATACACGATCTCCCACGATGTCAATCTTCACACTGCTGGAGTTTCCAGGATGTGGATCTTCAAAATGCAGGTGTTTCCAGGAAGTGGATCTTCGCACTGCAGGAGGTTCCAGGAAGTGGATCTTCAGACTGCAGGAGTTTACAGAATCTGGATCTTCACATTGCAGTAGTTTCCAAGATGAGGATTTTCATATTGCACGATCTTCTAGGATGTGGATCTTCGCACTGCAGGAGATTCCAGGATATGGATCTGCACACTGCAGGAGGTTCCAGGATGTGGATTTTGCACTGCAGGACTTTCCACGATGTGAATCTGCACACTGCAGGAATTTCCAGGATGAGGATCTTTACATTGCAGGCCTTTACAGGAAGTGGATCTTCACACTGCAGGAGCTCCCAGGATGTGAATCTTCATATTTCAGGACTTAACATGACGTAGATTTCACACCGCATGAATTTCCAAGATGTGGATCTTCACACAGCAGGAATTTCCAGGATGTGGATCTGCACACCACAAGAGTTTCCAGGAAGTCGATCTTCAGACTGCAGGAGTTTCCAGGTTGTGGATCGTCAGATTGCAGGAGTTTCCAAGATATGGATCTTCACACTGCAGGAGTTTCCAGGTTGTGGATCTTCATACTAAAGTATTTTCCACGTTGTGGAACTTCACACTGCAGGAGTTTACAGGATGAGTATCTTCACACTGCAGGAGTTTCCATGATGTGGATATTTGCACAGTAGGACTTTCCACGATATGAATCTGCACACTGCATAACTTTCCAGTATACGGATCTTCACAGTACAGGAGTTTTCAGGATGTGTATCTTCATTCTGCAGGACCTTCCATAATGTTGATCTTTACACTGCAGGTGTTTCCAGGATGTGGTTCTTCACACTGCAGGAGTTTCCAAGTTGTCAAGCTTCACACTACAAGAGTTTCCAGGACGTGAATCTTCCCGGAGGAGCTTCCCGGATGTAGATCTTCATTCTACAGGAGATTCCAGGATGTACATCTTCAGACTGCCGGACTTCTCAAAATATGAATCTTCAAACTGCAGTAGTTTCCAGGATGTCGAACTTTACACTTCAGAATTTTCAAGGATGTAGATCATCCACACTGCAGTTGTTTCCAGGATGTGGATCTTCACATTGCAGGAGTTTCCAGGATGTGAATCTTCTCACTGCAGAAGTTTCCAAGATGTGCATCTTCACATTGCAGGAGTTTCCATTATGTGGATCTTCACACTGCAGAAGTTTCTAGCATGTGGATGTTCATTCTGCAGGAATTTCAGGATGTGGATCTTCACCATACGCGATCTCCTACGATGTCAATCTTCACACTGCTGGAGTTTCCAGGATGTGGATCTTCAAAATGCAGGTGTTTCCAGGAGTTGGATATTCGCACTGCAGGAGGTTCCAGGATGTGGATCTTCAGACTGCAGGAGTTTCAGCTTGTGGATCTTCACACTGCAGGAGTTTCCAAGATGTGGATCGTCACACTGCAGGAGATTCCAGGATGTAGATTTTTACACTGTAGAAGTTTCCAAGATGAGGATATTCATATTGCAGGATCTTCTAGGATGTGCATCTTCGCACTGCAGGAGATTCCAGGATGTGGATCTGCACACTGCAGGAGTTTCCAGGATGTGGATCTTCACACTGCAGGAGGTTCCAGTATGTGGATCTTACCACTGCAGGAGCTTTCAGGATGTAGATCTTCACACTTCAGGAGTTTCAAAGTTTTAGATCCTCACTCTGCAGGTGATTCCAGGTTGTGCATTTTCAAACTGCAGGAGTTTCCAGGATGTGGATCTTCACACTGAAGGAATTTCCAAGATGAGTATTTTCATATTGCACGATCTTCTAGGATGTAGATCTTCGCACTGCAGTTGTTTCCAGGATGTGGATCTGCAAACTGCAGGAATTTCCAGAATGAGGATTTTCACACTGCAGGAGTTTCCATGACGTGGATCTTTGCACTGCAGGCCTATCCACGATGTGAATCTGCACACTGCATAACTTTCCATTATATGGATCTTCACAGTACACGAGTTTTCAGGATGTGTATCTTCATTCTGCAGGACTTTCCAGGATGTGGATCTCTACACTGCAGGAGTTTCCAGGATGTGGATCTTCACACTGCAGGGGCTTTCAGGATGTAGATCTTAACACTTCAGGAGTTTCAAGGTGGTAGATCTTCACTCTGCAGGTGATTCCAGGATGTGCTTTTTCAAACTGCAGGAGGTTCCAGGATGTGGATCTACACACTGCAGGAGTGTCGAGTGTTTGGATCATCATTCTGCAGGAATTTCCGGATGTGGATTTTCACCTTGCAGAACCTTCCAGGATGTGCATCTTCACACTGCAGGAGTTTCCAAGATGAGGATTTTCATATTGCAGGATCTTCTAGGATGTGGATCTTCACACTGCAGGATCTTCCAGGATGAGATACTTCACACTGCAAGATCTTCCAGGATGTGGATCTGAACACTGCAGAAGTTCCCAAGATGCGGATCTTCACACTGCAGGGGATTCCAGTTTGTGGATCTGCACACTGCAGGATCTTTACACTGCAGGAAATTCCAGGATGTGTATACTCAAATTGCAGGAGTTTACAAGACGTAGATTTCACACTGCAGGAATTTCCAAGATTTGGATCTTCACACAGCAGGAGCTTCCAGGATGTGGATCTGCACACCGCAGGAGTTTCCAGGAAGTTGATCTTCAGACTGCAGGAATTACCAGGTTGCGGATCGTCAGATTGCAGGAGTTTCCAAGATGTGGATCTTCACACTGCAGGGGTTTCCAGGTTGTCAAGCTTCACACTACAGGAGTTTCCAGGACGTGAATCTTCACACTGGAGGAGCTTCCCAGATGTAGATCTTCATTCTACAGGATATTCCAGGATATACATCTTCAGACTGCTGGACTTGTCAGAAAATGAATCTTCAAACTGCAGTAGTTTCCAGGATGTCGAACTTTACACTTCAGAAGTTTCAAGGATGTGGATCATCCACACTGCAGTTGTTTCCAGGATGTGGATCTTCACATTGCAGGAGTTTCCAGGATGTGGATCTTCTCACTGCAGAAGTTTCCAAGATGTGCATCTTCACATTGCAGGAGTTTCCATTATGTGGATCTTCACACTGCAGAAGTTGCTAGCATGTGGATGTTCATTCTGCAGGAATTTCAGGATGTGGATCTTCACCATATGCGATCTCCTACGATGTCAATCTTCACACTGCTGGAGTTTCCAGGATGTGGATCTTCAAAATGCAGGTGTTTCCAGGAGTTGGATCTTCGCACTGCAGGAGGTTCCAGGATGTGGATCTTCAGACTGCAGGAGTTTCAGCTTGTGGATCTTCACACTGCAGGAGTTTCCAAGATGTGGATCGTCACACTGCAGGAGTTTCCAGGATGTAGATTTTTACACTGTAGAAGTTTCCAAGATGAGGATATTCATATTGCAGGATCTTCTAGGATGTGCATCTTCGCACTGCAGGAGATTCCAGGATGTGGATCTGCACACTGCAGGAGTTTCCAGGATGTGGATCTTCACACTGCAGGAGGTTCCAGTATGTGGGTCTTACCACTGCAGGAGCTTTCAGGATGTAGATCTTCACACTTCAGGAGTTTCAAAGTTTTAGATCCTCACTCTGCAGGTGATTCCAGGTTGTGCATTTTCAAACTGCAGGAGTTTCCAGGGTGTGGATCTTCACACTGAAGGAATTTCCAAGATGAGTATTTTCATATTGCACGATCTTCTAGGATGTAGATCTTCGCACTGCAGTTGTTTCCAGGATGTGGATCTGCAAACTGCAGGAATTTCCAGAATGAGGATTTTCACACTGCAGGAGTTTCCATGACGTGGATCTTTGCACTGCAGGCCTATCCACGATGTGAATCTGCACACTGCATAACTTTCCATTATATGGATCTTCACAGTACACGAGTTTTCAGGATGTGTATCTTCATTCTGCAGGACTTTCCAGGATGTGGATCTCTACACTGCAGGAGTTTCCAGGATGTGGATCTTCACACTGCAGGGGCTTTCAGGATGTAGATCTTAACACTTCAGGAGTTACAAGGTGGTAGATCTTCACTCTGCAGGTGATTCCAGGATGTGCTTTTTCAAACTGCAGGAGGTTCCAGGATGTGGATCTACACACTGCAGGAGTGTCGAGTGTTTGGATCATCATTCTGCAGGAATTTCCGGATGTGGATTTTCACCTTGCAGAACCTTCCAGGATGTGCATCTTCACACTGCAGGAGTTTCCAAGATGAGGATTTTCATATTGCAGGATCTTCTAGGATGTGGATCTTCACACTGCAGGATCTTCCAGGATGAGATACTTCACACTGCAAGATCTTCCAGGATGTGGATCTGAACACTGCAGAAGTTCCCAAGATGCGGATCTTCACACTGCAGGGGATTCCAGTTTGTGGATCTGCACACTGCAGGATCTTTACACTGCAGGAAATTCCAGGATGTGTATACTCAAATTGCAGGAGTTTACAAGACGTAGATTTCACACTGCAGGAATTTCCAAGATTTGGATCTTCACACAGCAGGAGCTTCCAGGATGTGGATCTGCACACCGCAGGAGTTTCCAGGAAGTCGATCTTCAGACTGCAGGAATTACCAGGTTGCGGATCGTCAGATTGCAGGAGTTTCCAAGATGTGGATCTTCACACTGCAGGGGTTTCCAGGTTGTCAAGCTTCACACTACAGGAGTTTCCAGGACGTGAATCTTCACACTGGAGGAGCTTCCCAGATGTAGATCTTCATTCTACAGGATATTCCAGGATATACATCTTCAGACTGCTGGACTTGTCAGAAAATGAATCTTCAAACTGCAGTAGTTTCCAGGATGTCGAACTTTACACTTCAGAAGTTTCAAGGATGTGGATCATCCACACTGCAGTTGTTTCCAGGATGTGGATCTTCACATTGCAGGAGTTTCCAGGATGTGGATCTTCTCACTGCAGAAGTTTCCAAGATGTGCATCTTCACATTGCAGGAGTTTCCATTATGTGGATCTTCACACTGCAGAAGTTTCTAGCATGTGGATGTTCATTCTGCAGGAATTTCAGGATGTGGATCTTCACCATATGCGATCTCCTACGATGTCAATCTTCACACTGCTGGAGTTTCCAGGATGTGGATCTTCAAAATGCAGGTGTTTCCAGGAGTTGGATCTTCGCACTGCAGGAGGTTCCAGGATGTGGATCTTCAGACTGCAGGAGTTTCAGCTTGTGGATCTTCACACTGCAGGAGTTTCCAAGATGTGGATCGTCACACTGCAGGAGTTTCCAGGATGTAGATTTTTACACTGTAGAAGTTTCCAAGATGAGGATATTCATATTGCAGGATCTTCTAGGATGTGCATCTTCGCACTGCAGGAGATTCCAGGATGTGGATCTGCACACTGCAGGAGTTTCCAGGATGTGGATCTTCACACTGCAGGAGGTTCCAGTATGTGGGTCTTACCACTGCAGGAGCTTTCAGGATGTAGATCTTCACACTTCAGGAGTTTCAAAGTTTTAGATCCTCACTCTGCAGGTGATTCCAGGTTGTGCATTTTCAAACTGCAGGAGTTTCCAGGGTGTGGATCTTCACACTGAAGGAATTTCCAAGATGAGTATTTTCATATTGCACGATCTTCTAGGATGTAGATCTTCGCACTGCAGTTGTTTCCAGGATGTGGATCTGCAAACTGCAGGAATTTCCAGAATGAGGATTTTCACACTGCAGGAGTTTCCATGACGTGGATCTTTGCACTGCAGGCCTATCCACGATGTGAATCTGCACACTGCATAACTTTCCATTATATGGATCTTCACAGTACACGAGTTTTCAGGATGTGTATCTTCATTCTGCAGGACTTTCCAGGATGTGGATCTCTACACTGCAGGAGTTTCCAGGATGTGGATCTTCACACTGCAGGGGCTTTCAGGATGTAGATCTTAACACTTCAGGAGTTACAAGGTGGTAGATCTTCACTCTGCAGGTGATTCCAGGATGTGCTTTTTCAAACTGCAGGAGGTTCCAGGATGTGGATCTACACACTGCAGGAGTGTCGAGTGTTTGGATCATCATTCTGCAGGAATTTCCGGATGTGGATTTTCACCTTGCAGAACCTTCCAGGATGTGCATCTTCACACTGCAGGAGTTTCCAAGATGAGGATTTTCATATTGCAGGATCTTCTAGGATGTGGATCTTCACACTGCAGGATCTTCCAGGATGAGATACTTCACACTGCAAGATCTTCCAGGATGTGGATCTGAACACTGCAGAAGTTCCCAAGATGCGGATCTTCACACTGCAGGGGATTCCAGTTTGTGGATCTGCACACTGCAGGATCTTTACACTGCAGGAAATTCCAGGATGTGTATACTCAAATTGCAGGAGTTTACAAGACGTAGATTTCACACTGCAGGAATTTCCAAGATTTGGAATCTTCACACAGCAGGAGCTTCCAGGATGTGGATCTGCACACCGCAGGAGTTTCCAGGAAGTCGATCTTCAGACTGCAGGAATTACCAGGTTGCGGATCGTCAGATTGCAGGAGTTTCCAAGATGTGGATCTTCACACTGCAGGGGTTTCCAGGTTGTCAAGCTTCACACTACAGGAGTTTCCAGGACGTGAATCTTCACACTGGAGGAGCTTCCCAGATGTAGATCTTCATTCTACAGGATATTCCAGGATATACATCTTCAGACTGCTGGACTTGTCAGAAAATGAATCTTCAAACTGCAGTAGTTTCCAGGATGTCGAACTTTACACTTCAGAAGTTTCAAGGATGTGGATCATCCACACTGCAGTTGTTTCCAGGATGTGGATCTTCACATTGCAGGAGTTTCCAGGATGTGGATCTTCTCACTGCAGAAGTTTCCAAGATGTGCATCTTCACATTGCAGGAGTTTCCATTATGTGGATCTTCACACTGCAGAAGTTTCTAGCATGTGGATGTTCATTCTGCAGGAATTTCAGGATGTGGATCTTCACCATATGCGATCTCCTACGATGTCAATCTTCACACTGCTGGAGTTTCCAGGATGTGGATCTTCAAAATGCAGGTGTTTCCAGGAGTTGGATCTTCGCACTGCAGGAGGTTCCAGGATGTGGATCTTCAGACTGCAGGAGTTTCAGCTTGTGGATCTTCACACTGCAGGAGTTTCCAAGATGTGGATCGTCACACTGCAGGAGTTTCCAGGATGTAGATTTTTACACTGTAGAAGTTTCCAAGATGAGGATATTCATATTGCAGGATCTTCTAGGATGTGCATCTTCGCACTGCAGGAGATTCCAGGATGTGGATCTGCACACTGCAGGAGTTTCCAGGATGTGGATCTTCACACTGCAGGAGGTTCCAGTATGTGGGTCTTACCACTGCAGGAGCTTTCAGGATGTATATCTTCACACTTCAGGAGTTTCAAAGTTTTAGATCCTCACTCTGCAGGTGATTCCAGGATGTGCATTTTCAAACTGCAGGAGTTTCCAGGATGTGGATCTTCACACTGAAGGAATTTCCAAGATGAGTATTTTCATATTGCACGATCTTCTAGGATGTAGATCTTCGCACTGCAGTTGTTTCCAGGATGTGGATCTGCAAACTGCAGGAATTTCCAGAATGAGGATTTTCACACTGCAGGAGTTTCCATGACGTGGATCTTTGCACTGCAGGCCTATCCACGATGTGAATCTGCACACTGCATAACTTTCCATTATATGGATCTTCACAGTACACGAGTTTTCAGGATGTGTATCTTCATTCTGCAGGACTTTCCAGGATGTGGATCTCTACACTGCAGGAGTTTCCAGGATGTGGATCTTCACACTGCAGGGGCTTTCAGGATGTAGATCTTAACACTTCAGGAGTTTCAAGGTGGTAGATCTTCACTCTGCAGGTGATTCCAGGATGTGCTTTTTCAAACTGCAGGAGGTTCCAGGATGTGGATCTACACACTGCAGGAGTGTCGAGTGTTTGGATCATCATTCTGCAGGAATTTCCGGATGTGGACTTTCACCTTGCAGAACCTTCCAGGATGTGCATCTTCACACTGCAGGAGTTTCCAAGATGAGGATTTTCATATTGCAGGATCTTCTGGGATGTGGATCTTCACACTGCAGGATCTTCCAGGATGAGATACTTCACACTGCAAGATCTTCCAGGATGTGGATCTGAACACTGCAGAAGTTCCCAAGATGCGGATCTTCACACTGCAGGGGATTCCAGTTTGTGGATCTGCACACTGCAGGATCTTTACACTGCAGGAAATTCCAGGATGTGTATACTCAAATTGCAGGAGTTTACAAGACGTAGATTTCACACTGCAGGAATTTCCAAGATTTGGATCTTCACACAGCAGGAGCTTCCAGGATGTGGATCTGCACACCGCAGGAGTTTCCAGGAAGTCGATCTTCAGACTGCAGGAATTACCAGGTTGCGGATCGTCAGATTGCAGGAGTTTCCAAGATGTGGATCTTCACACTGCAGGGGTTTCCAGGTTGTCAAGCTTCACACTACAGGAGTTTCCAGGACGTGAATCTTCACACTGGAGGAGCTTCCCAGATGTAGATCTTCATTCTACAGGATATTCCAGGATATACATCTTCAGACTGCTGGACTTGTCAGAAAATGAATCTTCAAACTGCAGTAGTTTCCAGGATGTCGATCTTTACACTTCAGAAGTTTCAAGGGTGTAGATCTTCCAAACTGCAGTTGTTTACAGGATGTGGATCTTCACAATGCAGGAGTTTCCAGGATGTGGATCTGCACACCGCAGTAGTTTCCAGGAAGTCAATCTTCGGACTGCAGGAGTTTCCAGGTTGTGGATCGTCAGATTGCAGGTGTTTCCAGGATGTGGATCTTCACACTGCAGGAGTTTCCAGGTTGTGGAGCTTCATACTACAGGAGTTTCCAGGTTGTGGAAATTCACACTGCAGGCGTTTCCAGGATGAATATCTTCACAATGAAGGAGTTTCCAAGACGTGAATCTTCACACTGGAGGAGCTTCCGGGATTCACGTCTTCATTCTACAGGAGTTTCCAGGATATACATCTTCAGATTGCTGGATTTTCAAAATATGAATTTTCAATCTGCAGTAGTTTCAAGGATGTCGAACTTTACACTTCAGATGTTTCAAGGATGTAGATCTTCCACAGTGCAGAAGTTTCCTGGATGTGGATCTGCACACTGCAGGAGTTTCCAGAATGTGGATCTTCTCACTGCAGAAGTTTCCAAGCTGTGGATCTTCACATTGCAGGAGTTTCCAGGTTGTGGATCTTCACACTGCAGGAGTTTCTAGCATGTGGATATTCATTCTGCAGTAAAATCAGGATGTGGATCTCCACCATGCAGGATCTCCCACGATGTGGATCTTCACACTGCTGGAGTTTGCAGGATGTGGTTCTTCAAAATGCAGTTGTTTCCAGGATGTGGATCTACACACTTCAGGAGTTTCCAGGACGTGGATCTTCAGACTGCAGGAGTTTCCAGCTTGTGGATCTTCACACTGCAGGAGTTTCCAAGATGTGGATCTTCACACTGCAGGAGTTTCCAGAATCTGGATCTTCACACTGCAGTAGTTTCCAAGATGAGGATTTTCATATTGCACGATCTTCTAGGATGTGGATCTTCGCACTGCAGGAGATTCCACGATATGGATCTGCACACTGCAGGAGGTTCCAGGATATGGATCTTTGCACTGCAGGACTTTCCACGATGTGAATCTGCACACTGCATCAGTCTCCAGTATACGGATCTTCACAGTACAGGAGCTTTCAGGATGTGGATCGTCATTCTGCCGGACTTCCCAGGATGTGGATCTTTAGACTGCAGGAGTTACCAGGATGAGGATCTTAAGACTGCAGTTGTTTCCAGGATGTGGATCTGCAAACTGCAGAAATTTCCAGGATGAGGATCTTTACATTGCAGGTCTTTACAGGAAGTGGATCTTCACACTGCAGGAGCTCCCAGGATGTGAATCTTCATATTTCAGGACTTAACATGACGCAGATTTCACACTGCATGAATTTCCAAGATGTGGATCTTCACACAGCAGGAATTTCCAGGATGTGGATCTGCACACCGCAAGAGTTTCCAGGAAGTCGATCTTCAGACTGCAGGAGTTTCCAGGTTGTGGATCATCAGATTGCAGGAGTTTCCAAGATATGGATCTTCACACTGCAGGAGTTTCCAGGTTGTGGATCTTCATACTAAAGTATTTTCCACGTTGTGGAACTTCACACTGCAGGAGTTTACAGGATGAGTATCTTCACACTACAGGAGTTTCCATGATGTGGATATTTGCACTGTAGTACTTTCCACGATATGAATCTGCACACTGCATAACTTTCCAGTATACGGATCTTCACAGTACAGGAGTTTTCAGGATGTGTATCTTCATTCTGCAGGACCTTCCATAATGTTGATCTTTACACTGCAGGTGTTTCCAGGATGTGGTTCTTCACACTGCAGGAGTTTCCAAGATGTCAAGCTTCACACTACAGGAGTTTCCAGGACATGAATCTTCACACTGGAGGAGCTTCCCGGTTGTAGATCTTCATTCTACAGGCGATTCCAGGATGTACATCTTCAGACTGCCAGACTTCTCAAAATATGAATCTTCAAACTGCAGTAGTTTCCAGGAAGTTGAACTATACACTTCAGAAGTTTCAAGGATGTAGATCATCCACACTGCAGTTGTTTCCAGGATGTGGATCTTCACATTGCAGGAGTTTCCAAGATGTGGATTTTCTCACTGCAGAAGTTTCCAAGATGTGCATCTTCACATTGCAGGAGTTTCCATTATGTGGATCTTCACACTGCAGAAGTTTCTAGCATGTGGATGTTCATTCTGCAGGAATTTCAGGATGTGGATCTTCACCATACACGATCTCCCACGATGTCAATCTTCACACTGCTGGAGTTTCCAGGATGTGGATCTTCAAAATGCAGGTGTTTCCAGGAAGGGGATCTTGCACTGCAGGAGGTTCCAGGATGTGGATCTTCAGACTGCAGGAGTTTCAGCTTGTGGATCTTCACACTGCAGGAGTTTCCAAGATGTGGAACGTCACACTGCAGGAGTTTCCAGGATGTAGATTTTCACACTGTAGAAGTTTCCAATATAGGATATTCATATTGCAGGATCTTCTAGGATGTGCATCTTCGCACTGCAGGAGATTCCAGGATGTGGATCTGCACACTGCAGGAGTTTCCAGGATGTGGATCTTCACACTGCAGGAGGTTCCAGTATGTGGATATTACCACTGCAGGAGCTTTCAGGATGTAGATCTTCACACTTCAGGAGTTTCAAAGTTTTAGATCCTCACTCTGCAGGTGATTCCAGGATGTGCATTTTCAAACTGCAGGAGTTTCCAGGATGTGGATCTTCACACTGAAGGAATATCCAAGATGAGTATTTTCATATTGCACGATCTTCTAGGAGGTAGATCTTCGCACTGGAGTTGTTTCCAGGATGTGGATCTTCACACTGCAGCGGCTTTCAGGATGTAGATCTTAACACTTCAGGAGTTTCAAGGTGGTAGATCTTCACTCTGCAGGTGATTCCAGGATGTGCTTTTTCAAACTGCAGGAGGTTCCAGGATGTGGATCTACACACTGCAGGAGTGTCGAGTGTTTGGATCATCATTCTGCAGGAATTTCCGGATGTGGATTTTCACCTTGCAGAACCTTCCAGGATGTGCATCTTCACACTGCAGGAGTTTCCAAGATGAGGATTTTCATATTGCAGGATCTTCTAGGATGTGGATCTTCACACTGCAGGATCTTCCAGGATGAGATACTTCACACTGCAAGATCTTCCAGGATGTGGATCTGAACACTGCAGAAGTTCCCAAGATGCGGATCTTCACACTGCAGGGGATTCCAGTTTGTGGATCTGCACACTGCAGGATCTTTACACTGCAGGAAATTCCAGGATGTGTATACTCAAATTGCAGGAGTTTACAAGACGTAGATTTCACACTGCAGGAATTTCCAAGATTTGGATCTTCACACAGCAGGAGCTTCCAGGATGTGGATCTGCACACCGCAGGAGTTTCCAGGAAGTCGATCTTCAGACTGCAGGAGTTACCAGGTTGTGGATCGTCAGATTGCAGGAGTTTCCAAGATGTGGATCTTCACACCGCAGGGGTTTCCAGGTTGTCAAGCTTCACACTACAGGAGTTTCCAGGACGTGAATCTTCACACTGGAGGAGCTTCCCAGATGTAGATCTTCATTCTACAGGATATTCCATTATATACATCTTCAGACTGCTGGACTTGTCAGAAAATGAATCTTCAAACTGCAGTAGTTTCCAGGATGTCGATCTTTACACTTCAGAAGTTTCAAGAATGTAGATCTTCCAAACTGCAGTTGTTTCCAGGATGTGGATCTTCACAATGCAGGAGTTTCCAGGATGTGGATTTGCACACCGCAGTAGTTTCCAGGAAGTCAATCTTCGGACTGCAGGTGTTTCCAGGTTGTGGATCGTCAGATTGCAGGTGTTTCCAGGATGTGGATCTTCACACTGCAGGAGTTTCCAGGTTGTGGAGCTTCATACTACAGGAGTTTCCAGGTTGTGGAAATTCACACTGCAGGCGTTTCCAGGATGAATATCTTCACACTGAAGGAGTTTCCAAGACGTGAATCTTCACACTGGAGGAGCTTCCGGGATGCACGTCTTCATTCTACAGGAGTTTCCAGGATATACATCTTCAGATTGCTGGACTTTTCAAAATATGAATCTTCAATCTGCAGTAGTTTCAAGGATGTCGAACTTTACACTTCAGATGTTTCAAGGATGTAGATCTTCCACAGTACAGTTGTTTCCTGGATGTGGATCTGCACACTGCAGGAGTTTCCAGAATGTGGATCTTCTCACTGCAGAAGTTTCCAAGCTGTGGATCTTCACATTGCAGGAGTTTCCAGGTTGTGGATCTTCACACTGCAGGAGTTTCGAGCATGTGGATATTCATTCTGCAGTAAAATCAGGATGTGGATCTTCACCATGCAGGATCTCCCACGATGTGGATCTTCACACTGCTGGAGTTTGCAGGATGTGGTTCTTCAAAATGCAGTTGTTTCCAGGATGTGGATCTACACACTTCAGGAGTTTCCAGGACGTGGATCTTCAGACTGCAGGAGTTTCCAGCTTGTGGATCTTCACACTGCAGGAGTTTCCAAGATGTGGATCTTCACACTGCAGGAGTTTCCAGAATCTGGATCTTCACACTGCAGTAGTTTCCAAGATGAGGATTTTCATATTGCACGATCTTCTAGGATGTGCTTCTTCGCACTGCAGGAGATTCCAGGATATGGATCTGCACACTGCAGGAGGTTCCAGGATGTGGATCTTTGCACTGCAGGACTTTCCACGATGTGAATCTGCACACTGCATAAGTCTCCAGTATACGGATCTTCACAGTACAGGAGCTTTCAGGATGTGGATCTTCATTCTGCCGGACTTCCCAGGATGTGGATCTTTAGACTGCAGGAGTTAGCAGGATGAGGATCTTAAGACTGCAGTTGTTTCCAGGATGTGGATCAGCAAACTGCAGGAATTTCCAGGATGAGTATCTTTACATTGCAGGTCTTTACAGGAAGTGGATCTTCACACTGCAGGAACTCCCAGGATGTGAATCTTCATATTTCTGGACTTAACATGATGTAGATTTCACACTGCATGAATTTCCAAGATGTGGATCTTCACACAGCAGGAATTTCCAGGATGTGGATCTGCACACCGCAAGAGTTTCCAGGAAGTCGATCTTCAGACTGCAGGAGTTTCCAGGTTGTGGATCATCAGATTGCAGGAGTTTCCAAGATATGGATCTTCACACTGCAGGAATTTCCAGGTTGTGGATCTTCATACTAAAGTATTTTCCACGTTGTGGAACTTCACACTGCAGGAGTTTACAGGATGAGTATCTTCACACTACAGGAGTTTCCATGATGTGGATATTTGCACTGTAGGACTTTCCACGATATGAATCTGCACACTGCATAACTTTCCAGTATATGATCTTCACAGTACAGGAGTTTTCAGGATGTGTATCTTCATTCTGCAAAACCTTCCATAATGTTGATATTTACACTGCAGGTGTTTCCAGGATATGGTTCTTCACACTACAGGAGTTTCCAGGACATGAATCTTCACACTGGATGAGCTTCCCGGATGTAGATCTTCATTCTACAGGAGATTCCAGGATGTACATCTTCAGACTGCCGGACTTCTCAAAATATGAATCTTCAAAATGCAGTAGTTTCCAGGATGTCGAACTTTACACTTCAGAAGTTTCAAGGATGTAGATCATCCACACTGCAGTTGTTTCCAGGATGTGGATCTTCACATTGCAGGAGTTTCCAAGATGTGCATCTTCTCACTGCAGAAGTTTCCAAGATGTGCATCTTCACATTGCAGGAGTTTCTAGCATGTGGATGTTCATTCTGCAGGAATTTCAGGATGTGGATCTTCACCATACACGATCTCCCACGATGTCAATCTTCACACTGCTGGAGTTTCCAGGATGTGGATCATCAAAATGCAGGTGTTTCCAGGAAGTGGATCTTCGCACTGCAGGAGGTTCCAGGAAGTGGATCTTCAGACTGCAGGAGTTTCAGCTTGTGGATCTTCACACTGCAGGAGTTTCCAAGACGTGGATCGTCACACTGCAGGAGTTTCCAGGATGTAGATTTTCACACTGTAGAAGTTTCCAAGATAGGATATTCATATTGCAGGATCTTCTACGATGTGCATCTTCGCACTGCAGGTATTCCAGGATGTGGATCTGCACACTGCAGGAGTTTCCAGGATGTGGATCTTCACACTGCAGGAGGTTCCAGTATGCGGATCTTACCACTGCAGGAGCTTTCAGGATGTAGATCTTCACACTTCAGGAGTTTCAAAGTTTTAGATCCTCACTCTGCAGGTGATTCCAGGATGTGCATTTTCAAACTGCAGGAGTTTCCAGGATGTGGATCTTCACACTGAAGGAATTTCCAAGATGAGTATTTTCATATTTCACGATCTTCTAGGAGGTAGATCTTCGCACTGCAGTTGTTTCCAGGATGTGGATCTGCAAACTGCAGGAATTTCCAGAATGAGGATTTTCACACTGCAGGAGTTTCCATGACGTGGATCTTTGCACTGCAGGCCTTTCCACGATGTGAATCTGCACACTGCATAACTTTCCATTATATGGATCTTCACAGTACACGAGTTTTCAGGATGTGTATCTTCATTCTGCAGGACTTTCCAGGATGTGGATCTCTACACTGCAGGAGTTTCCAGGATGTGGATCTTCACACTGCAGGGGCTTTCAGGATGTAGATCTTAACACTTCAGGAGTTTCAAGGTGGTAGATCTTCACTCTGCAGGTGATTCCAGGATGTGCTTTTTCAAACTGCAGGAGGTTCCAGGATGTGGATCTACACACTGCAGGAGTGTCGAGTGTTTGGATCATCATTCTGCAGGAATTTCCGGATGTGGACTTTCACCTTGCAGGACCTTCCAGGATGTGCATCTTCACACTGCAGGAGTTTCCAAGATGAGGATTTTCATATTGCAGGATCTTCTAGGATGTGGATCTTCACACTGCAGGATCTTCCAGGATGAGATACTTCACACTGCAAGATCTTCCAGGATGTGGATCTGAACACTGCAGAAGTTCCCAAGATGCAGATCTTCACACTGCAGGGGATTCCAGTTTGTGGATCTGCACACTGCAGGTTCTTTACACTGCAGGAGATTCCAGGATGTGTATACTCAAATTGCAGGAGTTTACAAGACGTAGATTTCACACTGCAGGAATTTCCAAGATTTGGATCTTCACACAGCAGGAGCTTCCAGGATGTGGATCTGCACACCGCAGGAGTTTCCAGGAAGTCGATCTTCAGACTGCAGGAGTTACCAGGTTGCGGATCGTCAGATTGCAGGAGTTTCCAAGATGTGGATCTTCACACCGCAGGGGTTTCCAGGTTGTCAAGCTTCACACTACAGGAGTTTCCAGGACGTGAATCTTCACACTGGAGGAGCTTCCCAGATGTAGATCTTCATTCTACAGGATATTCCAGGATATACATCTTCAGACTGCTGGACTTGTCAGAAAATGAATCTTCAAACTGCAGTAGTTTCCAGGATGTCGATCTTTACACTTCAGAAGTTTCAAGATGTAGATCTTCCAAACTGCAGTTGTTTCCAGGATGTGGATCTTCACAATGCAGGAGTTTCCAGGATGTGGATTTGCACACCGCAGTAGTTTCCAGGAAGTCAATCTTCGGACTGCAGGAGTTTCCAGGTTGTGGATCGTCAGATTGCAGGTGTTTCCAGGATGTGGATCTTCACACTGAAGGAGTTTCCAGGTTGTGGAGCTTCATACTACAGGAGTTTCCAGGTTGTGGAAATTCACACTGCAGGCGTTTCCAGGATGAATATCTTCACACTGAAGGAGTTTCCAAGACGTGAATCTTCACACTGGAGGAGCTTCCGGGATGCACGTCTTCATTCTACAGGAGTTTCCAGGATATACATCTTCAGATTGCTGGACTTTTCAAAATATGAATCTTCAATCTGCAGTAGTTTCAAGGATGTCGAACTTTACACTTCAGATGTTTCAAGGATGTAGATCTTCCACAGTGCAGTTGTTTCCTGGATGTGGATCTGCACACTGCAGGAGTTTCCAGAATGTGGATCTTCTCACTGCAGAAGTTTCCAAGCTGTGGATCTTCACATTGCAGGAGTTTCCAGGTTGTGGATCTTCACACTGCAGGAGTTTCTGAGCATGTGGATATTCATTCTGCAGTAAAATCAGGATGTGGATCTCACCATGCAGGATCTCCCACGATGTGGATCTTCACACTGCTGGAGTTTGCAGGATGTGGTTCTTCAAAATGCAGTTGTTTCCAGGATGTGGATCTACACACTTCAGGAGTTTCCAGGACGTGGATCTTCAGACTGCAGGAGTTTCCAGCTTGTGGATCTTCACACTGCAGGAGTTTCCAAGATGTGGATCTTCACACTGCAGGAGTTTCCAGAATCTGGATCTTCACACTGCAGTAGTTTCCAAGATGAGGATTTTCATATTGCACGATCTTCTAGGATGTGGATCTTCGCACTGCAGGAGATTCCACGATATGGATCTGCACACTGCAGGAGGTTCCAGGATGTGGATCTTTGCACTGCAGGACTTTCCACGATGTGAATCTGCACACTGCATAAGTCTCCAGTATACGGATCTTCACAGTACAGGAGCTTTCAGGATGTGGATCTTCATTCTGCCGGACTTCCCAGGATGTGGATCTTTAGACTGCAGGAGTTACCAGGATGAGGATCTTAAGACTGCAGTTGTTTCCAGGATGTGGATCTGCAAACTGCAGGAATTTCCAGGATGAGGATCTTTACATTGCAGGTCTTTACAGGAAGTGGATCTTCACACTGCAGGAACTCCCAGGATGTGAATCTTCATATTTCAGGACTTAACATGATGTAGATTTCACACTGCATGAATTTCCAAGATGTGGATCTTCACACAGCAGGAATTTCCAGGATGTGGATCTGCACACCGCAAGAGTTTCCAGGAAGTCGCTCTTCAGACTGCAGGAGTTTCCAGGTTTTGGATCATCAGATTGCAGGAGTTTCCAAGATATGGATCTTCACACTGCAGGAGTTTCCAGGTTGTGGATCTTCATACTAAAGTATTTTCCACGTTGTGGAACTTCACACTGCAGGAGTTTACAGGATGAGTATCTTCACACTGCAGGAGTTTCCATGATGTGGATATTTGCACTGTAGGACTTTCCACGATATGAATCTGCACACTGCATAACTTTCCAGTATACGGATCTTCACAGTACAGGAGTTTTCAGGATGTGTATCTTCATTCTGCAAGACCTTCCATAATGTTGATCTTTACACTGCAGGTGTTTCCAGGATGTGGTTCTTAACACTGCAGGAGTTTCCAAGATGTCAAGCTTCACACTACAGGAGTTTCCAGGACATGAATCTTCACACTGGAGGAGCTTCCCGGATGTAGATCTTCATTCTACAGGAGATTCCAGGATGTACATCTTCAGACTGCCGGACTTCTCAAAATATGAATCTTCAAACTGCAGTAGTTTCCAGGATGTCGAACTTTACACTTCAGAAGTTTCAAGGATGTAGATCATCCACACTGCAGTTGTTTCCAGGATGTGGATCTTCACATTGCAGGAGTTTCCAAGATGTGGATCTTCTCACTGCAGAAGTTTCCAAGATGTGCATCTTCACATTGCAGGAGTTTCTAGCATGTGGATGTTCATTCAACAGGAATTTCAGGATGTGGATCTTCACCATACACGATCTCCCACGATGTCAATCTTCACACTGCTGGAGTTTCCAGGATGTGGATCTTCAAAATGCAGGTGTTTCCAGGAAGTGGATCTTCGCACTGCAGGAGGTTCCAGGAAGTGGATCTTCAGACTGCAGGAGTTTCAGCTTGTGGATCTTCACACTGCAGGAGTTTCCAAGACGTGGATCGTCACACTGCAGGAGTTTCCAGGATGTAGATTTTCACACTGTAGAAGTTTCCAAGATAGGATATTCATATTGCAGGATCTTCTACGATGTGCATCTTCGCACTGCAGGTATTCCAGGATGTGGATCTGCACACTGCAGGAGTTTCCAGGATGTGGATCTTCACACTGCAGGAGGTTCCAGTATGCGGATCTTACCACTGCAGGAGCTTTCAGGATGTAGATCTTCACACTTCAGGAGTTTCAAAGTTTTAGATCCTCACTCTGCAGGTGATTCCAGGATGTGCATTTTCAAACTGCAGGAGTTTCCAGGATGTGGATCTTCACACTGAAGGAATTTCCAAGATGAGTATTTTCATATTTCACGATCTTCTAGGAGGTAGATCTTCGCACTGCAGTTGTTTCCAGGATGTGGATCTGCAAACTGCAGGAATTTCCAGAATGAGGATTTTCACACTGCAGGAGTTTCCATGACGTGGATCTTTGCACTGCAGGCCTTTCCACGATGTGAATCTGCACACTGCATAACTTTCCATTATATGGATCTTCACAGTACACGAGTTTTCAGGATGTGTATCTTCATTCTGCAGGACTTTCCAGGATGTGGATCTCTACACTGCAGGAGTTTCCAGGATGTGGATCTTCACACTGCAGGGGCTTTCAGGATGTAGATCTTAACACTTCAGGAGTTTCAAGGTGGTAGATCTTCACTCTGCAGGTGATTCCAGGATGTGCTTTTTCAAACTGCAGGAGGTTCCAGGATGTGGATCTACACACTGCAGGAGTGTCGAGTGTTTGGATCATCATTCTGCAGGAATTTCCGGATGTGGATTTTCACCTTGCAGGACCTTCCAGGATGTGCATCTTCACACTGCAGGAGTTTCCAAGATGAGGATTTTCATATTGCAGGATCTTCTAGGATGTGGATCTTCACACTGCAGGATCTTCCAGGATGAGATACTTCACACTGCAAGATCTTCCAGGATGTGGATCTGAACACTGCAGAAGTTCCCAAGATGCAGATCTTCACACTGCAGGGGATTCCAGTTTGTGGATCTGCACACTGCAGGATCTTTACACTGCAGGAGATTCCAGGATGTGTATACTCAAATTGCAGGAGTTTACAAGACGTAGATTTCACACTGCAGGAATTTCCAAGATTTGGATCTTCACACAGCAGGAGCTTCCAGGATGTGGATCTGCACACCGCAGGAGTTTCCAGGAAGTCGATCTTCAGACTGCAGGAGTTACCAGGTTGCGGATCGTCAGATTGCAGGAGTTTCCAAGATGTGGATCTTCACACCGCAGGGGTTTCCAGGTTGTCAAGCTTCACACTACAGGAGTTTCCAGGACGTGAATCTTCACACTGGAGGAGCTTCCCAGATGTAGATCTTCATTCTACAGGATATTCCAGGATATACATCTTCAGACTGCTGGACTTGTCAGAAAATGAATCTTCAAACTGCAGTAGTTTCCAGGATGTCGATCTTTACACTTCAGAAGTTTCAAGAATGTAGATCTTCCAAACTGCAGTTGTTTCCAGGATGTGGATCTTCACAATGCAGGAGTTTCCAGGATGTGGATTTGCACACCGCAGTAGTTTCCAGGAAGTCAATCTTCGGACTGCAGGAGTTTCCAGGTTGTGGATCGTCAGATTGCAGGTGTTTCCAGGATGTGGATCTTCACACTGAAGGAGTTTCCAGGTTGTGGAGCTTCATACTACAGGAGTTTCCAGGTTGTGGAAATTCACACTGCAGGCGTTTCCAGGATGAATATCTTCACACTGAAGGAGTTTCCAAGACGTGAATCTTCACACTGGAGGAGCTTCCGGGATGCACGTCTTCATTCTACAGGAGTTTCCAGGATATACATCTTCAGATTGCTGGACTTTTCAAAATATGAATCTTCAATCTGCAGTAGTTTCAAGGATGTCGAACTTTACACTTCAGATGTTTCAAGGATGTAGATCTTCCACAGTGCAGTTGTTTCCTGGATGTGGATCTGCACACTGCAGGAGTTTCCAGAATGTGGATCTTCTCACTGCAGAAGTTTCCAAGCTGTGGATCTTCACATTGCAGGAGTTTCCAGGTTGTGGATCTTCACACTGCAGGAGTTTCGAGCATGTGGATATTCATTCTGCAGTAAAATCAGGATGTGGATCTTCACCATGCAGGATCTCCCACGATGTGGATCTTCACACTGCTGGAGTTTGCAGGATGTGGTTCTTCAAAATGCAGTTGTTTCCAGGATGTGGATCTACACACTTCAGGAGTTTCCAGGACGTGGATCTTCAGACTGCAGGAGTTTCCAGCTTGTGGATCTTCACACTGCAGGAGTTTCCAAGATGTGGATCTTCACACTGCAGGAGTTTCCAGAATCTGGATCTTCACACTGCAGTAGTTTCCATGATGAGTATTTTCATATTGCACGATCTTCTAGGATGTGATCTTCGCACTGCAGGAGATTCCAGGATATGGATCTGCACATTGCAGGAGGTTCCAGGCTGTGGATCTTTGCACTGCAGGACTTTCCACGATGTGAATCTGCACACTGCATAAGTCTCCAGTATACGGATCTTCACAGTACAGGAGCTTTCAGGATGTGGATCTTCATTCTGCCGGACTTCCCAGGATGTGGATCTTTAGACTGCAGGAGTTAGCAGGATGAGGATCTTAAGACTGCAGTTGTTTCCAGGATGTGGATCTGCAAACTGCAGGAATTTCCAGGATGAGTATCTTTACATTGCAGGTCTTTACAGGAAGTGGATCTTCACACTGCAGGAACTCCCAGGATGTGAATCTTCATATTTCTGGACTTAACATGACGTAGATTTCACACTGCATGAATTTCCAAGATGTGGATCTTCACACAGCAGGAATTTCCAGGATGTGGATCTGCACACCGCAAGAGTTTCCAGGAAGTCGCTCTTCAGACTGCAGGAGTTTCCAGGTTTTGGATCATCAGATTGCAGGAGTTTCCAAGATATGGATCTTCACACTGCAGGAGTTTCCAGGTTGTGGATCTTCATACTAAAGTATTTTCCACGTTGTGGAACTTCACACTGCAGGAGTTTACAGGATGAGTATCTTCACACTACAGGAGTTTCCATGATGTGGATATTTGCACTGTAGGACTTTCCACGATATGAATCTGCACACTGCATAACTTTCCAGTATACGGATCTTCACAGTACAGGAGTTTTCAGGATGTGTATCTTCATTCTGCAAAACCTTCCATAATGTTGATCTTTACACTGCAGGTGTTTCCAGGATATGGTTCTTAACACTGCAGGAGTTTCCAAGATGTCAAGCTTCACACTACAGGAGTTTCCAGGACATGAATCTTCACACTGGAGGAGCTTCCCGGATGTAGATCTTCATTCTACAGGAGATTCCAGGATGTACATCTTCAGACTGCCGGACTTCTCAAAATATGAATCTTCAAACTGCAGTAGTTTCCAGGATGTCGAACTTTACACTTCAGAAGTTTCAAGGATGTAGATCATCCACACTGCAGTTGTTTCCAGGATGTGGATCTTCACATTGCAGGAGTTTCCAAGATGTGCATCTTCTCACTGCAGAAGTTTCCAAGATGTGCATCTTCACATTGCAGGAGTTTCTAGCTTGTGGATGTTCATTCAGCAGGAATTTCAGGATGTGGATCTTCACCATACACGATCTCCCACGATGTCAGTCTTCACACTGCTGGAGTTTCCAGGATGTGGATCTTCAAAATGCAGGTGTTTCCAGGAAGTGGATCTTCGCACTGCAGGAGGTTCCAGGAAGTGGATCTTCAGACTGCAGGAGTTTCAGCTTGTGGATCTTCACACTGCAGGAGTTTCCAAGACGTGGATCGTCACACTGCAGGAGTTTCCAGGATGTAGATTTTCACACTGTAGAAGTTTCCAAGATAGGATATTCATATTGCAGGATCTTCTAGGATGTGCATCTTCGCACTGCAGGTATTCCAGGATGTGGATCTGCACACTGCAGGAGTTTCCAGGATGTGGATCTTCACACTGCAGGAGGTTCCAGTATGCAGGATCTTACCACTGCAGGAGCTTTCAGGATGTAGATCTTCACACTTCAGGAGTTTCAAAGTTTTAGATCCTCACTCTGCAGGTGATTCCAGGATGTGCATTTTCAAACTGCAGGAGTTTCCAGGATGTGGATCTTCACACTGAAGGAATTTCCAAGATGAGTATTTTCATATTTCACGATCTTCTAGGAGGTAGATCTTCGCACTGCAGTTGTTTCCAGGATGTGGATCTGCAAACTGCAGGAATTTCCAGAATGAGGATTTTCACACTGCAGGAGTTTCCATGACGTGGATCTTTGCACTGCAGGCCTTTCCACGATGTGAATCTGCACACTGCATAACTTTCCATTATATGGATCTTCACAGTACACGAGTTTTCAGGATGTGTATCTTCATTCTGCAGGACTTTCCAGGATGTGGATCTCTACACTGCAGGAGTTTCCAGGATGTGGATCTTCACACTGCAGGGGCTTTCAGGATGTAGATCTTAACACTTCAGGAGTTTCAAGGTGGTAGATCTTCACTCTGCAGGTGATTCCAGGATGTGCTTTTTCAAACTGCAGGAGGTTCCAGGATGTGGATCTACACACTGCAGGAGTGTCGAGTGTTTGGATCATCATTCTGCAGGAATTTCCGGATGTGGATTTTCACCTTGCAGAACCTTCCAGGATGTGCATCTTCACACTGCAGGAGTTTCCAAGATGAGGATTTTCATATTGCAGGATCTTCTAGGATGTGGATCTTCACACTGCAGGATCTTCCAGGATGAGATACTTCACACTGCAAGATCTTCCAGGATGTGGATCTGAACACTGCAGAAGTTCCCAAGATGCGGATCTTCACACTGCAGGGGATTCCAGTTTGTGGATCTGCACACTGCAGGATCTTTACACTGCAGGAGATTCCAGGATGTGTATACTCAAATTGCAGGAGTTTACAAGACGTAGATTTCACACTGCAGGAATTTCCAAGATTTGGATCTTCACACAGCAGGAGCTTCCAGGATGTGGATCTGCACACCGCAGGAGTTTCCAGGAAGTCGATCTTCAGACTGCAGGAGTTACCAGGTTGCGGATCGTCAGATTGCAGGAGTTTCCAAGATGTGGATCTTCACACCGCAGGGGTTTCCACGTTGTCAAGCTTCACACTACAGGAGTTTCCAGGACGTGAATCTTCACACTGGAGGAGCTTCCCAGATGTAGATCTTCATTCTACAGGATATTCCAGGATATACATCTTCAGACTGCTGGACTTGTCAGAAAATGAATCTTCAAACTGCAGTAGTTTCCAGGATGTCGATCTTTACACTTCAGAAGTTTCAAGAATGTAGATCTTCCAAACTGCAGTTGTTTCCAGGATGTGGATCTTCACAATGCAGGAGTTTCCAGGATGTGGATTTGCACACCGCAGTAGTTTCCAGGAAGTCAATCTTCGGACTGCAGGAGTTTCCAGGTTGTGGATCGTCAGATTGCAGGTGTTTCCAGGATGTGGATCTTCACACTGAAGGAGTTTCCAGGTTGTGGAGCTTCATACTACAGGAGTTTCCAGGTTGTGGAAATTCACACTGCAGGCGTTTCCAGGATGAATATCTTCACACTGAAGGAGTTTCCAAGACGTGAATCTTCACACTGGAGGAGCTTCCGGGATGCACGTCTTCATTCTACAGGAGTTTCCAGGATATACATCTTCAGATTGCTGGACTTTTCAAAATATGAATCTTCAATCTGCAGTAGTTTCAAGGATGTCGAACTTTACACTTCAGATGTTTCAAGGATGTAGATCTTCCACAGTGCAGTTGTTTCCTGGATGTGGATCTGCACACTGCAGGAGTTTCCAGAATGTGGATCTTCTCACTGCAGAAGTTTCCAAGCTGTGGATCTTCACATTGCAGGAGTTTCCAGGTTGTGGATCTTCACACTGCAGGAGTTTCGAGCATGTGGATATTCATTCTGCAGTAAAATCAGGATGTGGATCTTCACCATGCAGGATCTCCCACGATGTGGATCTTCACACTGCTGGAGTTTGCAGGATGTGGTTCTTCAAAATGCAGTTGTTTCCAGGATGTGGATCTACACACTTCAGGAGTTTCCAGGACGTGGATCTTCAGACTGCAGGAGTTTCCAGCTTGTGGATCTTCACACTGCAGGAGTTTCCAAGATGTGGATCTTCACACTGCAGGAGTTTCCAGAATCTGGATCTTCACACTGCAGTAGTTTCCAAGATGAGGATTTTCATATTGCACGATCTTCTAGGATGTGGATCTTCGCACTGCAGGAGATTCCAGGATATGGATCTGCACACTGCAGGAGGTTCCAGGATGTGGATCTTTGCACTGCAGGACTTTCCACGATGTGAATCTGCACACTGCATAAGTCTCCAGTATACGGATCTTCACAGTACAGGAGCTTTCAGGATGTGGATCTTCATTCTGCCGGACTTCCCAGGATGTGGATCTTTAGACTGCAGGAGTTACCAGGATGAGGATCTTAAGACTGCAGTTGTTTCCAGGATGTGGATCTGCAAACTGCAGGAATTTCCAGGATGAGGATCTTTACATTGCAGGTCTTTACAGGAAGTGGATCTTCACACTGCAGGAACTCCCAGGATGTGAATCTTCATATTTCAGGACTTAACATGATGTAGATTTCACACTGCATGAATTTCCAAGATGTGGATCTTCACACAGCAGGAATTTCCAGGATGTGGATCTGCACACCGCAAGAGTTTCCAGGAAGTCGCTCTTCAGACTGCAGGAGTTTCCAGGTTTTGGATCATCAGATTGCAGGAGTTTCCAAGATATGGATCTTCACACTGCAGGAGTTTCCAGGTTGTGGATCTTCATACTAAAGTATTTTCCACGTTGTGGAACTTCACACTGCAGGAGTTTACAGGATGAGTATCTTCACACTGCAGGAGATCCATGATGTGGATATTTGCACTGTAGGACTTTCCACGATATGAATCTGCACACTGCATAACTTTCCAGTATACGGATCTTCACAGTACAGGAGTTTTCAGGATGTGTATCTTCATTCTGCAAAACCTTCCATAATGTTGATCTTTACACTGCAGGTGTTTCCAGGATATGGTTCTTAACACTGCAGGAGTTTCCAAGATGTCAAGCTTCACACTACAGGAGTTTCCAGGACATGAATCTTCACACTGGAGGAGCTTCCCGGATGTAGATCTTCATTCTACAGGAGATTCCAGGATGTACATCTTCAGACTGCCGGACTTCTCAAAATATGAATCTTCAAACTGCAGTAGTTTCCAGGATGTCGAACTTTACACTTCAGAAGTTTCAAGGATGTAGATCATCCACACTGCAGTTGTTTCCAGGATGTGGATCTTCACATTGCAGGAGTTTCCAAGATGTGGATCTTCTCACTGCAGAAGTTTCCAAGATGTGCATCTTCACATTGCAGGAGTTTCTAGCTTGTGGATGTTCATTCAACAGGAATTTCAGGATGTGGATCTTCACCATACACGATCTCCCACGATGTCAGTCTTCACACTGCTGGAGTTTCCAGGATGTGGATCTTCAAAATGCAGGTGTTTCCAGGAAGTGGATCTTCGCACTGCAGGAGGTTCCAGGAAGTGGATCTTCAGACTGCAGGAGTTTCAGCTTGTGGATCTTCACACTGCAGGAGTTTCCAAGACGTGGATCGTCACACTGCAGGAGTTTCCAGGATGTAGATTTTCACACTGTAGAAGTTTCCAAGATAGGATATTCATATTGCAGGATCTTCTAGGATGTGCATCTTCGCACTGCAGGAGATTCCAGGATGTGGATCTGCACACTGCAGGAGTTTCCAGGATGTGGATCTTCACACTGCAGGAGGTTCCAGTATGCAGATCTTACCACTGCAGGAGCTTTCAGGATGTAGATCTTCACACTTCAGGAGTTTCAAAGTTTTAGATCCTCACTCTGCAGGTGATTCCAGGATGTGCATTTTCAAACTGCAGGAGTTTCCAGGATGTGGATCTTCACACTGAAGGAATTTCCAAGATGAGTATTTTCATATTGCACGATCTTCTAGGAGGTAGATCTTCGCACTGCAGTTGTTTCCAGGATGTGGATCTGCAAACTGCAGGAATTTCCAGAATGAGGATTTTCACACTGCAGGAGTTTCCATGACGTGGATCTTTGCACTGCAGGCCTTTCCACGATGTGAATCTGCACACTGCATAACTTTCCATTATATGGATCTTCACAGTACACGAGTTTTCAGGATGTGTATCTTCATTCTGCAGGACTTTCCAGGATGTGGATCTCTACACTGCAGGAGTTTCCAGGATGTGGATCTTCACACTGCAGGGGCTTTCAGGATGTAGATCTTAACACTTCAGGAGTTTCAAGGTGGTAGATCTTCACTCTGCAGGTGATTCCAGGATGTGCTTTTTCAAACTGCAGGAGGTTCCAGGATGTGGATCTACACACTGCAGGAGTGTCGAGTGTTTGGATCATCATTCTGCAGGAATTTCCGGATGTGGATTTTCACCTTGCAGGATTTCCAGGATGTGCATCTTCACACTGCAGGAGTTTCCAAGATGAGGATTTTCATATTGCAGGATCTTCTAGGATGTGGATCTTCACACTGCAGGATCTTCCAGGATGAGATACTTCACACTGCAAGATCTTCCAGGATGTGGATCTGAACACTGCAGAAGTTCCCAAGATGCGGATCTTCACACTGCAGGGGATTCCAGTTTGTGGATCTGCACACTGCAGGATCTTTACACTGCAGGAGATTCCAGGATGTGTATACTCAAATTGCAGGAGTTTACAAGACGTAGATTTCACACTGCAGGAATTTCCAAGATTTGGATCTTCACACAGCAGGAGCTTCCAGGATGTGGATCTGCACACCGCAGGAGTTTCCAGGAAGTCTATCTTCAGACTGCAGGAGTTACCAGGTTGCGGATCGTCAGATTGCAGGAGTTTCCAAGATGTGGATCTTCACACTGCAGGGGTTTCCAGGTTGTCAAGCTTCACACTACAGGAGTTTCCAGGATGTGAATCTTCACACTGGAGGAGCTTCCCGGATGTAGATCTTCATTCTACAGGATATTCCAGGATATACATCTTCAGACTGCTGGACTTGTCAGAAAATGAATCTTCAAACTGCAGTAGTTTCCAGGATGTCGATCTTTACACTTCAGAAGTTTCAAGAATGTAGATCTTCCAAACTGCAGTTGTTTCCAGGATGTGGATCTTCACAATGCAGGAGTTTCCAGGATGTGGATCTGCACACAGCAGTAGTTTCCAGGAAGTCAATCTTCGGACTGCAGGAGTTTCCAGGTTGTGGATCGTCAGATTGCAGGTGTTTCCAGGATGTGGATCTTCACACTGCAGGAGTTTCCAGGTTGTGGAGCTTCATACTACAGGAGTTTCCAGGTTGTGGAAATTCACACTGCAGGCGTTTCCAGGATGAATACCTTCACACTGAAGGAGTTTCCAAGACGTGAATCTTCACACTGGAGGAGCTTCCGGGATGCACGTCTTCATTCTACAGGCGTTTCCAGGATATACATCTTCAGATTGCTGGACTTTTCAAAATATGAATCTTCAAACTGCAGTAGTTTCAAGGATGTCGAACTTTACACTTCAGATGTTTCAAGGATGTAGATCTTCCACACTGCAGTTGTATCCTGGATGTGGATCTTCACACTGCAGGAGTTTCCAGGATGTGGATCTTCTCAACTGCAGAAGTTTCCAAGATGTGGATCTTCACACTGCAGGAGTTTCCAAGATGTGGATCGTCACACTGCAGGAGCTTCCAGGATGTAGATTTTCACACTGTAGAAGTTTCCAAGATAGGATATTCATATTGCAGGATCTTCTAGGATGTGCATCTTCGCACTGCAGGAGATTCCAGGATGTGGATCTGCACACTGCACGAGTTTCCAGGATGTGGATCTTCACACGGCAGGAGGTTCCAGTATGTGGATCTTACCACTGCAGGAGCTTTCAGGATGTAGATCTTCACACTTCAGGTGTTTCAAAGTTTTAGATCCTCACTCTGCAGGTGATTCCAGGATGTGCATTTTCAAACTGCAGGAGTTTCCAGGATGTGGATCTTCAAACTGAAGGAATTTCCAAGATGAGTATTTTCATATTGCACGATCTTCTAGGATGTAGATCTTCGCACTGCAGTTGTTTCCAGTATGTGGATCTGCAAACTGCAGGAATTTCCAGAATGAGGATTTTCACACTGCAGGAGTTTCCATGACGTGGATCTTTGAACTGCAGGACTTTCCACGATGTGAATCTGCACACTGCATAACTTTCCATTATATGGATCTTCACAGTACACGAGTTTTCAGGATGTGTATCTTCATTCTGCAGGACTTTCCAGGATGTGGATCTCTACACTGCAGGATTTTCCAGGATGTGGATCATCACACTGCAGGGGCTTTCAGGATGTAGATCTTAACACTTCAGGAGTTTCAAGGTGGTAGATCTTCACTCTGCAGGTGATTCCAGGATGTGCTTTTTCAAACTGCAGGAGTTTCCAGGATGTGGATCTACACACTGCATGAGTGTCGAGTGTTTGGATCATCATTCTGCCGGAATTTCCGGATGTGGATTTTCACCTTGCAGGACCTTCCAGGATGTGCATCTTCACACTGCAGGAGTTTCCAAGATGAGGATTTTCATATTGCAGGATCTTCCAGGATGTGGATCTTCACACTGCAAGATCTTCCAGGATGTGATCTGAACACTGCAGAAGTTCCCAAGATGCGGATCTTCACACTGCAGGGGATTCCAGTTTGTTGACCTGCACACTGCAGGATCTTAACACTGCAGGAGATTCCAGGATGTGTATACTCAAATTGCAGGAGTTTACAAGACGTAGATTTCACACTGCAGGAATTTCCAAGATTTGGATCTTCACACAGCAGGAGCTTCCAGGATGTGGATCTGCACACCGCAGGAGTTTCCAGGAAGTCGATCTTCAGACTGCAGGAGTTACCAGGTTGCGGATCGTCAGATTGCAGGAGTTTCCAAGATGTGGATTTTCACACTGCAGGGGTTTCCAGGTTGTCAAGCTTCACACTACAGGAGTTTCCAGGACATGAATCTTCACACTGGAGGAGCTTCCCAGATGTAGATCTTCATTCTACAGGATATTCCAGGATATACATCTTCAGACTGCTGGACTTGTCAAAAAATGAATCTTCAAACTGCAGTAGTTTCCAGGATGTCAATCTTTAGACTTCAGAAGTTACAAGAATGTAGATCTTCCAAACTGCAGTTGTTTCCAGGATGTGGATCTTCACAATGCAGTAGTTTCCAGGATGTGGATCTGCACACCGCAGTAGTTTCCAGGAAGTCAATCTTCGGACTGCAGGAGTTTCCAGGTTGTGGATCGTCAGATTGCAGGTGTTTCCAGGTTGTGGATCTTCACACTGCAGGAGTTTCCAGGTTGTGGAGCTTCATACTACAGGAGTTTCCAGGTTGTGGAAATTCACACTGCAGGCGTTTCCAGGATGAATATCTTCACACTGAAGGAGTTTCCAAGACGTGAATCTTCACACTGGAGGAGCTTCCGGGATGCACGTCTTCATTCTACAGGAGTTTCCAGGATATACATCTTCAGATTGCTGGACTTTTCAAAATATGAATCTTCAAACTGCAGTAGTTTCAAGGATGTCGAACTTTACACTTCAGATGTTTCAAGGATGTAGATCTTCCACACTGCAGTTGTTTCCTGGATGTGGATCTTCACACTGCAGGAGTTTCCAGGATGTGGATCTTCTCACTGCAGAAGTTCCCAAGATGAGGATCTTCACACTGCAGGAGATTCCAAGATGTGTATCTGCACACTGCAGGACTTTCCAGGATGTGTATCTTCACACTGAAGGAGCTTCCAGAATGTTAATCTTCAAATTGCAGGAATTTACAAGACATAGATTTCAAACTTTAGGAATTTCCAAGATGTGGATCTTCACACAGCAGGAGTTTCCAGGATGTGGATCTGCACACCGCAGGTGTTTTCAGGAAGTTGATCTTCAGACTGCAGAAGTTTCCAGGTTGTGCATCCTCAGATTGCAGGAGTTTTCAAGATGTGGATCTTCACACTGCAGGAGTTTCCAGGTTGTGGAGCTTCACACTACAGGAGTTTCCAGGTTGTGGAAATTCACACTGCAGGCTTTTCCAGGATGCGTATCTTCACACTGAAGGAGTTTACAAGATGTGAATCTTCACACTGGAGGAGATTCCGGGATGTAGATCTTCATTCTACAGGAGCTTCCAGGATATACATCATCAGATTGCTGGACTTTTCAAAATATGAATCTTCAAACTGCAGTAGTTTCCAGGATGTCGAACTTTACTCGTCCGAAGTTTCAAGGATGTAGATCTTCCACACTGCAGTTGTTTCCTGGATGTGGATCTTCACACTGCAGGAGTTGCCAGGTTGTGGATCTTCTCACTGCAGAAGTTTCCAAGATGTGGATAATCACATTGCAGGACTTTCCAGGTTGTGGATCTTCACACTGCAGGAGTTTCTAGCATGTGGATCTTCATTCTGCAGGAATATCAGAATGTGGATCTTCACCATGCAGGATCTCCCACGATGTGGATCTTCACACTGCAGGAGTTTCCAGGACGTGGATCTTCAGACTGCAGTAGTTTCCAAGATGAGGATTTTCATATTGCACGATCTTCTAGGATGTGGATCTTCGCACTGCACGAGATTCCAGGATATGGATCTGCACACTGCAGGAGGCTCCAGGATGTGGATCTTCACACTGCATAACTTTCCAGTATACGGATCTTCACAGTACAGGAGTTTTCAGGATGTGTATCTTCATTCTGCAGGACCTTCCATAATGTTGATCTTTACACTGCAGGTGTTTCCAGGATATGGTTCTTCACACTGCAGGAGTTTCCAAGTTGTCAAGCTTCACACTACAGGAGTTTCCAGGGCATCAATCTTCCCGGAGGAGCTTCCCGGATGTAGATCTCCATTCTACAGGAGATTCCAGGATGTACATCTTCAGACTGCCGGACTTCTCAAAATATGAATCTTCAAATTGCAGTAGTTTCCAGGATGTCGAACTTTACACTTCAGAAGTTTCAAGGATGTAGATCATCCACACTGCAATTGTTTCCAGGATGTGGATCTTCACATTGCAGGAGTTTCCAAGATGTGGATCTTCTCACTGCAGAAGTTTCCAAGATGTGCATCTTCACATTGCAGGAGTTTCCATTATGTGGATCTTCACACTGCAGAAGTTTCTAGCATGTGGATGTTCATTCTGCAGGAATTTCAGGATGTGGATCTTCACCATACGCGATCTCCCACGATGTCAATCTTCACACTGCCGGAGTTTCCAGGATGTGGATCTTCAAAATGCAGGTGTTTCCAGGAGGTGGATCTTCGCACTGCAGGAGGTTCCAGGATGTGGATCTTCAGACTGCAGGAGTTTCAGCTTGTGGATCTTCACACTGCAGGAGTTTCCAAGATGTGGATCATCACACTGCAGGAGTTTCCAGGATGTAGATTTTTACACTGTAGAAGTTTCCAAGATGAGGATATTCATATTGCAGGATCTTCTAGGATGTGCATCTTCGCACTGCAGGAGATTCCAGGATGTGGATCTGCACACTGCAGGAGTTTCCAGGATGTGGATCTTCACACTGCAGGAGGCTCCAGTATGTGGATCTTACCACTGCAGGAGCTTTCAGGATGTAGATCTTCACACTTCAGGAGTTTCAAAGTTTTAGATCCTCACTCTGCAGGTGATTCCAGGATGTGCATTTTCAAACTGCAGGAGTTTCCAGGATGTGGATCTTCACACTGAAGGAATTTCCAAGATGAGTATTTTCATATTGCACGATCTTCTAGGATGTAGATCTTCGCACTGCAGTTGTTTCCAGGATGTGGAACTGCAAACTGCAGGAATTTCCAGAATGAGGATTTTCACACTGCAGGAGTTTCCATGACGTGGATCTTTGCACTGCAGGCCTATCCACGATGTGAATCTGCACACTGCATAACTTTCCATTATATGGATCTTCACAGTACACGAGTTTTCAGGATGTGTATCTTCATTCTGCAGGACTTTCCAGGATGTGGATCTCTACACTGCAGGAGTTTCCAGGATGTGGATCTTCACACTGCAGGGGCTTTCAGGATGTAGATCTTAACACTTCAGGAGTTTCAAGGTGGTAGATCTTCACTCTGCAGGTGATTCCAGGATGTGCTTTTTCAAACTGCAGGTGGTTCCAGGATATGGATCTACACACTGCAGGAGAGTCGAGTGTTTGGATCATCATTCTGCAGGAATTTCCGGATGTGGATTTTCACCTTGCAGGACCTTCCAGGATGTGCATCATCACACTGCAGGAGTTTCCAAGATGAGGATTTTCATATTGCAGGATCTTCTAGGATGTGGATCTTCACACTGCAGGATTTTCCAGGATGAAATACTTCACACTGCAAGATCTTCCAGGATGTGGATCTGAACACTGCAGAAGTTCCCAAGATGCGGATCTTCACACTGCAGGGGATTCCAGTTTGTGGATCTGCACACTGCAGGATCTTTACACTGCAGGAAATTCCAGGATGTGTATACTCAAATTGCAGGAGTTTACAAGACATAGATTTCACACTGCAGGAATTTCCAAGGTTTGGATCTTCACACAGCAGGAGCTTCCAGGATGTGGATCTGCACACCGCAGGAGTTTCCAGGAAGTCGATCTTCAGACTGCAGGAATTACCAGGTTGCGGATCGTCAGGTTGCAGGAGTTTCCAAGATGTGGATCTTCACACTGCAGGGGTTTCCAGGTTGTCAAGCTTCACACTACAGGAGTTTCCAGGACGTGAATCTTCACACTGGAGGAGCTTCCCAGATGTAGATCTTCATTCTACAGGATATTCCAGGATATACATCTTCAGACTGCTGGACTTGTCAAAAAATGAATCTTCAAACTGCAATAGTTTCCAGGATGTCAATCTTTACACTTCAGAAGTTTCAAGAATGTAGATCTTCCAAACTGCAGTTGTTTCCAGGATGTGGATCTTCACAATGCAGGAGTTTCCAGGATGTGGATCTGCACACCGCAGTAGTTTCCAGGAAGTCAATCTTCGGACTGCAGGAGTTTCCAGGTTGTGGATCGTCAGATTGCAGGTGTTTCCAGGATGTGGATCTTCACACTGCAGGAGTTTCCAGGTTGTGGAGCTTCATACTACAGGAGTTCCAGGTTGTGGAAATTCACACTGCAGGCGTTTCCAGGATGAATATCTTCACACTGAAGGAGTTTCCAAGACGTGAATCTTCACACTGGAGGAGCTTCCGGGATGCACGTCTTCATTCTACAGGAGTTTCCAGGATATACATCTTCAGATTGCTGGACCTTTCAAAATATGAATCTTCAATCTGCAGTAGTTTCAAGGATGTCGAACTTTACACTTCAGATGTTTCAAGGATGTAGATCTTCCACCTTGCAGTTGTTTCCTGGATGTGGATCTTCACACTGCAGGAGTTTCCAGAATGTGGATCTTCTCACTGCAGACGTTTGTAAGCTGTGGATCTTCACATTGCAGGAGTTTCCAGGTTGTGGATCTTCACACTGCAGGAGTTTCTAGCATGTGGATATTCATTCTGCAGTGAAATCAAGATGCGGATCTTCACACTGCAGGGGATTCCAGTTTGTGAATCTGCACACTGCAGGATCTTTACACTGCAGGAAATTCCAGGATGTGTATACTCAAATTGCAGGAGTTTTCAAGACGTAGATTTCACACTGCAGGAATTTCCAAGATTTGGATCTTCACACAGCAGGAGCTTCCAGGATGTGGATCTGCACACCGCAGGAGTTTCCAGGAAGTCGATCTTCAGACTGCAGGAATTACCAGGTTGCGGATCGTCAGGTTGCAGGAGTTTCCAAGATGTGGATCTTCACACTGCAGGGGTTTCCAGGTTGTCAAGCTTCACACTACAGGAGTTTCCAGGACGTGAATCTTCACACTGGAGGAGCTTCCCAGATGTAGATCTTCATTCTACAGGATATTCCAGGATATACATCTTCAGACTGCTGGACTTGTCAAAAAATGAATCTTCAAACTGCAGTAGTTTCCAGGATGTCAATCTTTACACTTCAGAAGTTACAAGAATGTAGATCTTCCAAACTGCAGTTGTTTCCAGGATGTGGATCTTCACAATGCAGGAGTTTCCAGGATGTGGATCTGCACACCGCAGTAGTTTCCAGGAAGTCAATCTTCGGACTGCAGGAGTTTCCAGGTTGTGGATCGTCAGATTGCAGGTGTTTCCAGGATGTGGATCTTCACACTGGAGGAGTTTCCAGGTTGTGGAGCTTCATACTACAGGAGTTTCCAGGTTGTGGAAATTCACACTGCAGGCGTTTCCAGGATGAATATCTTCACACTGAAGGAGTTTCCAAGACGTGAATCTTCACACTGGAGGAGCTTCCGGGATGCACGTCTTCATTCTACAGGAGTTTCCAGGATATACATCTTCAGATTGCTGGACTTTTCAAAATATGAATCTTCAATCTGCAGTAGTTTCAAGGATGTCGAACTTTACACTTCAGATGTTTCAAGGATGTAGATCTTCCACAGTGCAGTTGTTTCCTGGATTTGGATCTGCACACTGCAGGAGTTTCCAGAATGTGGATCTTCTCACTGCAGAAGTTTCCAAGCTGTGGATCTTCACATTGCAGGAGTTTCCAGGTTGTGGATCTTCACACTGCAGGAGTTTCGAGCATGTGGATATTCATTCTGCAGTAAAATCAGGATGTGGATCTTCACCATGCAGGATCTCCCACGATGTGGATCTTCACACTGCTGGAGTTTCCAGGATGTAGATTTTTACACTGTAGAAGTTTCCAAGATGAGGATATTCATATTGCAGGATCTTCTAGGATGTGCATCTTCGCACTGCAGGAGATTCCAGGATGTGGATCTGCACACTGCAGGAGTTTCCAGGATGTGGATCTTCACACTGCAGGAGGCTCCAGTATGTGGATCTTACCACTGCAGGAGCTTTCAGGATGTAGATCTTCACACTTCAGGAGTTTCAAAGTTTTAGATCCTCACTCTGCAGGTGATTCCAGGATGTGCATTTTCAAACTGCAGGAGTTTCCAGGATGTGGATCTTCACACTGAAGGAATTTCCAAGATGAGTATTTTCATATTGCACGATCTTCTAGGATGTAGATCTTCGCACTGCAGTTGTTTCCAGGATGTGGAACTGCAAACTGCAGGAATTTCCAGAATGAGGATTTTCACACTGCAGGAGTTTCCATGACGTGGATCTTTGCACTGCAGGCCTATCCACGATGTGAATCTGCACACTGCATAACTTTCCATTATATGGATCTTCACAGTACACGAGTTTTCAGGATGTGTATCTTCATTCTGCAGGACTTTCCAGGATGTGGATCTCTACACTGCAGGAGTTTCCAGGATGTGGATCTTCACACTGCAGGGGCTTTCAGGATGTAGATCTTAACACTTCAGGAGTTTCAAGGTGGTAGATCTTCACTCTGCAGGTGATTCCAGGATGTGCTTTTTCAAACTGCAGGTGGTTCCAGGATATGGATCTACACACTGCAGGAGAGTCGAGTGTTTGGATCATCATTCTGCAGGAATTTCCGGATGTGGATTTTCACCTTGCAGGACCTTCCAGGATGTGCATCATCACACTGCAGGAGTTTCCAAGATGAGGATTTTCATATTGCAGGATCTTCTAGGATGTGGATCTTCACACTGCAGGATCTTCCAGGATGAAATACTTCACACTGCAAGATCTTCCAGGATGTGGATCTGAACACTGCAGAAGTTCCCAAGATGCGGATCTTCACACTGCAGGGGATTCCAGTTTGTGGATCTGCACACTGCAGGATCTTTACACTGCAGGAAATTCCAGGATGTGTATACTCAAATTGCAGGAGTTTACAAGACATAGATTTCACACTGCAGGAATTTCCAAGATTTGGATCTTCACACAGCAGGAGCTTCCAGGATGTGGATCTGCACACCGCAGGAGTTTCCAGGAAGTCGATCTTCAGACTGCAGGAATTACCAGGTTGCGGATCGTCAGGTTGCAGGAGTTTCCAAGATGTGGATCTTCACACTGCAGGGGTTTCCAGGTTGTCAAGCTTCACACTACAGGAGTTTCCAGGACGTGAATCTTCACACTGGAGGAGCTTCCCAGATGTAGATCTTCATTCTACAGGATATTCCAGGATATACATCTTCAGACTGCTGGACTTGTCAAAAAATGAATCTTCAAACTGTAATAGTTTCCAGGATGTCAATCTTTACACTTCAGAAGTTTCAAGAATGTAGATCTTCCAAACTGCAGTTGTTTCCAGGATGTGGATCTTCACAATGCAGGAGTTTCCAGGATGTGGATCTGCACACCGCAGTAGTTTCCAGGAAGTCAATCTTCGGACTGCAGGAGTTTCCAGGTTGTGGATCGTCAGATTGCAGGTGTTTCCAGGATGTGGATCTTCACACTGCAGGAGTTTCCAGGTTGTGGAGCTTCATACTACAGGAGTTCCAGGTTGTGGAAATTCACACTGCAGGCGTTTCCAGGATGAATATCTTCACACTGAAGGAGTTTCCAAGACATGAATCTTCACACTGGAGGAGCTTCCGGGATGCACGTCTTCATTCTACAGGAGTTTCCAGGATATACATCTTCAGATTGCTGGACCTTTCAAAATATGAATCTTCAATCTGCAGTAGTTTCAAGGATGTCGAACTTTACACTTCAGATGTTTCAAGGATGTAGATCTTCCACCTTGCAGTTGTTTCCTGGATGTGGATCTTCACACTGCAGGAGTTTCCAGAATGTGGATCTTCTCACTGCAGACGTTTGTAAGCTGTGGATCTTCACATTGCAGGAGTTTCTAGGTTGTGGATCTTCACACTGCAGGAGTTTCTAGCATGTGGATATTCATTCTGCAGTGAAATCAAGATGCGGATCTTCACACTGCAGGGGATTCCAGTTTGTGAATCTGCACACTGCAGGATCTTTACACTGCAGGAAATTCCAGGATGTGTATACTCAAATTGCAGGAGTTTTCAAGACGTAGATTTCACACTGCAGGAATTTCCAAGATTTGGATCTTCACACAGCAGGAGCTTCCAGGATGTGGATCTGCACACCGCAGGAGTTTCCAGGAAGTCGATCTTCAGACTGCAGGAATTACCAGGTTGCGGATCGTCAGGTTGCAGGAGTTTCCAAGATGTGGATCTTCACACTGCAGGGGTTTCCAGGTTGTCAAGCTTCACACTACAGGAGTTTCCAGGACGTGAATCTTCACACTGGAGGAGCTTCCCAGATGTAGATCTTCATTCTACAGGATATTCCAGGATATACATCTTCAGACTGCTGGACTTGTCAAAAAATGAATCTTCAAACTGCAGTAGTTTCCAGGATGTCAATCTTTACACTTCAGAAGTTACAAGAATGTAGATCTTCCAAACTGCAGTTGTTTCCAGGATGTGGATCTTCACAATGCAGGAGTTTCCAGGATGTGGATCTGCACACCGCAGTAGTTTCCAGGAAGTCAATCTTCGGACTGCAGGAGTTTCCAGGTTGTGGATCGTCAGATTGCAGGTGTTTCCAGGATGTGGATCTTCACACTGGAGGAGTTTCCAGGTTGTGGAGCTTCATACTACAGGAGTTTCCAGGTTGTGGAAATTCACACTGCAGGCGTTTCCAGGATGAATATCTTCACACTGAAGGAGTTTCCAAGACGTGAATCTTCACACTGGAGGAGCTTCCGGGATGCACGTCTTCATTCTACAGGAGTTTCCAGGATATACATCTTCAGATTGCTGGACTTTTCAAAATATGAATCTTCAATCTGCAGTAGTTTCAAGGATGTCGAACTTTACACTTCAGATGTTTCAAGGATGTAGATCTTCCACAGTGCAGTTGTTTCCTGGATTTGGATCTGCACACTGCAGGAGTTTCCAGAATGTGGATCTTCTCACTGCAGAAGTTTCCAAGCTGTGGATCTTCACATTGCAGGAGTTTCCAGGTTGTGGATCTTCACACTGCAGGAGTTTCGAGCATGTGGATATTCATTCTGCAGTAAAATCAGGATGTGGATCTTCACCATGCAGGATCTCCCACGATGTGGATCTTCACACTGCTGGAGTTTCCAGGATGTAGATTTTTACACTGTAGAAGTTTCCAAGATGAGGATATTCATATTGCAGGATCTTCTAGGATGTGCATCTTCGCACTGCAGGAGATTCCAGGATGTGGATCTGCACACTGCAGGAGTTTCCAGGATGTGGATCTTCACACTGCAGGAGGCTCCAGTATGTGGATCTTACCACTGCAGGAGCTTTCAGGATGTAGATCTTCACACTTCAGGAGTTTCAAAGTTTTAGATCCTCACTCTGCAGGTGATTCCAGGATGTGCATTTTCAAACTGCAGGAGTTTCCAGGATGTGGATCTTCACACTGAAGGAATTTCCAAGATGAGTATTTTCATATTGCACGATCTTCTAGGATGTAGATCTTCGCACTGCAGTTGTTTCCAGGATGTGGAACTGCAAACTGCAGGAATTTCCAGAATGAGGATTTTCACACTGCAGGAGTTTCCATGACGTGGATCTTTGCACTGCAGGCCTATCCACGATGTGAATCTGCACACTGCATAACTTTCCATTATATGGATCTTCACAGTACACGAGTTTTCAGGATGTGTATCTTCATTCTGCAGGACTTTCCAGGATGTGGATCTCTACACTGCAGGAGTTTCCAGGATGTGGATCTTCACACTGCAGGGGCTTTCAGGATGTAGATCTTAACACTTCAGGAGTTTCAAGGTGGTAGATCTTCACTCTGCAGGTGATTCCAGGATGTGCTTTTTCAAACTGCAGGTGGTTCCAGGATATGGATCTACACACTGCAGGAGAGTCGAGTGTTTGGATCATCATTCTGCAGGAATTTCCGGATGTGGATTTTCACCTTGCAGGACCTTCCAGGATGTGCATCATCACACTGCAGGAGTTTCCAAGATGAGGATTTTCATATTGCAGGATCTTCTAGGATGTGGATCTTCACACTGCAGGATCTTCCAGGATGAAATACTTCACACTGCAAGATCTTCCAGGATGTGGATCTGAACACTGCAGAAGTTCCCAAGATGCGGATCTTCACACTGCAGGGGATTCCAGTTTGTGGATCTGCACACTGCAGGATCTTTACACTGCAGGAAATTCCAGGATGTGTATACTCAAATTGCAGGAGTTTACAAGACATAGATTTCACACTGCAGGAATTTCCAAGATTTGGATCTTCACACAGCAGGAGCTTCCAGGATGTGGATCTGCACACCGCAGGAGTTTCCAGGAAGTCGATCTTCAGACTGCAGGAATTACCAGGTTGCGGATCGTCAGGTTGCAGGAGTTTCCAAGATGTGGATCTTCACACTGCAGGGGTTTCCAGGTTGTCAAGCTTCACACTACAGGAGTTTCCAGGACGTGAATCTTCACACTGGAGGAGCTTCCCAGATGTAGATCTTCATTCTACAGGATATTCCAGGATATACATCTTCAGACTGCTGGACTTGTCAAAAAATGAATCTTCAAACTGCAATAGTTTCCAGGATGTCAATCTTTACACTTCAGAAGTTTCAAGAATGTAGATCTTCCAAACTGCAGTTGTTTCCAGGATGTGGATCTTCACAATGCAGGAGTTTCCAGGATGTGGATCTGCACACCGCAGTAGTTTCCAGGAAGTCAATCTTCGGACTGCAGGAGTTTCCAGGTTGTGGATCGTCAGATTGCAGGTGTTTCCAGGATGTGGATCTTCACACTGCAGGAGTTTCCAGGTTGTGGAGCTTCATACTACAGGAGTTCCAGGTTGTGGAAATTCACACTGCAGGCGTTTCCAGGATGAATATCTTCACACTGAAGGAGTTTCCAAGACGTGAATCTTCACACTGGAGGAGCTTCCGGGATGCACGTCTTCATTCTACAGGAGTTTCCAGGATATACATCTTCAGATTGCTGGACCTTTCAAAATATGAATCTTCAATCTGCAGTAGTTTCAAGGATGTCGAACTTTACACTTCAGATGTTTCAAGGATGTAGATCTTCCACCTTGCAGTTGTTTCCTGGATGTGGATCTTCACACTGCAGGAGTTTCCAGAATGTGGATCTTCTCACTGCAGACGTTTGTAAGCTGTGGATCTTCACATTGCAGGAGTTTCCAGGTTGTGGATCTTCACACTGCAGGAGTTTCTAGCATGTGGATATTCATTCTGCAGTGAAATCAAGATGCGGATCTTCACACTGCAGGGGATTCCAGTTTGTGAATCTGCACACTGCAGGATCTTTACACTGCAGGAAATTCCAGGATGTGTATACTCAAATTGCAGGAGTTTTCAAGACGTAGATTTCACACTGCAGGAATTTCCAAGATTTGGATCTTCACACAGCAGGAGCTTCCAGGATGTGGATCTGCACACCGCAGGAGTTTCCAGGAAGTCGATCTTCAGACTGCAGGAATTACCAGGTTGCGGATCGTCAGGTTGCAGGAGTTTCCAAGATGTGGATCTTCACACTGCAGGGGTTTCCAGGTTGTCAAGCTTCACACTACAGGAGTTTCCAGGACGTGAATCTTCACACTGGAGGAGCTTCCCAGATGTAGATCTTCATTCTACAGGATATTCCAGGATATACATCTTCAGACTGCTGGACTTGTCAAAAAATGAATCTTCAAACTGCAGTAGTTTCCAGGATGTCAATCTTTACACTTCAGAAGTTACAAGAATGTAGATCTTCCAAACTGCAGTTGTTTCCAGGATGTGGATCTTCACAATGCAGGAGTTTCCAGGATGTGGATCTGCACACCGCAGTAGTTTCCAGGAAGTCAATCTTCGGACTGCAGGAGTTTCCAGGTTGTGGATCGTCAGATTGCAGGTGTTTCCAGGATGTGGATCTTCACACTGGAGGAGTTTCCAGGTTGTGGAGCTTCATACTACAGGAGTTTCCAGGTTGTGGAAATTCACACTGCAGGCGTTTCCAGGATGAATATCTTCACACTGAAGGAGTTTCCAAGACGTGAATCTTCACACTGGAGGAGCTTCCGGGATGCACGTCTTCATTCTACAGGAGTTTCCAGGATATACATCTTCAGATTGCTGGACTTTTCAAAATATGAATCTTCAATCTGCAGTAGTTTCAAGGATGTCGAACTTTACACTTCAGATGTTTCAAGGATGTAGATCTTCCACAGTGCAGTTGTTTCCTGGATTTGGATCTGCACACTGCAGGAGTTTCCAGAATGTGGATCTTCTCACTGCAGAAGTTTCCAAGCTGTGGATCTTCACATTGCAGGAGTTTCCAGGTTGTGGATCTTCACACTGCAGGAGTTTCGAGCATGTGGATATTCATTCTGCAGTAAAATCAGGATGTGGATCTTCACCATGCAGGATCTCCCACGATGTGGATCTTCACACTGCTGGAGTTTCCAGGATGTGGTTCTTCAAAATGCAGTTGTTTCCAGGATGTGGATCTACACACTTCAGGAGTTTCCAGGACGTGGATCTTCAGACTGCAGGAGTTTCCAGCTTGTGGATCTTCACACTGCAGGAGTTTCCAAGATGTGGATCTTCACACTGCAGGAGTTTCCAGAATCTGGATCTTCACATTGCAGTAGTTTCCAAGATGAGGATTTTCATATTGCACGATCTTCTAGGATGTGGATCTTCGCACTGCAGGAGATTCCAGGATATGGATCTGCACACTGCAGGAGGTTCCAGGCTGTGGATCTTTGCACTGCAGGACTTTCCACGATGTGAATCTGCACACTGCATAAGTCTCCAGTATTCGGATCTTCACAGTACAGGAGCTTTCAGGATGTGGATCTTCATTCTGCCGGACTTCCCAGGATGTGGATCTTTAGACTGCAGGAGTTACCAGGATGAGGATCTTAAGACTGCTGTTGTTTCCAGGATGTGGATCTGCAAACTGCAGGAATTTCCAGGATGAGGATCTTTACTTTGCAGGCCTTTACAGGAAGTGGATCTTCACACTGCAGGAACTCCCAGGATGTGAATCTTCATATTTCTGGACTTAACATGACGTAGATTTCACACTGCATGAATTTCCAAGATGTGGATCTTCACACAGCAGGAATTCCCAGGGTGTGGATCTGCACACCGCAAGAGTTTGCAGGAAGTCGATCTTCAGACTGCAGGAGTTTCCAGGTTGTGGATCATCAGATTGCAGGAGTTTCCAAGATATGGATCTTCACACTGCAGGAGTTTCCAGGTTGTGGATCTTCATACTAAAGTATTTTCCACGTTGTGGAACTTCACTCTGCAGGAGTTTACAGGATGAGTATCTTCACACTACAGGAGTTTCCATGATGTGGATATTTGCACTGTAGGACTTTCCACGATATGAATCTGCACACTGCATAACTTTCCAGTATACGGATCTTCACAGTACAGGAGTTTTCAGGATGTGTATCTTCATTCTGCAGGACCTTCCATAATGTTGATCTTTACACTGCAGGTGTTTCCAGGATGTGGTTCTTCACACTGCAGGAGTTTCCAAGATGTCAAGCTTCACACTACAGGAGTTTCCAGGACATGAATCTTCACACTGGAGGAGCTTCCCGGATGTAGATCTTCATTCTACAGGAGATTCCAGGATGTACATCTTCAGACTGCCGGACTTCTCAAAATATGAATCTTCAAACTGCAGAAGTTTCCAGGATGTCGAACTTTACACTTCAGAAGTTTCAAGGATGTAGATCATCCACACTGCAGTTGTTTCCAGGATGTGGATCTTCACATTGCAGGAGTTTCCAAGATGTGGATCTTCACACTGCAGAAGTTTCCAAGATGTGCATCTTCACATTGCAGGAGTTTCTAGCATGTGGATGTTCATTCTGCAGGAATTTCAGGATGTGGATCTTCACCATGCACGATCTCCCACGATGTCAATCTTCACACTGCTGGAGTTTCCAGGATGTGGATCTTCAAAATGCAGGTGTTTCCAGGAAGTGGATCTTCGCACTGCAGGAGGTTCCAGGATGTGGATCTTCAGACTGCAGGAGTTTCCAAGATGTGGATCTTCTCACTGCAGAAGTTTCCAAGATGTGCATCTTCACATTGCAGGAGTTTCCATTATGTGGATCTTCACACTGCAGAAGTTTCTAGCATGTGGATGTTCATTCTGCAGGAATTTCAGGATATGGATCTTCACCATACGCGATCTCCCACGATGTCAATCTTCACACTGCTGGAGTTTCCAGGATGTGGATCTTCAAAATGCAGGTGTTTCCAGGAGGTGGATCTTCGCACTGCAGGAGGTTCCAGGATGTGGATCTTCAGACTGCAGGAGTTTCAGCTTGTGGATCTTCACACTGCAGGAGTTTCCAAGATGTGGATCATCACACTGCAGGAGTTTCCAGGATGTAGATTTTTACACTGTAGAAGTTTCCAAGATGAGGATATTCATATTGCAGGATCTTCTAGGATGTGCATCTTCGCACTGCAGGAGATTCCAGGATGTGGATCTGCACACTGCAGGAGTTTCCAGGATGTGGATCTTCACACTGCAGGAGGCTCCAGTATGTGGATCTTACCACTGCAGGAGCTTTCAGGATGTAGATCTTCACACTTCAGGAGTTTCAAAGTTTTAGATCCTCACTCTGCAGGTGATTCCAGGATGTGCATTTTCAAACTGCAGGAGTTTCCAGGATGTGGATCTTCACACTGAAGGAATTTCCAAGATGAGTATTTTCATATTGCACGATCTTCTAGGATGTAGATCTTCGCACTGCAGTTGTTTCCAGGATGTGGAACTGCAAACTGCAGGAATTTCCAGAATGAGGATTTTCACACTGCAGGAGTTTCCATGACGTGGATCTTTGCACTGCAGGCCTATCCACGATGTGAATCTGCACACTGCATAACTTTCCATTATATGGATCTTCACAGTACACGAGTTTTCAGGATGTGTATCTTCATTCTGCAGGACTTTCCAGGATGTGGATCTCTACACTGCAGGAGTTTCCAGGATGTGGATCTTCACACTGCAGGGGCTTTCAGGATGTAGATCTTAACACTTCAGGAGTTTCAAGGTGGTAGATCTTCACTCTGCAGGTGATTCCAGGATGTGCTTTTTCAAACTGCAGGTGGTTCCAGGATGTGGATCTACACACTGCAGGAGAGTCGAGTGTTTGGATCATCATTCTGCAGGAATTTCCGGATGTGGATTTTCACCTTGCAGGACCTTCCAGGATGTGCATCATCACACTGCAGGAGTTTCCAAGATGAGGATTTTCATATTGCAGGATCTTCTAGGATGTGGATCTTCACACTGCAGGATCTTCCAGGATGAGATACTTCACACTGCAAGATCTTCCAGGATGTGGATCTGAACACTGCAGAAGTTCCCAAGATGCGGATCTTCACACTGCAGGGGATTCCAGTTTGTGGATCTGCACACTGCAGGATCTTTACACTGCAGGAAATTCCAGGATGTGTATACTCAAATTGCAGGAGTTTACAAGACGTAGATTTCACACTGCAGGAATTTCCAAGATTTGGATCTTCACACAGCAGGAGCTTCCAGGATGTGGATCTGCACACCGCAGGAGTTTCCAGGAAGTCGATCTTCAGACTGCAGGAATTACCAGGTTGCGGATCGTCAGGTTGCAGGAGTTTCCAAGATGTGGATCTTCACACTGCAGGGGTTTCCAGGTTGTCAAGCTTCACACTACAGGAGTTTCCAGGACGTGAATCTTCACACTGGAGGAGCTTCCCAGATGTAGATCTTCATTCTACAGGATATTCCAGGATATACATCTTCAGACTGCTGGACTTGTCAAAAAATGAATCTTCAAACTGCAATAGTTTCCAGGATGTCAATCTTTACACTTCAGAAGTTTCAAGAATGTAGATCTTCCAAACTGCAGTTGTTTCCAGGATGTGGATCTTCACAATGCAGGAGTTTCCAGGATGTGGATCTGCACACCGCAGTAGTTTCCAGGAAGTCAATCTTCGGACTGCAGGAGTTTCCAGGTTGTGGATCGTCAGATTGCAGGTGTTTCCAGGATGTGGATCTTCACACTGCAGGAGTTTCCAGGTTGTGGAGCTTCATACTACAGGAGTTCCAGGTTGTGGAAATTCACACTGCAGGCGTTTCCAGGATGAATATCTTCACACTGAAGGAGTTTCCAAGACGTGAATCTTCACACTGGAGGAGCTTCCGGGATGCACGTCTTCATTCTACAGGAGTTTCCAGGATATACATCTTCAGATTGCTGGACCTTTCAAAATATGAATCTTCAATCTGCAGTAGTTTCAAGGATGTCGAACTTTACACTTCAGATGTTTCAAGGATGTAGATCTTCCACCTTGCAGTTGTTTCCTGGATGTGGATCTTCACACTGCAGGAGTTTCCAGAATGTGGATCTTCTCACTGCAGACGTTTGCAAGCTGTGGATCTTCACATTGCAGGAGTTTCCAGGTTGTGGATCTTCACACTGCAGGAGTTTCTAGCATGTGGATATTCATTCTGCAATGAAATCAAGATGCGGATCTTCACACTGCAGGGGATTCCAGTTTGTGAATCTGCACACTGCAGGATCTTTACACTGCAGGAAATTCCAGGATGTGTATACTCAAATTGCAGGAGTTTTCAAGACGTAGATTTCACACTGCAGGAATTTCCAAGATTTGGATCTTCACACAGCAGGAGCTTCCAGGATGTGGATCTGCACACCGCAGGAGTTTCCAGGAAGTCGATCTTCAGACTGCAGGAATTACCAGGTTGCGGATCGTCAGGTTGCAGGAGTTTCCAAGATGTGGATCTTCACACTGCAGGGGTTTCCAGGTTGTCAAGCTTCACACTACAGGAGTTTCCAGGACGTGAATCTTCACACTGGAGGAGCTTCCCAGATGTAGATCTTCATTCTACAGGATATTCCAGGATATACATCTTCAGACTGCTGGACTTGTCAAAAATGAATCTTCAAACTGCAGTAGTTTCCAGGATGTCAATCTTTACACTTCATAAGTTTCAAGAATGTATATCTTCCAAACTGCAGTTGTTTCCAGGATGTGGATCTTCACAATGCAGGAGTTTCCAGGATGTGGATCTGCACACCGCAGTAGTTTCCAGGAAGTCAATCTTCGGACTGCAGGAGTTTCCAGGTTGTGGATCGTCAGATTGCAGGTGTTTCCAGGATGTGGATCTTCACACTGCAGGAGTTTCCAGGTTGTGGAGCTTCATACTACAGGAGTTTCCAGGTTGTGGAAATTCACACTGCAGGCGTTTCCAGGATGAATATCTTCACACTGAAGGAGTTTCCAAGACGTGAATCTTCACACTGGAGGAGCTTCCGGGATGCACGTCTTCATTCTACAGGAGTTTCCAGGATATACATCTTCAGATTGCTGGACTTTTCAAAATATGAATCTTCAATCTGCAGTAGTTTCAAGGATGTCGAACTTTACACTTCAGATGTTTCAAGGATGTAGATCTTCCACAGTGCAGTTGTTTCCTGGATTTGGATCTGCACACTGCAGGAGTTTCCAGAATGTGGATCTTCTCACTGCAGAAGTTTCCAAGCTGTGGATCTTCACATTGCAGGAGTTTCCAGGTTGTGGATCTTCACACTGCAGGAGTTTCGAGCATGTGGATATTCATTCTGCAGTAAAATCAGGATGTGGATCTTCACCATGCAGGATCTCCCACGATGTGGATCTTCACACTGCTGGAGTTTCCAGGATGTGGTTCTTCAAAATGCAGTTGTTTCCAGGATGTGGATCTACACACTTCAGGAGTTTCCAGGACGTGGATCTTCAGACTGCAGGAGTTTCCAGCTTGTGGATCTTCACACTGCAGGAGTTTCCAAGATGTGGATCTTCACACTGCAGGAGTTTCCAGAATCTGGATCTTCACATTGCAGTAGTTTCCAAGATGAGGATTTTCATATTGCACGATCTTCTAGGATGTGGATCTTCGCACTGCAGGAGATTCCAGGATATGGATCTGCACACTGCAGGAGGTTCCAGGCTGTGGATCTTTGCACTGCAGGACTTTCCACGATGTGAATCTGCACACTGCATAAGTCTCCAGTATTCGGATCTTCACAGTACAGGAGCTTTCAGGATGTGGATCTTCATTCTGCCAGACTTCCCAGGATGTGGATCTTTAGACTGCAGGAGTTACCAGGATGAGGATCTTAAGACTGCAGGAGTTTCCAGCTTGTGGATCTTCACACTGCATGAGTTTGCAAGATGTGGATCTTCACAATGCAGCAGTTTCCAAGATGTGGATCTTCACACTGCAGAAGTTTCCAAGATGTGCATCTTCACATTGCAGGAGTTTCTAGCATGTGGATGTTCATTCTGCAGGAATTTCAGGATGTGGATCTTCACCATGCACGATCTCCCACGATGTCAATCTTCACACTGCTGGAGTTTCCAGGATGTGGATCTTCAAAATGCAGGTGTTTCCAGGAAGTGGATCTTCGCACTGCAGGAGGTTCCAGGATGTGGATCTTCAGACTGCAGGAGTTTCAGCTTGTGGATCTTCACACTGCAGGAGTTTCCATGATGTGGATCGTCACACGGCAGGAGTTTCCAGGATGTAGATTTTCACACTGTAGAAGTTTCCAAGATAGGATATTCATATTGCAGGATCTTCTAGGATGTGCATCTTCACACTGCAGGAGATTCCAGGATGTGGATCTGCACACTGCAGGAGTTTCCAGGATGTGAATCTTCACACTGCAGGAGATTCCAGTATGTGGATCTTACCACTGCAGGAGCTTTCAGGATGTAGATCTTCACACTTCAGGAGTTTCAAAGTTTTAGATCCTCACTCTGCAGGTGATTCCAGGATGTGCATTTTCAAACTGCAGGAGTTTCCAGGATGTGGATCTTCACACTGAAGGAATTTCCAAGATGAGTATTTTCATATTGCACGATCTTCTAGGAGGTAGATCTTCGCACTGCAGTTGTTTCCAGGATGTGGATCTGCAAACTGCAGGAATTTCCAGAATGAGGATTTTCACACTGCAGGAGTTTCCATGACGTGGATCTTTGCACTGCAGGCCTTTCCACGAAGTGAATCTGCACACTGCATAACTTTCCATTATATGGATCTTCACAGTACACGAGTTTTCAGGATGTGTATCTTCATTCTGCAGGACCTTCCATAATGTTGATCTGTACACTGCAGGTGTTTCCAGGATGTGGTTCTTCACACTGCAGGAGTTTCCAAGATGTCAAGCTTCACACTACAGGAGTTTCCAGGACATGAATCTTCACACTGGAGGAGCTTCCCGGATGTAGATCTTCATTCTACAGGAGATTCCAGGATGTACATCTTCAGACTGCCGGACTTCTCAAAATATGAATCTTCAAACTGCAGTAGTTTCCAGGATGTCGAACTTTACACTTCAGAAGTTTCAAGGATGTAGATCATCCACACTGCAGTTGTTTCCAGGATGTGGATCTTCACATTGCAGGAGTTTCCAAGATGTGGATCTTCTCACTGCAGAAGTTTCCAAGATGTACATCGTCACATTGCAGGAGTTTCTAGCATGTGGATGTTCATTCTGCAGGAATTTCAGGATGTGGATCTTCACCATACACGATCTCCCACGATGTCAATCTTCACACTGCTGGAGTTTCCAGGATGTGGATCTTCAAAATGCAGGTGTTTCCAGGAAGTGGATCTTCGCACTGCAGGAGGTTCCAGGAAGTGGATCTTCAGACTGCAGGAGTTTCAGCTTGTGGATCTTCACACTGCAGGAGTTTCCAAGACGTGGATCGTCACACTGCAGGAGTTTCCAGGATGTAGATTTTCACACTGTAGAAGTTTCCAAGATAGGATATTCATATTGCAGGATCTTCTAGGATGTGCATCTTCGCACTGCAGGAGATTCCAGGATGTGGATCTGCACACTGCAGGAGTTTCCAGGATGTGGATCTTCACACTGCAGGAGGTTCCAGTATACGGATCTTACCACTGCAGGAGCTTTCAGGATGTAGATCTTCACACTTCAGGAGTTTCAAAGTTTTAGATCCTCACTCTGCAGGTGATTCCAGGATGTGCATTTTCAAACTGCAGGAGTTTCCAGGATGTGGATCTTCACACTGAAGGAATTTCCAAGATGAGTATTTTCATATTGCACGATCTTCTAGGAGGTAGATCTTCGCACTGCAGTTGTTTCCAGGATGTGGATCTGCAAACTGCAGGAATTTCCAGAATGAGGATTTTCACACTGCAGGAGTTTCCATGACGTGGATCTTTGCACTGCAGGCCTTTCCACGAAGTGAATCTGCACACTGCATAACTTTCCATTATATGGATCTTCACAGTACACGAGTTTTCAGGATGTGTATCTTCATTCTGCAGGACCTTCCATAATGTTGATCTGTACACTGCAGGTGTTTCCAGGATATGGTTCTTCACACTGCAGGAGTTTCCAAGATGTCAAGCTTCACACTACAGGAGTTTCCAGGACATGAATCTTCACACTGGAGGAGCTTCCCGGATGTAGATCTTCATTCTACAGGAGATTCCAGGATGTACATCTTCAGACTGCCGGACTTCTCAAAATATGAATCTTCAAACTGCAGTAGTTTCCAGGATGTCGAACTTTACACTTCAGAAGTTTCAAGGATGTAGATCATCCACACTGCAGTTGTTTCCAGGATGTGGATCTTCACATTGCAGGAGTTTCCAAGATGTGGATCTTCTCACTGCAGATGATTCCAGGATGTGCTTTTTCAAACTTCAGGAGGTTCCAGGATGTGGATCTACACACTGCAGGAGTGTCGAGTGTTTGGATCATCATTCTGCAGGAATTTCCGGATGTGGATTTTCACCTTGCAGGATCTTCCAGGATGTGCATCTTCACACTGCAGGAGTTTCCAAGATGAGGATTTTCATATTGCAGGATCTTCTAGGATGTGGATCTTCACACTGCAGGATCTTCCAGGATGAGATACTTCACACTGCAAGATCTTCCAGGATGTGGATCTGAACACTGCAGAAGTTCCCAAGATGTGGATCTTCACACTGCAGGGGATTCCAGTTTGTGGATCTGCACACTGCAGGATCTTTACACTGCAGGAGAATCCAGGATGTGTATACTCAAATTGCAGGAGTTTACAAGACGTAGATTTCACACTGCAGGAATTTCCAAGATTTGGATCTTCACACAGCAGGAGCTTCCAGAATGTGGATCTGCACACCGCAGGAGTTTCCAGGAAGTCTATCTTCAGACTGCAGGAGTTACCAGGTTGCGGATCGTCAGATTGCAGGAGTTTCCAAGATGTGGATCTTCACACTGCAGGGGTTTCCAGGTTGTCAAGCTTCACACTACAGGAGTTTCCAGGATGTGAATCTTCACACTGGAGGAGCTTCCCGGATGTAGATCTTCATTCTACAGGATATTCCAGGATATACATCTTCAGACTGCTGGACTTGTCAGAAAATGAATCTTCAAACTGCAGTAGTTTCCAGGATGTCGATCTTTACACTTCAGAAGTTTCAAGAATGTAGATCTTCCAAACTGCAGTTGTTTCCAGGATGTGGATCTTCACAATGCAGGAGTTTCCAGGATGTGGATCTGCACACCGCAGTAGTTTCCAGGAAGTCAATCTTCGGACTGCAGGAGTTTCCAGGTTGTGGATCGTCAGATTGCAGGTGTTTCCAGGATGTGGATCTTCACACTGCAGGAGTTTCCAGGTTGTGGAGCTTCATACTACAGGAGTTTCCAGGTTGTGGAAATTCACACTGCAGGCGTTTCCAGGATGAATATCTTCACACTGAAGGAGTTTCCAAGACGTGAATCTTCACACTGGAGGAGCTTCCGGGATGCACGTCTTCATTCTACAGGAGTTTCCAGGATATACATCTTCAGATTGCTGGACTTTTCAAAATATGAATCTTCAAACTGCAGTAGTTTCAAGGATGTCGAACTTTACACTTCAGATGTTTCAAGGATGTAGATCTTCCACACTGCAGTTGTTTCCTGGATGTGGATCTTCACACTGCAGGAGTTTCCAGGATGTGGATCTTCTCAACTGCAGAAGTTTCCAAGATGTGGATCTTCACACTGCAGGAGTTTCCAAGATGTGGATCGTCACACTGCAGGAGTTTCCAGGATGTAGATTTTCACACTGTAGAAGTTTCCAAGATAGGATATTCATATTGCAGGATCTTCTAGGATGTGCATCTTCGCACTGCAGGAGATTCCAGGATGTGGATCTGCACACTGCAGGACCTTCCAGGATGTGCATCTTCACACTGCAGGAGTTTCCAAGATGAGGATTTTCATATTGCAGGATCTTCTAGGATGTGGATCTTCACACTGCAAGATCTTCCAGGATGTGATCTGAACACTGCAGAAGTTCCCAAGATGCGGATCTTCACACTGCAGGGGATTCCAGTTTGTGGATCTGCACGCTGCAGGATCTTTACACTGCAGGAGATTCCAGGATGTGTATACTCAAATTGCAGGAGTTTACAAGACGTAGATTTCACACTGCAGGAATTTCCAAGATTTGGATCTTCACACAGCAGGAGCTTCCAGGATGTGGATCTGCACACCGCAGGAGTTTCCAGGAAGTCGATCTTCAGACTGCAGGAGTTACCAGGTTGCGGATTGTCAGATTGCAGGAGTTTCCAAGATGTGGATCTTCACACTGCAGGGGTTTCCAGGTTGTCAAGCTTCACACTACAGGAGTTTCCAGGACATGAATCTTCACACTGGAGGAGCTTCCCAGATGTAGATCTTCATTCTACAGGATATTCCAGGATATACATCTTCAGACTGCTGGACTTGTCAAAAAATGAATCTTCAAACTGCAGTAGTTTCCAGGATGTCAATCTTTACACTTCAGAAGTTACAAGAATGTAGATCTTCCAAACTGCAGTTGTTTCCAGGATGTGGATCTTCACAATGCAGTAGTTTCCAGGATGTGGATCTGCACACCGCAGTAGTTTCCAGGAAGTCAATCTTCGGACTGCAGGAGTTTCCAGGTTGTGGATCGTCAGATTGCAGGTGTTTCCAGGATGTGGATCTTCACACTGCAGGAGTTTCCAGGTTGTGGAGCTTCATACTACAGGAGTTTCCAGGTTGTGGAAATTCACACTGCAGGCGTTTCCAGGATGAATATCTTCACACTGAAGGAGTTTCCAAGACGTGAATCTTCACACTGGAGGAGCTTCCGGGATGCACGTCTTCATTCTACAGGAGTTTCCAGGATATACATCTTCAGATTGCTGGACTTTTCAAAATATGAATCTTCAAACTGCAGTAGTTTCAAGGATGTCGAACTTTACACTTCAGATGTTTCAAGGATGTAGATCTTCCACACTGCAGTTGTTTCCTGGATGTGAATCTTCACACTGCAGGAGTTTCCAGGATGTGGATCTTCTCACTGCAGAAGTTCCCAAGATGAGGATATTCACACTGCAGGAGATTCCAAGATGTGTATCTGCACACTGCAGGACTTTCCAGGATGTGGATCTTCACACTGAAGGAGCTTCCAGAATGTGAATCTTCAAATTGCAGGAATTTACAAGACGTAGATTTCAAACTTTAGGAATTTCCAAGATGTGGATCTTCACACAGCAGGAGTTTCCAGGATGTGGATCTGCACACCGCAGGAGTTTTCAGGAAGTTGATCTTCAGACTGCAGAAGTTTCCAGGTTGTGCATCCTCAGATTGCAGGAGTTTTCAAGATGTGGATCTTCACACTGCAGGAGTTTCCAGGTTGTGGAGCTTCACACTACAGGAGTTTCCAGGTTGTGGAAATTCACACTGCAGGCTTTTCCAGGATGAGTATCTTCACACTGAAGGAGTTTACAAGATGTGAATCTTCACACTGGAGGAGCTTCCGGGATGTAGATCTTCATTCTACAGGAGCTTCCAGGATATACATCTTCAGATTGCTGGACTTTTCAAAATATGAATCTTCAAACTGCAGTAGTTTCCAGGATGTCGAACTTTACTCGTCAGAAGTTTCAAGGATGTAGATGTTCCACACTGCAGTTGTTTCCTGGATGTGGATCTTCACACTGCAGGAGTTTCCAGGTTGTGGATCTTCTCACTGCAGAAGTTTCCAAGATGTGGATAATCACATTGCAGGACTTTCCAGGTTGTGGATCTTCACACTGCAGGAGTTTCTAGCATGTGGATCTTCATTCTGCAGGAATATCAGAATGTGGATCTTCACCATGCAGGATCTCCCACGATGTGGATCTTCACACTGCAGGAGTTTCCAGGACGTGGATCTTCAGACTGCAGTAGTTTCCAAGATGAGGATTTTCATATTGCACGATCTTCTAGGATGTGGATCTTCGCACTGCAGGAGATTCCAGGATATGGATCTGCACACTGCAGGAGGTTCCAGGATGTGGATCTTCACACTGCAGGAGATTCCATGATGTGGATCATTGCACTGCAGGACTTTCCACGATGTGAATCTGCACACTGCATAAGTCTCCAGTATACGGATCTTCACAGTACAGGAGCTTTCAGGATGTGGATCTTCATTCTGCCAGACTTCCCAGGATGTGGATCTTTAGACTGCAGGAGTTACCAGGATGAGGATCTTAAGACTGCAGTTGTTTCCAAGATGTGGATCTGCAAACTGCAGGAATTTCCAGGATGAGGATCTTTACATTGCAGGCCTTTACAGGAAGTGGATCTTCACACTGCAGGAGCTCCCAGGATGTGAATCTTCATATTTCAGGACTTAGCATGACGTGGATTTCACACTGCATGAATTTCCAAGATGTGGACCTTCACACAGCAGGAATTTCCAGGATGTGGATCTGCACACCGCAGGAGTTTCCAGGAAGTTGACCTTCAGACAGCAGGAGTTTCCAGGTTGTGCATCCTCAGATTGCAGGAGTTTTCAAGATGTGGATCTTCACACTGCAGGAGATTCCAGGCTGTGGAGCTTCACACTACAGGAGTTTCCAGGTTTTGGAAATTCACACTGCAGGCATTTCCAGGATGAGTATCTTCACACTGAAGGAGTTTACAAGATGTGAATCTTCACACTGGAGGAGCTTCCGGGATGTAGATCTTCATTCTACAGGAGCTTCCAGGATATACATCTTCAGATTGCTGGACTTTACAAAATATGAATCTTCAAACTGCAGTAGTTTCCAGGATGTGGATCTTCACACTGCAGGAGTTACCAGGATGTGGATCTTCTCACTGCAGGAATTTCCAAGAAGTGGATCTTCACATTGCAGGAGTTTCCAGATTGTGGATCTTCACAATGCAGGAGTTACTAGCATGTGGATCTTCATTCTGCAGGAATATCAGAATGTGGATCTTCACCATGCAGGATCTCCCACGATGTGGATCTTCACACTGCTGAAGTTTCCAGGATGTGGATCTTCAAAATGCAGCTGTTTCCAGGATGCGGATCTACACACTGCAGGAGTTTCCAGGACTTGGATCTTCAGACTGCAGGAGTTTCCAGCTTGTGGATCTTCACACTGCATGAGTTTGCAAGATGTGGATCTTCACAATGCAGCAGTTTCCAGAATCTGGATCTTCACACTGCAGTAGTTTCCAAGATGAGGATTTTCATATTGCACGATCTTCTAGGATGTGGATCTTCGCACTGCAGGAGATTCCAGGATATGGATCTGCACACTGCAGGAGGTTCCATGATGTGGATCTTTGCACTGCAGGACTTTCCACGATGTGAATCTGCACACTGCAGGAATTTCCAGGATGAGGATCTTTACATTGCGGGCCTTTACAGGAAGTGGATCTTCACACTGCAGGAGCTCCCAGGATGTGAATCTTCATATTTCAGGACTTAACATGACGTAGATTTCACACTGCATGAATTTCCAAGATGTGGATCTTCACACAGCAGGAATTTCCAGGATGTGGATCTGCACACCGCAAGAGTTTCCAGGAAGTCGATCTTCAGACTGCAGGAGTTTCCAGGTTGTGGATCGTCAGATTGCAGGAGTTTCCAAGATATGGATCTTCACACTGCAGGAGTTTCCAGGTTGTGGATCTTCATACTAAAGTATTTTCCACGTTGTGGAACTTCACACTGCAGGAGTTTACAGGATGAGTATCTTCACACTGCAGGAGTTTCCATGATGTGGATATTTGCACTGTAGGACTTTCCACGATGTGAATCTGCACACTGCATAACTTTCCAGTATACGGATCTTCACAGTACAGGAGTTTTCAGGATGTGTATCTTCATTCTGCAGGACCTTCCATAATGTTGAACTTTACACTGCAGGTGTTTCCAGGATGTGGTTCTTCACACTGCAGGAGTTTCCAAGTTGTCAAGCTTCACACTACAGGAGTTTCCAGGACATGAATCCTCCCGGAGGAGCTTCCCGGATGTAGATCTCCATTCTACAGGAGATTCCAGGATGTACATCTTCAGACTGCTGGACTTCTCAAAATATGAACCTTCAAATTGCAGTAGTTTCCAGGATGTCAAACTTTACATTTCAGAAGTTTCAAGGATGTAGATCATCCACACTGCAGTTGTTTCCAGGATGTGGATCTTCACATTGCAGGAGTTTCCAGGATGTGGATCTTCTCACTGCAGAAGTTTCCAAGATGTGCATCTTCACATTGCAGGAGTTTCCATTATGTGGATCTTCACACTGCAGAAGTTTCTAGCATGTGGATGTTCATTCTGCAGGAATTTCAGGATGTGGATCTTCACCATACGCGATCTCCCACAATGTCAATCTTCACACTGCTGGAGTTTCCAGGATGTGGATCTTCAAAATGCAGGTGTTTCCAGGAGGTGGATCTTCGCACTGCAGGAGGTTCCAGGATGTGGATCTTCAGACTGCAGGAGTTTCAGCTTGTGGATCTTCACAATGCAGGAGTTTCCAGGATGTGGATCGTCACACTGCATGAGTTTCCAGGATGTAGATTTTTACACTGTAGAAGTTTCCAAGATGAGGATATTCATATTGCAGGATCTTCTAGGATGTGCATCTTCGCACTGCAGGAGATTCCAGGATGTGGATCTGCACACTGCAGGAGTTTTCAGGATGTGGATCTTCACACTGCAGGAGGCTCCAGTATGTGGATCTTACCACTGCAGGAGCTTTCAGGATGTAGATCTTCACACTTCAGGAGTTTCAAAGTTTTAGATCCTCACTCTGCAGGTGATTCCAGGCTGTGCATTTTCAAACTGCAGGAAGTTCCAAGATGTGGATCTTCACACTGAAGGAATTTCCAAGATGAGTATTTTCATATTGCACGATCTTCTAGGATGTAGATCTTCGCACTGCAGTTGTTTCCAGGATGTGGATCTGCAAACTGCAGGAATTTCCAGAATGAGGATTTTCACACTGCAGGAGTTTCCATGACGTGGATCTTTGCACTGCAGGCCTTTCCACGATGTGAATCTGCACACTGCATAACTTTCCATTATATGGATCTTCACAGTACACGAGTTTTCAGGATGTGTATCTTCATTCTGCAGGACTTTCCAGGATGTGGATCTCTACACTGCAGGAGTTTCCAGGATGTGGATCTTCACACTGCAGGGGCTTTCAGGATGTAGATCTTAACACTTCAGGAGTTTCAAGGTGGTAGATCTTCACTCTGCAGGTGATTCCAGGATGTGCTTTTTCAAACTGCAGGAGGTTCCAGGATGTGGATCTACACACTGCAGGAGTGTCGAGTGTTTGGATCATCATTCTGCAGGAATTTCCGGATGTGGATTTTCACCTTGCAGGACCTTCCAGGATGTGCATCTTCACACTGCAGGAGTTTCCAAGATGAGGATTTTCATATTGCAGGATCTTCTAGGATGTGGATCTTCACACTGCAGGATCTTCCAGGATGAGATACTTCACACTGCAAGATCTTCCAGGATGTGGATCTGAACACTGCAGAAGTTCCCAAGATGTGGATCTTCACACTGCAGGGGATTCCAGTTTGTGGATCTGCACACTGCAGGATCTTTACACTGCAGGAGATTCCAGGATGTGTATACTCAAATTGCAGGAGTTTACAAGACGTAGATTTCACACTGCAGGAATTTCCAAGATTTGGATCTTCACACAGCAGGAGCTTCCAGAATGTGGATCTGCACACCGCAGGAGTTTCCAGGAAGTCTATCTTCAGACTGCAGGAGTTACCAGGTTGCGGATCGTCAGATTGCAGGAGTTTCCAAGATGTGGATCTTCACACTGCAGGGGTTTCCAGGTTGTCAAGCTTCACACTACAGGAGTTTCCAGGATGTGAATCTTCACACTGGAGGAGCTTCCCGGATGTAGATCTTCATTCTACAGGATATTCCAGGATATACATCTTCAGACTGCTGGACTTGTCAGAAAATGAATCTTCAAACTGCAGTAGTTTCCAGGATGTCGATCTTTACACTTCAGAAGTTTCAAGAATGTAGATCTTCCAAACTGCAGTTGTTTCCAGGATGTGGATCTTCACAATGCAGGAGTTTCCAGGATGTGGATCTGCACACCGCAGTAGTTTCCAGGAAGTCAATCTTCAGACTGCAGGAGTTTCCAGGTTGTGGATCGTCAGATTGCAGGTGTTTCCAGGATGTGGATCTTCACACTGCAGGAGTTTCCAGGTTGTGGAGCTTCATACTACAGGAGTTTCCAGGTTGTGGAAATTCACACTGCAGGCGTTTCCAGGATGAATATCTTCACACTGAAGGAGTTTCCAAGACGTGAATCTTCACACTGGAGGAGCTTCCGGGATGCACGTCTTCATTCTACAGGAGTTTCCAGGATATACATCTTCAGATTGCTGGACTTTTCAAAATATGAATCTTCAAACTGCAGTAGTTTCAAGGATGTCGAACTTTACACTTCAGATGTTTCAAGGATGTAGATCTTCCACACTGCAGTTGTTTCCTGGATGTGGATCTTCACACTGCAGGAGTTTCCAGGATGTGGATCTTCTCAACTGCAGAAGTTTCCAAGATGTGGATCTTCACACTGCAGGAGTTTCCAAGATGTGGATCGTCACACTGCAGGAGTTTCCAGGATGTAGATTTTCACACTGTAGAAGTTTCCAAGATAGGATATTCATATTGCAGGATCTTCTAGGATGTGCATCTTCGCACTGCAGGAGATTCCAGGATGTGGATCTGCACACTGCAGGACCTTCCAGGATGTGCATCTTCACACTGCAGGTGTTTCCAAGATGAGGATTTTCATATTGCAGGATCTTCTAGGATGTGGATCTTCACACTGCAAGATCTTCCAGGATGTGATCTGAACACTGCAGAAGTTCCCAAGATGCGGATCTGCACAATGCAGGGGATTCCAGTTTGTGGATCTGCACGCTGCAGGATCTTTACACTGCAGGAGATTCCAGGATGTGTATACTCAAATTGCAGGAGTTTACAAGACGTAGATTTCACACTGCAGGAATTTCCAAGATTTGGATCTTCACACAGCAGGAGCTTCCAGGATGTGGATCTGCACACCGCAGGAGTTTCCAGGAAGTCGATCTTCAGACTGCAGGAGTTACCAGGTTGCGGATTGTCAGATTGCAGGAGTTTCCAAGATGTTGATCTTCACACTGCAGGGGTTTCCAGGTTGTCAAGCTTCACACTACAGGAGTTTCCAGGACGTGAATCTTCACACTGGAGGAGCTTCCCAGATGTAGATCTTCATTCTACAGGATATTCCAGGATATACATCTTCAGACTGCTGGACTTGTCAAAAAATGAATCTTCAAACTGCAGTAGTTTCCAGGATGTCAATCTTTACACTTCAGAAGTTTCAAGAATGTAGATCTTCCAAACTGCAGTTGTTTCCAGGATGTGGATCTTCACAATGCAGGAGTTTCCAGGATGTGGATCTGCACACCGCAGTAGTTTCCAGGAAGTCAATCTTCGGACTGCAGGAGTTTCCAGGTTGTGGATCGTCAGATTGCAGGTGTTTCCAGGATGTGGATCTTCACACTGCAGGAGTTTCCAGGTTGTGGAGCTTCATACTACAGGAGTTTCCAGGTTGTGGAAATTCACACTGCAGGCGTTTCCAGGATGAATATCTTCACACTGAAGGAGTTTCCAAGACGTGAATCTTCACACTGGAGGAGCTTCCGGGATGCACGTGTTCATTCTACAGGAGTTTCCAGGATATACATCTTCAGATTGCTGGACTTTTCAAAATATGAATCTTCAATCTGCAGTAGTTTCAAGGATGTCGAACTTTACACTTCAGATGTTTCAAGGATGTAGATCTTCCACAGTGCAGTTGTTTCCTGGATGTGGATCTGCACACTGCAGGAGTTTCCAGAATGTGGATCTTCTCACTGCAGAAGTTTCCAAGCTGTGGATCTTCACATTGCAGGAGTTTCCAGGTTGTGGATCTTCACACTGCAGGAGTTTCGAGCATGTGGATATTCATTCTGCAGTAAAATCAGGATGTGGATCTTCACCATGCAGGATCTCCCACGATGTGGATCTTCACACTGCTGGAGTTTCCAGGATGTGGTTCTTCAAAATGCAGTTGTTTCCAGGATGTGGATCTACACACTTCAGGAGTTTCCAGGACGTGGATCTTCAGACTGCAGGAGTTTCCAGCTTGTGGATCTTCACACTGCAGGAGTTTCCAAGATGTGGATCTACACACTGCAGGAGTTTCCAGAATCTGGATCTTCACATTGCAGTAGTTTCCAAGATGAGGATTTTCATATTGCACGATCTTCTAGGATGTGGATCTTCGCACTGCAGGAGATTCCAGGATATGGATCTGCACACTGCAGGAGGTTCCAGGCTGTGGATCTTTGCACTGCAGGACTTTCCACGATGTGAATCTGCACACTGCATAAGTCTCCAGTATTCGGATCTTCACAGTACAGGAGCTTTCAGGATGTGGATCTTCATTCTGCCGGACTTCCCAGGATGTGGATCTTTAGACTGCAGGAGTTACCAGGATGAGGATCTTAAGACTGCAGTTGTTTCCAGGATGTGGATCTGCAAACTGCAGGAATTTCCAGGATGAGGATCTTTACTTTGCAGGCCTTTACAGGAAGTGGATCTTCACACTGCAGGAACTCCCAGGATGTGAATCTTCATATTTCTGGACTTAACATGACGCAGATTTCACACTGCATGAATTTCCAAGATGTGGATCTTCACACAGCAGGAATTCCCAGGATGTGGATCTGCACACCGCAAGAGTTTCCAGGAAGTCGATCTTCAGACTGCAGGAGTTTCCAGGTTGTGGATCATCAGATTGCAGGAGTTTCCAAGATATGGATCTTCACACTGCATGAGTTTCCAGGTTGTGGATCTTCATACTAAAGTATTTTCCACGTTGTGGAACTTCACACTGCAGGAGTTTACAGGATGAGTATCTTCACACTACAGGAGTTTCCATGATGTGGATATTTGCACTGTAGGACTTTCCACGATATGAATCTGCACACTGCATAACTTTCCAGTATACGGATCTTCACAGTACAGGAGTTTTCAGGATGTGTATCTTCATTCTGCAGGACCTTCCATAATGTTGATCTTTACACTGCAGGTGTTTCCAGGATGTGGTTCTTCACACTGCAGGAGTTTCCAAGATGTCAAGCTTCACACTACAGGAGTTTCCAGGACATGAATCTTCACACTGGAGGAGCTTCCCGGATGTAGATCTTCATTCTACAGGAGATTCCAGGATGTACATCTTCAGACTGCCGGACTTCTCAAAATATGAATCTTCAAACTGCAGTAGTTTCCAGGATGTCGAACTTTACACTTCAGAAGTTTCAAGGATGTAGATCATCCACACTGCAGTTGTTTCCGGGATGTGGATCTTCACATTGCAGGAGTTTCCAAGATGTGGATCTTCTCACTGCAGAAGTTTCCAAGATGTGCATCTTCACATTGCAGGAGTTTCTAGCATGTGGATGTTCATTCTGCAGGAATTTCAGGATGTGGATCTTCACCATACACGATCTCCCACGATGTCAATCTTCACACTGCTGGAGTTTCCAGGATGTGGATCTTCAAAATGCAGGTGTTTCCAGGAAGTGGATCTTCGCACTGCAGGAGGTTCCAGGATGTGGATCTTCAGACTGCAGGAGTTTCAGCTTGTGGATCTTCACACTGCAGGAGTTTCCATGATGTGGATCGTCACACTGCAGGAGTTTCCAGGATGTAGATTTTCACACTGTAGAAGTTTCCAAGATAGGATATTCATATTGCAGGATCTTCTAGGATGTGCATCTTCACACTGCAGGAGATTCCAGGATGTGGATCTGCACACTGCAGGAGTTTCCAGGATGTGAATCTTCACACTGCAGGAGGTTCCAGTATGTGGATCTTACCACTGCAGGAGCTTTCAGGATGTAGATCTTCACACTTCAGGAGTTTCAAATTTTAGATCCTCACTCTGCAGGTGATTCCAGGATGTGCATTTTCAAACTGCAGGAGTTTCCAGGATGTGGATCTTCACACTGAAGGAATTTCCAAGATGAGTATTTTCATATTGCACGATCTTCTAGGAGGTAGATCTTCGCACTGCAGTTGTTTCCAGGATGTGGATCTGCAAACTGCAGGAATTTCCAGAATGAGGATTTTCACACTGCAGGAGTTTCCATGACGTGGATCTTTGCACTGCAGGCCTTTCCACGATGTGAATCTGCACACTGCATAACTTTCCATTATATGGATCTTCACAGTACACGAGTTTTCAGGATGTGTATCTTCATTCTGCAGGACCTTCCATAATGTTGATCTTTACACTGCAGGTGTTTCCAGGATGTGGTTCTTCACACTGCAGGAGTTTCCAAGATGTCAAGCTTCACACTACAGGAGTTTCCAGGACATGAATCTTCACACTGGAGGAGCTTCCCGGATGTAGATCTTCATTCTACAGGAGATTCCAGGATGTACATCTTCAGACTGCCGGACTTCTCAAAATATGAATCTTCAAACTGCAGTAGTTTCCAGGATGTCGAACTTTACACTTCAGAAGTTTCAAGGATGTAGATCATCCACACTGCAGTTGTTTCCAGGATGTGGATCTTCACATTGCAGGAGTTTCCAAGATGTGGATCTTCTCACTGCAGAAGTTTCCAAGATGTACATCGTCACATTGCAGGAGTTTCTAGCATGTGGATGTTCATTCTGCAGGAATTTCAGGATGTGGATATTCACCATACACGATCTCCCACGATGTCAATCTTCACACTGCTGGAGTTTCCAGGATGTGGATCTTCAAAATGCAGGTGTTTCCAGGAAGTGGATCTTCGCACTGCAGGAGGTTCCAGGAAGTGGATCTTCAGACTGCAGGATTTTCAGCTTGTGGATCTTCACACTGCAGGAGTTTCCAAGACGTGGATCGTCACACTGCAGGAGTTTCCATGATGTAGATTTTCACACTGTAGAAGTTTCCAAGATAGGATATTCATATTGCAGGATCTTCTAGGATGTGCATCTTCGCACTGCAGGAGATTCCAGGATGTGGATCTGCACACTGCAGGAGTTTCCAGGATGTGGATCTTCACACTGCAGGAGGTTCCAGTATGTGGATCTTACCACTGCAGGAGCTTTCAGGATGTAGATCTTCACACTTCAGGAGTTTCAAAGTTTTAGATCCTCACTCTGCAGGTGATTCCAGGATGTGCATTTTCAAACTGCAGGAGTTTCCAGGATGTGGATCTTCACACTGAAGGAATTTCCAAGATGAGTATTTTCATATTGCACGATCTTCTAGGAGGTAGATCTTCGCACTGCAGTTGTTTCCAGGATGTGGATCTGCAAACTGCAGGAATTTCCAGAATGAGGATTTTCACACTGCAGGAGTTTCCATGACGTGGATCTTTGCACTGCAGGCCTTTCCACGATGTGAATCTGCACACTGCATAACTTTCCATTATATGGATCTTCACAGTACACGAGTTTTCAGGATGTGTATCTTCATTCTGCAGGACTTTCCAGGATGTGGATCTCTACACTGCAGGAGTTTCCAGGATGTGGATCTTCACACTGCAGGGGCTTTCAGGATGTAGATCTTAACACTTCAGGAGTTTCAAGGTGGTAGATCTTCACTCTGCAGGTGATTCCAGGATGTGCTTTTTCAAACTGCAGGAGGTTCCAGGATGTGGATCTACACACTGCAGGAGTGTCGAGTGTTTGGATCATCATTCTGCAGGAATTTCCGGATGTGGATTTTCACCTTGCAGGACCTTCCAGGATGTGCATCTTCACACTGCAGGAGTTTCCAAGATGAGGATTTTCATATTGCAGGATCTTCTAGGATGTGGATCTTCACACTGCAGGATCTTCCAGGATGAGATACTTCACACTGCAAGATCTTCCAGGATGTGGATCTGAACACTGCAGAAGTTCCCAAGATCTGGATCTTCACACTGCAGGGGATTCCAGTTTGTGGATCTGCACACTGCAGGATCTTTACACTGCAGGAGATTCCAGGATGTGTATACTCAAATTGCAGGAGTTTACAAGACGTAGATTTCACACTGCAGGAATTTCCAAGATTTGGATCTTCACACAGCAGGAGCTTCCAGGATGTGGATCTGCACACCGCAGGAGTTTCCAGGAAGTCTATCTTCAGACTGCAGGAGTTACCAGGTTGCGGATCGTCAGATTGCAGGAGTTTCCAAGATGTGGATCTTCACACTGCAGGGGTTTCCAGGTTGTCAAGCTTCACACTACAGGAGTTTCCAGGATGTGAATCTTCACACTGGAGGAGCTTCCCGGATGTAGATCTTCATTCTACAGGATATTCCAGGATATACATCTTCAGACTGCTGGACTTGTCAGAAAATGAATCTTCAAACTGCAGTAGTTTCCAGAATGTCGATCTTTACACTTCAGAAGTTTCAAGAATGTAGATCTTCCAAACTGCAGTTGTTTCCAGGATGTGGATCTTCACAATGCAGGAGTTTCCAGGATGTGGATCTGCACACCGCAGTAGTTTCCAGGAAGTCAATCTTCGGACTGCAGGAGTTTCCAGGTTGTGGATCGTCAGATTGCAGGTGTTTCCAGGATGTGGATCTTCACACTGCAGGAGTTTCCAGGTTGTGGAGCTTCACACTGGAGGAGTTTCCAGGTTGTGGAGCTTCATACTACAGGAGTTTCCAGGTTGTGGAAATTCACACTGCAGGCGTTTCCAGGATGAATATCTTCACACTGAAGGAGTTTCCAAGACGTGAATCTTCACACTGGAGGAGCTTCCGGGATGCACGTCTTCATTCTACAGGAGTTTCCAGGATATACATCTTCAGATTGCTGGACTTTTCAAAATATGAATCTTCAAACTGCAGTAGTTTCAAGGATGTCGAACTTTACACTTCAGATGTTTCAAGGATGTAGATCTTCCACACTGCAGTTGTTTCCTGGATGTGGATCTTCACACTGCAGGAGTTTCCAGGATGTGGATCTTCTCAACTGCAGAAGTTTCCAAGATGTGGATCTTCACACTGCAGGAGTTTCCAAGATGTGGATCGTCACACTGCAGGAGTTTCCAGGATGTAGATTTTCACACTGTAGAAGTTTCCAAGATAGGATATTCATATTGCAGGATCTTCTAGGATGTGTATCTTCGCACTGCAGGAGATTCCAGGATGTGGATCTGCACACTGCAGGACCTTCCAGGATGTGCATCTTCACACTGCAGGAGTTTCCAAGATGAGGATTTTCATATTGCAGGATCTTCTAGGATGTGGATCTTCACACTGCAAGATCTTCCAGGATGTGATCTGAACACTGCAGAAGTTCCCAAGATGCGGATCTTCACACTGCAGGGGATTCCAGTTTGTGGATCTGCACGCTGCAGGATCTTTACACTGCAGGAGATTCCAGGATGTGTATACTCAAATTGCAGGAGTTTACAAGACGTAGATTTCACACTGCAGGAATTTCCAAGATTTGGATCTTCACACAGCAGGAGCTTCCAGGATGTGGATCTGCACACCGCAGGAGTTTCCAGGAAGTCGATCTTCAGACTGCAGGAGTTACCAGGTTGCGGATTGTCAGATTGCAGGAGTTTCCAAGATGTTGATCTTCACACTGCAGGGGTTTCCAGGTTGTCAAGCTTCACACTACAGGAGTTTCCAGGACGTGAATCTTCACACTGGAGGAGCTTCCCAGATGTAGATCTTCATTCTACAGGATATTCCAGGATATACATCTTCAGACTGCTGGACTTGTCAAAAAATGAATCTTCAAACTGCAGTAGTTTCCAGGATGTCAATCTTTACACTTCAGAAGTTTCAAGAATGTAGATCTTCCAAACTGCAGTTGTTTCCAGGATGTGGATCTTCACAATGCAGGAGTTTCCAGGATGTGGATCTGCACACCGCAGTAGTTTCCAGGAAGTCAATCTTCGGACTGCAGGAGTTTCCAGGTTGTGGATCGTCAGATTGCAGGTGTTTCCAGGATGTGGATCTTCACACTGCAGGAGTTTCCAGGTTGTGGAGCTTCATACTACAGGAGTTTCCAGGTTGTGGAAATTCACACTGCAGGCGTTTCCAGGATGAATATCTTCACACTGAAGGAGTTTCCAAGACGTGAATCTTCACACTGGAGGAGCTTCCGGGATGCACGTCTTCATTCTACAGGAGTTTCCAGGATATACATCTTCAGATTGCTGGACTTTTCAAAATATGAATCTTCAAACTGCAGTAGTTTCAAGGATGTCGAACTTTACACTTCAGATGTTTCAAGGATGTAGATCTTCCACACTGCAGTTGTTTCCTGGATGTGAATCTTCACACTGCAGGAGTTTCCAGGATGTGGATCTTCTCACTGCAGAAGTTCCCAAGATGAGGATATTCACACTGCAGGAGATTCCAAGATGTGTATCTGCACACTGCAGGACTTTCCAGGATGTGGATCTTCACACTGAAGGAGCTTCCAGAATGTGAATCTTCAAATTGCAGGAATTTACAAGACGTAGATTTCAAACTTTAGGAATTTCCAAGATGTGGATCTTCACACAGCAGGAGTTTCCAGCATGTGGATCTGCACACCGCAGGAGTTTTCAGGAAGTTGATCTTCAGACTGCAGAAGTTTCCAGGTTGTGCATCCTCAGATTGCAGGAGTTTTCAAGATGTGGATCTTCACACTGCAGGAGTTTCCAGGTTGTGGAGCTTCACACTACAGGAGTTTCCAGGTTGTGGAAATTCACACTGCAGGCTTTTCCAGGATGAGTATCTTCACACTGAAGGAGTTTACAAGACGTGAATCTTCACACTGGAGGAGCTTCCGGGATGTAGATCTTCATTCTACAGGAGCTTCCAGGATATACATCTTCAGATTGCTGGACTTTTCAAAATATGAATCTTCAAACTGCAGTAGTTTCCAGGATGTCGAACTTTACTCGTCAGAAGTTTCAAGGATGTAGATCTTCCACACTGCAGTTGTTTCCTGGATGTGGATCTTCACACTGCAGGAGTTTCCAGGTTGTGGATCTTCTCACTGCAGAAGTTTCCAAGATGTGGATAATCACATTGCAGGACTTTCCAGGTTGTGGATCTTCACACTGCAGGAGTTTCTAGCATGTGGATCTTCATTCTGCAGGAATATCAGAATGTGGATCTTCACCATGCAGGATCTCCCACGATGTGGATCTTCACACTGCAGGAGTTTCCAGGACGTGGATCTTCAGACTGCAGTAGTTTCCAAGATGAGGATTTTCATATTGCACGATCTTCTAGGATGTGGATCTTCGCACTGCAGGAGATTCCAGGATATGGATCTGCACACTGCAGGAGGTTCCAGGATGTGGATCTTCACACTGCAGGAGATTCCATGATGTGGATCATTGCACTGCAGGACTTTCCACGATGTGAATCTGCACACTGCATAAGTCTCCAGTATACGGATCTTCACAGTACAGGAGCTTTCAGGATGTGGATCTTCATTCTGCCAGACTTCCCAGGATGTGGATCTTTAGACTGCAGGAGTTACCAGGATGAGGATCTTAAGACTGCAGTTGTTTCCAAGATGTGGATCTGCAAACTGCAGGAATTTCCAGGATGAGGATCTTTACATTGCAGGCCTTTACAGGAAGTGGATCTTCACACTGCAGGAGCTCCCAGGATGTGAATCTTCATATTTCAGGACTTAGCATGACGTGGATTTCACACTGCATGAATTTCCAAGATGTGGACCTTCACACAGCAGGAATTTCCAGGATGTGGATCTGCACACCGCAGGGGTTTCCAGGAAGTTGACCTTCAGACAGCAGGAGTTTCCAGGTTGTGCATCCTCAGATTGCAGGAGTTTTCAAGATGTGGATCTTCACACTGCAGGAGATTCCAGGCTGTGGAGCCTCAAACTACAGGAGTTTCCAGGTTTTGGAAATTCACACTGCAGGCATTTCCAGGATGAGTATCTTCACACTGAAGGAGTTTACAAGATGTGAATCTTCACACTGGAGGAGCTTCCGGGATGTAGATCTTCATTCTACAGGAGCTTCCAGGATATACATCTTCAGATTGCTGGACTTTACAAAATATGAATCTTCAAACTGCAGTAGTTTCCAGGATGTGGATCTTCACACTGCAGGAGTTACCAGGATGTGGATCTTCTCACTGCAGGAATTTCCAAGAAGTGGATCTTCACATTGCAGGAGTTTCCAGATTGTGGATCTTCACAATGCAGGAGTTACTAGCATGTGGATCTTCATTCTGCAGGAATATCAGAATGTGGATCTTCACCATGCAGGATCTCCCACGATGTGGATCTTCACACTGCTGAAGTTTCCAGGATGTGGATCTTCAAAATGCAGCTGTTTCCAGGATGCGGATCTACACACTGCAGGAGTTTCCAGGACTTGGATCTTCAGACTGCAGGAGTTTCCAGCTTGTGGATCTTCACACTGCATGAGTTTGCAAGATGTGGATCTTCACAATGCAGCAGTTTCCAGAATCTGGATCTTCACACTGCAGTAGTTTCCAAGATGAGGATTTTCATATTGCACGATCTTCTAGGATGTGGATCTTCGCACTGCAGGAGATTCCAGGATATGGATCTGCACACTGCAGGAGGTTCCATGATGTGGATCTTTGCACTGCAGGACTTTCCACGATGTGAATCTGCACACTGCAGGAATTTCCAGGATGAGGATCTTTACATTGCAGGCCTTTACAGGAAGTGGATCTTCACACTGCAGGAGCTCCCAGGATGTGAATCTTCATATTTCAGGACTTAACATGACGTAGATTTCACACTGCATGAATTTCCAAGATGTGGACCTTCACACAGCAGGAATTTCCAGGATGTGGATCTGCACACCGCAGGGGTTTCCAGGAAGTTGACCTTCAGACAGCAGGAGTTTCCAGGTTGTGCATCCTCAGATTGCAGGAGTTTTCAAGATGTGGATCTTCACACTGCAGGAGATTCCAGGCTGTGGAGCCTCAAACTACAGGAGTTTCCAGGTTTTGGAAATTCACACTGCAGGCATTTCCAGGATGAGTATCTTCACACTGAAGGAGTTTACAAGATGTGAATCTTCACACTGGAGGAGCTTCCGGGATGTAGATCTTCATTCTACAGGAGCTTCCAGGATATACATCTTCAGATTGCTGGACTTTACAAAATATGAATCTTCAAACTGCAGTAGTTTCCAGGATGTGGATCTTCACACTGCAGGAGTTACCAGGATGTGGATCTTCTCACTGCAGGAATTTCCAAGAAGTGGATCTTCACATTGCAGGAGTTTCCAGATTGTGGATCTTCACAATGCAGGAGTTACTAGCATGTGGATCTTCATTCTGCAGGAATATCAGAATGTGGATCTTCACCATGCAGGATCTCCCACGATGTGGATCTTCACACTGCTGAAGTTTCCAGGATGTGGATCTTCAAAATGCAGCTGTTTCCAGGATGCGGATCTACACACTGCAGGAGTTTCCAGGACTTGGATCTTCAGACTGCAGGAGTTTCCAGCTTGTGGATCTTCACACTGCATGAGTTTGCAAGATGTGGATCTTCACAATGCAGCAGTTTCCAGAATCTGGATCTTCACACTGCAGTAGTTTCCAAGATGAGGATTTTCATATTGCACGATCTTCTAGGATGTGGATCTTCGCACTGCAGGAGATTCCAGGATATGGATCTGCACACTGCAGGAGGTTCCATGATGTGGATCTTTGCACTGCAGGACTTTCCACGATGTGAATCTGCACACTGCAGGAATTTCCAGGATGAGGATCTTTACATTGCAGGCCTTTACAGGAAGTGGATCTTCACACTGCAGGAGCTCCCAGGATGTGAATCTTCATATTTCAGGACTTAACATGACGTAGATTTCACACTGCATGAATTTCCAAGATGTGGATCTTCACACAGCAGGAATTTCCAGGATGTGGATCTGCACACCGCAAGAGTTTCCAGGAAGTCGATCTTCAGACTGCAGGAGTTTCCAGGTTGTGGATCGTCAGATTGCAGGAGTTTCCAAGATATGGATCTTCACACTGCAGGAGTTTCCAGGTTGTGGATCTTCATACTAAAGTATTTTCCACGTTGTGGAACTTCACACTGCAGGAGTTTACAGGATGAGTATCTTCACACTGCAGGAGTTTCCATGATGTGGATATTTGCACTGTAGGACTTTCCACGATGTGAATCTGCACACTGCATAACTTTCCAGTATACGGATCTTCACAGTACAGGAGTTTTCAGGATGTGTATCTTCATTCTGCAGGACCTTCCATAATGTTGAACTTTAAACTGCAGGTGTTTCCAGGATGTGGTTCTTCACACTGCAGGAGTTTCCAAGTTGTCAAGCTTCACACTACAGGAGTTTCCAGGACATGAATCCTCCCGGAGGAGCTTCCCGGATGTAGATCTCCATTCTACAGGAGATTCCAGGATGTACATCTTCAGACTGCTGGACTTCTCAAAATATGAACCTTCAAATTGCAGCAGTTTCCAGGATGTCAAACTTTACACTTCAGAAGTTTCAAGGATGTAGATCATCCACACTGCAGTTGTTTCCAGGATGTGGATCTTCACATTGCAGGAGTTTCCAGGATGTGGATCTTCTCACTGCAGAAGTTTCCAAGATGTGCATCTTCACATTGCAGGAGTTTCCATTATGTGGATCTTCACACTGCAGAAGTTTCTAGCATGTGGATGTTCATTCTGCAGGAATTTCAGGATGTGGATCTTCACCATACGCGATCTCCCACAATGTCAATCTTCACACTGCTGGAGTTTCCAGGATGTGGATCTTCAAAATGCAGGTGTTTCCAGGAGGTGGATCTTCGCACTGCAGGAGGTTCCAGGATGTGGATCTTCAGACTGCAGGAGTTTCAGCTTGTGGATCTTCACACTGCAGGAGTTTCCAGGATGTGGATCGTCACACTGCATGAGTTTCCAGGATGTAGATTTTTACACTGTAGAATTTTCCAAGATGAGGATATTCATATTGCAGGATCTTCTAGGATGTGCATCTTCGCACTGCAGGAGATTCCAGGATGTGGATCTGCACACTGCAGGAGTTTTCAGGATGTGGATCTTCACACTGCAGGAGGCTCCAGTATGTGGATCTTACCACTGCAGGAGCTTTCAGGATGTAGATCTTCACACTTCAGGAGTTTCAAAGTTTTAGATCCTCACTCTGCAGGTGATTCCAGGATGTGCATTTTCAAACTGCAGGAAGTTCCAGGATGTGGATCTTCACACTGAAGGAATTTCCAAGATGAGTATTTTCATATTGCACGATCTTCTAGGATGTAGATCTTCGCACTGCAGTTGTTTCCAGGATGTGGATCTGCAAACTGCAGGAATTTCCAGAATGAGGATTTTCACACTGCAGGAGTTTCCATGACGTGGATCTTTGCACTGCAGGCCTTTCCACGATGTGAATCTGCACACTGCATAACTTTCCATTATATGGATCTTCACAGTACACGAGTTTTCAGGATGTGTATCTTCATTCTGCAGGACTTTCCAGGATGTGGATCTCTACACTGCAGGAGTTTCCAGGATGTGGATCTTCACACTGCAGGGGCTTTCAGGATGTAGATCTTAACACTTCAGGAGTTTCAAGGTGGTAGATCTTCACTCTGCAGGTGATTCCAGGATGTGCTTTTTCAAACTGCAGGAGGTTCCAGGATGTGGATCTACACACTGCAGGAGTGTCGAGTGTTTGGATCATCATTCTGCAGGAATTTCCGGATGTGGATTTTCACCTTGCAGGACCTTCCAGGATGTGCATCTTCACACTGCAGGAGTTTCCAAGATGAGGATTTTCATATTGCAGGATCTTCTAGGATGTGGATCTTCACACTGCAAGATCTTCCAGGATGTGATCTGAACACTGCAGAAGTTCCCAAGATGCGGATCTTCACACTGCAGGGGATTCCAGTTTGTGGATCTGCACGCTGCAGGATCTTTACACTGCAGGAGATTCCAGGATGTGTATACTCAAATTGCAGGAGTTTACAAGACGTAGATTTCACACTGCAGGAATTTCCAAGATTTGGATCTTCACACAGCAGGAGCTTCCAGGATGTGGATCTGCACACCGCAGTAGTTTCCAGGAAGTCAATCTTCGGACTGCAGGAGTTTCCAGGTTGTGGATCGTCAGATTGCAGGTGTTTCCAGGATGTGGATCTTCACACTGCAGGAGTTTCCAGGTTGTGGAGCTTCATACTACAGGAGTTTCCAGGTTGTGGAAATTCACACTGCAGGCGTTTCCAGGATGAATATCTTCACACTGAAGGAGTTTCCAAGACGTGAATCTTCACACTGGAGGAGCTTCCGGGATGCACGTCTTCATTCTACAGGAGTTTCCAGGATATACATCTTCAGATTGCTGGACTTTTCAAAATATGAATCTTCAAACTGCAGTAGTTTCAAGGATGTCGAACTTTACACTTCAGATGTTTCAAGGATGTAGATCTTCCACACTGCAGTTGTTTCCTGGATGTGGATCTTCACACTGCAGGAGTTTCCAGGATGTGGATCTTCTCAACTGCAGAAGTTTCCAAGATGTGGATCTTCACACTGCAGGAGTTTCCAAGATGTGGATCGTCACACAGCAGGAGTTTCCAGGATGTAGATTTTCACACTGTAGAAGTTTCCAAGATAGGATATTCATATTGCAGGATCTTCTAGGATGTGCATCTTCGCACTGCAGGAGATTCCAGGATGTGGATCTGCACACTGCAGGACCTTCCAGGATGTGCATCTTCACACTGCAGGAGTTTCCAAGATGAGGATTTTCATATTGCAGGATCTTCTAGGATGTGGATCTTCACACTGCAAGATCTTCCAGGATGTGATCTGAACACTGCAGAAGTTCCCAAGATGCGGATCTGCACACTGCAGGGGATTCCAGTTTGTGGATCTGCACGCTGCAGGATCTTTACACTGCAGGAGATTCCAGGATGTGTATACTCAAATTGCAGGAGTTTACAAGACGTAGATTTCACACTGCAGGAATTTCCAAGATTTGGATCTTCACACAGCAGGAGCTTCCAGGATGTGGATCTGCACACCGCAGGAGTTTCCAGGAAGTCGATCTTCAGACTGCAGGAGTTACCAGGTTGCGGATTGTCAGATTGCAGGAGTTTCCAAGATGTTGATCTTCACACTGCAGGGGTTTCCAGGTTGTCAAGCTTCACACTACAGGAGTTTCCAGGACGTGAATCTTCACACTGGAGGAGCTTCCCAGATGTAGATCTTCATTCTACAGGATATTACAGGATATACATCTTCAGACTGCTGGACTTGTCAAAAAATGAATCTTCAAACTGCAGTAGTTTCCAGGATGTCAATCTTTACACTTCAGAAGTTTCAAGAATGTAGATCTTCCAAACTGCAGTTGTTTCCAGGATGTGGATCTTCACAATGCAGGAGTTTCCAGGATGTGGATCTGCACACCGCAGTAGTTTCCAGGAAGTCAATCTTCGGACTGCAGGAGTTTCCAGGTTGTGGATCATCAGATTGCAGGTGTTTCCAGGATGTGGATCTTCACACTGCAGGAGTTTCCAGGTTGTGGAGCTTCATACTACAGGAGTTTCCAGGTTGTGGAAATTCACACTGCAGGCGTTTCCAGGATGAATATCTTCACACTGAAGGAGTTTCCAAGACGTGAATCTTCACACTGGAGGAGCTTCCGGGATGCACGTGTTCATTCTACAGGAGTTTCCAGGATATACATCTTCAGATTGCTGGACTTTTCAAAATATGAATCTTCAAACTGCAGTAGTTTCAAGGATGTCGAACTTTACACTTCAGATGTTTCAAGGATGTAGATCTTCCACAGTGCAGTTGTTTCCTGGATGTGGATCTGCACACTGCAGGAGTTTCCAGAATGTGGATCTTCTCACTGCAGAAGTTTCCAAGCTGTGGATCTTCACATTGCAGGAGTTTCCAGGTTGTGGATCTTCACACTGCAGGAGTTTCGAGCATGTGGATATTCATTCTGCAGTAAAATCAGGATGTGGATCTTCACCATGCAGGATCTCCCACGATGTGGATCTTCACACTGCTGGAGTTTGCAGGATGTGGTTCTTCAAAATGCAGTTGTTTCCAGGATGTGGATCTACACACTTCAGGAGTTTCCAGGACGTGGATCTTCAGACTGCAGGAGTTTCCAGCTTGTGGATCTTCACACTGCAGGAGTTTCCATGATGTGGATCTACACACTGCAGGAGTTTCCAGAATCTGGATCTTCACATTGCAGTAGTTTCCAAGATGAGGATTTTCATATTGCACGATCTTCTAGGATGTGGATCTTCGCACTGCAGGAGATTCCAGGATATGGATCTGCACACTGCAGGAGGTTCCAGGCTGTGGATCTTTGCACTGCAGGACTTTCCACGATGTGAATCTGCACACTGCATAAGTCTCCAGTATTCGGATCTTCACAGTACAGGAGCTTTCAGGATGTGGATCTTCATTCTGCCGGACTTCCCAGGATGTGGATCTTTAGACTGCAGGAGTTACCAGGATGAGGATCTTAAGACTGCAGTTGTTTCCAGGATGTGGATCTGCAAACTGCAGGAATTTCCAGGATGAGGATCTTTACATTGCAGGCCTTTACAGGAAGTGGATCTTCACACTGCAGGAGCTCCCAGGATGTGAATCTTCATATTTCAGGACTTAGCATGACGTGGATTTCACACTGCATGAATTTCCAAGATGTGGACCTTCACACAGCAGGAATTTCCAGGATGTGGATCTGCACACCGCAGGGGTTTCCAGGAAGTTGACCTTCAGACAGCAGGAGTTTCCAGGTTGTGCATCCTCAGATTGCAGGAGTTTTCAAGATGTGGATCTTCACACTGCAGGAGATTCCAGGCTGTGGAGCCTCAAACTACAGGAGTTTCCAGGTTTTGGAAATTCACACTGCAGGCATTTCCAGGATGAGTATCTTCACACTGAAGGAGTTTACAAGATGTGAATCTTCACACTGGAGGAGCTTCCGGGATGTAGATCTTCATTCTACAGGAGCTTCCAGGATATACATCTTCAGATTGCTGGACTTTACAAAATATGAATCTTCAAACTGCAGTAGTTTCCAGGATGTGGATCTTCACACTGCAGGAGTTACCAGGATGTGGATCTTCTCACTGCAGGAATTTCCAAGAAGTGGATCTTCACATTGCAGGAGTTTCCAGATTGTGGATCTTCACAATGCAGGAGTTACTAGCATGTGGATCTTCATTCTGCAGGAATATCAGAATGTGGATCTTCACCATGCAGGATCTCCCACGATGTGGATCTTCACACTGCTGAAGTTTCCAGGATGTGGATCTTCAAAATGCAGCTGTTTCCAGGATGCGGATCTACACACTGCAGGAGTTTCCAGGACTTGGATCTTCAGACTGCAGGAGTTTCCAGCTTGTGGATCTTCACACTGCATGAGTTTGCAAGATGTGGATCTTCACAATGCAGCAGTTTCCAGAATCTGGATCTTCACACTGCAGTAGTTTCCAAGATGAGGATTTTCATATTGCACGATCTTCTAGGATGTGGATCTTCGCACTGCAGGAGATTCCAGGATATGGATCTGCACACTGCAGGAGGTTCCATGATGTGGATCTTTGCACTGCAGGACTTTCCACGATGTGAATCTGCACACTGCAGGAATTTCCAGGATGAGGATCTTTACATTGCAGGCCTTTACAGGAAGTGGATCTTCACACTGCAGGAGCTCCCAGGATGTGAATCTTCATATTTCAGGACTTAACATGACGTAGATTTCACACTGCATGAATTTCCAAGATGTGGATCTTCACACAGCAGGAATTTCCAGGATGTGGATCTGCACACCGCAAGAGTTTCCAGGAAGTCGATCTTCAGACTGCAGGAGTTTCCAGGTTGTGGATCGTCAGATTGCAGGAGTTTCCAAGATATGGATTTTCACACTGCAGGAGTTTCCAGGTTGTGGATCTTCATACTAAAGTATTTTCCACGTTGTGGAACTTCACACTGCAGGAGTTTACAGGATGAGTATCTTCACACTGCAGGAGTTTCCATGATGTGGATATTTGCACTGTAGGACTTTCCACGATGTGAATCTGCACACTGCATAACTTTCCAGTATACGGATCTTCACAGTACAGGAGTTTTCAGGATGTGTATCTTCATTCTGCAGGACCTTCCATAATGTTGAACTTTACACTGCAGGTGTTTCCAGGATGTGGTTCTTCACACTGCAGGAGTTTCCAAGTTGTCAAGCTTCACACTACAGGAGTTTCCAGGACATGAATCCTCCCGGAGGAGCTTCCCGGATGTAGATCTCCATTCTACAGGAGATTCCAGGATGTACATCTTCAGACTGCTGGACTTCTCAAAATATGAACCTTCAAATTGCAGCAGTTTCCAGGATGTCAAACTTTACACTTCAGAAGTTTCAAGGATGTAGATCATCCACACTGCAGTTGTTTCCAGGATGTGGATCTTCACATTGCAGGAGTTTCCAGGATGTGGATCTTCTCACTGCAGAAGTTTCCAAGATGTGCATCTTCACATTGCAGGAGTTTCCATTATGTGGATCTTCACACTGCAGAAGTTTCTAGCATGTGGATGTTCATTATGCAGGAATTTCAGGATGTGGATCTTCACCATACGCGATCTCCCACAATGTCAATCTTCACACTGCTGGAGTTTCCAGGATGTGGATCTTCAAAATGCAGGTGTTTCCAGGAGGTGGATCTTCGCACTGCAGGAGGTTCCAGGATGTGGATCTTCAGACTGCAGGAGTTTCAGCTTGTGGATCTTCACACTGCAGGAGTTTCCAGGATGTGGATCGTCACACTGCATGAGTTTCCAGGATGTAGATTTTTACACTGTAGAATTTTCCAAGATGAGGATATTCATATTGCAGGATCTTCTAGGATGTGCATCTTCGCACTGCAGGAGATTCCAGGATGTGGATCTGCACACTGCAGGAGTTTTCAGGATGTGGATCTTCACACTGCAGGAGGCTCCAGTATGTGGATCTTACCACTGCAGGAGCTTTCAGGATGTAGATCTTCACACTTCAGGAGTTTCAAAGTTTTAGATCCTCACTCTGCAGGTGATTCCAGGATGTGCATTTTCAAACTGCAGGAAGTTCCAGGATGTGGATCTTCACACTGAAGGAATTTCCAAGATGAGTATTTTCATATTGCACGATCTTCTAGAATGTAGATCTTCGCACTGCAGTTGTTTCCAGGATGTGGATCTGCAAACTGCAGGAATTTCCAGAATGAGGATTTTCACACTGCAGGAGTTTCCATGACGTGGATCTTTGCACTGCAGGCCTTTCCACGATGTGAATCTGCACACTGCATAACTTTCCATTATATGGATCTTCACAGTACACGAGTTTTCAGGATGTGTATCTTCATTCTGCAGGACTTTCCAGGATGTGGATCTCTACACTGCAGGAGTTTCCAGGATGTGGATCTTCACACTGCAGGGGCTTTCAGGATGTAGATCTTAACACTTCAGGAGTTTCAAGGTGGTAGATCTTCACTCTGCAGGTGATTCCAGGATGTGCTTTTTCAAACTGCAGGAGGTTCCAGGATGTGGATCTACACACTGCAGGAGTGTCGAGTGTTTGGATCATCATTCTGCAGGAATTTCCGGATGTGGATTTTCACCTTGCAGGACCTTCCAGGATGTGCATCTTCACACTGCAGGAGTTTCCAAGATGAGGATTTTCATATTGCAGGATCTTCTAGGATGTGGATCTTCACACTGCAAGATCTTCCAGGATGTGATCTGAACACTGCAGAAGTTCCCAAGATGCGGATCTTCACACTGCAGGGGATTCCAGTTTGTGGATCTGCACGCTGCAGGATCTTTACACTGCAGGAGATTCCAGGATGTGTATACTCAAATTGCAGGAGTTTACAAGACGTAGATTTCACACTGCAGGAATTTCCAAGATTTGGATCTTCACACAGCAGGAGCTTCCAGGATGTGGATCTGCACACCGCAGTAGTTTCCAGGAAGTCAATCTTCGGACTGCAGGAGTTTCCAGGTTGTGGATCGTCAGATTGCAGGTGTTTCCAGGATGTGGATCTTCACACTGCAGGAGTTTCCAGGTTGTGGAGCTTCATACTACAGGAGTTTCCAGGTTGTGGAAATTCACACTGCAGGCGTTTCCAGGATGAATATCTTCACACTGAAGGAGTTTCCAAGACGTGAATCTTCACACTGGAGGAGCTTCCGGGATGCACGTCTTCATTCTACAGGAGTTTCCAGGATATACATCTTCAGATTGCTGGACTTTTCAAAATATGAATCTTCAAACTGCAGTAGTTTCAAGGATGTCGAACTTTACACTTCAGATGTTTCAAGGATGTAGATCTTCCACACTGCAGTTGTTTCCTGGATGTGGATCTTCACACTGCAGGAGTTTCCAGGATGTGGATCTTCTCAACTGCAGAAGTTTCCAAGATGTGGATCTTCACACTGCAGGAGTTTCCAAGATGAGGATCGTCACACTGCAGGAGTTTCCAGGATGTAGATTTTCACACTGTAGAAGTTTCCAAGATAGGATATTCATATTGCAGGATCTTCTAGGATGTGCATCTTCGCACTGCAGGAGATTCCAGGATGTGGATCTGCACACTGCAGGACCTTCCAGGATGTGCATCTTCACACTGCAGGAGTTTCCAAGATGAGGATTTTCATATTGCAGGATCTTCTAGGATGTGGATCTTCACACTGCAAGATCTTCCAGGATGTGATCTGAACACTGCAGAAGTTCCCAAGATGCGGATCTGCACACTGCAGGGGATTCCAGTTTGTGGATCTGCACGCTGCAGGATCTTTACACTGCAGGAGATTCCAGGATGTGTATACTCAAATTGCAGGAGTTTACAAGACGTAGATTTCACACTGCAGGAATTTCCAAGATTTGGATCTTCACACAGCAGGAGCTTCCAGGATGTGGATCTGCACACCGCAGGAGTTTCCAGGAAGTCGATCTTCAGACTGCAGGAGTTACCAGGTTGCGGATTGTCAGATTGCAGGAGTTTCCAAGATGTTGATCTTCACACTGCAGGGGTTTCCAGGTTGTCAAGCTTCACACTACAGGAGTTTCCAGGACGTGAATCTTCACACTGGAGGAGCTTCCCAGATGTAGATCTTCATTCTACAGGATATTCCAGGATATACATCTTCAGACTGCTGGACTTGTCAAAAAATGAATCTTCAAACTGCAGTAGTTTCCAGGATGTCAATCTTTACACTTCAGAAGTTACAAGAATGTAGATCTTCCAAACTGCAGTTGTTTCCAGGATGTGGATCTTCACAATGCAGGAGTTTCCAGGATGTGGATCTGCACACCGCAGTAGTTTCCAGGAAGTCAATCTTCGGACTGCAGGAGTTTCCAGGTTGTGGATCATCAGATTGCAGGTGTTTCCAGGATGTGGATCTTCACACTGCAGGAGTTTCCAGGTTGTGGAGCTTCATACTACAGGAGTTTCCAGGTTGTGGAAATTCACACTGCAGGCGTTTCCAGGATGAATATCTTCACACTGAAGGAGTTTCCAAGACGTGAATCTTCACACTGGAGGAGCTTCCGGGATGCACGTGTTCATTCTACAGGAGTTTCCAGGATATACATCTTCAGATTGCTGGACTTTTCAAAATATGAATCTTCAAACTGCAGTAGTTTCAAGGATGTCGAACTTTACACTTCAGATGTTTCAATGATGTAGATCTTCCACACTGCAGTTGTTTCCTGGATGTGGATCTTCACACTGCAGGAGTTTCCAGGATGTGGATCTTCTCAACTGCAGAAGTTTCCAAGATGTGGATCTTCACACTGCAGGAGTTTCCAAGATGAGGATCGTCACACTGCAGGAGTTTCCAGGATGTAGATTTTCACACTGTAGAAGTTTCCAAGATAGGATATTCATATTGCAGGATCTTCTAGGATGTGCATCTTCGCACTGCAGGAGATTCCAGGATGTGGATCTGCACACTGCAGGACCTTCCAGGATGTGCATCTTCACACTGCAGGAGTTTCCAAGATGAGGATTTTCATATTGCAGGATCTTCTAGGATGTGGATCTTCACACTGCAAGATCTTCCAGGATGTGATCTGAACACTGCAGAAGTTCCCAAGATGCGGATCTGCACACTGCAGGGGATTCCAGTTTGTGGATCTGCACGCTGCAGGATCTTTACACTGCAGGAGATTCCAGGATGTGTATACTCAAATTGCAGGAGTTTACAAGACGTAGATTTCACACTGCAGGAATTTCCAAGATTTGGATCTTCACACAGCAGGAGCTTCCAGGATGTGGATCTGCACACCGCAGGAGTTTCCAGGAAGTCGATCTTCAGACTGCAGGAGTTACCAGGTTGCGGATTGTCAGATTGCAGGAGTTTCCAAGATGTTGATCTTCACACTGCAGGGGTTTCCAGGTTGTCAAGCTTCACACTACAGGAGTTTCCAGGACGTGAATCTTCACACTGGAGGAGCTTCCCAGATGTAGATCTTCATTCTACAGGATATTCCAGGATATACATCTTCAGACTGCTGGACTTGTCAAAAAATGAATCTTCAAACTGCAGTAGTTTCCAGGATGTCAATCTTTACACTTCAGAAGTTTCAAGAATGTAGATCTTCCAAACTGCAGTTGTTTCCAGGATGTGGATCTTCACAATGCAGGAGTTTCCAGGATGTGGATCTGCACACCGCAGTAGTTTCCAGGAAGTCAATCTTCGGACTGCAGGAGTTTCCAGGTTGTGGATCATCAGATTGCAGGTGTTTCCAGGATGTGGATCTTCACACTGCAGGAGTTTCCAGGTTGTGGAGCTTCATACTACAGGAGTTTCCAGGTTGTGGAAATTCACACTGCAGGCGTTTCCAGGATGAATATCTTCACACTGAAGGAGTTTCCAAGACGTGAATCTTCACACTGGAGGAGCTTCCGGGATGCACGTGTTCATTCTACAGGAGTTTCCAGGATATACATCTTCAGATTGCTGGACTTTTCAAAATATGAATCTTCAAACTGCAGTAGTTTCAAGGATGTCGAACTTTACACTTCAGATGTTTCAAGGATGTAGATCTTCCACAGTGCAGTTGTTTCCTGGATGTGGATCTGCACACTGCAGGAGTTTCCAGAATGTGGATCTTCTCACTGCAGAAGTTTCCAAGCTGTGGATCTTCACATTGCAGGAGTTTCCAGGTTGTGGATCTTCACACTGCAGGAGTTTCGAGCATGTGGATATTCATTCTGCAGTAAAATCAGGATGTGGATCTTCACCATGCAGGATCTCCCACGATGTGGATCTTCACACTGCTGGAGTTTGCAGGATGTGGTTCTTCAAAATGCAGTTGTTTCCAGGATGTGGATCTACACACTTCAGGAGTTTCCAGGACGTGGATCTTCAGACTGCAGGAGTTTCCAGCTTGTGGATCTTCACACTGCAGGAGTTTCCATGATGTGGATCTACACACTGCAGGAGTTTCCAGAATCTGGATCTTCACATTGCAGTAGTTTCCAAGATGAGGATTTTCATATTGAACGATCTTCTAGGATGTGGATCTTCGCACTGCAGGAGATTCCAGGATATGGATCTGCACACTGCAGGAGGTTCCAGGCTGTGGATCTTTGCACTGCAGGACTTTCCACGATGTGAATCTGCACACTGCATAAGTCTCCAGTATTCGGATCTTCACAGTACAGGAGCTTTCAGGATGTGGATCTTCATTCTGCCGGACTTCCCAGGATGTGGATCTTTAGACTGCAGGAGTTACCAGGATGAGGATCTTAAGACTGCAGTTGTTTCCAGGATGTGGATCTGCAAACTGCAGGAATTTCCAGGATGAGGATCTTTACATTGCAGGCCTTTACAGGAAGTGGATCTTCACACTGCAGGAGCTCCCAGGATGTGAATCTTCATATTTCAGGACTTAGCATGACGTGGATTTCACACTGCATGAATTTCCAAGATGTGGACCTTCACACAGCAGGAATTTCCAGGATGTGGATCTGCACACCGCAGGGGTTTCCAGGAAGTTGACCTTCAGACAGCAGGAGTTTCCAGGTTGTGCATCCTCAGATTGCAGGAGTTTTCAAGATGTGGATCTTCACACTGCAGGAGATTCCAGGCTGTGGAGCCTCAAACTACAGGAGTTTCCAGGTTTTGGAAATTCACACTGCAGGCATTTCCAGGATGAGTATCTTCACACTGAAGGAGTTTACAAGATGTGAATCTTCACACTGGAGGAGCTTCCGGGATGTAGATCTTCATTCTACAGGAGCTTCCAGGATATACATCTTCAGATTGCTGGACTTTACAAAATATGAATCTTCAAACTGCAGTAGTTTCCAGGATGTGGATCTTCACACTGCAGGAGTTACCAGGATGTGGATCTTCTCACTGCAGGAATTTCCAAGAAGTGGATCTTCACATTGCAGGAGTTTCCAGATTGTGGATCTTCACAATGCAGGAGTTACTAGCATGTGGATCTTCATTCTGCAGGAATATCAGAATGTGGATCTTCACCATGCAGGATCTCCCACGATGTGGATCTTCACACTGCTGAAGTTTCCAGGATGTGGATCTTCAAAATGCAGCTGTTTCCAGGATGCGGATCTACACACTGCAGGAGTTTCCAGGACTTGGATCTTCAGACTGCAGGAGTTTCCAGCTTGTGGATCTTCACACTGCATGAGTTTGCAAGATGTGGATCTTCACAATGCAGCAGTTTCCAGAATCTGGATCTTCACACTGCAGTAGTTTCCAAGATGAGGATTTTCATATTGCACGATCTTCTAGGATGTGGATCTTCGCACTGCAGGAGATTCCAGGATATGGATCTGCACACTGCAGGAGGTTCCATGATGTGGATCTTTGCACTGCAGGACTTTCCACGATGTGAATCTGCACACTGCAGGAATTTCCAGGATGAGGATCTTTACATTGCAGGCCTTTACAGGAAGTGGATCTTCACACTGCAGGAGCTCCCAGGATGTGAATCTTCATATTTTAGGACTTAACATGACGTAGATTTCACACTGCATGAATTTCCAAGATGTGGATCTTCACACAGCAGGAATTTCCAGGATGTGGATCTGCACACCGCAAGAGTTTCCAGGAAGTCGATCTTCAGACTGCAGGAGTTTCCAGGTTGTGGATCGTCAGATTGCAGGAGTTTCCAAGATATGGATTTTCACACTGCAGGAGTTTCCAGGTTGTGGATCTTCATACTAAAGTATTTTCCACGTTGTGGAACTTCACACTGCAGGAGTTTACAGGATGAGTATCTTCACACTGCAGGAGTTTCCATGATGTGGATATTTGCACTGTAGGACTTTCCACGATGTGAATCTGCACACTGCATAACTTTCCAGTATACGGATCTTCACAGTACAGGAGTTTTCAGGATGTGTATCTTCATTCTGCAGGACCTTCCATAATGTTGAACTTTACACTGCAGGTGTTTCCAGGATGTGGTTCTTCACACTGCAGGAGTTTCCAAGTTGTCAAGCTTCACACTACAGGAGTTTCCAGGACATGAATCCTCCCGGAGGAGCTTCCCGGATGTAGATCTCCATTCTACAGGAGATTCCAGGATGTACATCTTCAGACTGCTGGACTTCTCAAAATATGAACCTTCAAATTGCAGCAGTTTCCAGGATGTCAAACTTTACACTTCAGAAGTTTCAAGGATGTAGATCATCCACACTGCAGTTGTTTCCAGGATGTGGATCTTCACATTGCAGGAGTTTCCAGGATGTGGATCTTCTCACTGCAGAAGTTTCCAAGATGTGCATCTTCACATTGCAGGAGTTTCCATTATGTGGATCTTCACACTGCAGAAGTTTCTAGCATGTGGATGTTCATTCTGCAGGAATTTCAGGATGTGGATCTTCACCATACGCGATCTCCCACAATGTCAATCTTCACACTGCTGGAGTTTCCAGGATGTGGATCTTCAAAATGCAGGTGTTTCCAGGAGGTGGATCTTCGCACTGCAGGAGGTTCCAGGATGTGGATCTTCAGACTGCAGGAGTTTCAGCTTGTGGATCTTCACACTGCAGGAGTTTCCAGGATGTGGATCGTCACACTGCATGAGTTTCCAGGATGTAGATTTTTACACTGTAGAATTTTCCAAGATGAGGATATTCATATTGCAGGATCTTCTAGGATGTGCATCTTCGCACTGCAGGAGATTCCAGGATGTGGATCTGCACACTGCAGGAGTTTTCAGGATGTGGATCTTCACACTGCAGGAGGCTCCAGTATGTGGATCTTACCACTGCAGGAGCTTTCAGGATGTAGATCTTCACACTTCAGGAGTTTCAAAGTTTTAGATCCTCACTCTGCAGGTGATTCCAGGATGTGCATTTTCAAACTGCAGGAAGTTCCAGGATGTGGATCTTCACACTGAAGGAATTTCCAAGATGAGTATTTTCATATTGCACGATCTTCTAGGATGTAGATCTTCGCACTGCAGTTGTTTCCAGGATGTGGATCTGCAAACTGCAGGAATTTCCAGAATGAGGATTTTCACACTGCAGGAGTTTCCATGACGTGGATCTTTGCACTGCAGGCCTTTCCACGATGTGAATCTGCACACTGCATAACTTTCCATTATATGGATCTTCACAGTACACGAGTTTTCAGGATGTGTATCTTCATTCTGCAGGACTTTCCAGGATGTGGATCTCTACACTGCAGGAGTTTCCAGGATGTGGATCTTCACACTGCAGGGGCTTTCAGGATGTAGATCTTAACACTTCAGGAGTTTCAAGGTGGTAGATCTTCACTCTGCAGGTGATTCCAGGATGTGCTTTTTCAAACTGCAGGAGGTTCCAGGATGTGGATCTACACACTGCAGGAGTGTCGAGTGTTTGGATCATCATTCTGCAGGAATTTCCGGATGTGGATTTTCACCTTGCAGGACCTTCCAGGATGTGCATCTTCACACTGCAGGAGTTTCCAAGATGAGGATTTTCATATTGCAGGATCTTCTAGGATGTGGATCTTCACACTGCAAGATCTTCCAGGATGTGATCTGAACACTGCAGAAGTTCCCAAGATGCGGATCTTCACACTGCAGGGGATTCCAGTTTGTGGATCTGCACGCTGCAGGATCTTTACACTGCAGGAGATTCCAGGATGTGTATACTCAAATTGCAGGAGTTTACAAGACGTAGATTTCACACTGCAGGAATTTCCAAGATTTGGATCTTCACACAGCAGGAGCTTCCAGGATGTGGATCTGCACACCGCAGTAGTTTCCAGGAAGTCAATCTTCGGACTGCAGGAGTTTCCAGGTTGTGGATCGTCAGATTGCAGGTGTTTCCAGGATGTGGATCTTCACACTGCAGGAGTTTCCAGGTTGTGGAGCTTCATACTACAGGAGTTTCCAGGTTGTGGAAATTCACACTGCAGGCGTTTCCAGGATGAATATCTTCACACTGAAGGAGTTTCCAAGACGTGAATCTTCACACTGGAGGAGCTTCCGGGATGCACGTCTTCATTCTACAGGAGTTTCCAGGATATACATCTTCAGATTGCTGGACTTTTCAAAATATGAATCTTCAAACTGCAGTAGTTTCAAGGATGTCGAACTTTACACTTCAGATGTTTCAAGGATGTAGATCTTCCACACTGCAGTTGTTTCCTGGATGTGGATCTTCACACTGCAGGAGTTTCCAGGATGTGGATCTTCTCAACTGCAGAAGTTTCCAAGATGTGGATCTTCACACTGCAGGAGTTTCCAAGATGAGGATCGTCACACTGCAGGAGTTTCCAGGATGTAGATTTTCACACTGTAGAAGTTTCCAAGATAGGATATTCATATTGCAGGATCTTCTAGGATGTGCATCTTCGCACTGCAGGAGATTCCAGGATGTGGATCTGCACACTGCAGGACCTTCCAGGATGTGCATCTTCACACTGCAGGAGTTTCCAAGATGAGGATTTTCATATTGCAGGATCTTCTAGGATGTGGATCTTCACACTGCAAGATCTTCCAGGATGTGATCTGAACACTGCAGAAGTTCCCAAGATGCGGATCTGCACACTGCAGGGGATTCCAGTTTGTGGATCTGCACGCTGCAGGATCTTTACACTGCAGGAGATTCCAGGATGTGTATACTCAAATTGCAGGAGTTTACAAGACGTAGATTTCACACTGCAGGAATTTCCAAGATTTGGATCTTCACACAGCAGGAGCTTCCAGGATGTGGATCTGCACACCGCAGGAGTTTCCAGGAAGTCGATCTTCAGACTGCAGGAGTTACCAGGTTGCGGATTGTCAGATTGCAGGAGTTTCCAAGATGTTGATCTTCACACTGCAGGGGTTTCCAGGTTGTCAAGCTTCACACTACAGGAGTTTCCAGGACGTGAATCTTCACACTGGAGGAGCTTCCCAGATGTAGATCTTCATTCTACAGGATATTCCAGGATATACATCTTCAGACTGCTGGACTTGTCAAAAAATGAATCTTCAAACTGCAGTAGTTTCCAGGATGTCAATCTTTACACTTCAGAAGTTTCAAGAATGTAGATCTTCCAAACTGCAGTTGTTTCCAGGATGTGGATCTTCACAATGCAGGAGTTTCCAGGATGTGGATCTGCACACCGCAGTAGTTTCCAGGAAGTCAATCTTCGGACTGCAGGAGTTTCCAGGTTGTGGATCATCAGATTGCAGGTGTTTCCAGGATGTGGATCTTCACACTGCAGGAGTTTCCAGGTTGTGGAGCTTCATACTACAGGAGTTTCCAGGTTGTGGAAATTCACACTGCAGGCGTTTCCAGGATGAATATCTTCACACTGAAGGAGTTTCCAAGACGTGAATCTTCACACTGGAGGAGCTTCCGGGATGCACGTGTTCATTCTACAGGAGTTTCCAGGATATACATCTTCAGATTGCTGGACTTTTCAAAATATGAATCTTCAAACTGCAGTAGTTTCAAGGATGTCGAACTTTACACTTCAGATGTTTCAAGGATGTAGATCTTCCACAGTGCAGTTGTTTCCTGGATGTGGATCTGCACACTGCAGGAGTTTCCAGAATGTGGATCTTCTCACTGCAGAAGTTTCCAAGCTGTGGATCTTCACATTGCAGGAGTTTCCAGGTTGTGGATCTTCACACTGCAGGAGTTTCGAGCATGTGGATATTCATTCTGCAGTAAAATCAGGATGTGGATCTTCACCATGCAGGATCTCCCACGATGTGGATCTTCACACTGCTGGAGTTTGCAGGATGTGGTTCTTCAAAATGCAGTTGTTTCCAGGATGTGGATCTACACACTTCAGGAGTTTCCAGGACGTGGATCTTCAGACTGCAGGAGTTTCCAGCTTGTGGATCTTCACACTGCAGGAGTTTCCATGATGTGGATCTACACACTGCAGGAGTTTCCAGAATCTGGATCTTCACATTGCAGTAGTTTCCAAGATGAGGATTTTCATATTGCACGATCTTCTAGGATGTGGATCTTCGCACTGCAGGAGATTCCAGGATATGGATCTGCACACTGCAGGAGGTTCCAGGCTGTGGATCTTTGCACTGCAGGACTTTCCACGATGTGAATCTGCACACTGCATAAGTCTCCAGTATTCGGATCTTCACAGTACAGGAGCTTTCAGGATGTGGATCTTCATTCTGCCGGACTTCCCAGGATGTGGATCTTTAGACTGCAGGAGTTACCAGGATGAGGATCTTAAGACTGCAGTTGTTTCCAGGATGTGGATCTGCAAACTGCAGGAATTTCCAGGATGAGGATCTTTACTTTGCAGGCCTTTACAGGAAGTGGATCTTCACACTGCAGGAACTCCCAGGATGTGAATCTTCATATTTCTGGACTTAACATGACGTAGATTTCACACTGCATGAATTTCCAAGATGTGGATCTTCACACAGCAGGAATTCCCAGGATGTGGATCTGCACACCGCAAGAGTTTCCAGGAAGTCGATCTTCAGACTGCAGGAGTTTCCAGGTTGTGGATCATCAGATTGCAGGAGTTTCCAAGATATGGATCTTCACACTGCAGGAGTTTCCAGGTTGTGGATCTTCATACTAAAGTATTTTCCACGTTGTGGAACTTCACACTGCAGGAGTTTACAGGATGAGTATCTTCACACTACAGGAGTTTCCATGATGTGGATATTTGCACTGTAGGACTTTCCACGATATGAATCTGCACACTGCATAACTTTCCAGTATACGGATCTTCACAGTACAGGAGTTTTCAGGATGTGTATCTTCATTCTGCAGGACCTTCCATAATGTTGATCTTTACACTGCAGGTGTTTCCAGGATGTGGTTCTTCACACTGCAGGAGTTTCCAAGATGTCAAGCTTCACACTACAGGAGTTTCCAGGACATGAATCTTCACACTGGAGGAGCTTCCCGGATGTAGATCTTCATTCTACAGGATATTCCAGGATATACATCTTCAGACTGCTGGACTTGTCAAAAAATGAATCTTCAAACTGCAGTAGTTTCCAGGATGTCAATCTTTACACTTCAGAAGTTACAAGAATGTAGATCTTCCAAACTGCAGTTGTTTCCAGGATGTGGATCTTCACAATGCAGTAGTTTCCAGGATGTGGATCTGCACACCGCAGTAGTTTCCAGGAAGTCAATCTTCGGACTGCAGGAGTTTCCAGGTTGTGGATCGTCAGATTGCAGGTGTTTCCAGGATGTGGATCTTCACACTGCAGGAGTTTCCAGGTTGTGGAGCTTCATACTACAGGAGTTTCCAGGTTGTGGAAATTCACACTGCAGGCGTTTCCAGGATGAATATCTTCACACTGAAGGAGTTTCCAAGACGTGAATGTTCACACTGGAGGAGCTTCCGGGATGCACGTCTTCATTCTACAGGAGTTTCCAGGATATACATCTTCAGATTGCTGGACTTTTCAAAATATGAATCTTCAAACTGCAGTAGTTTCAAGGATGTCGAACTTTACACTTCAGATGTTTCAAGGATGTAGATCTTCCACACTGCAGTTGTTTCCTGGATGTGAATCTTCACACTGCAGGAATTTCCAGGATGTGGATCTTCTCACTGCAGAAGTTCCCAAGATGAGGATATTCACACTGCAGGAGATTCCAAGATGTGTATCTGCACACTGCAGGACTTTCCAGGATGTGGATCTTCACACTGAAGGAGCTTCCAGAATGTGAATCTTCAAATTGCAGGAATTTACAAGACGTAGATTTCAAACTTTAGGAATTTCCAAGAAATGGATCTTCACACAGCAGGAGTTTCCAGGATGTGGATCTGCACACCGCAGGAGTTTTCAGGAAGTTGATCTTCAGACTGCAGAAGTTTCCAGGTTGTGCATCCTCAGATTGCAGGAGTTTTCAAGATGTGGATCTTCACACTGCAGGAGTTTCCAGGTTGTGGAACTTCACACTACAGGAGTTTCCAGGTTGTGGAAATTCACACTGCAGGCTTTTCCAGGATGAGTATCTTCACACTGAAGGAGTTTACAAGATGTGAATCTTCACACTGGAGGAGCTTACGGGATGTAGATCTTCATTCTACAGGAGCTTCCAGGATATACATCTTCAGATTGCTGGACTTTTCAAAATATGAATCTTCAAACTGCAGTAGTTTCCAGGATGTCGAACTTTACTCGTCAGAAGTTTCAAGGATGTAGATGTTCCACACTGCAGTTGTTTCCTGGATGTGGATCTTCACACTGCAGGAGTTTCCAGGTTGTGGATCTTCTCACTGCAGAAGTTTCCAAGATGTGGATAATCACATTGCAGGACTTTCCAGGTTGTGGATCTTCACACTGCAGGAGTTTCTAGCATGTGGATCTTCATTCTGCAGGAATATCAGAATGTGGATCTTCACCATGCAGGATCTCCCACGATGTGGATCTTCACACTGCAGGAGTTTCCAGGACGTGGTTCTTCAGACTGCTGTAGTTTCCAAGATGAGGATTTTCATATTGCACGATCTTCTAGGATGTGGATCTTCGCACTGCAGGAGATTCCAGGATATGGATCTGCACACTGCAGGAGGTTCCAGGATGTGGATCTTCACACTGCAGGAGATTCCATGATGTGGATCATTGCACTGCAGGACTTTCCACGATGTGAATCTGCACACTGCATAAGTCTCCAGTATACAGATCTTCACAGTACAGGAGCTTTCAGGATGTGGATCTTCATTCTGCCAGACTTCCCAGGATGTGGATCTTTAGACTGCAGGAGTTACCAGGATGAGGATCTTAAGACTGCAGTTGTTTCCAAGATGTGGATCTGCAAACTGCAGGAATTTCCAGGATGAGGATCTTTACATTGCAGACCTTTACAGGAAGTGGATCTTCACACTGCAGGAGCTCCTAGGATGTGAATCTTCATATTTCAGGACTTAGCATGACGTAGATTTCACACTGCATGAATTTCCAAGATGTGGACCTTCACACAGCAGGAATTTCCAGGATGTGGATCTGCACACCGCAGGAGTTTCCAGGAAGTTGACCTTCAGACAGCATGAGTTTCCAGGTTGTGCATCCTCAGATTGCAGGAGTTTTCAAGATGTGGATCTTCACACTGCAGGAGATTCCAGGCTGTGGAGCTTCACACTACAGGAGTTTCCAGGTTTTGGAAATTCACACTGCAGGCATTTCCAGGATGAGTATCTTCACACTGAAGGAGTTTACAAGATGTGAATCTTCACACTGGAGGAGCTTCCGGGATGTAGATCTTCATTCTACAGGAGCTTCCAGGATATACATCTTCAGATTGCTGGACTTTACAAAATATGAATCTTCAAACTGCAGTAGTTTCCAGGATGTGGATCTTCACACTGCAGGAGTTACCAGGATGTGGATCTTCTCACTGCAGGAATTTCCAAGAAGTGGATCTTCACATTGCAGGAGTTTCCAGATTGTGGATCTTCACAATGCAGGAGTTACTAGCATGTGGATCTTCATTCTGCAGGAATATCAGAATGTGGATCTTCACCATGCAGGATCTCCCACGATGTGGATCTTCACACTGCTGAAGTTTCCAGGATGTGGATCTTCAAAATGCAGGTGTTTCCAGGATGCCGATCTACACACTGCAGGAGTTTCCAGGACTTGGATCTTCAGACTGCAGGAGTTTCCAGCTTGTGGATCTTCACACTGCATGAGTTTGCAAGATGTGGATCTTCACAATGCAGCAGTTTCCAGAATCTGGATCTTCACACTGCAGTAGTTTCCAAGATGAGGATTTTCATATTGCACGATCTTCTAGGATGTGGATCTTCGCACTGCAGGAGATTCCAGGATATGGATCTGCACACTGCAGGAGGTTCCATGATGTGGATCTTTGCACTGCAGGACTTTCCACGATGTGAATCTGCACACTGCAGGAATTTCCAGGATGAGGATCTTTACATTGCAGGCCTTTACAGGAAGTGGATCTTCACACTGCAGGAGCTTCCAGGATGTGAATCTTCATATTTCAGGACTTAACATGACGTAGATTTCACACTGCATGAATTTCCAAGATGTGGATCTTCACACAGCAGGAATTTCCAGGATGTGGATCTGCACACCGCAAGAGTTTCCAGGAAGTCGATCTTCAGACTGCAGGAGTTTCCAGGTTGTGGATCGTCAGATTGCAGGAGTTTCCAAGATATGGATCTTCACACTGCAGGAGTTTCCAGGTTGTGGATCTTCATACTAAAGTATTTTCCACGTTGTGGAACTTCACACTGCAGGAGTTTACAGGATGAGTATCTTCACACTGCAGGAGTTTCCATGATGTGGATATTTGCACTGTAGGACTTTCCACGATGTAAATCTGCACACTGCATAACTTTCCAGTATACGGATCTTCACCGTACAGGAGTTTTCAGGATGTGTATCTTCATTCTGCAGGACCTTCCATAATGTTGATCTTTACACTGCAGGTGTTTCCAGGATGTGGTTCTTCACACTGCAGGAGTTTCCAAGTTGTCAAGCTTCACACTACAGGAGTTTCCAGGACATGAATCCTCCCGGAGGAGCTTCCCGGATGTAGATCTCCATTCTACAGGAGATTCCAGGATGTACATCTTCAGACTGCCGGACTTCTCAAAATATGAACCTTCAAATTGCAGTAGTTTCCAGGATGTCAAACTTTACACTTCAGAAGTTTCAAGGATGTAGATCATCCACACTGCAGTTGTTTCCAGGATGTGGATCTTCACATTGCAGGAGTTTCCAGGATGTGGATCTTCTCACTGCAGAAGTTTCCAAGATGTGCATCTTCACATTGCAGGAGTTTCCATTATGTGGATCTTCACACTGCAGAAGTTTCTAGCATGTGGATGTTCATTCTGCAGGAATTTCAGGATGTGGATCTTCACCATACGCGATCTCCCACAATGTCAATCTTCACACTGCTGGAGTTTCCAGGATGTGGATCTTCAAAATGCAGGTGTTTCCAGGAGGTGGATCTTCGCACTGCAGGAGGTTCCAGGATATGGATCTTCAGACTGCAGGAGTTTCAGCTTGTGGATCTTCACACTGCAGGAGTTTCCAAGATGTGGATCGTCACACTGCATGAGTTTCCAGGATGTAGATTTTTACACTGTAGAAGTTTCCAAGATGAGGATATTCATATTGCAGGATCTTCTAGGATGTGCATCTTCGCACTGCAGGAGATTCCAGGATGTGGATCTGCACACTGCAGGAGTTTCCAGGATGTGGATCTTCACACTGCAGGAGGCTCCAGTATGTGGATCTTACCACTGCAGGAGCTTTCAGGATGTAGATCTTCACACTTCAGGAGTTTCAAAGTTTTAGATCCTCACTCTGCAGGTGATTCCAGGCTGTGCATTTTCAAACTGCAGGAGTTTCCAGGATGTGGATCTTCACACTGAAGGAATTTCCAAGATGAGTATTTTCATATTGCACGATATTCTAGGATGTAGATCTTCGCACTGCAGTTGTTTCCAGGATGTGGATCTGCAAACTGCAGGAATTTCCAGAATGAGGATTTTCACACTGCAGGAGTTTCCATGACGTGGATCTTTGCACTGCAGGCCTATCCACGATGTGAATCTGCACACTGCATAACTTTCCATTATATGGATCTTCACAGTACACGAGTTTTCAGGATGTGTATCTTCATTCTGCAGGACTTTCCAGGATGTGGATCTCTACACTGCAGGAGTTTCCAGGATGTGGATCTTCACACTGCAGGGGCTTTCAGGATGTAGATCTTAACACTTCAGGAGTTTCAAGGTGGTAGATGTTCACTCTGCAGGTGATTCCAGGATGTGCTTTTTCAAACTGCAGGACGTTCCAGGATGTGGATCTACACACTGCAGGAGTGTCGAGTGTTTGGATCATCATTCTGCAGGAATTTCCGGATGTGGATTTTCACCTTGCAGGACCTTCCAGGATGTGCATCTTAACACTGCAGGAGTTTCCAAGATGAGGATTTTCATATTGCAGGATCTTCTAGGATGTGGATCTTCACACTGCAGGATCTTCCAGGATGAGATACTTCACACTGCAAGATCTTCCAGGATGTGGATCTGAACACTGCAGAAGTTCCCAAGATGCGGATCTTCACACTGCAGGGGATTCCAGTTTGTGGATCTGCACACTGCAGGATCTTTACACTGCAGGAAATTCCAGGATGTGTATACTCAAATTGCAGGAGTTTCCAAGATGTGGATCTTCACACTGCAGGGGTTTCCACGTTGTCAAGCTTCACACTACAGGAGTTTCCAGGACATGAATCTTCACACTGGAGGAGCTTCCCAGATGTAGATCTTCATTCTACAGGATATTCCAGGATATACATCTTCAGACTGCTGGACTTGTCAAAAAATGAATCTTCAAACTGCAGTAGTTTCCAGGATGTCAATCTTTACACTTCAGAAGTTTCAAGAATGTAGATCTTCCAAACTGCAGTTGTTTCCAGGATGTGGATCTTCACACTGCAGTAGTTTCCAAGATGAGGATTTTCATATTGCACGATCTTCTAGGATGTGGATCTTCGCACTGCAGGAGATTCCAGGATATGGATCTGCACACTGCAGGAGGTTCCAGGATGTGGATGTTCACACTGCAGAAGTTTCCAAGATGTGCATCTTCACATTGCAGGAGTTTCCATTATGTGGATCTTCACACTGCAGAAGTTTCTAACATGTGGATGTTCATTCTGCAGGAATTTCAGGATGTGGATCTTCACCATACACGATCTCCCACGATGTCAATCTTCACACTGCTGGAGTTTCCAGGATGTGGATCTTCAAAATGCAAGTGTTTCCAGGAGGTGGATCTTCGCACTGCAGGAGGTTCCAGGATGTGGATCTTCAGACTGCAGGAGTTTCAGCTTGTGGATCTTCACACTGCAGGAGTTTCCAAGATGTGGATCGTCACACTGCAGGAGTTTCCAGGATGTAGATTTTCACACTGTAGAAGTTTCCAAGATAGGATATTCACATTGCAGGATCTTCTAGGATGTGCATCTTCGCACTGCAGGAGATTCCAGGATGTGGATCTGCACACTGCAGGAGGTTCCAGTATGTGGATCTTACCACTGCAGGAGCTTTCAGGATGTAGATCTTCACACTTCAGGAGTTTCAAAGTTTTAGATCCTCACTCTGCAGGTGATTCCAGGATGTGCATTTTCAAACTGCAGGAGTTTCCAGGATGTGGATCTTCACACTGAAGGAATTTCCAAAATGAGTATTTTCATATTGCACGATCTTCTAGGATGTAGATCTTCGCACTGCAGTTGTTTCCAGGATGTGGATCTGCAAACTGCAGGAATTTCCAGAATGAGGATTTTCACACTGCAGGAGATTCCATGACGTGGATCTTTGCACTGCAGGCCGTTCCACGATGTGAATCTGCACACTGCATAACTTTCCATTATATGGATCTTCACAGTACACGAGTTTTCAGGATGTGTTTCTTCATTCGGCAGGACTTTCCAGGATGTGGATCTGCAAACTGCAGGAATTTCCAGAATGAGGATTTTCACACTGCAGGAGTTTCCATGACGTGGATCTTTGCACTGCAGGCCTTTCCACGATGTGAATCTGCACACTGCATAACTTTCCATTATATGGATCTTCACAGTACACGAGTTTTCAGGATGTGTTTCTTCATTCTGCAGGACTTTCCAGGATGTGGATCTTCACACTGCAGGGGCTTTCAGGATGTAGATCTTAACACTTCAGGAGTTTCAAAGTTTTAGATCCTCACTCTGCAGGTGATTCCAGGATGTGCATTTTCAAACTGCAGGAGTTTCCAGGATGTGGATCTTCACACTGAAGGAATTTCCAAGATGAGTATTTTCATATTGCACGATCTTCTAGGATGTAGATCTTCGCACTGCAGTTGTTTCCAGGATGTGGATCTGCAAACTGCAGGAATTTCCAGAATGAGGATCTTCACACTGCAGGAGTTTCCAGGATGTGGATCTTCTCACTGCAGAAGTTTCCAAGATGTGGATATTCACATTGCAGGAATTTCCAGGTTGTGGATCTTCACACTGCACGAGTTTCTAGCATGTGGATATTCATTCTGCAGTAAAATCAGGATGTGGATCTTCACCATGCAGGATCTCCCACGATGTGGATCTTCACACTGCTGGAGTTTCCAGGATGTGGTTCTTCAAAATGCAGTTGTTTCCAGGATGTGGATCTACACACTTCAGGAGTTTCCAAGATGTGGATCTTCACACTGCAGGAGTTTCCAGAATCTGGATCTTCACACTGCAGTAGTTTCCAAGATGAGGATTTTCATATTGCACGATCTTCTAGGATGTGGATCTTCGCACTGCAGGAGATTCCAGGATAAGGATCTGCACACTGCAGGAGGTTCCAGGATGTGGATCTTCTCACTGCAGAAGTTTCCAAGATGTGCATCTTCACATTGCAGGAGTTTCCATTATGTGGATCTTCACACTGCAGAAGTTTCTAACATGTCGATGTTCATTCTGCAGGAATTTCAGGATGTGGATCTTCACCATACACGATCTCCCACGATGTCAATCTTCACACTGCTGGAGTTTCCAGGATGTGGATCTTCAAAATGCAGGTGTTTCCAGGAGGTGGATCTTCGCACTGCAGGAGTTTCCAGGATGTGGATCTTCAGACTGCAGGAGTTTCAGCTTGTGGATCTTCACACTGCAGGAGTTTCCAAGATGTGGATCGTCACACTGCAGGAGTTTCCAGGATGTAGATTTTCACACTGTAGAAGTTTCCAAGATAGGATATTCATATTGCAGGATCTTCTAGGATGTGCATCTTCGCACTGCAGGAGATTCCAGGATGTGGATCTGCACACTGCAGGAGTTTCCAGGATGTGGATCTTCACACTGCAGGAGGTTCCAGTATTTGGATCTTACCACTGCAGGAGCTTTCAGGATGTAGATCTTCACACTACAGGAGTCTCAAAGTTTTAGATCCTCACTCTGCAGGTGATTCCAGGAAGTGCATTTTCAAACTGCAGGAGTTTCCAGGATGTGGATCTTCACACTGAAGGAATTTCCAAGATGAGTATTTTCATATTGCACGATCTTCTAGGATGTAGATCTTCGCATTGCAGTTGTTTCCAGGATGTGAATCTGCAAACTGCAGGAATTTCCAGAATGAGGATTTTCACACTGCAGGTGTTTCCATGACGTGGATCTTTGCACTGCAGGCCTTTCCACGATGTGAATCTGCACACTGCATAACTTTCCATAAGTTTCCAGGATGTGGATCTTCACACTGCAGGGGCTTTCAGGATGTAGATCTTAACACTTCAGGAGTTTCAAGTTGGTAGATCTTCACTCTGCAGGTGATTCCAGGATGTGCTTTTTCAAACTGCAGGAGGTTCCAGGATGTGGATCTACACACTGCAGGAGTGTCGAGTGTTTGGATCATCATTCTGCAGGAATTTCCGGATGTGGATTTTCACCTTGCAGGACCTTCCAGGATGTGCATCTTCACACTGCAGGAGTTTCCAAGATGAGGATTTTCATATTGCAGGATCTTCTAGGATGTGGATCTTCACACTGCAGGATCTTCCAGGATGAGATACTTCACACTGCAAGATCTTCCAGGATGTGGATCTGAACACTGCAGAAGTTCCCAAGATGCGGATCTTCACACTGCAGTGGATTCCAGTTTGTGGATCTGCACACTGCAGGATCTTTACACTGCAGGAGATTCCAGGATGTGTATACTCAAATTGCAGGAGTTTACAAGACGTCGATTTCACACTGCAGGAATTTCCAAGATTTGGATCTTCACACAGCAGGAGCTTCCAGGATGTGGATCTGCACACCGCAGGAGTTTCCAGGAAGTCGATCTTCAGACTGCAGGAGTTACCAGGTTGGGGATTGTCAGATTGCAGGAGTTTCCAAGATGTGGATCTTCACACTGCAGGGGTTTCCAGGTTGTCAAGCTTCACACTACAGGAGTTTCCAGGACGTGAAGCTTCACACTGGAGGAGCTTCCCGGATGTAGATCTTCATTCTACAGGATATTCCAGGATATACATCTTCAGACTGCTGGACTTGTCAAAAAATGAATCTTCAAACTGCAGTAGTTTCCAGGATGTCGATCTTTACACTTCAGAAGTTTCAAGAATGTAGATCTTCCAAACTTGCAGTTGTTTCCAGGATGTGGATCTTCACAATGCAGGAGTTTCCAGGATGTGGATCTGCACACCGCAGTAGTTTCCAGGAAGTCAATCTTCGGACTGCAGGAGTTTCCAGGTTGTGGATCGTCAGATTGCAGGTGTTTCCAGGATGTGGATCTTCACACTGCAGGAGTTTGCAGGTTGTGGAGCTTCATACTACAGGAGTTTCCAGGTTGTGGAAATTCACACTGCAGGCGTTTCCAGGATGAATATCTTCACACTGAAGGAGTTTCCAAGACGTGAATGTTCACACTGGAAGAGCTTCCGGGATGCACATCTTCATTCTACAGGAGTTTCCAGGATATACATCTTCAGATTGCTGGACTTTTCAAAATATGAATCTTCAAACTGCAGTAGTTTCAAGGATGTCGAACTTTACACTTCAGATGTTTCAAGGATGTAGATCTTCCACACTGCAGTTGTTTCCTGGATGTGGATCTTCACACTGCAGAAGTTTCCAAGATGTGGATCTTCACACTGCAGGAGTTTCCAAGATGTTGATCGTCACACTGCAGGAATTTCCAGGATGTAGATTTTCACACTGTAGAAGTTTCCAAGATAGGATATTCATATTGCAGGATCTTCTAGGATGTGCATCTTCGCACTGCAGGAGATTCCAGGATGTGGATCTGCACACTGCAGGAGTTTCCAGGATGTGGATCTTCACACTGCAGGAGGTTCCAGTATTTGGATCTTACCACTGCAGGAGCTTTCAGGATGTAGATCTTCACAATTCAGGAGTTTCAAAGTTTTAGATCCTCACTCTGCAGGTGATTCCAGGATGTGCATTTTCAAACTGCAGGAGTTTCCAGGATGTGGATCTTCACACTGAAGGAATTTCCAAGATGAGTATTTTCATATTGCACGATCTTCTAGGATGTAGATCTTCGCACTGCAGTTGTTTCCAGGATGTGGATCTGCAAACTGCAGGAATTTCCAGAATGAGGATTTTCACACTGCAGGAGTTTCCATGACATGGATCTTTGCACTGCAGGCCTTTCCACGATGTGAATCTGCACACTGCATAACTTTCCATTATATGGATCTTCACAGTACACGAGTTTTCAGGATGTGTATCTTCATTCTGCAGGACTTTCCAGGATGTGGATCTCTACACTGCAGGAGTTTCAAGGTGGTAGATCTTCACTCTGCAGGTGATTCCAGGATGTGCTTTTTCAAACTGCAGGAGGTTCCAGGATGTGGATCTACACACTGCAGGAGTGTCGAGTGTTTGGATCATCATTCTGCAGGAATTTCCGGATGTGGATTTTCACCTTGCAGGACCTTCCAGGTTGTGCATCTTCACACTGCAGGAGTTTCCAAGATGAGGATTTTCATATTGCAGGATCTTCCAGGATGAGATACTTCACACTGCAAGATCTTCCAGGATGTGGATCTGAACACTGCAGAAGTTCCCAAGTTGCGGATCTTCACACTGCAGGGGATTCCAGTTTGTGGATCTGCACACTGCAGGATCTTTACACTGCAGGAGATTCCAGGATGTGTATACTCAAATTGCAGGAGTTTAAAGACGTAGATTTCAAACTGCAGGAATTTCCAAGATTTGGATCTTCACACAGCAGGAGCTTCCAGGATGTGGATCTGCACACCGCAGGAGTTTCCAGGAAGTCGATCTTCAGACTGCAGGAGTTACCAGGTTGCGGATCGTCAGATTGCAGGAGTTTCCAAGATGTGGATCTTCACACTGCAGGGGTTTCCAGGTTGTCAAGCTTCACACTACAGGAGATTCCAGGACATGAATCTTCACACTGGAGGAGCTTCCCAGATGTAGATCTTCATTCTACAGGATATTCCAGGATATACATCTTCAGACTGCTGGACTTGTCAAAAAATGAATCTTCAAACTGCAGTAGTTTCCAGGATGTCAATGTTTACACTTCAGAAGTTTCAAGAATGTAGATCTTCCAAACTGCAGTTGTTTCCAGGATGTGGATCTTCACAATGCAGTAGTTTCCAGGATGTGGATCTGCACACCGCAGTAGTTTCCAGGAAGTCAATCTTCAGACTGCAGGAGTTTCCAGGTTGTGGATCGTCAGATTGCAGGTGTTTCCAGGATGTGGATCTTCACACTGCAGGAGTTTCCAGGTTGTCGAGATTCATACTACAGGAGTTTCCAGGTTGTGGAAATTCACACTGCAGGCGTTTCCAGGATGAATATCTTCACACTGAAGGAGTTTCCAAGACGTGAATCTTCACACTGGAGGAGCTTCCGGGATGCACGTCTTCAGTCTACAGGAGTTTCCAGGATATACATCTTCAGATTGCTGGACTTTTCAAAATATGAATCTTCAAACTGCAGTAGTTTCAAGGATGTCGAACTTTACACTTCAGATGTTTCAAGGATGTAGATCTTCCACACTGCAGTTGTTTCCTGGATGTGGATCTTCACACTGCAGGAGTTTCCAGGTTGTGGATCTTCATACTAAAGTATTTTCCACATTGTGGAACTTCACACTGCAGGAGTTTACAGGATGATTATCTTCACACTACAGGAGTTTCCATGATGTGGATATTTGCACTGTAGGACTTTCCACGATATGAATCTGCACACTGCATAACTTTCCAGTATACGGATCTTCACAGTACAGGAGTTTTCAGGATGTGTATCTTCATTCTGCAGGACCTTCCATAATGTTGATCTTTACACTGCAGGTGTTTCCAGGATGTGGTTCTTCACACTGCAGGAGTTTCCAAGTTGTCAAGGTTCACACTACAGGAGTTTCCAGGACATGAATCTTCACACTGGAGGAGCTTCCTGGATGTAGATCTTCATTCTACAGGAGATTACAGGATATACATCTTCAGATTGCTGGACTTTTCAAAATATGAATCTTCAAACTGCAGTAGTTTCCAGGATGTCGAACTTTCCACTTCACATGTTTCAAGGATGTAGATCATCCACACTGCAGTTGTTTCCAGGATGTGGATCTTCACATTGCAGGAGTTTCCAGGATGTGGATCTTCTCACTGCAGAAGTTTCCAAGATGTGCATCTTCACATTGCAGGAGTTTCCATTATGTGGATCTTCACACTGCAGAAGTTTCTAACATGTGGATGTTCATTCTGCAGGAATTTCAGGATGTGGATCTTCACCATACACGATCTCCCACGATGTCAATCTTCACACTGCTGGAGTTTCCAGGATGTGGATCTTCAAAATGCAGGTGTTTCCAGGAGGTGGATCTTCGCACTGCAGGAGGTTCCAGGATGTGGATCTTCAGAAAGCAGGAGTTTCAGATTGTGGATCTTCACACTGCAGGAGTTTCCAAGATGTGGATCGTCACACTGCAGGGGTTTCCAGGATGTAGATTTTCACACTGTAGAAGTTTCCAAGATAGGATATTCACATTGCAGGATCTTCTAGGATGTGCAACTTCGCACTGCAGGAGATTCCAGGATGTGGATCTGCACACTGCAGGAGTTTCCAGGATGTGGATCTTCACACGGCAGGAGGTTCCAGTATGTGGATCTTACCACTGCAGGAGCTTTCAGGATGTAGATCTTCACACTTCAGGAGTTTCAAAGTTTTTGATCCACACTCTGCAGGTGATTCCAGGATGTGCATTTTCAAACTGCAGGAGTTTCCAGGATGTGGATCTTCACACTGAAGAAATTTCCAAGATGAGTATTTTCATATTGCACGATCTTCTAGGATGTAGATCTTCACACTGCAGTTGTTTCCAGGATGTGGATCTGCAAACTGCAGGAATTTCCAGAATGAGGATTTTCACACTGCAGGAGTTTCCATGACGTGGATCTTTGCACTGCAGGCCTTTCCACGATGTGAATCTGCACACTGCATAACTTTCCATTATATGGATCTTCACAGTACACGAGTTTTCAGGATGTGTTTCTTCATTCTGCAGGACTTTCCAGGATGTGGATCTGCAAACTGCAGGAATTTCCAGAATGAGGATTTTCACACTGCAGGAGTTTCCATGACGTGGATCTTTGCACTGCAGGCCTTTCCATGATGTGAATCTGCACACTGCATAACTTTCCATTATATGGATCTTCACAGTACACGAGTTTTCAGGATGTGTTTCTTCATTCTGCAGGACTTTCCAGGATGTGGATCTTCACACTGCAGGGGTTTTCAGGATGTAGATCTTAACACTTCAGGAGTTTCAAGGTGGTAGAACTTCACTCTGCAGGTGATTCCAGGATGTTCTTTTTCAAACTGCAGGAGGTTCCAGGATGTGGATCTACACACTGCAGGAGTGTCGAGTGTTTGGATCATCATTCTGCACGAATTTCCGGATGTGGATTTTCACCTTGCAGGACCTTCCAGGATGTGCATCTTCACACTGCAGGAGTTTCCAAGATGAGGATTTTCATATTGCAGGATCTTCTAGGATGTGAATCTTCACACTGGAGGAGCTTCCCGGATGTAGATCTTCATTCTACAGGATATTCCAGGATATACATCTTCAGACTGCTGGACTTGTCAAAAAATGAATCTTCAAACTGCAGTAGTTTCCAGGATGTCGATCTTTACACTTCAGAAGTTTCAAGAATGTAGATCTTCCAAACTGCAGTTGTTTCCAGGATGTGGATATTCACACTGCAGTAGTTTCCAGGAAGTCAATCTTCGGACTGCAGGAGTTTCCAGGTTGTGGATCGTCAGATTGCAGGTGTTTCCAGGATGTGGATCTTCACACTGCAGGAGTTTCCAGGTTGTGGAGCTTCATACTACAGGAGTTTCCAGGTTGTGGAAATTCACACTGCAGGCGTTTCCAGGATGAATATCTTCACACTGAAGGATTTTCCAAGATGTGAATCTTCACACTGGAGGAGCTTCCGGGATGCACGTCTTCATTCTACATGAGTTTCCAGGATATACATCTTCAGATTGCTGGACTTTTCAAAATATGAATCTTCAAACTGCAGTAGTTTCAAGGATGTCGAACTTTACACTTCAGATGTTTCAAGGATGTAGATCTTCCGCACTGCAGTTGTTTCCTGGATGTGGATCTTCACACTGCAGGAGTTTCCAGGATGTGGATCTTCTCACTGCAGAAGTTTCCAAGATGTGGATCTTCACACTGCAGGAGTTTCCAAGATGTGGATCGTCACACTGCTGGAGTTTCCAGGATGTAGATTTTTACACAGTAGAAGTTTCCAAGATAGGATATTCATATTGCAGGATCTTCTAGGATGTGCATCTTCGCACTGCAGGAGATTCCAGGATGTGGATCTGCACACTGCAGGAGTTTCCAGGATGTGGATCTTCACACTGCAGGAGGTTCCAGTATGTGGATCTTACCACTGCAGGAGCTTTCAGGATGTAGATCTTCACACTTCAGGAGTTTCAAAGTTTTAGATCCTCACTCTGCAGGTGATTCCAGGATGTGCATTTTCAAACTGCAGGAGTTTCCAGGATGTGGATCTTCACACTGAAGGAATTTCCAAGATGAGTATTTTCATATTGCACGATCTTCTAGGATGTAGATCTTCACACTGCAGTTGTTTCCAGGATGTGGATCTGCAAACTGCAGGAATTTCCAGAATGAGGATTTTCACACTGCAGGAGTTTCCATGACGTGGATTTTTGCACTGCAGGCCTTTCCACGATGTGAATCTGCACACTGCATAACTTTCCATTATATGGATCTTCACAGTACACGAGTTTTCAGGATGTGTATCTTCATTCTGCAGGACTTTCCAGGATGTGGATCTCTGCACTGCAGGATTTTCCAAGATGTGGATCTTCACACTGCAGGGGTTTCCAGGTTGTCAAGCTTCACACTACAGGAGTTTCCAGGACGTGAATCTTCACACTGGAGGAGCTTCCCAGATGTAGATCTTCATTCTACAGGATATTCCAGGATATACATCTTCAGACTGCTGGACTTGTCAAAAATGAATCTTCAAACTGCAGTAGTTTCCAGGATGTCAACCTTTACACTTCATAAGTTTCAAGAATGTATATCTTCCAAACTGCAGTTGTTTCCAAGATGTGGATCTTCACAATGCAGGAGTTTCCAGGATGTGAATCTGCACACCGCAATAGTTTCCAGGAAGTCAATCTTCGGACTGCAGGAGTTTCCAGGTTGTGGATCGTCAGATTGCAGGTGTTTCCAGGATGTGGATCTTCACACTGCAGGAGTTTCCAGGTTGTGGAGCTTCATACTACAGGAGTTTCCAGGTTGTGGAAATTCACACTGCAGGCATTTCCAGGATGAATATCTTCACACTTAAGGAGTTTCCAAGACGTGAATCTTCACACTGGAGGAGCTTCCGGGATGCACGTCTTCATTCTACATGAGTTTCCAGGATATACATCTTCAGATTGCTGGACTTTTCAAAATATGAATCTTCAATCTGCAGTAGTTTCAAGGATGTCGAACTTTACACTTCAGATGTTTCAAGGATGTAGATCTTCCACCCTGCATTTGTTTCCTGGATGTGGATCTTCACACTGCAGGAGTTTCCAAGATGTGGATCTTCACACTGCAGGAGTTTCCAAGATGTGGATCGTCACACTGCTGGAGTTTCCAGGATGTAGATTTTTACACAGTAGAAGTTTCCAAGATAGGATATTCATATTGCAGGATCTTCTAGGATGTGCATCTTCGCACTGCAGGAGATTCCAGGATGTGGATCTGCACACTGCAGGAGTTTCCAGGATGTGGATCTTCACACTGCAGGAGGTTCCAGTATGTGGATCTTACCACTGCAGGAGCTTTCAGGATGTAGATCTTCACACTTCAGGAGTTTCAAAGTTTTAGATCCTCACTCTGCAGGTGATTCCAGGATGTGCATTTTCAAACTGCAGGAGTTTCCAGGATGTGGATCTTCACACTGAAGGAATTTCCAAGATGAGTATTTTCATATTGCACGATCTTCTAGGATGTAGATCTTCACACTGCAGTTGTTTCCAGGATGTGGATCTGCAAACTGCAGGAATTTCCAGAATGAGGATTTTCACACTGCAGGAGTTTCCATGACGTGGATTTTTGCACTGCAGGCCTTTCCACGATGTGAATCTGCACACTGCATAACTTTCCATTATATGGATCTTCACAGTACACGAGTTTTCAGGATGTGTATCTTCATTCTGCAGGACTTTCCAGGATGTGGATCTCTGCACTGCAGGAGTTTCCAAGATGTGGATCTTCACACTGCAGGGGTTTCCAGGTTGTCAAGCTTCACACTACAGGAGTTTCCAGGACGTGAATCTTCACACTGGAGGAGCTTCCCAGATGTAGATCTTCATTCTACAGGATATTCCAGGATATACATCTTCAGACTGCTGGACTTGTCAAAAATGAATCTTCAAACTGCAGTAGTTTCCAGGATGTCAATCTTTACACTTCATAAGTTTCAAGAATGTATATCTTCCAAACTGCAGTTGTTTCCAAGATGTGGATCTTCACAATGCAGGAGTTTCCAGGATGTGAATCTGCACACCGCAATAGTTTCCAGGAAGTCAATCTTCGGACTGCAGGAGTTTCCAGGTTGTGGATCGTCAGATTGCAGGTGTTTCCAGGATGTGGATCTTCACACTGCAGGAGTTTCCAGGTTGTGGAGCTTCATACTACAGGAGTTTCCAGGTTGTGGAAATTCACACTGCAGGCATTTCCAGGATGAATATCTTCACACTTAAGGAGTTTCCAAGACGTGAATCTTCACACTGGAGGAGCTTCCGGGATGCACGTCTTCATTCTACATGAGTTTCCAGGATATACATCTTCAGATTGCTGGACTTTTCAAAATATGAATCTTCAATCTGCAGTAGTTTCAAGGATGTCGAACTTTACACTTCAGATGTTTCAAGGATGTAGATCTTCCACACTGCATTTGTTTCCTGGATGTGGATCTTCACACTGCAGGAGTTTCCAGGATGTGGATCTTCTCACTGCAGAAGTTTCCAAGATGTGGATCTTCACATTGCAGGATTTTCCAGGTTGTGGATCTTCACACTGCTGGAGTTTCTAGCATGTGGATATTCATTCTGCAGTGAAATCAGGATGTGGATCTTCACCATGCAGGATCCCCCACGATGTGGATCTTCACACTGCTGGAGTTTCCAGGATGTGGTTCTTCAAAATGCAGTTGTTTCCAGGATGTGGATCTACACACTTCAGGAGTTTCCAGGACGTGGATCTTCAGACTGCAGGAGTTTCCAGCTTGTGGATCTTCGCACTGCAGGAGTTTCCAAGATGTGGATCTTCACACTGCAGGAGTTTCCAGAATCTGGATCTTCACACTGCAGTAGTTTCCAAGATGAGGATTTTCATATTGCACGATCTTCTAGGATGTGGCTCTTCGCACTGCAGGAGATTCCAGGATATGGATCTGCACACTGCAGGAGGTTCCAGGATGTGGATCTTTGCACTGCAGGACTTTCCACAATGTGAATCTGCACACTGCATAAGTCTCCAGTATACGGATCTTCACAGTACAGGAGCTTTCAGGATGTGGATCTTCATTCTGCCGGACTTCCCAGGATGTGGATCTTTAGACTGCAGGAGTTACCAGGATGAGGATCTTAAGACTGCAGTTGTTTCCAGGATGTGGATCTGCAAACTGCAGGAATTTCCAGGATGAGGATCTTTACATTGCAGGCCTTTACAGGAAGTGGATCTTCACACTGCAGGAGCTCCCAGGATGTGAATCTTCATATTTCAGGACTTAACATGACGTAGATTTCACACTGCATGAATTTCCAAGATGTGGATCTTCACACAGCAGGAATTTCCAGGATGTGGATCTGCACACCGCAAGAGTTTCCAGGAAGTCGATCTTCAGACTGCAGGAGTTTCCAGGTTGTGGATCATCAGATTGCAGGAGTTTCCAAGATATGGATCTTCACACTGCAGGAGTTTCCAGGTTGTGGATCTTCATACTAAAGTATTTTCCACGTTGTGGAACTTCACACTGCAGGAGTTTACAGGATGAGTATCTTCACACTGCAGGAGTTTCCATGATGTGGATATTTGCACTGTAGGACTTTCCACGATATGAATCTGCACACTGCATAACTTTCCAGTATACGGATCTTCACAGTACAGGAGTTTTCAGGATGTGTATCTTCATTCTGCAGGACCTTCCATAATGTTGATCTTTACACTGCAGGTGTTTCCAGGATGTGGTTCTTCACACTGCAGGAGTTTCCAAGTTGTCAAGCTTCACACTACAGGAGTTTCCAGGACATGAATCTTCACACTGGAGGAGCTTCCCGGATGTAGATCTTCATTCTACAGGAGATTACAGGATATACATCTTCAGATTGCTGGACTTTTCAAAATATGAATCTTCAAACTGCAGTAGTTTCCAGGATGTCGAACTTTCCACTTCACATGTTTCAAGGATGTAGATCATCCACACTGCAGTTGTTTCCAGGATGTGGATCTTCACATTGCAGGAGTTTCCAGGATGTGGATCTTCTCACTGCAGAAGTTTCCAAGATGTGCATCTTCACATTGCAGGAGTTTCCATTATGTGGATCTTCACACTGCAGAAGTTTCTAACATGTGGATGTTCATTCTGCAGGAATTTCAGGATGTGGATCTTCACCATACACGATCTCCCACGATGTCAATCTTCGCACTGCTGGAGTTGCCAGGATGTGGATCTTCAAAATGCAGGTGTTTCCAGGAGGTGGATCTTCGCACTGCAGGAGGTTCCAGGATGTGGATCTTCAGACTGCAGGAGTTTCAGCTTGTGGATCTTCACACTGCAGGAGTTTCCAAGATGTGGATCGTCACACTGCAGGGGTTACCAGCATGTAGATTTTCACACTGTAGAAGTTTCCAAGATAGGATATTCACATTGCAGGATCTTCTAGGATGTGCATCTTCGCACTGCAGGAGATTCCAGGATGTGGATCTGCACACTGCAGGAGTTTCCAGGATGTGGGTCTTCACACGGCAGGAGGTTCCAGTATATGGATCTTACCACTGCAGGAGCTTTCAGGATGTAGATCTTCACACTTCAGGAGTTTCAAAGTTTTAGATCCTCACTCTGCAGGTGATTCCAGGATGTGCATTTTCAAACTGCAGGAGTTTCCAGGATGTGGATCTTCACGCTGAAGGAATTTCCAAGATGAGTATTTTCATATTGCACGATCTTCTAGGATGTAGATCTTCGCACTGCAGTTGTTTCCAGGATGTGGATCTGCAAACTGCAGGAATTTCCAGAATGAGGATTTTCACACTGCAGGAGTTTCCATGACGTGGATCTTTGCACTGCAGGCCTTTCCACGATGTGAATCTGCACACTGCATAACTTTCCATTATATGGATCTTCACAGTACACGAGTTTTCAGGATGTGTTTCTTCATTCTGCAGGACTTTCCAGGATGTGGATCTGCAAACTGCAGGAATTTCCAGAATGAGGATTTTCACACTGCAGGAGTTTCCATGACGTGGATCTTTGCACTGCAGGCCTTTCCATGATGTGAATCTGCACACTGCATAACTTTCCATTATATGGATCTTCACAGTACACGAGTTTTCAGGATGTGTTTCTTCACTCTGCAGGACTTTCCAGGATGTGGATCTTCACACGGCAGGAGTTTTCAGGATGTAAATCATAACACTTCAGGAGTTTCAAGGTGGTAGAACTTCACTCTGCAGGTGATTCCAGGATGTTCTTTTTCAAACTGCAGGAGGTTCCAGGATGTGGATCTACACACTGCAGGAGTGTCGAGTGTTTGGATCATCATTCTGCAGGAATTTCCGGATGTGGATTTTCACCTTGCAGGACCTTCCAGGATGTGCATCTTCACACTGCAGGAGTTTCCAAGATGAGGATTTTCATATTGCAGGATCTTCTAGGATGTGAATCTTCACACTGGAGGAGCTTCCCGGATGTAGATCTTCATTCTACAGGATATTCCAGGATATACATCTTCAGACTGCTGGACTTGTCAAAAAATGAATCTTCAAACTGCAGTAGTTTACAGGATGTCGATCTTTACACTTCAGAAGTTTCAAGAATGTAGATCTTCCAAACTGCAGTTGTTTCCAGGATGTGGATCTTCACACTGCAGTAGTTTCCAGGAAGTCAATCTTCGGACTGCAGGAGTTTCCAGGTTGTGGATCGTCAGATTGCAGGTGTTTCCAGGATGTGGATCTTCACACTGCAGGAGTTTCCAGGTTGTGGAGCTTCATACTACAGGAGTTTCCAGGTTGTGGAAATTCACACTGCAGGCGTTTCCAGGATGAATATCTTCACACTGAAGGATTTTCCAAGATGTGAATCTTCACACTGGAGGAGCTTCCGGGATGCACGTCTTCATTCTACAGGAGTTTCCAGGATATACATCTTCAGATTGCTGGACTTTTCAAAATATGAATCTTCAAACTGCAGTAGTTTCAAGGATGTCGAACTTTACACTTCAGATGTTTCAAGGATGTAGATCTTCCGCACTGCAGTTGTTTCCTGGATGTGGATCTTCACACTGCAGGAGTTTCCAGGATGTGGATCTTCTCACTGCAGAAGTTTCCAAGATGTGGATCTTCACACTGCAGGAGTTTCCAAGATGTGGATCGTCACACTGCTGGAGTTTCCAGGATGTAGATTTTTACACAGTATAAGTTTCCAAGATAGGATATTCATATTGCAGGATCTTCTAGGATGTGCATCTTCGCACTGCAGGAGATTCCAGGATGTGGATCTGCACACTGCAGGAGTTTCCAGGATGTGGATCTTCACACTGCAGGAGGTTCCAGTATGTGGATCTTACCACTGCAGGAGCTTTCAGGATGTAGATCTTCACACGTCAGGAGTTTCAAAGTTTTAGATCCTCACTCTGCAGGTGATTCCAGGATGTGCATTTTCAAACTGCAGGAGTTTCCAGGATGTGGATCTTCACACTGAAGGAATTTCCAAGATGAGTATTTTCATATTGCACGATCTTCTAGGATGTAGATCTTCACACTGCAGTTGTTTCCAGGATGTGGATCTGCAAACTGCAGGAATTTCCAGAATGAGTATTTTCACACTGCAGGAGTTTCCATGACGTGGATTTTTGCACTGCAGGCCTTTCCACGATGTGAATCTGCACACTGCATAACTTTCCATTATATGGATCTTCACAGTACACGAGTTTTCAGGATGTGTATCTTCATTCTGCAGGACTTTCCAGGATGTGGATCTCTGCACTGCAGGATTTTCCAAGATGTGGATCTTCACACTGCAGGGGTTTCCAGGTTGTCAAGCTTCACACTACAGGAGTTTCCAGGACGTGAATCTTCACACTGGAGGAGCTTCCCAGATGTAGATCTTCATTCTACAGGATATTCCAGGATATACATCTTCAGACTGCTGGACTTGTCAAAAATGAATCTTCAAACTGCAGTAGTTTCCAGGATGTCAATCTTTACACTTCAGAAGTTTCAAGAATGTATATCTTCCAAACTGCAGTTGTTTCCAAGATGTGGATCTTCACAATGCAGGAGTTTCCAGGATGTGGATCTGCACACCGCAATAGTTTCCAGGAAGTCAATCTTCGGACTGCAGGAGTTTCCAGGTTGTGGATCGTCAGATTGCAGGTGTTTCCAGGATGTGGATCTTCACACTGCAGGAGTTTCCAGGTTGTGGAGCTTCATACTACAGGAGTTTCCAGGTTGTGGAAATTCACACTGCAGGCATTTCCAGGATGAATATCTTCACACTTAAGGAGTTTCCAAGACGTGAATCTTCACACTGGAGGAGCTTCCGGGATGCACGTCTTCATTCTACATGAGTTTCCAGGATATACATCTTCAGATTGCTGGACTTTTCAAAATATGAATCTTCAATCTGCAGTAGTTTCAAGGATGTCGAACTTTACACTTCAGATGTTTCAAGGATGTAGATCTTCCACACTGCATTTGTTTCCTGGATGTGGATCTTCACACTGCAGGAGTTTCCAGGATGTGGATCTTCTCACTGCAGAAGTTTCCAAGATGTGGATCTTCACATTGCAGGATTTTCCAGGTTGTGGATCTTCACACTGCTGGAGTTTCTAGCATGTGGATATTCATTCTGCAGTGAAATCAGGATGTGGATCTTCACCATGCAGGATCCCCCACGATGTGGATCTTCACACTGCTGGAGTTTCCAGGATGTGGTTCTTCAAAATGCAGTTGTTTCCAGGATGTGGATCTACACACTTCAGGAGTTTCCAGGACGTGGATCTTCAGACTGCAGGAGTTTCCAGCTTGTGGATCTTCGCACTGCAGGAGTTTCCAAGATGTGGATCTTCACACTGCAGGAGTTTCCAGAATCTGGATCTTCACACTGCAGTAGTTTCCAAGATGAGGATTTTCATATTGCACGATCTTCTAGGATGTGGCTCTTCGCACTGCAGGAGATTCCAGGATATGGATCTGCACACTGCAGGAGGTTCCAGGATGTGGATCTTTGCACTGCAGGACTTTCCACAATGTGAATCTGCACACTGCATAAGTCTCCAGTATACGGATCTTCACAGTACAGGAGCTTTCAGGATGTGGATCTTCATTCTGCCGGACTTCCCAGGATGTGGATCTTTAGACTGCAGGAGTTACCAGGATGAGGATCTTAAGACTGCAGTTGTTTCCAGGATGTGGATCTGCAAACTGCAGGAATTTCCAGGATGAGGATCTTTACATTGCAGGCCTTTACAGGAAGTGGATCTTCACACTGCAGGAGCTCCCAGGATGTGAATCTTCATATTTCAGGACTTAACATGACGTAGATTTCACACTGCATGAATTTCCAAGATGTGGATCTTCACACAGCAGGAATTTCCAGGATGTGGATCTGCACACCGCAAGAGTTTCCAGGAAGTCGATCTTCAGACTGCAGGAGTTTCCAGGTTGTGGATCATCAGATTGCAGGAGTTTCCAAGATATGGATCTTCACACTGCAGGAGTTTCCAGGTTGTGGATCTTCATACTAAAGTATTTTCCACGTTGTGGAACTTCACACTGCAGGAGTTTACAGGATGAGTATCTTCACACTACAGGAGTTTCCATGATGTGGATATTTGCACTGTAGGACTTTCCACGATATGAATCTGCACACTGCATAACTTTCCAGTATACGGATCTTCACAGTACAGGAGTTTTCAGGATGTGTATCTTCATTCTGCAGGACCTTCCATAATGTTGATCTTTACACTGCAGGTGTTTCCAGGATGTGGTTCTTCACACTGCAGGAGTTTCCAAGTTGTCAAGCTTCACACTACAGGAGTTTCCAGGACATGAATCTTCACACTGGAGGAGCTTCCTGGATGTAGATCTTCATTCTACAGGAGATTACAGGATATACATCTTCAGATTGCTGGACTTTTCAAAATATGAATCTTCAAACTGCAGTAGTTTCCAGGATGTCGAACTTTCCACTTCACATGTTTCAAGGATGTAAATCATCCACACTGCAGTTGTTTCCAGGATGTGGATCTTCACATTGCAGGAGTTTCCAGGATGTGGATCTTCTCACTGAAGAAGTTTCCAAGATGTGCATCTTCACATTGCAGGAGTTTCCATTATGTGGATCTTCACACTGCAGAAGTTTCTAACATGTGGATGTTCATTCTGCAGGAATTTCAGGATGTGGATCTTCACCATACACGATCTCCCACGATGTCAATCTTCACACTGCTGGAGTTTCCAGGATGTGGATCTTCAAAATGCAGGTGTTTCCAGGAGGTGGATCTTCGCACTGCAGGAGGTTCCAGGATGTGGATCTTCAGACTGCAGGAGTTTCAGCTTGTGGATCTTCACACTGCAGGAGTTTCCAACATGTGGATCGTCACACTGCAGGGGTTACCAGGATGTAGATTTTCACACTGTAGAAGTTTCCAAGATAGGATATTCACATTGCAGGATCTTCTAGGATGTGCATCTTCGCACTGCAGGAGATTCCAGGATGTGGATCTGCACACTGCAGGAGTTTCCAGGATGTGGATCTTCACACGGCAGGAGGTTCCAGTATGTGGATCTTACCACTGCAGGAGCTTTCAGGATGTAGATCTTCACACTTCAGGAGTTTCAAAGTTTTAGATCCTCACTCTGCAGGTGATTCCAGGATGTGCATTTTCAAACTGCAGGAGTTTCCAGGATGTGGATCTTCACACTGAAGGAATTTCCAAGATGAGTATTTTCATATTGCACGATCTTCTAGGATGTAGATCTTCGCACTGCAGTTGTTTCCAGGATGTGGATCTGCAAACTGCAGGAATTTCCAGAATGAAGATTTTCACACTGCAGGAGTTTCCATGACGTGGATCTTTGCACTGCAGGCCTTTCCACGATGTGAATCTGCACACTGCATAACTTTCCATTATATGGATCTTCACAGTACACGAGTTTTCAGGATGTGTTTCTTCATTCTGCAGGACTTTCCAGGATGTGGATCTGCAAACTGCAGGAATTTCCAGAATGAGGATTTTCACACTGCAGGAGTTTCCATGACGTGGATCTTTGCACTGCAGGCCTTTCCATGATGTGAATCTGCTCACTGCATAACTTTCCATTATATGGATCTTCACAGTACACGAGTTTTCAGGATGTGTTTCTTCATTCTGCAGGACTTTCCAGGATGTGGATCTTCACACTGCAGGGGTTTTCAGGATGTAGATCTTAACACTTCAGGAGTTTCAAGGTGGTAGAACTTCACTCTGCAGGTGATTCCAGGATGTTCTTTTTCAAACTGCAGGAGGTTCCAGGATGTGGATCTACACACTGCAGGAGTGTCGAGTGTTTGGATCATCATTCTGCAGGAATTTCCGGATGTGGATTTTCACCTTGCAGGACCTTCCAGGATGTGCATCTTCACACTGCAGGAGTTTCCAAGATGAGGATTTTCATATTGCAGGATCTTCTAGGATGTGAATCTTCACACTGGAGGAGCTTCCCGGATGTAGATCTTCATTCTACAGGATATTCCAGGATATACATCTTCAGACTGCTGGACTTGTCAAAAAATGAATCTTCAAACTGCAGTAGTTTCCAGGATGTCGATCTTTACACTTCAGAAGTTTCAAGAATGTAGATCTTCCAAACTGCAGTTGTTTCCAGGATGTGGATCTTCACACTGCAGTAGTTTCCAGCAAGTCAATCTTCGGACTGCAGGAGTTTCCAGGTTGTGGATCGTCAGATTGCAGGTGTTTCCAGGATGTGGATCTTCACACTGCAGGAGTTTCCAGGTTGTGGAGCTTCATACTACAGGAGTTTCCAGGTTGTGGAAATTCACACTGCAGGCGTTTCCAGGATGAATATCTTCACACTGAAGGATTTTCCAAGATGTGAATCTTCACACTGGAGGAGCTTCCGGGATGCACGTCTTCATTCTACAGGAGTTTCCAGGATATACATCTTCAGATTGCTGGACTTTTCAAAATATGAATCTTCAAACTGCAGTAGTTTCAAGGATGTCGAACTTTACACTTCAGATGTTTCAAGGATGTAGATCTTCCGCACTGCAGTTGTTTCCTGGATGTGGATCTTCACACTGCAGGAGTTTCCAGGATGTGGATCTTCTCACTGCAGAAGTTTCCAAGATGTGGATCTTCACACTGCAGGAGTTTCCAAGATGTGGATCGTCACACTGCTGGAGTTTCCAGGATGTAGATTTTTACACAGTAGAAGTTTCCAAGATAGGATATTCATATTGCAGGATCTTCTAGGATGTGCATCTTCGCACTGCAGGAGATTCCAGGATGTGGATCTGCACACTGCAGGAGTTTCCAGGATGTGGATCTTCACACTGCAGGAGGTTCCAGTATGTGGATCTTACCACTGCAGGAGCTTTCAGGATGTAGATCTTCACACTTCAGGAGTTTCAAAGTTTTAGATCCTCACTCTGCAGGTGATTCCAGGATGTGCATTTTCAAACTGCAGGAGTTTCCAGGATGTGGATCTTCACACTGAAGGAAATTCCAAGATGAGTATTTTCATATTGCACGATCTTCTAGGATGTAGATCTTCACACTGCAGTTGTTTCCAGGATGTGGATCTGCAAACTGCAGGAATTTCCAGAATGAGGATTTTCACACTGCAGGAGTTTCCATGACGTGGACCTTTGCACTGCAGGCCTTTCCACGATGTGAATCTGCACACTGCATAACTTTCCATTATATGGATCTTCACAGTACACGAGTTTTCAGGATGTGTATCTTCATTCTGCAGGACTTTCCAGGATGTGGATCTCTGCACTGCAGGAGTTTCCAAGATGTGGATCTTCACACTGCAGGGGTTTCCAGGTTGTCAAGCTTCACACTACAGGAGTTTCCAGGACGTGAATCTTCACACTGGAGGAGCTTCCCAGATGTAGATCTTCATTCTACAGGATATTCCAGGATATACATCTTCAGACTGCTGGACTTGTCAAAATATGAATCTTCAAACTGCAGTAGTTTCCAGGATGCCAATCTTTACACTTCAGAAGTTTCAAGAATGTAGATCTTCCAAACTGCAGTTGTTTCCTGGATGTGGATCTTCACACTGCAGGAGTTTCCAGGATGTGGATCTTCTCACTGCAGAAGTTTCCAAGATGTGGATCTTCACACTGCAGGAGTTTCCAAGATGTGGATCGTCACACTGCTGGAGTTTCCAGGATGTAGATTTTTACACAGTAGAAGTTTCCAAGATAGGATATTCATATTGCAGGATCTTCTAGGATGTGCATCTTCGCACTGCAGGAGATTCCAGGATGTGGATCTGCACACTGCAGGAGTTTCCAGGATGTGGATCTTCACACTGCAGGAGGTTCCAGTATGTGGATCTTACCACTGCAGGAGCTTTCAGGATGTAGATCTTCACACTTCAGGAGTTTCAAAGTTTTAGATCCTCACTCTGCAGGTGATTCCAGGATGTGCATTTTCAAACTGCAGGAGTTTCCAGGATGTGGATCTTCACACTGAAGGAATTTCCAAGATGAGTATTTTCATATTGCACGATCTTCTAGGATGTAGATCTTCACACTGCAGTTGTTTCCAGGATGTGGATCTGCAAACTGCAGGAATTTCCAGAATGAGGATTTTCACACTGCAGGAGTTTCCATGACGTGGATCTTTGCACTGCAGGCCTTTCCACGATGTGAATCTGCACACTGCATAACTTTCCATTATGTGGATCTTCACAGTACACGAGTTTTCAGGATGTGTATCTTCATTCTGCAGGACTTTCCAGGATGTGGATCTCTGCACTGCAGGAGTTTCCAAGATGTGGATCTTCACACTGCAGGGGTTTCCAGGTTGTCAAGCTTCACACTACAGGAGTTTCCAGGACGTGAATCTTCACACTGGAGGAGCTTCCCAGATGTAGATCTTCATTCTACAGGATATTCCAGGATATACATCTTCAGACTGCTGGACTTGTCAAAAATGAATCTTCAAACTGCAGTAGTTTCCAGGATGTCAATCTTTACACTTCATAAGTTTCAAGAATGTAGATCTTCCAAACTGCAGTTGTTTCCAAGATGTGGATCTTCACAATGCAGGAGTTTCCAGGATGTGGATCTGCACACCGCAATAGTTTCCAGGAAGTCAATCTTCAGACTGCAGGAGTTTCCAGGTTGTGGATCGTCAGATTGCAGGTGTTTCCAGGATGTGGATCTTCACACTGCAGGAGTTTCCAGGTTGTGGAGCTTCATACTACAGGAGTTTCCAGGTTGTGGAAATTCACACTGCAGGCATTTCCAGGATGAATATCTTCACACTTAAGGAGTTTCCAAGACGTGAATCTTCACACTGGAGGAGCTTCCGGGATGCACGTCTTCATTCTACAGGAGTTTCCAGGATATACATCTTCAGATTGCTGGACTTTTCAAAATATGAATCTTCAATCTGCAGTAGTTTCAAGGATGTCGAACTTTACACTTCACATGTTTCAAGGATGTAGATCTTCCACACTGCATTTGTTTCCTGGATGTGGATCTTCACACTGCAGGAGTTTCCAGGATGTGGATCTTCTCACTGCAGGAGTTTCCAAGATGTGGATCTCACATTGCAGGATTTTCCAGGTTGTGGATCTTCACACTGCTGGAGTTTCTAGCATGTGGATATTCATTCTGCAGTGAAATCAGGATGTGGATCTTCACCATGCAGGATCTCCCACGATGTGGATCTTCACACTGCTGGAGTTTCCAGGATGTGGTTCTTCAAAATGCAGTTGTTTCCAGGATGTGGATCTACACACTTCAGGAGTTTCCAGGACGTGGATCTTCAGACTGCAGGAGTTTCCAGCTTGTGGATCTTCACACTGCAGGAGTTTACAAGATGTGGATCTTCACAATGCAGGAGTTTCCAGGATGTGGATCTTCACACGGCAGAAGTTTCCAAGATGAGCATTTTCACATTGCATGAACTTCTAGGATGTGGATCTTCGCACTGCAGGAGATTCCAGGATGTGGACCTGCACACTGCAGGAGTTTCCAGGATGTGGATCTTCACACTGCAGGAGTTTCCATGATGTGCATCTTTGCACTGCAAGACTTTCCACGATGTGAATCTGCACGCTGCATGCCTCTCCAGCATACGGATCTTCACAGTACAGGAGTTTTCAGGATGTGGATCTTCATTCTGCAGGACTTCCTAGGATGTGGATCTTTACACTGTAGGAGTTTCCAGGATGAGGATCTTCAAACTGCAGTTGTTTCCAGGATGTGGATCTGCAAACTGCAGGAATTTCCAGGATGAGGATCTTTATATTGCAGGCCTTTCCAGGAAGTGGATCTTCACACTGCAGTAGCTTCCAGGATGTGAATCTTCATATTGCAGGACTTAACATGACGTAGATTTTACACTGCATGAATTTCCAAGATGTGGATCTTCACACAGCAGGGGTTTACAGGATGTTGATCTGCACACCGCAGGAGTTTCCAGGAAGTTGATCTTCAGACTGCAGGAGTTTCCATGTTGTGGATCGTCAGATTGCAGGAGTTTTCAAGATGTGGATCTTCAGACTGCAGGTGTTTCCAGGTTGTGAAGCTTCACGCTACAGGAGTTTCCAGGACGTGAATCTTCACATTGGAGGAGCTTCCCGGATGTAGATCTTCATTCTACAGGAGATTCCAGGATGTACATCTTCAGACTGCTGAACTTTTCAAAATATGAATCTTCAAACTGCAGTAGTTTCCAGGATGTCGATCTTTACACTTCAGAATTTTCAAGAATGTAGATCTTCCACACTGCAGTTGTTTCCAGGATGTGGATCTGCACATTGTAGTAGTTTCCAGGAAGTCAATCTTCAGAATGCAGGAGTTTCCAGTTTGTGGATCTTGAGCCTGCAGGATTTTTCAAGATGTGGATCTTCACACTGCAGGAGTTTCCAAGTTGTGGATCTTCACACTGCAGGAGTTTCCAGGTTGTGGAAATTCAGACTGCAAGCGTTTCCAGGATGAGTATCTTCACAGTACAGGAGTTTCCAGGACGTGAATCTTCACACTGGAGGAGCTTCCCGGATGTAGATCTTCATTCTACAGTAGCTTCCAGGATATACATCTTCTGATTGCTGGACTTTTCAAAATATGAATCTTGAAGCTGCCGTAGTTTCCAGGATTTTGAACTTCACACTTCAGAAGTTTCAAGGATGTAGATTTTCCACACTGCAGTTGTTTCCAGGATGTGGATCCTGACACTGCAGGAGTTTCCTGGATGTGCATCTTCTCACTGCAGAAGTTTCCAAGATGTGGATCTTCACATTGCAGGAGTTTCCAGGATGTGGATCTTAACACTGCAGAAGTTTCTAGCATGTGGATCTTCATTCTGCAGGAATTTCAGGATGTGGATCTTCACCATGCAGGATCTCCCACGATGTGGATCTTCATACTGCTGGAGTTTCCAGGATGTGAATCTTCAAAATGCTGGTTTTCCCAGGATGTGGATCTTCACACTGCAGGAGTTTCCAAGATGTGGATCGTCACACTGCAGGAGTTTCCATGATGTGGATCTTCACACTGCAGGAGTTTCCAAGATGAGGATTTTCATATTGCACGATCTTCTAGGATGTGGATCTTTGCACTGCAGGAGATTCCAGGATGTGGACCTGCACACTGCAGGAGTTTCCAGGATGTTGATCTTCACACTGCAGGAGTTTCCATGGTGTGGATGTTTGCACTGCAGGACTTTCCACGATGTGAATCTGCACACTGCATAAGTTTCCAGTATACGAATCTTCACAGTACAGGAGTTTTCAGGATGTGGATCTTCATTCTGCAGGACTTCCCAGAATGTGGATCTTTAGACTGCAGGATTTTCCAGGATGAGGATCTTCAGACTGCAGTTGTTTCCAGGATGTGGATCTGCAAACTGCAGGAATTTCCAGGATGAGGATCTTTGTATTGCAGGCCTTTCCAGCATTTGGATCTTCACACCGCAGGAGCTTCAAGGATGTGAATCTTCATATTTCAGGAGTTAACATGACGTAGATTTCACACTGCATGAATTTCCAAGATGTGGATCTTCACACTGCAGGAGTTTCCAGGTTGTGGATCTTCACACTAAAGGAGTTTCCAGGTTGTGGAACTTCACACTGCACGAGTTTACAGGATGAGTATCTTCACACGGCAGGAGTTGCCAGGACGTGAATCTTCACACTGGAGGAGCTTCCCAGATGTAGATCTGCATTCTAGAGGAGCTTCCAGGATGCAGATCTTCTGACTGCTGGACTTTTCAAAATGTGACTCTTCAGACTGCAGTAGTTTCCAAGATGTCGATCTTTACACTTCAGGAGTTTCCAGGATGTAAATCTTCACACTGCAGTTGTTTCTAGGATGTGAATTTTCATACTGCAGGAGTTTCCAGGATGTGGATCTTCACACGGCAGGAGGTTCCAGTATGTGGATCTTACCACTGCAGGAGCTTTCAGGATGTAGATCTTCACACTTCAGGAGTTTCAAAGTTTTAGATCCTCACTCTGCAGGTGATTCCAGGATGTGCATTTTCAAACTGCAGGAGTTTCCAGGATGTGGATCTTCACACTGAAGGAATTTCCAAGATGAGTATTTTCATATTGCACGATCTTCTAGGATGTAGATCTTCGCACTGCAGTTGTTTCCAGGATGTGGATCTGCAAACTGCAGGAATTTCCAGAATGAGGATTTTCACACTGCAGGAGTTTCCATGACGTGGATCTTTGCACTGCAGGCCTTTCCACGATGTGAATCTGCACACTGCATAACTTTCCATTATATGGATCTTCACAGTACACGAGTTTTCAGGATGTGTTTCTTCATTCTGCAGGACTTTCCAGGATGTGGATCTGCAAACTGCAGGAATTTCCAGAATGAGGATTTTCACACTGCAGGAGTTTCCATGACGTGGATCTTTGCACTGCAGGCCTTTCCATGATGTGAATCTGCACACTGCATAACTTTCCATTATATGGATCTTCACAGTACACGAGTTTTCAGGATGTGTTTCTTCATTCTGCAGGACTTTCCAGGATGTGGATCTTCACACTGCAGGGGCTTTCAGGATGTAGATCTTAACACTTCAGGAGTTTCAAGGTGGTAGAACTTCACTCTGCAGGTGATTCCAGGATGTGCTTTTACAAACTGCAGGAGGTTCCAGGATGTGGATCTACACACTGCAGGAGTGTCGAGTGTTTGGATCATCATTCTGCAGGAATTTCCGGATGTGGATTTTCACCTTGCAGGACCTTCCAGGATGTGCATCTTCACACTGCAGGAGTTTCCAAGATGAGGATTTTCATATTGCAGGATCTTCTAGGATGTGAATCTTCACACTGGAGGAGCTTCCCGGATGTAGATCTTCATTCTACAGGATATTCCAGGATATACATCTTCAGACTGCTGGACTTGTCAAAAAATGAATCTTCAAACTGCAGTAGTTTCCAGGATGTCGATCTTTACACTTCAGAAGTTTCAAGAATGTAGATCTTCCAAACTGCAGTTGTTTCCAGGATGTGGATCTTCACAATGCAGGAGTTTCCAGGATGTGGATCTGCACACTGCAGTAGTTTCCAGGAAGTCAATCTTCGGACTGCAGGAGTTTCCAGGTTGTGGATCGTCAGATTGCAGGTGTTTCCAGGATGTGGATCTTCACACTGCAGGAGTTTCCAGGTTGTGGAGCTTCATACTACAGAAGTTTCCAAGATGTGGATCTTCACACTGCAGGAGTTTCCAAGATGTGGATCGTCACACTGCTGGAGTTTCCAGGATGTAGATTTTTACACAGTAGAAGTTTCCAAGATAGGATATTCATATTGCAGGATCTTCTAGGATGTGCATCTTCGCACTGCAGGAGATTCCAGGATGTGGATCTGCACACTGCAGGAGTTTCCAGGATGTGGATCTTCACACTGCAGGAGGTTCCAGTATGTGGATCTTACCACTGCAGGAGCTTTCAGGATGTAGATCTTCACACTTCAGGAGATTCAAAGTTTTAGATCCTCACTCTGCAGGTGATTCCAGGATGTGCATTTTCAAACTGCAGGAGTTTCCAGGATGTGGATCTTCACACTGAAGGAATTTCCAAGATGAGTATTTTCATATTGCACGATCTTCTAGGATGTAGATCTTCACACTGCAGTTGTTTCCAGGATGTGGATCTGCAAACTGCAGGAATTTCCAGAATGAGGATTTTCACACTGCAGGAGTTTCCATGACGTGGATCTTTGCACTGCAGGCCTTTCCACGATGTGAATCTGCACACTGCATAACTTTCCATTATATGGATCTTCACAGTACACGAGTTTTCAGGATGTGTATCTTCATTCTGCAGGACTTTCCAGGATGTGGATCTCTACACTGCAGGAGTTTCCAAGATGTGGATCTTCACACTGCAGGGGTTTCCAGGTTGTCAAGCTTCACACTACAGGAGTTTCCAGGACGTGAATCTTCACACTGGAGGAGCTTCCCAGATGTAGATCTTCATTCTACAGGATATTCCAGGATATACATCTTCAGACTGCTGGACTTGTCAAAAATGAATCTTCAAACTGCAGTAGTTTCCAGGATGTCAATCTTTACACTTCATAAGTTTCAAGAATGTAGATCTTCCAAACTGCAGTTGTTTCCAAGATGTGGATCTTCACAATGCAGGAGTTTCCAGGATGTGGATCTGCACACCGCAATAGTTTCCAGGAAGTCAATCTTCGGACTGCAGGAGTTTCCAGGTTGTGGATCGTCAGATTGCAGGTGTTTCCAGGATGTGGATCTTCACACTGCACGAGTTTCCAGGTTGTGGAGCTTCACACTACAGGAGTTTCCAGGTTGTGGAAATTCACACTGCAGGCATTTCCAGGATGAATATCTTCACACTTAAGGAGTTTCCAAGACGTGAATCTTCACACTGGAGGAGCTTCCGGGATGCACGTCTTCATTCTACAGGAGTTTCCAGGATATACATCTTCAGATTGCTGGACTTTTCAAAATATGAATCTTCAATCTGCAGTAGTTTCAAGGATGTCGAACTTTACACTTCAGATGTTTCAAGGATGTAGATCTTCCACACTGCAGTTGTTTCCAGGATGTGGATCTTCACACTGCAGGAGTTTCCAGGATGTGGATCTTCTCACTGCAGAAGTTTCCAAGATGTGGATCTTCACATTGCAGGATTTTCCAGGTTGTGGATCTTCACACTGCTGGAGTCTCTAGCATGTGGATATTCATTCTGCAGTGAAATCAGGATGTGGATCTTCACCATGCAGGATCTCCCACGATGTGGATCTTCACACTGCTGGAGTTTCCAGGATGTGGTTCTTCAAAATGCAGTTGTTTCCAGGATGTGGATCTACACACTTCAGGAGTTTCCAGGACGTGGATCTTCAGACTGCAGGAGTTTCCTGCTTGTGGATCTTCACACTGCAGGAGTTTACAAGATGTGGATCTTCACAATGCAGGAGTTTCCAGGATGTGGATCTTCACACTGCAGAAGTTTCCAAGATGAGCATTTTCATATTGCATGAACTTCTAGGATGTGGATCTTCGCACTGCAGGAGATTCCAGGATGTGGACCTGCACACTGCAGGAGTTTCCAGGATGTGGATCTTCACACTGCAGAAGTTTCCATGATGTGCATCTTTGCACTGCAAGACTTTCCACGATGTGAATCTGCACGCTGCATGCCTCTCCAGCATACGGATCTTCACAGTACAGGAGTTTTCAGGATGTGGATCTTCATTCTGCAGGACTTCCTAGGATGTGGATCTTTACACTGTAGGAGTTTCCAGGATGAGGTTCTTCAAACTGCAGTTGTTTCCAGGATGTGGATCTGCAAACTGCAGGAATTTCCAGGATGAGGATCTTTATATTGCAGGCCTTTCCAGGAAGTGGATCTTCACACTGCAGTAGCTTCCAGGATGTGAATCTTCATATTGCAGGACTTAACATGACGTAGATTTTACACTGCATGAATTTCCAAGATGTGGATCTTCACACAGCAGGGGTTTACAGGATGTTGATCTGCACACCGCAGGAGTTTCCAGGAAGTTGATCTTCAGACTGCAGGAGTTTCCATGTTGTGGATCGTCAGATTGCAGGAGTTTTCAAGATGTGGATCTTCAGACTGCAGGTGTTTCCAGGTTGTGAAGCTTCACGCTACAGGAGTTTCCAGGACGTGAATCTTCACATTGGAGGAGCTTCCCGGATGTAGATCTTCATTCTACAGGAGATTCCAGGATGTACATCTTCAGACTGCTGAACTTTTCAAAATATGAATCTTCAAACTGCAGTAGTTTCCAGGATGTCGATCTTTACACTTCAGAATTTTCAAGAATGTAGATCTTCCACACTGCAGTTGTTTCCAGGATGTGGATCTGCACATTGTAGTAGTTTCCAGGAAGTCAATCTTCAGAATGCAGGAGTTTCCAGTTTGTGGATCTTGAGCCTGCAGGATTTTTCAAGATGTGGATCTTCACACTGCAGGAGTTTCCAAGTTGTGGATCTTCACACTGCAGGAGTTTCCAGGTTGTGGAAATTCAGACTGCAAGCATTTCCAGGATGAGTATCTTCAAAGTACAGGAGTTTCCAGGACGTGAATCTTCACACTGGAGGAGCTTCCCGGATGTAGATCTTCATTCTACAGTAGCTTCCAGGATATACGTCTTCTGATTGCTGGACTTTTCAAAATATGAATCTTGAAGCTGCCGTAGTTTCCAGGATGTTGAACTTCACACTTCAGAAGTTTCAAGGATGTAGATTTTCCACACTGCAGTTGTTTCCAGGATGTGGATCCTGACACTGCAGGAGTTTCCTGGATGTGCATCTTCTCACTGCAGAAGTTTCCAAGATGTGGATCTTCACATTGCAGGAGTTTCCAGGATGTGGATCTTAACACTGCAGAAGTTTCTAGCATGTGGATCTTCATTCTGCAGGAATTTCATGATGTGGATCTTCACCATGCAGGATCTCCCACGATGTGGATCTTCATACTGCTGGAGTTTCCAGGATGTGAATCTTCAAAATGCTGGTTTTCCCAGGATGTGGATCTTCACACTGCAGGAGTTTCCAAGATGTGGATCGTCACACTGCAGGAGTTTCCATGATGTGGATCTTCACACTGCAGGAGTTTCCAAGATGAGGATTTTCATATTGCACGATCTTCTAGGATGTGGATCTTTGCACTGCAGGAGATTCCAGGATGTGGACCTGCACACTGCAGGAGTTTCCAGGATGTTGATCTTCACACTGCAGGAGTTTCCATGGTGTGGATGTTTGCACTGCAGGACTTTCCACGATGTGAATCTGCACACTGCATAAGTTTCCAGTATACGGATCTTCACAGTACAGGAGTTTTCAGGATGTGGATCTTCATTCTGCAGGACTTCCCAGAATGTGGATCTTTAGACTGCAGGATTTTCCAGGATGAGGATCTTCAGACTGCAGTTGTTTCCAGGATGTGGATCTGCAAACTGCAGGAATTTCCAGGATGAGGATCTTTGTATTGCAGGCCTTTCCAGCATTTGGATCTTCACACCGCAGGAGCTTCAAGGATGTGAATCTTCATATTTCAGGAGTTAACATGACGTAGATTTCACACTGCATGAATTTCCAAGATGTGGATCTTCACACTGCAGGATTTTCCAGGATGTGGATCTGCACACCGCAGTAGTTTCCAGGAAGTCGATCTTCAGACTGCAGGAGTTTCCAGGTTGTGGATCGTCAGATTGCAGGAGTTTCCAAGATGTGGATCTTCACACTGCAGGAGTTTCCAGGTTGTGGATCTTCACACTAAAGGAGTTTCCAGGTTGTGGAACTTCACACTGCACGAGTTTACAGGATGAGTATCTTCACACTGCAGGAGTTGCCAGGACGTGAATCTTCACACTGGAGGAGCTTCCCAGATGTAGATCTGCATTCTAGAGGAGCTTCCAGGATGCAGATCTTCTGACTGCTGGACTTTTCAAAATGTGACTCTTCAGACTGCAGTAGTTTCCAAGATGTCGATCTTTACACTTCAGGAGTTTCCAGGATGTAAATCTTCACACTGCAGTTGTTTCTAGGATGTGAATTTTCATACTGCAGGAGTTTCCAGGATGTGGATCTTTACACTGCAGATGTTTCCAAGATGTGCATCTTCACATTGCAGGAGTTTCCAGCATGTGGATCTTCACACTGCAGGAGATTCTAGCATGTGGATCTTCATTCTGCAGGAATTTCAGGATGTGGATCTTCACCATGCAGGATCTTCCACGATGTTGATCTGCATACTGCAGTAGTTCCCAAGATGTGGATCTTCACACTGCAGGAGCTTCCAGGACGTGGACCGTCACACTGCAGGAGTTTCCAAAATATGGATTTTCATATTGCATGATCTCCCAGGATGTGGATCTTCACACTGCAGGATCTTCCAGGATGTGAATGTTCACATATCTGGATCTTCTAGGCTGTGGATCTGCACACTGCAGAAGTTCTCAAGATGTGGATATTCACACTGCAAGAACTTCCAAGATGTGGATCTTTACACTGCATGAGTTTACAGCATGTGGCTCTTCAGACTACAGGAGTTTCCAGGATGTGAATCTTCACAGTGCAGGAGTTTCCAGAATGTAGATGTCCATACGGCAGGAGTTTCCAGGATGTGGATCTTCAGACTGTAGTAGTTTCCAGGATGTGGATCTTCACACTGCAGGAGCTTCCAGGATGTGGATCATCACACTACAGGAGTTTCCAGGTTGTGTATCTTCACTCTGCAGGATTTCCAGGATGTGGATCTTCACATTGCAGAATATTCCACGACGTGGATCTTCACACTGCAGGAGTATCCAGGATGTGAATCTTCACACTGCAAGAGTTTCCGTGATATGTATCTCCGCACTGGAGTAATTTCCTTGATGTGCATCTTCAGAGTGCAGGAGTTCCAGGATGTGGATCTCCATACGGCAGGTGTTTCCAGGACGTCGATCTTCAGACTGGAGGAGTTTCCAGGATGTGGAATTTCACACTGCATGATTTTTCAGGATTTGCATTTTCACACTGTAGAACTTCCAGGATGTGAATCTTCACACTGCAGGTGTTTCCAGTATATGGAACTTCACAATACAGTAGATTCCAGGATGTGAATCTGCACACTGCACTACTTTCCAGGATGTGGATCTTTACACGGCAGGAGATTCCCCAATGTGGATCTTCGCACAGTAGGGGTTTCCAGGTTGTGAACCTTTACACTGCAGAAGTTTCCAGGATGTGGATGCTCACACTGCAGGAGTTTCCAGGATGTGAATATTCACACTGCTGGACTTTCCAGGATGTGGATCTTCAAATTGCAGGTCATTCCAGGATGTGCATTTTCACACTGCAGGAGTTTCCAGGATGTGGATCTTCAGACTGCCGGAGATTCCACAATGTGGTTCTTCACACTGATGGAGTTTCCAGGATGTGGATCTTCAAACTGCAGGAGTTTCCAGGATGTGGAAATTCAAACTGCAGAGATTCCAAGATGTGGATCTTCACACGGCAGGAGTTTCGAGGTTGTGGATCTTCACACTACAGATGTTTTCAGGATGTGGATCTTCACACTGCAGGAGTTTCCAGGATGTGGAGCTTCATACTGCAGGAGTTTCCAAGATGTCGATCTTATCATTGCAGGAGTTTCCAACATGTGGATCCTCACAGTGCAGGACTTTCCAGGATGTGGATCTGCACACAACATAAGTTTCCAGGATGTCGATCTTCTACCCACAGAACTTTCCGTTATGTATATCCTCGCACTGCCGAAACTTCCGTTATGTGGATCATCACAATGCAGGAGTTATCGGGATGTGGATCTTTGCACTACAATATCTTCCAGGATATGGATCTTCACACTGCAGGAGCTTCAAGGATGTGGATCTTCACACTGAAGGTGTTTCCAGAATGTGGATCTTCACACTGCAGGAGTTTCCAGGATGTGCATCTTCACACTGCAGGATTTCCAGGATATGGATCTTCACACTACAGAGCTTCCCAGGATGTGGATCTTCACACTGCAGGAGTTTCCAGGATGTGAATCTGCAAACTGCAGGATTTTTCGGGATGAGCATCTTCACACTACAGGACTTCCAGGAAGTGGATCTTCACACTGCAGTAGTTTCCAGGAAGTGGATCTTCACATGGCAGAAGATTCCACGATGTGGATCTTTGCCCTGCCGGAGTTTCCATGATGTGAATCTTCACACTGCAGTTGTTTCCAATATATGGAACTTCACAATACAGGAGTTTCCAGGATATGAATCTGCACACTGCAGTAGTTTCCAGGATGTGGATGTTCACACTGCTGGAGTTTCCAAAATGCGGATCTTCAAACTGCAGGTCATTCCAGGATGTGCATCTTCACATTGCAGTAGTTTCCAGGTTGTGGATCTTCAGACTGCAGGACATTCCACGATGTGGATCTTCACACTGATGAAGTTTCCAGGATGTGGATCTTCACACTGCAGGAGTTTCCAGGAAATGGATCATCAGACTGAAGGAGTTTCCAGGTTGTAGATCTTCACACTGCAGGAGTTACCAATATGTGGATCTTCACACTGGAGGAGCTTCCCGGATGCAGATCTTCATTCTACAGGTGTTTCCAAGATGTGGATCTTCAGACTGCAGGAGTTTCCAGGTTGTGAATCATGACACTGCAGGAGTTTCCAAGATGTGGATCATCACACTGCAGGAGTTTTCAGGATTTGGATCTTCACACTGCAGGCGTTTCCAAGATGAGGATTTTCATATTGCATGATCTTCTAGGATGTGGATCTTCACACTGCAGGAGATTCCAGGATGTGGATCTGCACACTGCAGGAGTTTCCAGGATGTAGAACTTCACACTGCAGGAGATTCCATGATGTGGATCTTTGCACTGCAGGACTTTCTACGACGTGAATCTGCACACTGCATAACTTTCCAGTCTATGGATCTTCACAGTACAGGAGATTTCAGGAACTGTATCTTCATTCTGCAGGACTTTCCAGGATGTGGATCTTTACACTGCAGGAGTTTCCAGGATGTGGATCTTCACACTGCAGGAGCTTTCAGGAAGTAGTTCTTCACAATTCAGGAGATTCAAGGTTGTAGATCCTTAATCTGCAGGTGATTCCAGGATGTGCATTTTGAAACAGCAGGATTTTCCAGGATGTGGATCTTCACACTGCCAGAGTTGCTAGTGTGTGGATCTACATTCTGCAGGAATTTCCAGATGTGGATTTTCACCTTGCAGGATCTTCCAGGATGTGAATCTTCACACTGCAGGAGTTTCAAAGATGAGGATTTTCATATTTCAGGATCTTCTAGGATGTGGATCTTCACACTGCAGGATCTTCCAGGATGAGAATCTACACACTGCAAGATCTTCCAGGATGTGGATCTGCACACTGCAGGAGTTTCCAGGATGTGTATCTTTAGATTGCAGCAGTTTACAAAATGTAGATTTCACACTGCAGGAATTTCCAACATGTTAATCTTCACACAGCAGGTGTTTCCAGGAAGTCGATCTTCAGACTGCAGGTGTTTCCAGGTTGTGGATCATCACATTGCAGGAGTTTCCAAGATGTGGATCTTCACACTGCAGGATATTCCAGGTGGTGGAGCTTCACACTGCAGGAGTTTAAAGGTTGTGGAACGTCACACTGCAGCAGTTTCCAGGATGAGTATCTTCACACTACAGGAGTTTCCAGGACTTGAATCTTCACACTGCCGGAGCTTCCCGGATGTAGGTCTTCATTCTACAGCAGCTTCCAGGATGTGCATCTTCAGACTGCTGGACTTTTCAAAATATGAATCTTCAAACTGCAGTAGTTTCCAGGATGTTGATCTTTACACTTTAGAAGTTTCAAGGATGTAGCTCTTCAACACTGCAGTTGTATCCAGGATGTGGATCTTCACACTGCAGGAGTTTCCAGGATGTGGATCTTCTCACTGCAGACGTTTCCAAGATGTGGATCTTCACATTGTAGGAGTTTCCATGATGAGGATATTCACACTGCAGGAGTTTCTAGCATGTGGATCCTTACTCTGTAGGAATTTCAGGATGTGGATCTTCACCATACAGGATCTTTCACGATGTGGATCTTCACACAGCTGGAGTTTCTAGGATGTGGATGTTCAAACAGCAGGTGTTTCCAGGATGTGGATCTTCACAGTGCAGGAGTTTCCGGGATGTGGATCTTCAGAGTGCAGGAGTTTCCAGCTTGTGGATCTTCACACTGCAGGAGTTTCCAAGATGTGTATCTTCACACTGCAGGAGTTTCCAGGATGTAGATCTTCACACTGCAGGAGTTTCCAAGATGAGGATTCTCATATTGCATGATCTTCTAGGATGTGGATCTTCGCACTGCAGGAGATTCCAGGATGTGGATCTGCAAACTGCAGGAGTTTCCAGGATGTGTATCTACACACTGCAGGAGTTTCCATGATGTGGATCTTTGCACTGCAGGACTTTCCACGACGTGAATCTGCACAGTGCATAAATTTCCAGTATACGGATCTTCACACTGCAGGAGTTTCCAGGATGTGGATCCTCATTCTGCAGGAATTTCAATGATGAGGATTTTCATATTGCACGATCTTCTAGGATGTGGATCTTCACACTGCAGGAGATTCCAGGATATGGATCTTTACACTGCAGGAGTTTCCAGGATGAGGATCTTCAAACTGTAGTTGTTTCCAGGATGTCACTCTGCAAACTGCAGGAATTTCCAGGATGAGGATCTTTATATTGCAGGCCAGTCCATGAAGCGGATCTTCACACCGCAGGAGCTTCCAGGATGTGACTCTTCATATTACAGGATTTAAGATGACGTAGATTTCACACTGCAGGAATTTCCGAGATGTGGATCTTCACACTGCAGGATCTTCCAGGATGTCAATGTTCACACATCTGGATCTTCCAGGCTGTGGATCTGAACACTGCAGATGTTCCCAAGATGTGAATGTTCACACTGCAGGAACTTCCAGGATGCGGATCTTTACACTGCACGAGTTTACATGATGTGGCTCTTCAGACTACAGGGGTTTCCAGGATAAGATTCTTCACAGTGCAGGTGTTTCCAGGATTTGGATCTCCATACTGCAGGAGTTTCCAGGACGTGGATCTTCAGACTGTAGTAGTTAACCAGATGTGGATCTTCACATTGCAGGAGTTTCCAAGATGAGCATTTTCATATTGCATGAACTTCTAGGATGTGGATCTTCGCACTGCAGGAGATTCCAGGATGTGGACCTGCACACTGCAGGAGTTTCCAGGATGTGGATCTTCACACTGCAGGAGTTTCCATGATGTGCATCTTTGCACTGCAAGACTTTCCACGATGTGAATCTGCACACTGCATGCCTCTCCAGCATACGGATCTTCACAGTACAGGAGTTTTCAGGATGTGGATCTTCATTCTGCAGGACTTCCTAGGATGTGGATCTTTACACTGTAGGAGTTTCCAGGATGAGGATCTTCAAACTGCAGTTGTTTCCAGGATGTGGATCTGCAAACTGCAGGAATTTCCAGGATGAGGATCTTTATATTGCAGGCCTTTCCAGGAAGTGGATCTTCACACTGCAGTAGCTTCCAGGATGTGAATCTTCATATTGCAGGACTTAACATGACGTAGATTTTACACTGCATGAATTTCCAAGATGTGGATCTTCACACAGCAGGGGTTTACAGGATGTTGATCTGCACACCGCAGGAGTTTCCAGGAAGTTGATCTTCAGACTGCAGGAGTTTCCATGTTGTGGATCGTCAGATTGCAGGAGTTTTCAAGATGTGGATCTTCAGACTGCAGGTGTTTCCAGGTTGTGAAGCTTCACGCTACAGGAGTTTCCAGGACGTGAATCTTCACATTGGAGGAGCTTCCCGGATGTAGATCTTCATTCTACAGGAGATTCCAGGATGTACATCTTCAGACTGCTGAACTTTTCAAAATATGAATCTTCAAACTGCAGTAGTTTCCAGGATGTCGATCTTTACACTTCAGAATTTTCAAGAATGTAGATCTTCCACACTGCAGTTGTTTCCAGGATGTGGATCTGCACATCGTAGTAGTTTCCAGGAAGTCAATCTTCAAAATGCAGGAGTTTCCAGTTTGTGGATCTTGAGCCTGCAGTATTTTCCAAGATGTGGATCTTCACACTGCAGGAGTTTCCAAGTTGTGGATCTTCACACTGCAGGAGTTTCCAGGTTGTGGAAATTCAGACTGCAAGCGTTTCCAGGATGAGTATCTTCACAGTACAGGAGTTTCCAGGACGTGAATCTTCACACTGGAGGAGCTTCCCGGATGTAGATCTTCATTCTACAGTAGCTTCCAGGATATACATCTTCTGATTGCTGGACTTTTCAAAATATGAATCTTGAAGCTGCCGTAGTTTCCAGGATGTTGAACTTCACACTTCAGAAGTTTCAAGGATGTATATTTTCCACACTGCAGTTGTTTCCAGGATGTCGATCCTGACACTGCAGGAGTTTCCTGGATGTGCATCTTCTCACTGCAGAAGTTTCCAAGATGTGGATCTTCACATTGCAGGAGTTTCCAGGATGTGGATCTTAACACTGCAGAAGTTTCTAGCATGTGGATCTTCATTCTGCAGGAATTTCAGGATGTGGATCTTCACCATGCAGGATCTCCCACGATGTGGATCTTCATACTGCTGGAGTTTCCAGGATGTGGATCTTCAAAATGCTGGTTTTCCCAGGATGTGGATCTTCACACTGCAGGAGATTCCACGACGTGGATCTTCAGACTGCAGGAGTTTCCAGCTTGTGGATCTTCACACTGCAGGAGTTTCCAAGATGTGGATCGTCACACTGCAGGAGTTTCCATGATGTGGATCTTCACACTGCAGGAGTTTCCAAGATGAGGATTTTCATATTGCACGATCTTCTAGGATGTGGATCTTTGCACTGCAGGAGATTCCAGGATGTGGACCTGCACACTGCAGGAGTTTCCAGGATGTTGATCTTCACACTGCAGGAGTTTCCATGGTGTGGATGTTTGCACTGCAGGACTTTCCACGATGTGAATCTGCACACTGCATAAGTTTCCAGTATACGGATCTTCACAGTACAGGAGTTTTCAGGATGTGGATCTTCATTCTGCAGGACTTCCCAGAATGTGGATCTTTAGACTGCAGGATTTTCCAGGATGAGGATCTTCAGACTGCAGTTGTTTCCAGGATGTGGATCTGCAAACTGCAGGAATTTCCAGGATGAGGATCTTTGTATTGCAGGCCTTTCCAGCATTTGGATCTTCACACCGCAGGAGCTTCAAGGATGTGAATCTTCATATTTCAGGAGTTAACATGACGTAGATTTCACACTGCATGAATTTCCAAGATGTGGATCTTCACACTGCAGGATTTTCCAGGATGTGGATCTGCACACCGCAGTAGTTTCCAGGAAGTCGATCTTCAGACTGCAGGAGTTTCCAGGTTGTGGATCGTCAGATTGCAGGAGTTTCCAAGATGTGGATCTTCACACTGCAGGAGTTTCCAGGTTGTGGATCTTCACACTAAAGGAGTTTCCAGGTTGTGGAACTTCACACTGCACGAGTTTACAGGATGAGTATCTTCACACTGCAGGAGTTGCCAGGACGTGAATCTTCACACTGGAGGAGCTTCCCAGATGTAGATCTGCATTCTAGAGGAGCTTCCAGGATGCAGATCTTCTGACTGCTGGACTTTTCAAAATGTGACTCTTCAGACTGCAGTAGTTTCCAAGATGTCGATCTTTACACTTCAGGAGTTTCCAGGATGTAAATCTTCACACTGCAGTTGTTTCTAGGATGTGAATTTTCATACTGCAGGAGTTTCCAGGATGTGGATCTTTACACTGCAGATGTTTCCAAGATGTGCATCTTCACATTGCAGGAGTTTCCAGCATGTGGATCTTCACACTGCAGGAGATTCTAGCATGTGGATCTTCATTCTGCAGGAATTTCAGGATGTGGATCTTCACCATGCAGGATCTTCCACGATGTTGATCTGCATACTGCAGTAGTTCCCAAGATGTGGATCTTCACACTGCAGGAGCTTCCAGGACGTGGACCGTCTCACTGCAGGAGTTTCCAAAATGTGGATTTTCATATTGCATGACCTCCCAGGATGTGGATCTTCACACTGCAGGTTCTTCCAGGATGTGAATGTTCACACATCTGGATCTTCTAGGCTGTGGATCTGCACACTGCAGAAGTTCTCAAGATGTGGATATTCACACTGCAAGAACTTCCAAGATGTGGATCTACACTGCATGAGTTTACAGCATGTGGCTCTTCAGACTACAGGAGTTTCCAGGATGTGAATCTTCACAGTGCAGGAGTTTCCAGAATGTAGATGTCCATACGGCAGGAGTTTCCAGGATGTGGATCTTCAGACTGTAGTAGTTTCCAGGATGTGGATCTTCACACTGCAGGAGCTTCCAGGATGTGGATCATCACACTACAGGAGTTTCCAGGATGTGTATCTTCACTCTGCAGGATTTCCAGGATGAGGATCTTCACACTGCAGGAGATTCTAGATGTGGATCTTCAAACAGTAGGAGTTCCCCGGATGTGAAGCTTCAGATTGAAGGGGTTTACAAGACGTAGATGTACACACTGCAGGCAAATCTAGAATGTCGATCTTCATACTGAAGGAGTTTCAGGATGTAAAAACAAAAAAACTGCGGATGCTGGAAATCCAAAACAAAAACAGAATTACCTGGAAAAACTCAGCAGGTCTGGCAGCATCGGCGGAGAAGAAAAGTGTTGACGTTTCGAGTCCTCATGACCCTTCGACAGAACTTGAGTTCGAGTCCAGGAAAGAGCTGAAATATAAGCTGGTTTAAGGTGTGTGTGTGGGGGGCGGAGAGATAGAGAGACAGAGAGGTGGAGGGGGTTGGTGTGGTTGTAGGGACAAACAAGCAGTGATAGAAGCAGGTCATCAAAAGATGTCAATGACAATAGTACAATAGAACACATAGGTGTTAAAGTTAAAGTTGGTGATATTATCTAAACGAATGTGCGGGACACCCTGGTCCACTCCTCCATCACCCCCTACTCCTCAACCCCCTCCTATGGCACAACCCCATGCCCACGCAAAAGATGCAACACCTGCCCCTTCACTTCTTCTCTCCTCACCGTCCAAGGACCCAAACACTCCTTTCAAGTGAAGCAGCATTTCACTTGCATTTCCCCCAACTTAGTCTACTGCATTCGTTGCTCCCAGTGTGGTCTCCTCTATATTGGAGAGACCAAACGTAAACTGGGCGACCGCTTTGCAGAACACCTGCGGTCTGTCCGCAAGAATGACCCAAACCTCCCTGTCGCTTGCCATTTTAACACTCAACCCTGCTCTCTTGCCCACATGTCTGTCCTTGGCTTGCTGCGTTGTTCCAGTGAAGCCCAACGCAAACTGGAGGAACAACACCTCATCTTCCGACTAGGGACTTTACAGCCTTCCGGACTGAATATTGAATTCAACAACTTTAGGTCGTGAGCTCCCTCCCCCATCCCCACCCCCTTTCTGTTTCCCCCTTCTTTTTTTTTCCCCAATAAATTATAAAGATTTTCCTTTTCCCACCTATTTCCATTATATAAAAAAAATATGAAAAAAAAATTAAAAAAAAACCCACTAGAGCTATACCTTGAGTGCCCTACCATCCATTCTTAATTAGCACATTCGCTTAGATAATATCACCAACTTTAACTTTAACACCTATGTGTTCTATTGTACTATTGACGTTGACATCTTTTGATGATCTGCTTCTATCACTGCTTGTTTGTCCCTACAACCACACCAACCCCCTCCACCTCTCTGTCTCTCTATCTCTCCGCCCCCCACAAACACACCTGAAACCAGCTTATATTTCAGCTCTTTCCGGGACTCGAACTCAAGTTCTGTCGAAGGGTCATGAGGACTCGAAACGTCAACTCTTTTCTTCTCCGCTGATGCTGCCAGACCTGCTGAGTTTCAGGATGTGGCTCTTCTGACTGCAGGAGTTTCCAAGACAAAGATTTTCTACACTGCAGGAGGTTCCACGATGTGGATCTTTGCACTGCAGGAGTTTCCAGGAGGTGAACCTTCACACTGCATAAGGTTCCAGTATACTGATCTTCATCCTGCCGGAGATTCCAGGATGTGGATACTCATAGTCCAGGACTTTCCATGATGTGGATCTTTACACTGCAGGAGTTTCCAGGATGCGGATCTTCAGACTGCAGGAGTTTTCAGGATGTGAATCTTCACACTGCGTAAGCTTCCAGCATACAGATCTTCATAATGCACGACTTTCCATGATGTGCATCTTTACACTGCAGGAGTTTCCAGGATATAGATCTTCAGACTGCTGGAGTTTCCAGGATGTGAATGTACACACTGCATGAGTTTACCGGATGTGGATCTGCAAACTGCAGCAATTTCCAGGATGAGATTCTAGACACTGCAGGGGTTTCCAGGATGTGCATCTTCACACTGCAGGAGTTTCCAAGATGTGAATCTTCAGACTGCAGTAGTTTCCAAGACATAGATTTTCACACGGCAGAAATTTCCAAGATGTGGATCTTCACATTGCAAGAGTTTCCTGAAGTGGATCTGCACACCGCAGGAGTTTCCAGGATGTGGAAATTCACAGTGCAGTAGTTTCCAGGATCTGGATCTTCACAATGCAAAAATTTCCAGGATTTGGATCTTCACGCTGCAGGAGTTTCCAGGATGTGAATCTTCAGACTGCAGTAGGTTCCAAGACATAGATTTTCACACAGCCGGGATCTCTACATTGCAGGAGCTTCCAGGATGTGGATCTTCACACTGGAGGAATTTCCAGGATGTGCATCTTCATACGTAAGAGTTCCCAAGATATGGATCTTTTCAGGCATTTCCAGGGTGTGGTTCTTCAGACAGCAGGAGATTCCAGGATGTGGATCTTCACAATGCACGAGTTTCGAGGGTGTGGGTCTTCACAGTGTGGGACATTCCAGGATGAGGTTCTTCACACTGAAGGACATTGCAGGATGTGGATCATCACACGATAGGAGTTTCCTGGATGTGAATCTTCAGAATGAAGGGGTTTCCAAGACGTAGATGTGCACACTGCAGGCATTCCTAGGATGTCGATCTTCATACTGCAGGAGTTTCAGGATGTGGCTCTTGTGACTGCAGGAGTTTAAAAGATGTGGATCTTCACACTGCAGGGGTTTCCATGATGTGAATCTTCACACTGCCGGAGTTTCCACAAAGTGCATCTTTCCACTTCAGGAGTTTCCAGGATGTGAATCTTCACACTGCAGGAGGTTCCAGGATGTGGATCTTGACACTGCAGGAGTTTCCAGGTTGTGGATATTCACACTGCAGGAGTTTATAGGATGTGGATCTTCAGAATGCAGGAGTTTCCAGGAGGTGGAACATCAGACTGCAGGAGTTTCCAGGATGTGAATCTTCACACTGCCAGAGTTTCCACAATGTGCATCTTTCCACTTCAGGAGTTTCCAGGATGTGAATCTTCACACTGCAGGTGTTTCCAGGATCTGGATCATCACACGATAGGAGATTCCCGGATGTGAATCTTCAGAATGCAGGGGTTTCCAAGACGTAGATGTGCACACTGCGGGCATTCCCAAGATGTCGATCTTCATACTGCAGGAGTTTCAGGATGTGGCTCTTCTGACTGAAGGAGTTTAAAAGATGTGGATCTTCACACTGCAGGGGTTTCCATGATGTCAATTTTCACACTGCCGGAGTTTCCACAAAGTGCAGCATTCCACTACAGGAGTTTCCAGGATGTGAATCTTCACACTGCAGAAGGTTCCAGGATGTGGATCTTGACTCTGCTGGAGTTTCCAGGTTGTGGATATTCACACTGCAGGAGTTTCCAGGATGTGGATCTTCAGACTGCAGGAGATTACAGGAGGTGGAACATCACACTGCAGGAGTTTCCAGGATGTGAATCTTCACACTGCCAGAGTTTCCACAATGTGCATCTTTCCACTTCAGGAGTTTCCAGGATGTGAATCTTCACACTGCAGGTGTTTCCAGGATGTGGATCTGCAAACTGCAGGAATTTCCAGGATGTGGATCGTCACACTGCAGGACTTTCCAGGATGTGAATCTTCAGACTGCAGTAGTTTCCAAGACACACTGCAGGAATTTCCAAGATGCTGATCTTCACACCGCAGGACTTTCCACGATGTGGAACTTCACAGTGCTGAGGTTTCAAGGATGTGGATCTTCACATTGCAGTTGTTTCCAGGTTGATGATCTCCACATTGCATGAGCTTCCTGGATGTGGACCTTCTCACTGCAGGAGTTTCCAGCATGTGGTTTTTCAGACAGCAGTAGTTTCCAGGATACGGATCTTCACAATGCAGGAGTTTACAGGATGTGGGTCTACACACTGCAGGAGTTTCCAGGATTAGGATCTTCACACTGCAGGAGATTCCAGATGTGGATCTTCAAACAGTAGGAGTTCCCCGGATGTGAAGCTCCAGTGTGAAGGGGTTTCCAAGATGTAGATGTACACATTGCAGGCATTTCTAGAATGTCAATCTTCATACTGAAGGAGTTTCAGGATGTGGCTCTTCTGACTGCTGGAGTTTCCAAGACATAGATGTACACACTGCAGGAGGTCCCACGATGTGGATCTTTGCACTGCAGGAGTTTCCAGGATGTGAACCTTCACACTGCAAAAGTTTCCAGTATACGGATCTTCATACTGCAAGAGTTTCCAGGATGTGGATATTCATAGTGCAGGACTTTCCATGATGTGGATCTTTACACTGCAGGAGTTTCCAGGATTTGGATCTTCAGTCGGCAGGAGTTTTCAGGATGTGAATCTTCACATTGCGTAAGTTTCCAGCATACAGATCTTCATAATGCAGGACTTTCCATGATGTGGATCTTTAAACTGCAGGAGTTTCCAGGATATGGATCTTCAGACTGCAGGAGTTTCCAGGATGTGAATGTACACACTGCATGAGTTAACAGGATGTAGATCTGCAAACTGCAGCAATTTCCAGGATGAGGATCTTCACACTGCAGGGGTTTCCAGGATGTGCATCTTCACACTGCAGGAGTTTCCAAGATGTGAATCTTCAGACTGCAGTAGTTTCCAAGACATAGATTTTCACCCTGCAGAAATTTCCAAGATGTGGATCTTCACATTGCAAGAGCTTCCAGGATGTGGAACTTCACAGTGCAGTAGTTTCCAGGAGCTGGATCTTCACAATGCAAAAATTTCCAGGATGTGGATCTTCACACTGCAGGTGTTTCCAGGATGTGGATCTGCAAACTGCAGGAATTTCCAGGATGTGGATCGTCACACTGCAGGGTTTTCCAGGATGTGGATCTTCATACTGCAGGAGTTTCCAGGATGTGAATCTTCAGACTGCAGTAGTTTCCAAGACATAGATTTTCACACAGCAGGAATTTCCAAGATGTGGACCTTCACACTGCAGCACTTTCCAGGATGTGGATCTGCGCCTGCAGGAGCTTCCAGGATGTGGAACTTCACAGTGCTGAAGTTTCAAGGATGTGGATCTTCAAATTGCAGTTGTTTCCAGGTTAATGATCTCAACATTGCAGGAGCTCCTGGATGTGGACCTTCTCACTGCAGGAGTTTCCAAGATGTGGTTTTACAAACTGCAGGAGTTTCCAGGATGTGGATCTTCACAATGCAGGAGTTTACAGGATGTGGGTCTACACACTGCTGGAGTTTCCAGGATGAGGATCTCCACACTGCAGGAGATTCTAGATGTGGATCTTCAAACAGTAGGAGTTCCCCGGATGTGAAGCTTCAAAGTGAAGGGGTTTCCAAGACGTAGATGTACACACTACAGGCATTTCTAGAATGTCGATCTTTATACTGAAGGCGTTTCAGGATGCGGCTCTTCTGACTGCAGGAGTTTCCAAGACAAAGATTTTCTACACTGCAGGAGGTTCCACGATGTGGATCTTTGCACTGCAGGAGTTTCCAGGAGGTGAACCTTCACACTGCATAAGGTTCCAGTATACTGATCTTCATCCTGCCGGAGATTCCAGGATGTGGATACTCATAGTCCAGGACTTTCCATGATGTGGATCTTTACACTGCAGGAGTTTCCAGGATGCGGATCTTCACACTGCGTAAGTTTCCAGCATACAGTTCTTCATAATGCACGACTTTCCATGATGTGCATCTTTACACTGCAGGAGTTTCCAGGATATAGATCTTCAGACTGCTGGAGTTTCCAGGATGTGAATGTACACACTGCATGAGTTTACCGGATGTGGATATGCAAACTGCAGCAATTTCCAGGATGAGATTCTTGACACTGCAGGGGTTACCAGGATGTGCATCTTCAGACTGCAGTAGTTTCCAAGACACTGATTTTCACACGGCAGAAATTTCCAAGATGTGGATCTTCACATTGCAAGAGTTTCCTGGATGTGGATCTGCACACCGCAGGAGTTTCCAGGATGTGGAACTTCACAGTGCAGTAGTTTCCAGGATCTGGATCTTCACAATGCAAAAATTTCCAGGATGTGGATCTTCACACTGCAGGAGTTTCCAGGATGTGAATCTTAGACTGCAATAGTTTCCAAGACATAGATTTTCACACTGCAGGGATCTCTACATTGCAGGAGCTTCCAGGATGTGGATCTTCACACTGGAGGAATTTCCAGGATGTGCATCTTCATACGTAAGAGTTCCCAAGATATGGATCTTTCCAGGCATTTCCAGGGTGTGGTTCTTCAGACAGCAGGAGATTCCATTATCTGGATCTTCACAATGCAGGAGTTTCCAGGATGTGGATCTTCACACTGCAGGAGTTTCCAGGATGTGAATCTTCAGACTACACTAGTTTCCAAGACATAGATTTTCACACTGCCGGGATCTCTACATTGCAGGAGCTTCCACAATGTGGATCTTCACGCTGGAGGAATTTCCAGGATGTGTATCTTCATACGTAAGAGTTCCCAAGATATGGATCTTTCCATGCTTTTCCAGGGTGTGGTTGTCAGACAGCAGGAGATTTCAGGATGTGGATCTTCACAATGCAGGAGTTGCCAGGGTGTGGGTCTTCACACTGTAGGACTTTCCAGGATTAGGATCTTCACACTGTAGGAGTCCAGGATGTGGATCATCACACGATAGGAGTTTCCTGGATGTGAATCTTCAGAATGAAGGGGTTTCCAAGACGTAGATGTGTACACTGCACGCATTCCGAGGATGTCGATATTCATACTGCAGGAGTTTCAGGATGTGGCTCTTCTGATTGCAGGAGTTTAAAAGATGTGGATCTTCACACTGCAGGAGTTTCCAGGATGTGAATTTTCACACTGCAGGAGTTTCCACAATGTGCATCTGTCCACTTCAGGAGTATCTAGGAAGTGAAAATTCACACTGCAGGAGGTTGCAGGATGTGCATCTTGACAATGCAGGAGTTTCCAGGTTGTGGATATTCACACTGCAGGAGTCTCCAGGATGTGGATCTTCAGACTGCAGGAGTTTCCAGGAGGTGGAACATCACTCTGCAGGAGTTCTCAGGATGTGAATCTTCACACTGCAGGTGTTTCCAGGATGTGGATCTGCAAACTGCAGGAATTTCCAGGATGTGGATCGTCACACTGCAGGGTTTTCCAGGATGTGGATTTTCACACTGCAGGAGTTTCCAGGATGTGAATCTTCAGACTGCAGTAGTTTCCAAGACATAGATTTTCACACTGCAGTAATTTCCAGGATGTGGATCTGCACACTGCAGGAGCTTCCAGGATGTGGAACTTCACAGTGCTGAAGTTTCAAGGATGTGGATCTTCACGTTGCAGTTGTTTCCAGGTTAATGATCTCAACATTGCAGGAGCTTCCTGGATGTGGACCTTCTCACTGCAGAAGTTTCCAGGATGTGATTTTACAAACTGCAGGAGATTCCAGGATGTGGATCTTCACAATGCAGGAGTTTACAGGATGTGGGTCTACACACTGCAGGAGTTTCCAGGATGAGGATCTTCACACTGCAGGAGATTCTAGATGTGGATCTTCAAACAGTAGGAGTTCCCCGGATGTGAAGCTTCAGATTGAAGGGGTTTACAAGACGTAGATGTACACACTGCAGGCAAATCTAAAATGTCGATCTTCATACTGAAGGAGTTTCAGGATGTAAAAACAAAAAAACTGCGGATGCTGGAAATCCAAAACAAAAACAGAATTACCTGGAAAAACTCAGCAGGTCTGGCAGCATCGGCGGAGAAGAAAAGTGTTGACGTTTCGAGTCCTCATGACCCTTCGACAGAACTTGAGTTCGAGTCCAGGAAAGAGCTGAAATATAAGCTGGTTTAAGGTGTGTGTGTGGGGGGCAGAGAGATAGAGAGACAGAGAGGTGGAGGGGGTTGGTGTGGTTGTAGGGACAAACAAGCAGTGATAGAAGCAGGTCATCAAAAGATGTCAATGACAATAGTACAATAGAACACATAGGTGTTAAAGTTAAAGTTGGTGATATTATCTAAACGAATGTGCGGGACACCCTGGTCCACTCCTCCATCACCCCCTACTCCTCAACCCCCTCCTATGGTAAAACCCCATGCCCACGCAAAAGATGCAACACCTGCCCCTTCACTTCTTCTCTCCTCACCGTCCAAGGACCCAAACACTCCTTTCAAGTGAAGCAGCATTTCACTTGCATTTCCCCCAACTTAGTCTACTGCATTCGTTGCTCCCAGTGTGGTCTCCTCTATATTGGAGAGACCAAACGTAAACTGGGCGACCGCTTTGCAGAACACCTGCGGTCTGTCCGCAAGAATGACCCAAACCTCCCTGTCGCTTGCCATTTTTACACTCCACCCTGCTCTCTTGCCCACATGTCTGTCCTTGACTTGCTGCGTTGTTCCAGTGAAGCCCAACGCAAACTGGAGGAACAACACCTCATCTTCCGACTAGGGACTTTACAGCCTTCCGGACTGAATATTGAATTCAACAACTTTAGGTCGTGAGCTCCCTCCCCCATCCCCACCCCCTTTCTGTTTCCCCCTTCTTTTTTTTTTCCCAATAAATTATAAAGATTTTCCTTTTCCCACCTATTTCCATTATATAAAAAAAATATGAAAAAAAATAAAAAAAAAACCCACTAGAGCTATACCTTGAGTGCCCTACCATCCATTATTAATTAGAACATTCGTTTAGATAATATCACCAACTTTAACTTTAACACCTATGTGTTCTATTGTACTATTGTCGTTGACATCTTTTGATGATCTGCTTCTATCACTGCTTGTTTGTCCCTACAACCACACCAACCCCCTCCACCTCTCTGTCTCTCTATCTCTCCGCCCCCCACACACACACCTTAAACCAGCTTATATTTCAGCTCTTTCCTGGACTCGAACTCAAGTTCTGTCGAAGGGTCATGAGGACTCGAAACGTCAACTCTTTTCTTCTCCGCTGATACTGCCAGACCTGCTGAGTTTCAGGATGAGGCTCTTCTGACTGCAGGAGTTTCCAAGACAAAGATTTTCTACACTGCAGGAGGTTCCACGATGTGGATCTTTGCACTGCAGGAGTTTCCAGGAGGTGAACCTTCACACTGCATAAGGTTCCAGTATACTGATCTTCATCCTGCCGGAGATTCCAGGATGTGGATACTCATAGTCCAGGACTTTCCATGATGTGGATCTTTACACTGCAGGAGTTTCCAGGATGCGGATCTTCAGACTGCAGGAGTTTTCAGGATGTGAATCTTCACACTGCGTAAGTTTCCAGCATACAGATCTTCATAATGCACGACTTTCCATGATGTGCATCTTTACACTGCAGGAGTTTCCAGGATATAGATCTTCAGACTGCTGGAGTTTCCAGGATGTGAATGTACACACTGCATGAGTTTACCGGATGTGGATCTGCAAACTGCAGCAATTTCCAGGATGAGATTCTAGACACTGCAGGGGTTTCCAGGATGTGCATCTTCACACTGCAGGAGTTTCCAAGATGTGAATCTTCAGACTGCAGTAGTTTCCAAGACATAGATTTTCACACGGCAGAAATTTCCAAGATGTGGATCTTCACATTGCAAGAGTTTCCTGGATGTGGATCTGCACACCGCAGGAGTTTCCAGGATGTGGAAATTCACAGTGCAGTAGTTTCCAGGATCTGGATCTTCACAATGCAAAAATTTCCAGGATTTGGATCTTCACGCTGCAGGAGTTTCCAGGATGTGAATCTTCAGACTGCAGTAGGTTCCAAGACATAGATTTTCACACAGCCGGGATCTCTACATTGCAGGAGCTTCCAGGATGTGGATCTTCACACTGGAGGAATTTCCAGGATGTGCATCTTCATACGTAAGAGTTCCCAAGATATGGATCTTTTCAGGCATTTCCAGGGTGTGGTTCTTCAGACAGCAGGAGATTCCAGGATGTGGATCTTCACAATGCACGAGTTTCGAGGGTGTGGGTCTTCACAGTGTGGGACATTCCAGGATGAGGTTCTTCACACTGAAGGACATTGCAGGATGTGGATCATCACACGATAGGAGTTTCCTGGATGTGAATCTTCAGAATGAAGGGGTTTCCAAGACGTAGATGTGCACACTGCAGGCATTCCTAGGATGTCGATCTTCATACTGCAGGAGTTTCAGGATGTGGCTCTTGTGACTGCAGGAGTTTAAAAGATGTGGATCTTCACACTGCAGGGGTTTCCATGATGTGAATCTTCACACTGCCGGAGTTTCCACAAAGTGCATCTTTCCACTTCAGGAGTTTCCAGGATGTGAATCTTCACACTGCAGGAGGTTCCAGGATGTGGATCTTGACACTGCAGGAGTTTCCAGGTTGTGGATATTCACACTGCAGGAGTTTATAGGATGTGGATCTTCAGAATGCAGGAGTTTCCAGGAGGTGGAACATCAGACTGCAGGAGTTTCCAGGATGTGAATCTTCACAATGCCAGAGTTTCCACAATGTGCATCTTTCCACTTCAGGAGTTTCCAGGATGTGAATCTTCACACTGCAGGTGTTTCCAGGATCTGGATCATCACACGATAGGAGATTCCCGGATGTGAATCTTCAGAATGCAGGGGTTTCCAAGACGTAGATGTGCACACTGCGGGCATTCCCAAGATGTCGATCTTCATACTGCAGGAGTTTCAGGATGTGGCTCTTCTGACTGAAGGAGTTTAAAAGATGTGGATCTTCACACTGCAGGGGTTTCCATGATGTCAATTTTCACACTGCCGGAGTTTCCACAAAGTGCAGCATTCCACTTCAGGAGTTTCCAGGATGTGAATCTTCACACTGCAGAAGGTTCCTGGATGTGGATCTTGACTCTGCAGGAGTTTCCAGGTTGTGGATATTCACACTGCATGAGTTTCCTGGATGTGGATCTTCAGACTGCAGGAGATTCCAGGAGGTGGAACATCACACTGCAGGAGTTTCCAGGATGTGAATCTTCACACTGCCAGAGTTTCCACAATGTGCATCTTTCCACTTCAGGAGTTTCCAGGATGTGAATCTTCACACTGCAGGTGTTTCCAGGATGTGGATCTGCAAACTGCAGGAATTTCCAGGATGTGGATCGTCACACTGCAGGACTTTCCAGGATGTGAATCTTCAGACTGCAGTAGTTTCCAAGACACACTGCAGGAATTTCCAAGATGCTGATCTTCACACCGCAGGACTTTCCACGATGTGGAACTTCACAGTGCTGAGGTTTCAAGGATGTGGATCTTCACATTGCAGTTGTTTCCAGGTTGATGATCTCCACATTGCATGAGCTTCCTGGATGTGGACCTTCTCACTGCAGGAGTTTCCAGCATGTGGTTTTTCAGACGGCAGTAGTTTCCAGGATATGGATCTTCACAATGCAGGAGTTTACAGGATGTGGGTCTACACACTGCAGGAGTTTCCAGGATGAGGATCTTCACACTGCAGGAGATTCCAGATGTGGATCTTCAAACAGTAGGAGTTCCCCGGATGTGAAGCTCCAGTGTGAAGGGGTTTCCAAGATGTAGATGTACACATTGCAGGCATTTCTAGAATGTCGATCTTCATACTGAAGGAGTTTCAGGATGTGGCTCTTCTGACTGCTGGAGTTTCCAAGACATAGATTTTCACACTGCAGGAGGTCCCACGATGTGGATCTTTGCACTGCAGGAGTTTCCAGGATGTGAACCTTCACACTGCAAAAGTTTCCAGTATACGGATCTTCATACTGCAGGAGTTTCCAGGATGTGGATATTCATAGTGCAGGACTTTCCATGATGTGGATCTTTACACTGCAGGAGTTTCCAGGATTTGGATCTTCAGTCGGCAGGAGTTTTCAGGATGTGAATCTTCACATTGCGTAAGTTTCCAGCATACAGATCTTCATAATGCAGGACTTTCCATGATGTGGATCTTTAAACTGCAGGAGTTTCCAGGATATGGATCTTCAGACTGCAGGAGTTTCCAGGATGTGAATGTACACACTGCATGAGTTAACAGGATGTAGATCTGCAAACTGCAGCAATTTCCAGGATGAGGATCTTCACACTGCAGGGGTTTCCAGGATGTGCATCTTCACACTGCAGGAGTTTCCAAGATGTGAATCTTCAGACTGCAGTAGTTTCCAAGACATAGATTTTCACCCTGCAGAAATTTCCAAGATGTGGATCTTCACATTGCAAGAGCTTCCAGGATGTGGAACTTCACAGTGCAGTAGTTTCCAGGAGCTGGATCTTCACAATGCAAAAATTTCCAGGATGTGGATCTTCACACTGCAGGAGTTTCCAGTTGTGAATCTTCAGACTGCAGTAGTTTCCAAGACATAGATTTCGACAATGCCGGGATCTCTACATTGCAGGAGCTTCCAGGATGTGGATCTTCACACTGGAGGAATTTCCAGGATGTGCATCTTCATACGTAAGCGTTCCCAAGATATGGATCTTTACCGGCATTTACAAGGTATTGTTCTTCAGACTGCAGGAGATTCCAGGATGTGGATCTTCACAATGCAGGAGTTTCCAGGGTGTGGGTCTTCACACTGTGGGACTTTCCAGGATGAGGATCTTCACACTGCAGGAGATTCCAGGATGTGGATCATCACACGATAGGAGTTTCCTGATTGTGAATCTTCAGAGTGAAGGTGTTTCCAAGATGTAGATGTGCACACTGTGGGCATTCCTAGGATGTCAATCTTCATACTGCAGGAGTTTCAGGATGTGGCTCTTCTGACTGCAGGAGTTTAAAAGATGTGGATCTTCACACTGCAGGGGTTTCCATGATTTGAATTTCACACTGCCGGAGTTTCCACAAAGTGCATCTTTCCACTTCAGGAGTTTCCAGGATGTGAATCTTCACACTGCAGGAGGTTCCAGGATGTGGATCTTGACACTGCAAGAGTTTCCAGGATGTGGATCTGCACACCACAGGAGTTTCCAGAATGTGGAACTTCACAGTGCAGTAGATTCCTGGATCTGTATTTTCACAATGCAGGTGTTTCCAAGATGTGGATCTTCAAACTGCCGGAGTTTCCAGGATGTGAATGTTCAGACTGCAGTAGTTTCCAAGACATAGATTTTAACACTGCATTGTTCTCTACATTGCAATAGCTTCCAGGATGTGGATCTTCACGCTGGAGAAATTTCCAAGATGTGCATCTTCATAAGTAAGAGTTCCCAAGATTTGGACCTTCCAGGCATTTCCAGGGTGTGGTTCTTCAGACAGCAGGAGATTCCAGGATGTGGATCTACACAATGCAGGAGTTACCATAATGTGGGTCTTCACACTGTAGGACTTTCCAGGATGAGGATCTTCACAATGCAGGAGATTGCAGGATGTGGATCATCACACGATAGGAGTTTACTGGATGTGAATCTTCAGAATGAAGGGGTTTCCAAGACGTAGATATGCAAACTGCAGGCATTCCGAGGATGTCGATCTTCATACTGCAGGAGTTTCAGGATGTGGCTCTTCTGACTGCAGGAGTTTAAAAGATGTGGAACTTCACACTGCAGGAGATTCCAGGATGTGAATATTCAGACTGCAGGATTTTCCACAATGTGCATCTGTCCACTTCAGGAGATTCTAGGAAGTGAATCTTCACACTGCAGGAGGTTCCAGGATGTGTATCTTCACACTGCAGGAGATTCCAGATGTGGATCTTCAAAAATTAGGAGTTCCCCGGATGTGAAGCTTCAGAGTGAAGGGGTTTCCATGACGTAGATGTACACACTGCAGGCATTTCTAGAATGTCGATCTTCATACTGAAGGAGTTTCAGGATGTGGCTCTTCTGACTGCAGGAGTTTCCAAGACATAGATTTTCACACTGCAGGAGGATCCACGATGTGGATCTTTGCACTGCAGGAGTATCCAGGATGTGAACCTTCACACTGCATAAGTTTCCAGTATACGGATCTTCATACTGCAGGAGTTTCCAGGATGTGGATATTCATAGTGCAGGACTTTCCATGATGTGGATCTTTACACTGCAGGAGTTTCCAGCATATGGATCTTCAGACTGCAGGAGTTTCCAGGATGTGAATGTACACACTGCATGAGTTTACAGGATGTGGATCTCAAACTGCAGTAATTTCCAGGATGAGGATCTTCACACTGCAGGGGTTTCCAGGATGTGCATCTTCACACTGCAGGAGTTTCCAAGATGTGAATCTTCAGACTGCAGTAGTTTCCAAGACATAGATTTTCACACTGCAGAAAAATCCAAGATGTGGATCTTCACATTGCAAGAGTTTCCTGGATGTGGATCTGCACACCGCATGAGTTTCCAGGATGTGGAACTTCACAGTGCAGTAGTTTCCAGGATCTGGATGTTCACAGTGCAAAAATATCCAGGATGTGGATCTTCACACTGCAGGAGTTTCCAGGATGTGAATCTTCAGACTGCAGTAGTTTCCAAGACTTAGATTTTCACACTGCCGGGATCTCTACATTGCAGGAGCTTCCAGGATGTGGATCTTCACACTGGAGGCATTTCCAGGATGTGCATCTTCATACGTAAGAGTTCCCAAGATATGGATCTTTTCAGGCATTTCCAGGGTGTGGTTCTTCAGAAAGCAGGAGATTCCAGTATGTGGATCTTCAAAATGCAGGAGTTTCCAAAGTGTGGGTCTTCACACTGTGGGACTTTCCAGGATGAGGATCTTCACACTGCAGGAGATTCCAGGATGTGCATCATCATACGATAGGAGTTTCCTGAATGTGAATCTTCAGAATGAAGGGGTTTCCAAGATTTAGATGTACACAATGCAGGCATTCCTAGGATGTCGATCTTCATACCGAAGGAGTTTCAGGATGTGGCTCTTCTGACTGCAGGAGTTTAAAAGATGTGGATCTTCACACTGCAGGGGTATCCATGATGTGAATCTTCAGACTGCCGGAGTTTCCACAAAGTGCATCTTTCCTCTTCAGGAGTTTCCAGAATGTGAATCTTCACACTGCAGGAGGTTCCAGGATGTGGATCATGACATTGCAGGAGTTTACAGGTTGTGGATCTTCAGACTGCAGGAGTTCCAGGAAATGGAACATCACACTGCAGGAGTTTCCACGATGTGTATCTTCAAACTGCCAGAGTTTCCACAATGTGCATCTTTCCACTTCAGGCGTTTCCAGGATGTGAATCTTCACACTGCAGGTATTTCCAAGATGTGGATCTGCAACTGCAGGAATTTCCAGGATGTGGATCATCACACTGCAGTGTTTTCCAGGACGTGGATCTTCACACGTCAGGAGTTTCCAGGATGTGAATCTTCAGACTGCAGTAGTTTCCAAGACATAGATTTTCACACTGCAGGAATATCCAAGATGCCGGTCGGCACACTGCAGCAGTTTCCAGGATGTGGATCTGCACACTGCAGGAGCTTCCAGGATGTGGAACTTCACAGTGCTGAAGTTTCAAGTATGTGGATCTTCACATTGCAGTTGTTTCCAGGTTGATGATCTCAACATTGCAGGAGCTTCCTGGATGTGGACATTCTCACTGCAGGAGTTTCCAGCATGTGGTTTTTCAGACGGCAGGAGGTTCCAGGATGTGGATCTTCACAATGCAGGAGTTTACAGGATGTGGGTCTACACACTGCAGGAGTTTCCAGGATGAGGATCTTCACACTGCAGGAGATTCCAGATGTGGATCTTCAAACAGTAGGAGTTCCCCTGATGTGCAGCTTCAGAGTGAAGGGGTTTCCAAGACGTAGATGTACACACTGCAGGCATTTCTAGAATGTCGATCTTCATACTGAAGGAGTTTCAGGATGTGGCTCTTCTGACTGCAGGAGTTTCCAAGACATAGATTTTCACACTGCAGGAGGTTCCACGATGTGGATCTTTGCACTGCAGGAGTTTCCAGGATGTGAACCTTCACACTGCATAAGTTCCCAGTATACGGATCTTCATACTGCAGGAGTTTCCAGGATGTGGATATTCATAGTGCAGGACTTTCCGTGATGTGGATCTTTACACTGCAGGAGTTTCCAGGATGTGGATCTTCAGACTGCAGGAGTTTTCAGGATGTGAATCTTCACACTGCGTAAGTTTCCAGCATAGAGATCATCATAATGCAGGACTTTCCATGATGTGGATCTTTACACTGCAGGAGTTTCCAGCATATGTATCTTCAGACTGCAGGAGTTTCCAGATGTGAATGTACACACTGCATGAGTTTACAGGATGTGGATCTCAAACTGCAGCAATTTCCAGGATGAAGATCTTTACACTGCAGGGGTTTCCAGGATGTGCATCTTCACACTGCAGGAGTTTCCAAGATGTGGTTCTTCACATTGCAAGAGTTTCCTGGATGTGGATCTGCACACCGCAGGAGTTTCCAGGATGTGGAACTTCACAGTGCAGTAGTTTCCATGATCTGGATCTTCACAATGCAAAAATTTCCAGGATGTGGATCTTCACACTGCAGGATTTTCCAGGATATGAATATTCAGACTTCAGTAGTTTCCAAGACATAGATTTTCACACAGCCGGGATCTCTACATTGCAGGAGCTTCCAGCATGTGGATCTTCACACTAGAGGAATTTCCAGGATGTGCATCTTCATACGTAAGAGTTCCCAAGATATGGATCTTTCCAGGCATTTCCAGGGTGTGGTTCTTAAGAAAGCAGAAGATTCCAGGATGTGGATCTTCACAATGCAGGTGTTTCCAGGGTGTGGGTCCTAACACTGTGGGACTTTCCAGGATGAGGATCTTCACACTGCAGGAGATTCCAGGATGTAGATCATCACACGACAGGAGTTTCCTGGATGTGAATCTTCAGAATGAAGGGGTTTCCAAGACAAAGATGTGCACACGGCGGGCATTCCTAGGATGTTGATCTTCATACTGCAGGAGTTTCAGGATGTGGCTCTTGTGACTGAAGGAGTTTAAAAGATGTGGATCTTCACACTGCAGGGGTTTCCAGGATGTCAATTTTCACACTGACTGAGTGTCCACAAAGTGCATCTTTCCACTTCAGGAGTTTCCAGGATGTGAATCTTCACACTGCAGAAGGTTCCAGGATGTGGATCTTGACACTGCAGGAGTTTCCAGGTTGTGGATATTCACAGTGCAGGAGTTTCCAGGATGTGGATCATCAGACTGCAGGAGTTTCCAGGAGGTGGAACATCACACTGCAGGAGTTTCCAGGATGTGAATCTTCACTCTGCCGGTGTTTCCAGGATGTGGATCTGCAAACTGCAGGAATTTCCAGGATGTGAATCTTCAGACTGCAGTAGTTTCCAAGACATAGATTTTCACACTGCAGGAATTTCCAAGATGCGGATCTTCACACTGCAGCACTTTCCAGGATGTGGATCTGCACACCGCAGGACTTTCCAGGATGTGGAACTTCACAGTGCTGAGGTTTCCAGGATGTGGATCTTCACATTGCAGTTGTTTCCAGGTTGATGTTCTCCACATTGCAGGAGCTTCCTGGATGTGGACCTTCTCACTGCAGGAGTTTCCAGCATGTGGTTTTTCAGACGGTAGGAGTTTCCAGGATGTGAATCTTCGCAATGCAGGAGTTTACAGGATGTGGGTCTACACACTGCAGGAGTTTCCAGGATGAGGATCTTCAAACTGCAGGAGATTCCAGATGTGGATCTTCAAACAGTAGGAGTTCCCCGGATGTGAAGCTTCAGTGTGAAGGGGTTTCCAAGATGTAGATGTACACACTGCAGGCATTTCTAGAATGTCGATCTTCATACTGAAGGGGTTTCAGGATGTGGCTCTTCTGACTGCTGGAGTTTCCAAGACATAGATTTTCAAACTGCAGGAGTTCCCACGATGTGGATCTTTGCACTGCAGGAGTTTCCAGGATGTGAATCTTCACACTGCCAGAGTTTCCACAATTTTCATCTTTCCACCTCAGAAGTTTCCAGGATGTGAATATTCACACTGTAGGTGTTTCCAGGATGTGGATCATCACACGATAGGAGTTTCCTGGATGTGAATCTTCAGAATGAAGGGGTTTCCAAGACGTAGATGTGCACACTGTGTTCATTCCTAGGATGTCGATCTTCATACTGCAGGAGTATCAGGATGTGGTTCTTCTGACTGAAGGATTTTAAAAGATGTGGATCTTCACAGTGCAGGGGTTTCCATGATGTCAATTTTCACACTGCCGGAGTTTCCACAAAGTGCATCTTTCCACTTCAGGAGTTTCCAGGATGTGAATCTTCACACTGCAGAAGGTTCCAGGATGTGGATCTTGACACTGCAGGACTTTCCATGTTGTGGATCTTCACACTGCAGGAGTTTCCAGGATGTGGATCTTCAGACTGCAGGATTTTCCAGGAGGTGGAACATCACACTGCAGGAGTTTCCAGGATGTGAATCTTCACACTGACAGAGTTTCCACAATGTGCATCTTTCCACTTCAGGAGTTTCCAGGATGTGGATCTGCAAACTGCAGGAATTTCCAGGATGTGGATCGTCACACTGCAGGAGTTTCCAGGATGTGAATCTTCAGATGGCAGTAGTTTCCAAGACATTGATTTTCACACTGCAGGAATATCCAAGATGCGGATCTTCAATCTGCAGCAGTTTCCAGGATGTGGATCTGCACACTGCAGGAGCTTCCAGGACGTGGAACTTCACAGTGCTGAAGTTTCAAGGATGTGGATCTTCACATTGCAGTTATTTGCAGGTTGATGATCTCAACATTGCAGGAGCTTCCTGGATGTGGAGTTTCTCACTGCAGGAGTTTCCAGCATGTGGTTTTTCAGACAGCAGGAGTTTCCAGGATGTGAATCTTCACAATGCAGGATTTTACAGGATGTGGGTCTACACACTGCAGGAGTTTCCAAGACATAGATTTTCACAATGCAGGAATTTCCAAGATGCGGATCTTCACACTGCAGGAGTTTCCAGGATGTGGAAATTCACAGTGCTGAGTTTTCCAGGATGTGGATCTTCGCATTGCAGTTGTTTCCAGGTTGATGATCTCCACATTGCAGGAGCTTCCTGGATGTGGACCTTCTCACTGCAGGACTTTCCAGCATGTGGTTTTTCAGACGGCAGGAGTTTCCAGGATGAGGATCTTCACACTGCAGGAGATTCCAGATGTGGATCTTCAAACAGTAGGAGTTCCCCGGATGTGAAGCTTCAGAGTGAAGAGGTTTCCAAGACGTAGATGTACACACTGCAGGCATTTCTAGAATGTCGATCTTCATACTGAATGAGTTTCAGGATGTGACTCTTCTGACTGCAGGAGTTTCCAAGGCATAGATTTTCACACTGCAGGAGGTTCCACGATGTGGATCTTTGCACTGCAGGAGTTTCCAGGATGTGAACCTTCACACAGCATAAGTTTCCAGTATACGGATCTTCCTACTGCAGGAGTTTCCAGGATGTGGATATTCATAGTGCAGGACTTTCCATGATGTGGATCTTTACACTGCAGGAGTTTCCAGGATGTGGACTTTCAGACTGCAGGAGATTTGAGGATGTGAATCTTCACACTGCGTAAGTTTCCAGCATAGAGATCATCAAAATGCAGGACTTTCCATGATGTGCATCTTTACACTGCAGGAGTTTCCAGCATATGGATCTTCAGACTGCAGGAGTTTCCAGATGTGAATGTACACACTGCATGAGTTTACAGGATGTGGATCTCAAAATGCAGTAATTTCCAGGATGAGGATCTTCACACTGCAGGGGTTTCCAGGATGTGCATCTTCACACTGCAGGAGTTTCCAAGATGTCAATCTTCAGACTGCAGTAGTTTCCAAGACATAGATTTTCACACTGCAGAGATTTCCAAGATGTGGATCTTCACATTCCAAGAGTTTCCTGGATTTGGATCAGCACACCGCAGGAGTTTCCAGGATGTGGAACTTCACAGTGCAGTAGTTTCCAGGATCTCTATGTTCACAATGAAAAAATATCCAGGATGTGGATCTTCACACTGCAGGAGTTTCCAGGATGTGAATCTTCAGACTGCTGTACTTTCCAAGGCATAGATTTTCACACAGCTGGGATCTCTACATTGCAGGAGCTTCCAGGATGTGGATCTTCACACTGGAGGAATTTCCAGGATGTGCATCATCATACGTAAGAGTTCCCAAGATATGGATCTTTCCAGGCATTTCCAGGGTGTGGTTCTTCAGAAAGCAGGAGATTCCAGGATGTGGATCTTCACATTGCAGGAGTTTCCAGGGTGTGGGTCTTCAGACTGTGGGACTTTCCAGGATGAGGATCTTCACACTGCAGGAGACTCCAGCATGTGCATCATCACACGATAGGAGTTTCCTGAATGTGAATCTTCAGAAGGAAGGGGTTTCCAAGACGTAGATGTACACACTGCGGGCATTCCTAGGATGTCGATCTTCACACTGCAGGAGTTTCAGGATGTGGCTCTTCTGACTGCAGGAGTTTAAAAGATGTGGATCTTCACACTGCAGGGGTTTCCGTCATGTGAAGCTTCACACTGCCGGAGTTTCCACAAAGTGCATCTTTCCACTTCAGGAGTTTCCAGAATGTGAATCTTCACACTGCAGGAGGTTCCAGGATGTGGATCTTGACACTGCAGGAGTTTCCTGGTTTTGTATCATCAGACTGCAGGAGTTTCCAGGAGGTGGAACATCACACAGCAGGAGTTTCCAGGATGTGAATCTTCGTAGTGCCAGAATTTCCACAATGTGCATCTTTCCACTTCAGCCGTTTCCAGGATGTGAATCTTCACACTGCAGTTGTTTCCAGGATGTGGATCTGCAAACTGCAGGAATTTCCATGATGTGGATCGTCACACTGCAGGGTTTTCCAGGACGTGGATCTTCACACGTCAGGATTTTCCAGGATGTGAATCTTCAGACTGCAGTAGTTTCCAAGACATAGATAGTCACACTGCAGGAATATCCAAGATGCGGATCTTCACACTGTTCACTTTCCAGGATGTGGATCGGAACACTGCAGGAGCTTCCAGGATGTGGAACTTCACAGTGCTGAAGTTTCAAGGATGTGGATCTTCACATTGCTGTTGTTTCCAGGTTGATGATCTCAACATTGCAGGAGCTTCCTGGAATTGGACCTTCTCACTGCAGGAGTTTCCAGCATGTGGTTTTTCAGACGGCAGGAGTTTCCAGGATGTGGATCTTCACAATGCAGGAGTTTACAGGATGTGGGTCTACACACTGCAGGAGTTTCCAGGATGAGGATCTTCACACTGCAGGAGATTCCAGATGTGGATCTTCAAACAGTAGGAGTTCCCCTGATGTGCAGCTTCAGAGTGAAGGGGTTTCCAAGACGTAGATGTACACACTGCAGGCATTTCTAGATTGTCGATTTTCAAACTGAAGGAGTTTCAGGATGCGGCTCTTCTGACTGCAGGAGTCTCCAAGACATAGATTTTCAAACTGCAGGAGGTTCCACGATGTGGATCTTTGCACTGCAGGAGTTTCCAGGATGTGAACCTTCACACTGCATAAGTTTCCAGTATACGGATCTTCATACTGCAGGAGTTTCCAGGATGTGGATATTCATAGTGCAGGACTTTCCATGATGTGGATCTTTACACTGCAGGAATTTCCAGCATATGGATCTTCAGACTGCAGGAGTTTCCAGATTTGAATGTACACACTGCATGAGTTTACGGGTTGTGGATCTCAAACTGCAGCAATTTCCAGGATGAGGATCTTCACACTGCAGGGGTTTCCAGGATGTGCATCTTCACACTGCAGGAGTTTCCAAGATGTGAATCTTCAGACTGCAGTAGTTTCCAAGACATAGATTTTCACACTGCAGATATTTCCAAGATGTGGTTCTTCACTTTGCAAGAGTTTCCTGGATGTGGATCTGCACACTGCAGGAGCTTCCAGGATGTGGAACTTCACAGTGCTGAAGTTTCAAGGATGTGGATCTTCACATTGCAGTTGTTTCCAGGTTGATGATCTCAACATTGCAGGAGCTTCCTGGATGTGGACCTTCTCACTGCAGGAGTTTCCAGCATGTGGTTTTACAAACTGCAGGAGTTTCCAGGATGTGGATCTTCACAAAGCAGAAGTTTAAAGGATGTGGGTCTACACACTGCAGGCGTTTCTAGGATGAGGATCTTCACACTGCAGGAGATTCCAGATGTGGATCTTCAAAAATTAGGAGTTCCCCGGATGTCAAGCTTCAGAGTGAAGGGGTTTCCAAGACGTAGATGTACACACTGCAGGCATTTCTAGAATGTCGATCTTCATACTGAAGTAGTTTCAGGATGTGGCTCTTCTGACTGCAGGAGTTTCCAAGACATAGATTTTCACACTGCAGGATGATCCACGATGTGGATCTTTGCACTGCAGGAGTATCCAGGATGTGAACCTTCACACTGCATAAGTTTCCAGTATACGGATCTTCATACTGCAGGAGTTTCCAGGATGTGGATATTCATAGTGCAGGACTTTCCATGATGTGGATCTTTACACTGCAGGAGTTTCCAGGATGTGGATCTTCAGACTGCAGGAGATTTCAGGATGTGAATCTTCACACTGCCTAAGTTTCCAGCATTCAGATCTTCAAAATGCAGGACTTTCCATGATGTGGATCTTTACACTGCAGGAGTTTCCAGCATATGGATCTTCAGACTGCAGGAGTTTCCAGAAGTGAATGTACACACTGCATGAGTTTACAGGATGTGGATCTCAAACTGCAGTAATTTCCAGGATGAGGATCTTCACACTGCAGGGGTTTCCAGGATGTGCATCTTCACACTGCAGGAGTTTCCAAGATGTGAATCTTCAGACTGCAGTAGTTTCCAAGACATAGATTTTCACACTGCAGAAAAATCCAAGATGTGGATCTTCACTTTGCAAGAGTTTCCTGGATGTGGATCTGCACACCGCATGAGTTTCCAGGATGTGGAACTTCACAGTGCAGTAGTTTCCAAGAATTGGATGTTCACAGTGCAAAAATATCCAGGATGTGGATCTTCACACTGCAGGAGTTTCCAGGATGTGAATCTTCAGACTGCAGTAGTTTCCAAGACTTAGATTTTCACACTGCCGGGATCTCTACATTGCAGGAGCTTCCAGGATGTGGATCTTCACACTGGAGGAATTTCCAGGATGTGCATCTTCATACTTAAGTGTTCCCAAGATATGGATCTTTTCAGGCATTTCCAGGGTGTGGTTCTTCAGAAAGCAGGAGATTGCAGTATATGGATCTTCACAATGCAGGAGTTTCCAAGGTGTGGGTCTTCACACTGTGGGACTTTCCAGGATGAGGATCTTCACACTGCAGGAGATTCCAGGATGTGCATCATCACACGATAGGAGTTTCCTGAATGTGAATCTTCAGAATGAAGGGGTTTCCAAGACGTAGATGTACACACTGCAGGCATTCCTAGGATGTCGATCTTCATACTGAAGGAGTTTCAGGATGTCGCTCTTCTGACTGCAGGAGTTTAAAAGATGTGGATCTTCACACTGCAGGGGTATTCATCATGTGAATCTTCAGACTGCCGGAGTTTCCACAAAGTGCATCTTTCCACTTCAGGAGTTTCCAGAATGTGAATCTTCACACTGCAGGAGGTTCCAGGATGCGGATCATGACACTGCAGGAGTTTCCAGGTTGTGGATCTTCAGACTGCAGGAATTTCCAGGAAATGGAACATCACACTGCAGGAGTTTCCACGATGTGTATCTTCATACTGCCAGAGTTTCCACAATGTGCATCTTTCCACTTCAGGCGTTTCCAGGATGTGAATCTTCACACTGCAGGTATTTCCAAGATGTGGATCTGCAACTGCAGGAATTTCCAGGATGTGGATCGTCACACTGCAGGGTTTTCCAGGATGTGGATCTTCACACGTCAGGAGTTTCCAAGATGTGAATCTTCAGACTGCAGTAGTTTCCAAGACATAGATTTTCACACTGCAGAAAAATCCAAGATGTGGATCTTCACTTTGCAATAGTTTCCTGGATGTGGATCTGCACACCGCATGAGTTTCCAGGATGTGGAACTTCACAGTGCAGTAGTTTCCAGGATCTGGATCTTCACAATGCAAAAATTTCCAGGATGTGGATCTTCACACTGCAGGAGTTTCCAGGATGTGAATCTTCAGAGTTCAGTAGTTTCAAAGACATAGATTTTCACACTGCCGACATCTCTACATTGCCGGAGCTTCCAGGATGTTGATCTTCACACTGGAGGAATTTCCAGGATGTGCATCTTCATACGTAAGAATTCCCAAGATATGGATCTTTCCAGGCATTTCCAGGGTGTGGTTCTTCAGAAAGCAGGAGATTCCAGGATGTGGATCTTCACACTGCAGGAGTTTCCAGGATGTGGATCTGCACAATGCAGGACTTTCCAGGATGTGGAACTTCACAGTGCTGAGTTTTCCAGGATGTGGATCTTCGCATTGCAGGTGTTTCCAGGTTGATGATCTCGACATTGCAGGAGCTTCCTGGATGTGGACCTTCTCACTGCAGGAGTATCCAGCATGTGGTTTTTCAGACGGCAGGAGTTTCCAGGATGTGGATCTTCACAATGCAGGAGTTTACAGGATGTGGGTCTACACACTGCAGGAGTTTCCAGGATGAGGATCTTTACAGTGCAGGAGATTCCAGATGGGGATCTTCAAACAATAGGTGTACACCGGATGTGAAGCTTCAGAGTGAAGGGGTTTCCAAGACGTAGATGTACACACTGCTTGCATTTCTAGAATGTCGATCTTCATACTGAAGGAGTTTCAGGATGTGGCTCTTCCGACTGCAGGAGTTTCCAAGACATAGATTTTCACACTGCAGGAGGTTCCACGGTGTGGATCTTTGCACTGCAGGAGTTTCCAGGATGTGAACCTTCACAATGCATAAGTTTCCAGTATACGGATCTTCATACTGCAGGAGTTTCCAGGATGTGAATCTTCAGACTGCATTAGTTTCCAACACATAGATTTTCACACTGCAGAAATTTCCAAGATGTGGATCTTCACATTGCAAGAGTTTCCTGGATGTGGATCTGCACAGCGCAGGAGTTTCAAGCATGTGGGACTTCACAGTGCAGTAGTTTCCAGAACTGGATCTTCACAATCCAAAAATTTCCAGGATGTGGATCTTCACACTGCATGAGTTTCCAGGACGTTCATCTTCACACTGCAGGAGTTTCCAAGACATAGATTTTCACACTGCCGAGATCTCTACATTGCAGGAGCTTCCAGGATGTGGATCTTCACACTGGAGGAATTTCCAGGATGTGCGTCTTCATACGTAAGAGTTTCCAAGATATGGATCTTTCCAGGCATTTCCAGGGTGTGGTTCTTCAGACAGCAGGAGATTCCAGGATGTGGATCTTCACAGTGCAGGAGTTTCCAGGGTGTGGGTCTTCACACTGTGGGACTTTCCAGGATGAGGATCTTCACACTGCAGGAGATTCCAGATGTGCATCTTCCAACAGTAGGAGTTCCCCGGATGTGAAGTTTCAGAGTGAAGGGGTTTCCAAGATGTAGATGTACACACTGCAGGCATTTCTAGAATGTCGATATTCATACTGAAGGAGTTTCAGGATGTGGCTCTTCTGACTGCAGGAGTTTCCAAGACATAGATTTTCACACTGCAGAAATTTCCAAGATGTGGATCTTAACATTGCAATAGTTTCCTGGATGTGGATCTGCGCACCGCAGGAGTTTCTAGGATGTGGAACTTCACAGTGCAGTAGTTTCCAGGATCTGGATCTTCACAATGCAAAAATTTCCAGGATGTGGATCTTCACACTGGAGGAATTTCCAACATGTGCATCATCATACGTAAGAATTCCCAAGATATGGATCTTTCCAGGCATTTCCAGGGTGTGGTTCTTCAGAAAGCAGGAGATTCCAGAATGTGGATCTTCACAATGCAGGAGTTTCCAGGGTGTGGGTCTTCACACTGTGTGACTTTCCAGGATGAGGATCTTCACACTGCAGGAGATTCCAGGATGTGGATCATCACACGATAGGAGTTTCCTGGATGTGAATTTTCAGAATGAAGGGGTTTCCAAGACGAAGATGTGCACACTGTGGGCATTCATAGGATGTCGATCTTCATACTGCAGGAGTTTCAGGATGTGGCTCTTCTGAATGAAGGAGTTAAAAGATGTGGATCTTCACACCGCAGGGGTTTCCATGATGTGATTCTTCACACTGCCGGAGTTTCCACAATGTGCATCTTTCCACTTCAGGGTTTTCTAGGATGTGAATCTCACACTGCAGGTGGTTCCAGGATGTGGAACTTGACACTGCAGGATTTTCCAGGTTGTGGATATTCAAACTGCAGGAGTTTCCAGGATGTGGATCTTCAGACTGCTGGTGTTGCCAGGAGGTGGAACATCACACTGCAGGAGTTTCCAGGCTGTGAATCTTCACACTGCCAGAGTTTCCACGATGTGCATCTTTCCACTTCAGGAGTTTCCAGGATGTGAATCTTCACACTGCAGGTGTTTCCAGCATGTGGATCATCATACTGCAGGAATTTACAGGATGTGAATGTTCAGACTGCAGTAGAAATAGATTTTCACACTGCAGGAATTTCCAAGATGCGGATCTGCACACTGCAGGACTTTCCAGGATGTGGAACTTCACAGTGCTGAGGTTTCCAGGATGTGGATCTTCACACGGGAGGAATTTCCAGGATGTGCATCTTCATACGTAAGCCTTCCCAAGATATGGATTTTTCCAGGCATTTCCAGAGTGTGATTCTTCAGACAGCAGGAGATTCCAGGATGTGGATCTTCACAATGCAGGAGTTTCCAGGGTGTGGGTCTTCACACTGTGGTACTTTCCAGGATGAGGATCTTCACACTGCAGGAGATTCCAGGATGTGGATCATTACACGATAGGAGTTTCCACAAAGTGCATCTTTCCACTTCAGGAGTTTCCAGGATGTGAATCTTCACACTGCAGGAGTTTCCAGGATGTGGATCTTCAGACTGCAGGAGTGTCCAGGAGGTGGAACATCACACTGCAGGAGTTTCCAGGAGGTGAATCTTCACACTGCCAGAGTTTTCACAATGTGCATCTTTCCACTTCAGGAGTTTCAAGATGTGAATATTCACACTACAGGTGTTTCCAGGATGTGGATCTGCAAACTGCAAAAATTTCCAGGATGTGGATCTGCACACCGCAGGACTTTCCAGAATGTGGAACTTCACAGTGCAGAGGTTTCCAGGATGTGGATCTTCACATTGCAGTTGTTTCCAGGTTGATGATCTCGACATTGCAGGAGCTTCCTGGATGTGAACCTTCTCACTGCAGGATTTTCCAGCATGTGGTTTTTCAGACGGCAGGAGTTTCCAGGATGTGGATCTTCACAATGCAGGAGCTTACAGGATGTGGGTCTACACATTGCAGGAGTTTCCAGAATGAGGATCTTCACACTGCAGGAGAATCCAGATGTGGATCTTCAAACAGTAGGAGTTCCCCGGATGTCAAGCTTCAGAGTAAAGGGGTTTCCAAGACGTAGATGTACACACTGCAGGCATTTCTAGAATGTCGATCTTCATACTGAAGGAGTTTCAGGATGTGGCTTATCTGACTGCAGGAGTTTCCAAGACATAGATTTTCACACTGCAGGAGGTTCCACGATGTGGATCTTTGCACTGCAGAAGTTTCCAGGATGTGATCCTTCACACTGCATAAGTTTCCAGTATACGGACTTTCATACCGCAGGAATTTCCAGGATGTGGATATTCATAGTGCAGGACTTTCCATGATGTGGATCTTTACACTGCAGGAGTTTCCAGGATGTGGATCTTCAGACTGCAGGAGTTTTCAGGATGTGAATCTTCACACTGCGTAAGTTTCCAGCATACTTATCTTCATAAAGCAGGACTTTCCAAGATGTGGATCTTTACACTGCAGGAGTTTCTAGGATATGGATCTTCAGACTGCAGCAGTTTCCAGGATGTGAATGTACACACTGCATGAGTTTACAGGATGTGGATCTGCAAACTGCAGCAATTACCAGGATTAGGATCTTCACACTGCAGGGGTTTCCAGGATGTGCATCTTCACACTGCAGGAGTTTCCAAGATGTGAATCTTCAGACTGCAGTAGTTTCCAAGACATAGATTTTCACACTGCAGAAATTTCCAAGATGTGGATCTTCACATTGCAAGAGTTTCCTGGATCTGGATCTGCACACCGCAGGAGTTTCCAGGATGTGGAACTTCACAGTGCAGTAGTTTCCAGGATCTGGATATTCACAATGCAAAAATTTCCAGGATGTGGATCTTCACACTGCAGGAGTTTCCAGTATGTGAATCTTCAGACTGCTGTACTTTCCAAGACATAGATTTTCACACTGCCGAGATCTCTACATTGCAGGAGCTACCATGATGTGGATCTTCACACTGAAGGAATTTCCAGGATGTGCATCTTCATACGTAAGCGTTCCCAAGATATGGATCTTTCCAGGCATTTCCTGGGTGTGGTTCTTCAGACAGCAGGAGAATCCAGGATGTGGATCTTCACAATGCACGAGTTTCCAGGGTGTGGGTCTTCACACTTTGGGACTTTCCAGGATGACGATCTTCAAACTGCAGGAGATTCCAGGATGTGGATCATCACACCATATGAGTTTCCTGGATGTGAATCTTCAGAATGAAGGGGTTTCCGAGACGTAGATGTGCACACTGCGGGCATTCCTAGGATGTCGATCTTCATACTGCAGGAGTTTCAGGATTTGGCTCTTCTGAATGCATGAGTTTAAAAGATGTGGATCTTCACACTGCTGGGGTTTCCATGATGTGAATCTTCACACTGCCGGAGTTTCCACAAAGTGCATCTTTCCACTTCAGGAGTTTCCAGAATGTGAATCTTCACACTGCAGGAGGTTCCAGGATGTGGATCTTGACACTGCAGGAGTTTCCTGGTTTTGTATCATCAGACTGCAGGAGTTTCCAGGAGGTGGAACATCACACAGCAGGAGTTTCCAGGATGTGAATCTTCGTAGTGCCAGAATTTCCACAATGTGCATCTTTCCACTTCAGCCGTTTCCAGGATGTGAATCTTCACTCTGCAGTTGTTTCCAGGATGTGGATCTGCAAACTGCAGGAATTTCCATGATGTGGATCGTCACACTGCAGGGTTTTCCAGGACGTGGATCTTCACACGTCAGGATTTTCCAGGATGTGAATCTTCAGACTGCAGTAGTTTCCAAGACATAGATAGTCACACTGCAGGAATATCCAAGATGCGGATCTTCACACTGTTCACTTTCCAGGATGTGGATCGGAACACTGCAGGAGCTTCCAGGATGTGGAACTTCACAGTGCTGAAGTTTCAAGGATGTGGATCTTCACATTGCTGTTGTTTCCAGGTTGATGATCTCAACATTGCAGGAGCTTCCTGGAATTGGACCTTCTCACTGCAGGAGTTTCCAGCATGTGGTTTTTCAGACGGCAGGAGTTTCCAGGATGTGGATCTTCACAATGCAGGAGTTTACAGGATGTGGGTCTACACACTGCAGGAGTTTCCAGGATGAGGATCTTCACACTGCAGGAGATTCCAGATGTGGATCTTCAAACAGTAGGAGTTCCCCTGATGTGCAGCTTCAGAGTGAAGGGGTTTCCAAGACGTAGATGTACACACTGCAGGCATTTCTAGATTGTCGATTTTCAAACTGAAGGAGTTTCAGGATGCGGCTCTTCTGACTGCAGGAGTCTCCAAGACATAGATTTTCAAACTGCAGGAGGTTCCACGATGTGGATCTTTGCACTGCAGGAGTTTCCAGGATGTGAACCTTCACACTGCATAAGTTTCCAGTATACGGATCTTCATACTGCAGGAGTTTCCAGGATGTGGATATTCATAGTGCAGGACTTTCCATGATGTGGATCTTTACACTGCAGGAATTTCCAGCATATGGATCTTCAGACTGCAGGAGTTTCCAGATTTGAATGTACACACTGCATGAGTTTACGGGTTGTGGATCTCAAACTGCAGCAATTTCCAGGATGAGGATCTTCACACTGCAGGGGTTTCCAGGATGTGCATCTTCACACTGCAGGAGTTTCCAAGATGTGAATCTTCAGACTGCAGTAGTTTCCAAGACATAGATTTTCACACTGCAGATATTTCCAAGATGTGGTTCTTCACTTTGCAAGAGTTTCCTGGATGTGGATCTGCACACTGCAGGAGCTTCCAGGATGTGGAACTTCACAGTGCTGAAGTTTCAAGGATGTGGATCTTCACATTGCAGTTGTTTCCAGGTTGATGATCTCAACATTGCAGGAGCTTCCTGGATGTGGACCTTCTCACTGCAGGAGTTTCCAGCATGTGGTTTTACAAACTGCAGGAGTTTCCAGGATGTGGATCTTCACAAAGCAGAAGTTTAAAGGATGTGGGTCTACACACTGCAGGCGTTTCTAGGATGAGGATCTTCACACTGCAGGAGATTCCAGATGTGGATCTTCAAAAATTAGGAGTTCCCCGGATGTCAAGCTTCAGAGTGAAGGGGTTTCCAAGACGTAGATGTACACACTGCAGGCATTTCTAGAATGTCGATCTTCATACTGAAGTAGTTTCAGGATGTGGCTCTTCTGACTGCAGGAGTTTCCAAGACATAGATTTTCACACTGCAGGATGATCCACGATGTGGATCTTTGCACTGCAGGAGTATCCAGGATGTGAACCTTCACACTGCATAAGTTTCCAGTATACGGATCTTCATACTGCAGGAGTTTCCAGGATGTGGATATTCATAGTGCAGGACTTTCCATGATGTGGATCTTTACACTGCAGGAGTTTCCAGGATGTGGATCTTCAGACTGCAGGAGATTTCAGGATGTGAATCTTCACACTGCCTAAGTTTCCAGCATTCAGATCTTCAAAATGCAGGACTTTCCATGATGTGGATCTTTACACTGCAGGAGTTTCCAGCATATGGATCTTCAGACTGCAGGAGTTTCCAGAAGTGAATGTACACACTGCATGAGTTTACAGGATGTGGATCTCAAACTGCAGTAATTTCCAGGATGAGGATCTTCACACTGCAGGGGTTTCCAGGATGTGCATCTTCACACTGCAGGAGTTTCCAAGATGTGAATCTTCAGACTGCAGTAGTTTCCAAGACATAGATTTTCACACTGCAGAAAAATCCAAGATGTGGATCTTCACTTTGCAAGAGTTTCCTGGATTTGGATCTGCACACCGCATGAGTTTCCAGGATGTGGAACTTCACAGTGCAGTAGTTTCCAAGAATTGGATGTTCACAGTGCAAAAATATCCAGGATGTGGATCTTCACACTGCAGGAGTTTCCAGGATGTGAATCTTCAGACTGCAGTAGTTTCCAAGACTTAGATTTTCACACTGCCGGGATCTCTACATTGCAGGAGCTTCCAGGATGTGGATCTTCACACTGGAGGAATTTCCAGGATGTGCATCTTCATACTTAAGTGTTCCCAAGATATGGATCTTTTCAGGCATTTCCAGGGTGTGGTTCTTCAGAAAGCAGGAGATTGCAGTATGTGGATCTTCACAATGCAGGAGTTTCCAAAGTGTGGGTCTTCACACTGTGGGACTTTCCAGGATGAGGATCTTCACACTGCAGGAGATTCCAGGATGTGCATCATCACACGATAGGAGTTTCCTGAATGTGAATCTTCAGAATGAAGGGGTTTCCAAGACGTAGATGTACACACTGCAGGCATTCCTAGGATGTCGATCTTCATACTGAAGGAGTTTCAGGATGTCGCTCTTCTGACTGCAGGAGTTTAAAAGATGTGGATCTTCACACTGCAGGGGTATTCATCATGTGAATCTTCAGACTGCCGGAGTTTCCACAAAGTGCATCTTTCCACTTCAGGAGTTTCCAGAATGTGAATCTTCACACTGCAGGAGGTTCCAGGATGCGGATCATGACACTGCAGGAGTTTCCAGGTTGTGGATCTTCAGACTGCAGGAATTTCCAGGAAATGGAACATCACACTGCAGGAGTTTCCACGATGTGTATCTTCATACTGCCAGAGTTTCCACAATGTGCATCTTTCCACTTCAGGCGTTTCCAGGATGTGAATCTTCACACTGCAGGTATTTCCAAGATGTGGATCTGCAACTGCAGGAATTTCCAGGATGTGGATCGTCACACTGCAGGGTTTTCCAGGATGTGGATCTTCACACGTCAGGAGTTTCCAAGATGTGAATCTTCAGACTGCAGTAGTTTCCAAGACATAGATTTTCACACTGCAGAAAAATCCAAGATGTGGATCTTCACTTTGCAATAGTTTCCTGGATGTGGATCTGCACACCGCATGAGTTTCCAGGATGTGGAACTTCACAGTGCAGTAGTTTCCAAGAATTGGATGTTCACAGTGCAAAAATATCCAGGATGTGGATCTTCACACTGCAGGAGTTTCCAGGATGTGAATCTTCAGACTGCAGTAGTTTCCAAGACATAGATTTTCACACTGCCGGGATCTCTACATTGCAGGAGCTTCCAGGATGTGGATCTTCACACTGGAGGAATTTCCAGGATGTGCATCTTCATACTTAAGTGTTCCCAAGATATGGATCTTTTCAGGCATTTCCAGGGTGTGGTTCTTCAGAAAGCAGGAGATTGCAGTATGTGGATCTTCACAATGCAGGAGTTTCCAAAGTGTGGGTCTTCACACTGTGGGACTTTCCAGGATGAGGATCTTCACACTGCAGGAGATTCCAGGATGTGCATCATCACACGATAGGAGTTTCCTGAATATGAATCTTCAGAATGAAGGGGTTTCCAAGACGTAGATGTACACACTGCAGGCATTCCTAGGATGTCGATCTTCATACTGAAGGAGTTTCAGGATGTGGCTTTTCTGACTGCAGGAGTTTAAAAGATGTGGATCTTCACACTGCAGGGGTATCCATGATGTTAATCTTCAGACTGACGGAGTTTCTACAAAGTGCATCTTTCCACTTTAGGAGTTTCCAGAATGTGAATCTTCACACTGAAGGAGGTTCCAGGATGTGGATCATGACACTGCAGGAGTTTCCAGGTTGTGGATCTTCAGACTGCAGGAATTTCCAGGAAATGGAACATCACACTGCAGGAGTTTCCACGATGTGTATCTTCATACTGCCAGAGTTTCCACAATGTGCATCTTTCCACTTCAGGTGTTTCCAGGATGTGAATCTTCACACTGCAGGTATTTCCAAGATGTGGATCTGCAACTGCAGGAATTTCCAGGATGTGGATCGTCACACTGCAGGGTTTTCCAGGATGTGGATCTTCACACGTCAGGAGTTTCCAGGATGTGAATCTTCAGACTGCAGTAGTTTCCAAGACATAGATTTTCACACTGCAGGAATATCCAAGATGCCGGTCTGCACACTGCAGCAGTTTCCAGGATGTGGATCTGCAAACTGCAGGAGCTTCCAGGATGTGGAACTTCACAGGTGCTGAAGTTTCAAGGATGTGGATCTTCACATTGCAGTTGTTTCCAGGTTGATGATCTCAACATTGCAGGAGCTTCCTGGATGTGGACGTTCTCACTGCAGGAGTTTCCAGCATGTGGTTTTTCAGACGGCAGGAGTTTCCAGGATGTGGATCTTCACAATGCAGGAGTATACAGGATGTGGGTCTACACACTGCAGGAGTTTCCAGGATGAGGATCTTCACACTGCAGGAGATTCCAGATGTGGATCTTCAAACAGTAGGAGTTCCCCTGATGTGCAGCTTCAGAGTGAAGGGGTTTCCAAGACGTAGATGTACACACTGCAGGCATTTCTAGAATGTCGATCTTCAAACTGAAGGAGTTTCAGGATGCGGCTCTTCTGACTGCAGGAGTCTCCAAGACATAGATTTTCAAACTGCAGGAGGTTCCACGATGTGGATCTTTGCACTGCAGGAGTTTCCAGGATGTGAACCTTCACACTGCATAAGTTTCCAGTATACGGATCTTCATACTGCAGGAGTTTCCAGGATGTGGATATTCATAGTGCAGGACTTTCCATGATGTGGATCTTTACACTGCAGGAATTTCCAGCATATGGATCTTCAGACTGCAGGAGTTTCCAGATTTGAATGTACACATTGCATGAGTTTACGGGTTGTGGATCTCAAACTGCAGCAATTTCCAGGATGAGGATCTTCACCCTGCAGGGGTTTCCAGGATGTGCATCTTCACACTGCAGGAGTTTCCAAGATGTGAATCTTCAGACTGCAGTAGTTTCCAAGACATAGATTTTCACACTGCAGATATTTCCAAGATGTGGTTCTTCACATTGCAAGAGTTTCCTGGATGTGGGTCTGCACACTGCAGGAGCTTCCAGGATGTGGAACTTCACAGTGCTGAAGTTTCAAGGATGTGGATCTTCACATTGCTGTTGTTTCCAGGTTGATGATCTCAACATTGCAGGAGCTTCCTGGATGTGGACCTTCTCACTGCAGGAGTTTCCAGCATGTGGTTTTACAAACTGCAGGAGTTTCCAGGATGTGGATCTTCACAAAGCAGAAGTTTAAAGGATGTGGGTCTACACACTGCAGGCGTTTCTAGGATGAGGATCTTCACACTGCAGGAGATTCCAGATGTGGATCTTCAAAAATTAGGAGTTCCCCGGATGTCAAGCTTCAGAGTGAAGGGGTTTCCAAGACGTAGATGTACACACTGCAGGCATTTCTAGAATGTCGATCTTCATACTGAAGGAGTTTCAGGATGTGGCTCTTCTGACTGCAGGAGTTTCCAAGACATAGATTTTCACACTGCAGGATGATCCACGATGTGGATCTTTGCACTGCAGGAGTATCCAGGATGTGAACCTTCACACTGCATAAGTTTCCAGTATACGGATCTTCATACTGCAGGAGTTTCCAGGATGTGGATATTCATAGTGCAGGACTTTCCATGATGTGGATCTTTACACTGCAGGAGTTTCCAGGATGTGGATCTTCAGACTGCAGGAGATTTCAGGATGTGAGTCTTCACACTGCCTAAGTTTCCAGCATTCAGATCTTCAAAATGCAGGACTTTCCATGATGTGGATCTTTACACTGCAGGAGTTTCCAGCATATGGATCTTCAGACTGCAGGAACTACCAGAAGTGAATGTACACACTGCATGAGTTTACAGGATGTGGATCTCAAACTGCAGTAATTTCCAGGATGAGGATCTTCACACTGCAGGGGTTTCCAGGATGTGCATCTTCACACTGCAGGAGTTTCCAAGATGTGAATCTTCAGACTGCAGTAGTTTCCAAGACATAGATTTTCACACTGCAGAAAAATCCAAGATGTGGATCTTCACTTTGCAAGAGTTTCCTGGATGTGGATCTGCACACCGCATGAGTTTCCAGGATGTGGAACTTCACAGTGCAGTAGTTTCCAAGAATTGGATGTTCACAGTGCAAAAATATCCAGGATGTGGATCTTCACACTGCAGGAGTTTCCAGGATGTGAATCTTCAGACTGCAGTAGTTTCCAAGACATAGATTTTCACACTGCCGGGATCTCTACATTGCAGGAGCTTCCAGGATGTGGATCTTCACACTGGAGGAATTTCCAGGATGTGCATCTTCATACTTAAGTGTTCCCAAGATATGGATCTTTTCAGGCATTTCCAGGGTGTGGTTCTTCAGAAAGCAGGAGATTGCAGTATGTGGATCTTCACAATGCAGGAGTTTCCAAAGTGTGGGTCTTCACACTGTGGGACTTTCCAGGATGAGGATCTTCACACTGCAGGAGATTCCAGGATGTGCATCATCACACGATAGGAGTTTCCTGAATGTGAATCTTCAGAATGAAGGGGTTTCCAAGACGTAGATGTACACACTGCAGGCATTCCTAGGATGTCGATCTTCATACCGAAGGAGTTTCAGGATGTCGCTCTTCTGACTGCAGGAGTTTAAAAGATGTGGATCTTCACACTGCAGGGGTATTCATGATGTGAATCTTCAGACTGCCGGAGTTTCCACAAAGTGCATCTTTCCACTTCAGGAGTTTCCAGAATGTGAATCTTCACACTGCAGGAGGTTCCAGGATGTGGATCATGACACTGCAGGAGTTTCCAGGTTTTTGATCTTCAGACTGCAGGAATTTCCAGGAAATGGAACATCATACTGCAGGAGTTTCCACGATGTGTATCTTCATACTGCCAGAGTTTCCACAATGTGCATCTTTCCACTTCAGGCGTTTCCAGGATGTGAATCTTCACACTGCAGGTATTTCCAAGATGTGGATCTGCAACTGCAGGAATTTCCAGGATGTGGATCGTCACACTGCAGGGTTTTCCAGGATGTGGATCTTCACACGTCAGGAGTTTCCAGGATGTGAATCTTCAGACTGCAGTAGTTTCCAAGACATAGATTTTCACACTGCAGGAATATCCAAGATGCCGGTCTGCACAATGCAGCAGTTTCCAGGATGTGGATCTGCACACTGCAGGAGCTTCCAGGATGTGGAACTTCACAGGTGCTGAAGTTTCAAGGATGCGGATCTTCACATTGCAGTTGTTTCCAGGTTGATGATCTCAACATTGCAGGAGCTTCCTGGATGTGGACCTTCTCACTGCAGGAGTTTCCAGCATGTGGTTTTTCAGACGGCAGGAGTTTCCAGGATGTGGATCTTCACAATGCAGGAGTTTACAGAATGTGGGTCTACACACTGCAGGAGTTTCCAGGATGAGGATCTTCACACTGCAGGAGATTCCAGATGTGGATCTTCAAACAGTAGGAGTTCCCCTGATGTGCAGCTTCAGAGTGAAGGGGTTTCCAAGACGTAGATGTACACACTGCAGGCATTTCTAGAATGTCGATCTTCAAACTGATGGAGTTTCAGGATGTGGCTCTTCTGACTGCAGGAGTTTCCAAGACATAGATTTTCACACTGCAGGAGGTTCCACGATGTGGATCTTTGCACTGCAGGAGTTTCCAGGATGTGAACCTTCACACTGCATAAGTTTCCAGTATACGGATCTTCATACTGCAGGAGTTTCCAGGATGTGGATATTCATAGTGCAGGACTTTCCATGATGTGGATCTTTACACTGAGGGACTTTCCAGCATATGGATCTTCAGACTGCAGGAGTTTCCAGATTTGAATGTACACACTGCATGAGTTTACGGGATGTGGATCTCAAACTGCAGCAATTTCCAGGATGAGGATCTTCACACTGCAGGCGTTTCTAGGTTGTGCATCTTCACACTGCAGGAGTTTCCAAGATGTCAATCTTCAGACTGCAGTAGTTTCCAAGACATAGATTTTCACAAAGCAGATATTTCCAAGATGTGGTTCTTCACATTGCAAGAGTTTCCTGGATGTGGTTCTGCACACCGCAGGAGTTTCCAGGATGTGGAACTTCACAGTGCAGTAGTTTCCAGGATCTGGATCTTCACAATGCAAAAATTTCCAGGATGTGGATCTTCACACTGCAGGAGTTTCCAGGATGTGAATCTTCAGAGTTCAGTAGTTTCAAAGACATAGATTTTCACACTGCCGACATCTCTACATTGCCGGAGCTTCCAGGATGTTGATCTTCACACTGGAGGAATTTCCAGGATGTGCATCTTCATACGTAAGAATTCCCAAGATATGGATCTTTCCAGGCATTTCCAGGGTGTGGTTCTTCAGAAAGCAGGAGATTCCAGGATGTGGATCTTCACACTGCAGGAGTTTCCAGGATGTGGATCTGCACAATGCAGGACTTTCCAGGATGTGGAACTTCACAGTGCTGAGTTTTCCAGGATGTGGATCTTCGCATTGCAGGTGTTTCCAGGTTGATGATCTCGACATTGCAGGAGCTTCCTGGATGTGACCTTCTCACTGCAGGAGTATCCAGCATGTGGTTTTTCAGACGGCAGGAGTTTCCAGGATGTGGATCTTCACAATGCAGGAGTTTACAGGATGTGGGTCTACACACTGCAGGAGTTTCCAGGATGAGGATCTTTACAGTGCAGGAGATTCCAGATGGGGATCTTCAAACAATAGGTGTACACCGGATGTGAAGCTTCAGAGTGAAGGGGTTTCCAAGACGTAGATGTACACACTGCTTGCATTTCTAGAATGTCGATCTTCATACTGAAGGAGTTTCAGGATGTGGCTCTTCCGACTGCAGGAGTTTCCAAGACATAGATTTTCACACTGCAGGAGGTTCCACGGTGTGGATCTTTGCACTGCAGGAGTTTCCAGGATGTGAACCTTCACAATGCATAAGTTTCCAGTATACGGATCTTCATACTGCAGGAGTTTCCAGGATGTGAATCTTCAGACTGCATTAGTTTCCAACACATAGATTTTCACACTGCAGAAATTTCCAAGATGTGGATCTTCACATTGCAAGAGTTTCCTGGATGTGGATCTGCACAGCGCAGGAGTTTCAAGCATGTGGGACTTCACAGTGCAGTAGTTTCCAGAACTGGATCTTCACAATCCAAAAATTTCCAGGATGTGGATCTTCACACTGCATGAGTTTCCAGGACGTTCATCTTCACACTGCAGGAGTTTCCAAGACATAGATTTTCACACTGCCGAGATCTCTACATTGCAGGAGCTTCCAGGATGTGGATCTTCACACTGGAGGAATTTCCAGGATGTGCGTCTTCATACGTAAGAGTTTCCAAGATATGGATCTTTCCAGGCATTTCCAGGGTGTGGTTCTTCAGACAGCAGGAGATTCCAGGATGTGGATCTTCACAGTGCAGGAGTTTCCAGGGTGTGGGTCTTCACACTGTGGGACTTTCCAGGATGAGGATCTTCACACTGCAGGAGATTCCAGATGTGCATCTTCCAACAGTAGGAGTTCCCCGGATGTGAAGTTTCAGAGTGAAGGGGTTTCCAAGATGTAGATGTACACACTGCAGGCATTTCTAGAATGTCGATATTCATACTGAAGGAGTTTCAGGATGTGGCTCTTCTGACTGCAGGAGTTTCCAAGACATAGATTTTCACACTGCAGAAATTTCCAAGATGTGGATCTTAACATTGCAATAGTTTCCTGGATGTGGATCTGCGCACCGCAGGAGTTTCTAGGATGTGGAACTTCACAGTGCAGTAGTTTCCAGGATCTGGATCTTCACAATGCAAAAATTTCCAGGATGTGGATCTTCACACTGGAGGAATTTCCAACATGTGCATCATCATACGTAAGAATTCCCAAGATATGGATCTTTCCAGGCATTTCCAGGGTGTGGTTCTTCAGAAAGCAGGAGATTCCAGAATGTGGATCTTCACAATGCAGGAGTTTCCAGGGTGTGGGTCTTCACACTGTGTGACTTTCCAGGATGAGGATCTTCACACTGCAGGAGATTCCAGGATGTGGATCATCACACGATAGGAGTTTCCTGGATGTGAATTTTCAGAATGAAGGGGTTTCCAAGACGAAGATGTGCACACTGTGGGCATTCATAGGATGTCGATCTTCATACTGCAGGAGTTTCAGGATGTGGCTCTTCTGAATGAAGGAGTTAAAAGATGTGGATCTTCACACCGCAGGGGTTTCCATGATGTGATTCTTCACACTGCCGGAGTTTCCACAATGTGCATCTTTCCACTTCAGGGTTTTCTAGGATGTGAATCTCACACTGCAGGTGGTTCCAGGATGTGGAACTTGACACTGCAGGATTTTCCAGGTTGTGGATATTCAAACTGCAGGAGTTTCCAGGATGTGGATCTTCAGACTGCTGGTGTTGCCAGGAGGTGGAACATCACACTGCAGGAGGTTCCAGGATGTGAATCTTCTCACTCCCGGAGATTCCACGATGTGCATCTTTCCACTGCAAGAGTTTCCAGGATGTGGATCTTCACACTGCAGGTGTTTCCAGCATGTGGATCATCATACTGCAGGAATTTACAGGATGTGAATGTTCAGACTGCAGTAGAAATAGATTTTCACACTGCAGGAATTTCCAAGATGCGGATCTGCACACTGCAGGACTTTCCAGGATGTGGAACTTCACAGTGCTGAGGTTTCCAGGATGTGGATCTTCACACGGGAGGAATTTCCAGGATGTGCATCTTCATACGTAAGCCTTCCCAAGATATGGATTTTTCCAGGCATTTCCAGAGTGTGATTCTTCAGACAGCAGGAGATTCCAGGATGTGGATCTTCACAATGCAGGAGTTTCCAGGGTGTGGGTCTTCACACTGTGGTACTTTCCAGGATGAGGATCTTCACACTGCAGGAGATTCCAGGATGTGGATCATTACACGATAGGAGTTTCCACAAAGTGCATCTTTCCACTTCAGGAGTTTCCAGGATGTGAATCTTCACACTGCAGGTGTTTCCAGGATGTGGATCTTCAGACTGCAGGAGTGTCCAGGAGGTGGAACATCACACTGCAGGAGTTTCCAGGAGGTGAATCTTCACACTGCCAGAGTTTTCACAATGTGCATCTTTCCACTTCAGGAGTTTCAAGATGTGAATATTCACACTACAGGTGTTTCCAGGATGTGGATCTGCAAACTGCAAAAATTTCCAGGATGTGGATCTGCACACCGCAGGACTTTCCAGAATGTGGAACTTCACAGTGCAGAGGTTTCCAGGATGTGGATCTTCACATTGCAGTTGTTTCCAGGTTGATGATCTCGACATTGCAGGAGCTTCCTGGATGTGAACCTTCTCACTGCAGGATTTTCCAGCATGTGGTTTTTCAGACGGCAGGAGTTTCCAGGATGTGGATCTTCACAATGCAGGAGCTTACAGGATGTGGGTCTACACATTGCAGGAGTTTCCAGAATGAGGATCTTCACAATGCAGGAGAATCCAGATGTGGATCTTCAAACAGTAGGAGTTCCCCGGATGTCAAGCTTCAGAGTAAAGGGGTTTCCAAGACGTAGATGTACACACTGCAGGCATTTCTAGAATGTCGATCTTCATACTGAAGGAGTTTCAGGATGTGGCTTATCTGACTGCAGGAGTTTCCAAGACATAGATTTTCACACTGCAGGAGGTTCCACGATGTGGATCTTTGCACTGCAGAAGTTTCCAGGATGTGATCCTTCACACTGCATAAGTTTCCAGTATACGGACTTTCATACCGCAGGAATTTCCAGGATGTGGATATTCATAGTGCAGGACTTTCCATGATGTGGATCTTTACACTGCAGGAGTTTCCAGGATGTGGATCTTCAGACTGCAGGAGTTTTCAGGATGTGAATCTTCACACTGCGTAAGTTTCCAGCATACTTATCTTCATAAAGCAGGACTTTCCAAGATGTGGATCTTTACACTGCAGGAGTTTCTAGGATATGGATCTTCAGACTGCAGCAGTTTCCAGGATGTGAATGTACACACTGCATGAGTTTACAGGATGTGGATCTGCAAACTGCAGCAATTACCAGGATTAGGATCTTCACACTGCAGGGGTTTCCAGGATGTGCATCTTCACACTGCAGGAGTTTCCAAGATGTGAATCTTCAGACTGCAGTAGTTTCCAAGACATAGATTTTCACACTGCAGAAATTTCCAAGATGTGGATCTTCACATTGCAAGAGTTTCCTGGATCTGGATCTGCACACCGCAGGAGTTTCCAGGATGTGGAACTTCACAGTGCAGTAGTTTCCAGGATCTGGATATTCACAATGCAAAAATTTCCAGGATGTGGATCTTCACACTGCAGGAGTTTCCAGTATGTGAATCTTCAGACTGCTGTACTTTCCAAGACATAGATTTTCACACTGCCGAGATCTCTACATTGCAGGAGCTACCATGATGTGGATCTTCACACTGAAGGAATTTCCAGGATGTGCATCTTCATACGTAAGCGTTCCCAAGATATGGATCTTTCCAGGCATTTCCTGGGTGTGGTTCTTCAGACAGCAGGAGAATCCAGGATGTGGATCTTCACAATGCACGAGTTTCCAGGGTGTGGGTCTTCACACTTTGGGACTTTCCAGGATGACGATCTTCAAACTGCAGGAGATTCCAGGATGTGGATCATCACACCATATGAGTTTCCTGGATGTGAATCTTCAGAATGAAGGGGTTTCCGAGACGTAGATGTGCACACTGCGGGCATTCCTAGGATGTCGATCTTCATACTGCAGGAGTTTCAGGATTTGGCTCTTCTGAATGCATGAGTTTAAAAGATGTGGATCTTCACACTGCTGGGGTTTCCATGATGTGAATCTTCACACTGCCGGAGTTTCCACAAAGTGCATCTTTCCACTTCAGGAGTTTCCAGGATGTGAATCTTCACACTGCAGGAGGTTCCAGGATGTGGATCATGACACTACAGCAGTTTCCAGGTTGTGGATATTCACACTGCAGGTGCTTCCAGGATGTGGATCTTCAGACTGCAGGAGTTTCCAGGAGGTGGAACATCACACTGCAGGAGTTTCCAAGATGTGAATCTTCACACTGCCAGAGTTTCCACAATGTGCATCTTTCCACTTCAGGAGTTTCCAGGATGTGAATCTTCACACTGCAGGTGTTTCCAGGATGTGGATCTGCAAACTGCAGGAATTTCCAGGATGTGGATCGTCACACCGCGGGGTTTTCCAGCATGTGGATCATCACACTGCAGGAGTTTCCAGGATGTGAATTTCAGACTGCAGTAGTTTGCAAGACATAGATTTTCACACTGCAGGAATTTCTAGAATGCGTATCTTCACACTGCAGGATTTTCCAGGATGTGGATCTGCACACTGCAGGACTTTCCAGGATGTGGAACTTCACAGTGCAGAGCATTCCAGGATGTGGATCTTCACAATGCAGGAGTTTACAGGATGTGGGTTTACACACTGCAGGAGTTTCCAGGTGGAGGATCTTCACACTCCAGGAGATTCAAGATGTGGAACATCAAACAGTAGGACTTCCCCGGATGTGAAGCTTCAGAGTGAAGGGGTTTCCAAGACGTAGATGTACACACTGCAGGCATTTCTAGAATGTCGATCTTCATACTGAAGGAGTTTCAGGATGTGGCTCTTCTGACTGCAGGAGTTTCCAAGACATAGATTTTCACATTGCAGGAGGATCCACGATGTGGATCTTTTCACTGTAGGAGTTTCCAGGATGTGAACCTTCAAACTGCATAAGTTTTCAGTATGTGGATCTTCATACTGCAGGAGTTTCCAGGATGTGGATATTCATAGTGCAGGACTTTCCATGATGTGGATCTTTACACTGCAGGAGTTTCCAGGATGTGGATCTTCAGACTGCATGAGTTTTCAGGATGTGAATCTTCACACTGCATAAGTTTCCAGCATACAGATCTTCATAATGCAGGACTTTCCATGATGTGGATCTTTACACTGCAGGAGTTTCCACGATATGGATCTTCAGAATGCAGGAGTTTCCAGGATGAGAATGTATGAGTTTACAGGAATTGGATCTGCAAACTGCAGCAATTTCCAGGATGAGGATCTTCACACTGCACGGGTTTCCAGGATGTGCATCTTCACACTGCAGGAGTTTCGAGGATGCAAATCTTCAGACTGCAGTAGCTTCCAAGAAATAGATTTTCACACTGCAGAAATTTCCAAGATGTGGATCTTCACATCGCAATAGTTTCCTGGATGTGGATCTGCACACCGCAGGAGTTTCCAGGATGTGGAACTACACTGTGCATTAGTTTCTAGGATCTGGATCTTCACAATGCAAAAATTTCCAGGATGTGGATCTTCACACTGCAGGAGTTTCCAGGATGTGAATCTTCAGACTGCAGTACTTTCCAAGACACAGATTTTCACACTGCCGAGAACTCTTCATTGCAGGAGCTTACAGGATGTGGATCTGCAAACTGCAGCAATTTCCAGCATGAGGATCTTCACACTGCAGGGGTTTCCAGGATGTGCATCTTCACACTGCAGGAGTTTCCAAGATGTGAATCTTCAGACTGCAGTAGTTTCCAAGACATAGATTTTCACACTGCAGAAATTTCCAAGATGTGGATCTTCACATTGCAAGAGTTTCCTGGATCTGGATCTGCACACCGCAGGAGCTTCCAGGATGTGGAACTTCACAGTGCAATAGTTTCCAGGATCTGGATCTTCACAATGCAAAAATTTCCAGGATGTGGATCTTCACACTGCAGGAGTTTCCAGGATGTGAATCTTCAGACTGCTGTACTTTCCAAGACATAGATTTTCACACTGCCGAGATCTCTACATTGCAGGAGCTTCCATGATGTGGATCTTCACACTGGAGGAATTTCCAGGATTTGCATCTTCATACGTAATCATTCCCAAGATATGTATCTTTCCAGGCATTTCCAGGGTGTGGTTCTTCAGACAGCAGGAGAATCCAGGATGTGGATCTTCACAATGCAGGAGTTTCCAGTGTGTGGGTCTTCACACTGTGGGACTTTCCAGGTTGAGGATCTTCACACTGCAGGAGATTCCAGGATGTGGATCATCACACGATAGGAGTTTCCTGGATGTGAATCTTCAGAATGAAGGGGTTACCAAGACGTAGATGTGCACACTGCGGGCATTTATAGGATTTCGATCTTCATACTGCAGGAGTTTCAGGATGTGGCTCTTCTGACTGCAGGCATTTAATAGATGTGGATCTTCACACTGCAGGTGTTTCCAGGATGTGAATCTTCACACTGCCGGAGTTTCCACAAAGTGCATCTTTCCAATTCAGGAGTTTCCAGGATGTGAATCTTCACACTGCAGCAGGTTCCAGGATGTGGATCTTGACACTACAGCAGTTTCCAGGTGGTGGATATTCACACTGCAGGTGTTTCCAGGATGTGGATCTTCAGACTGCAGGAGTTTCCAGGAGGTGGAATATCACACTGCAGGAGTTTCCAGGATGTGAATCTTCACACTGCCAGAGTTTCCACAATGTGCATCTTCCACTTCAGGAGTTTCCAGGATGTGAATCTTCACACTGCAGGAGGTTCCAGGATGTGGATCTTGACCCTGCAGGAGTTTCCAGGTTGTGGATATTCACACTACAGGAGTTTCCAGGATGTGGATCTTCAGACTGCAGGAGTTTCCAGGAGGTGGAAAGTCACACTGCAGGAGCTTCCAGGATGTGAATCTTCACACTGCCAGAGTTTCCACAATGTGCATCTATCCACTTCAGGAGATTCCAGGATGTGAATCTTCACACTGCAGGTGTTTCCAGGATGTGGATCTGCACACCGCAGGACTTTCCAGGATGTGGAACTTCGCAGTGCAGAGGTTTCCAGGATGTGGATCTTCACATTGCAGGTGCTTCAAGCTTCATGATCTCGACATTGCAGGAGCTTCCTGGATGTGGACCTTCCCACTGCAAGAGTTTCCAGAATGTGGTTTTTCAGACAGCAGGAGTTTCCAGGATGTGGATCTTCACAATGCAGGAGCTAACAAAAGTGGGTCTACACACTGCAGGAGTTTCCAGGTGGAGGATCTTCACACTGCAGGAGATTCCAGATGTGGATTTTCAAACAGTAGGACTTCCCTGGATGTGAAGCTTCAGAGTGAAGGGGTTTCCAAGACGTAGATGTACACACTGCAGGCATTTCTAGAATGTCGATCTTCATACTGAAGGAGTTTCAGGATGTGGCTCTTCTGACTGCAGGAGTTTCCAAGACATAGATTTTCACACTGCAGGAGGTTCCACGATGTGGATCTTTGCACTGCAGGAGTTTCCAGGATGTGATCCTTCACACTGCATAAGTTTCCAGTATACGGATGTTCATACTGCAGGAGTTTCCAGGATGTGAATCTTCAGACTGCATTAGTTTCCAAGACATAGATTTTCACACTGCAGAAATTTCCAAGATGTGGATCTTCACATTGCAAGAGTTTCCTGGATGTGGATCTGCACAGCGCAGGAGTTTCAAGCATGTGGGACTTCACAGTGCAGTAGTTTCCAGAACTGGATCTTCACAATCCAAAAATTTCCAGGATGTGGATCTTCACACTGCATGAGTTTCCAGGACGTTCATCTTCACACTGCAGAAGTTTCCAAGACATAGATTTTCACACTGCCGAGATCTCTACATTGCAGGAGCTTCCAGGATGTGGATCTTCACACTGGAGGAATTTCCAGGATGTGCATCTTCAGACTGCAGGAGTTTTTAGGATTGTGAAACTTCACACTGCGTAAGTTTCAAGCATACTGATCTTCATAAAGCAGGACTTTCCATGATGTGGATCTTTACACTGCAGGAGTTTCTAGGATATGGATCGTCAGACTGCAGGAATTTCCAGGATGTGAATGTACACACTGCATGAGTTTACAGGATGTGGATCTGCAAACTGCAGCAATTTCCAGGATGAGGATCTTCACACTGCAGGGGTTTCCAGGATGTGCATCTTCACACTGCAGGAGTTTCCAAGATGTGAATCTTCAGACTGCAGTAGTTTCCAAGACATAGATTTTCAGAATGCAGAAATTTCCAAGATGTGGATCTTCACATTGCAAGAGTTTTTGGATGTGGATCTGCACACCGCAGGAGTTTCCAGGATGTGGAACTTTACAGTGCAGTAGTTTCTAGGATCTGGATCTTCACAATGCAAAAATTTCCAGGATGTGGATCTTCACACTGCAGGAGTGTCCAGGATGTGAATCTTCAGACTGCTGTACTTTCCAAGACATAGATTTTCACACTGCCGAGATCTCTACATTGCAGGAGCTTCCAGGATGTGGATTTTCACACTGGAGGAATTTCCAGGATGTGCATCTTCATACGTAAGCGTTCCCAAGATATGGATCTTTCCAGGCATTTCCAGGGTGTGGTTCTTCAGACAGCAGGAGAATCCAGGATGTGGATCTTCAAATACAGGAGTTTCCAGGGTGTGGGTCTTCACACTGTGGGTCTTTCCAGGATGAGGATCTTCACACTGCAGGAGATTCCAGGATGTGCATCATCACACCATAGGAGTTTCCTGGATGTGAATCTTCAGAATGAAGGGGATTCCAAGACGTAGATGTGCGCACTGCGGGCATTCCTAGGATGTTGATCTTCATACTGAGGAGTTTCAAGATGTGGCTCTTCTGACTGCAGGCATTTAAAAGATGTGGATCTTCACACTGCAGGTGTTTCCAGGATGTGAATCTTCACACTGCCGGAGTTTCCACAAAGTGCATCTTTCCAATTCAGGAGTTTCCAGGATGTGAATCTTCACACTGCAGCAGGTTCCAGGATGTGGATCTTGACACTACAGCAGTTTACAGGTTGTGGATATTCACACTGCAGGTGTTTCCAGGATGTGGATCTTCAGACTGCAGGAGTTTCCAGGAGGTGGAACATCACACTGCAGGAGTTTCCAGGATGTGAATCTTCACACTGCCAGAGTTTCCACAATGTGCATCTTTCCACTTCAGGAGTTTCCAGGATGTGAATCTTCACACTGCAGGTGTTTCCAGGATGTGGATCTGCACACTGCAGCAATTTCCAGGATGTCGATCGTCACACCGCAGGGTTTTCAAGCATGTGGATCATCACACTGCAGGAGTTTCCAGGATGTGAATTTCAGACTGCAGTAGTTTCCAAGACATAGATTTTCACACTGCAGGAATTTCTAGAATGCGTATCTTCACACTGCAGGATTTTCCAGGATGTGGATCTGCACACTGCAGGACTTTCCAGGATGTGGAACTTCACAGTGTAGAGCGTTCCAGGATGTGGATCTTCACATTGCAGTTGTTTCCAGGTTGATGATCTCGACATTGCAGGAGCTTCCTGGATGTGGACCTTCTCAATGCAGGACTTTCCAGCATGTGGTTATTCAGATGGCAGGAGTTTCCAGGATGTGGATCTTCACAATGCAGGAGTTTAGAGGATGTGGGTATACACACTGCAGGAGTTTCCAGGTGGAGGATCTTCACACTCCAGGAGATTCCAGATGTGGAACATCAAACAGTAGGACTTCCCCGGGTGTGAAGCTTCAGAGTGAAGGGGTTTCCAAGACGTAGATGTACACACTGTAGGCATTTCGAGAATTTCGATCTTCATACTGAAGGAGTTTCAGGATGTGGCTCTTCTGACTGCAGGAATTTCCAAGACATAGATTTTCACACTGCAGGAGGTTCCACAATGTGGATCTTTGCACTGCAGGAGTTTCCAGGATGTGAACCTTCACACTGCATAAGTTTCCAGTATACGGATCTTCATACTGCAGGAGTTTCCAGGATGTGGATATTCATAGTGCAGGACTTTCCATGATGTGGATCTTTACACTGCAGGAGTTTCCAGGATGTGGATCTTCAGACTGCAGGAGATTTCAGGATGTGAATCTTCACACTGCCTAAGTTTCCAGCATTCAGATCTTCAAAATGCAGGACTTTCCATGATGTGGATCTTTACACTGCAGGAGTTTCCAGTATATGGATCTTCAGACTGCAGGAGTTTCCAGGATGAGAATGTACACACTGCATGAGTTTACAGGAATTGGATCTGCAAACTGCAGCAATTTCCAGGATGAGGATCTTCACACTGCAGGGGTTTCCAGGATGTGCATCTTCACACTGCAGGAGTTTCCAAGATGTGAATCTTCAGACTGCAGTAGTTTCCAAGACATAGATGTTCACACTGCAGAAATTTCCAAGATGTGGATCTTCACATTGCAAGATTTTCCTGGTTGTGGATCTGCACACCGCAGGAGTTTCCAGGATGTGGAAATTCACAGTGCAGTAGTTTCTAGGATCTGGATCTTCACAATGCAAAAATTTCCAGGATGTGGATCTTCACACTGCAGGAGTTTCCAGGATGTGAATCTTCAGACTGCTGGACTTTCCAAGACATAGATTTTCACACTGCCGAGATCTCTACATTGCAGGAGCTTCCAGGATGTGGATCTTCACACTGGAGGAATTTCCAGGATGTGCATCTTCATACGTAAGCGTTCCCACGATATGGATCTTTGCAGACATTTCCAGGGTTTGGTTCTTCAGACAGCAGGAGAATCCAGGATGTGGATCTTAACAATGCAGGTTTTTCCAGGTTGTTGGTCTTCACACTGTGGGACTTTCCAGGATGAGGATCTTCACAATGCAGGAGATTCCAGGATGTGGATCATCACACGATAGGAGTTTCCTGGATGTGAATCTTCAGAATGAAGGGGTTTCCAAGACTTAGATGTGCACATTGCGGGCATTCCTAGGATGTCGATCTTCATACTGCAGGAGTTTCAGGATGTGGCTCTTCTGACTGCAGGCATTTAAAAGATGTGGATCTTCACACTGCAGGTGTTTCCAGGATGTGAATCTTCACACTGCCGGAGTTTCCACAAAGTGCATCTTTCCAATTCAGGAGTATCCAGGATGTGAATCTTCACACTGCAGGAGGTTCCAGGATGTGGATCTTGACACTACAGCAGTTTCCAGGTTGTGGATATTCACACTGCAGGAGGTTCCAGGATGTGGATCTTCAGACTGCAGAGGTTTCCAGGAGGTGGAACATCACACTGCAGGAGTATCCAGGATGTGAATCTTCACACTGCCAGAGTCTCCACAATGTGCATCTTTCCACTTCAGGAGTTTCCAGGATGTGAATCTTCACACTGCAGGAGGTTCCAGGATATGGATCTTGACCCTGCAGGAGTTTCCAGGTTGTGGATATTCACACTGCAGGAGTTTCCAGGAGGTGGAAAGTCACAGTGCAGGAGCTTCCAGGATGTGAATCTTCACACTGCCAGAGTTTCCACAATGTCCATCTTTCCACTTCAGGGGATTCCAGGATGTGAATCTTCGCACTGCAGGTGTTTCCAGGATGTGGATCTGCAAACTGCAGCAATTTCCAGGATGTGGATCTGCACACCGCAGGACTTTCCAGGATGTGGAACTTCGCAGTGCAGAGGTTTCCAGGATGTGCATCTTCACATTGCAGGTGTTTCCAGTTTCATGATCTCGACATTGCAGGAGCTTCCTAGATGTGGACCTTCTCACTGCAAGAGTTTCCAGCATGTGGTTTTTCAGACGGCAGGAGTTTCCAGGATGTGGATCTTCACAATGCAGGAGTTTAAAAGATGTGGATCTTCACACTATAGGGGATTCCATGATGTGAATCTTCACACTGCCGGAGTGTCCACAAAGTGCATCTTTCCACTTCAGGAGTTTCCAGGATGTGAATCGTCACACTGCCAGAGTTTCCACAATGTGCATCTTTCCAATTCAGGAGTTTCCAGGATGTTAATCTTCACAATGCAGGTGTTTCCAGGATGTGGATCTGCAAACTGCAGGAATTTCCAGGATGTGGATCGTCACACCGCAGGGTTTTCCAGCATGTGGATCATGAGACTGCAAGAGTTTCCAGGATGTGAATCTTCAGACTGCATTAGTTTCCAAGTCATAATTTTTCACACTGCAGGAATTTCCAAGATGCGGATCTTCACACTGCAGGAGTTTCCAGGATGAGGATCTTCACACTGCAGGAGATTCCAGATGTGGATCTTCAAACAGTAGGAGTTCCCCGGATGTCAAGCTTCAGAGTGAAGGGGTTTCCAAGATGTAGATGTACACACTGCAGGCATTTCTAGAATGTCGATCTTCATACTGAAGGAGTTTCAGGATGTGGCTCTTCTGACTGCAGGAGTTTCCAAGACATAGATTTTCACACTGCAGGAGGTTCCACGATGTGGATCTTTGCACTGCAGGATTTTCCAGGATGTGAACGTTCACTCTGCATAAGTTTCCAGTATACGGATCTTCATACTGTAGGAGTTTCCAGGATGTGGATATTCATAGTGCAGGACTTTCCATGATGTGGATCTTTACACTGCAGGAGTTTCCAGGATATGGATCTTCAGATGCAGTAGTTTCCAGGATGTGAATGTACACACTGCATGAGTTTACAGGATGTGGATCTGCAAACTGCAGCAATATCCAGGATGAGGATCTTCACACTGCAGGGGATTCCAGGATGTGCATCTTCACACTGCAGGAGTTTCCAAGATGTGAATCTTCACTTTGTAAGAGTTGCCTGGATGTGGATCTGCACACCGCAGGAGTTTCCAGGATGTGGAACTTCACAGTGCAGTAGTTTCCAGGATCTGGATGTTCACAATGCAAAAATTTCCAGGATGTGGATCTTCACACTGCAGGAGTTTCCAGGATGTGAATCATCAGACTGCAGTACTTTCCAAGACATAGATTTTCACACTGCCGAGATCTCTACATTGCAGAAGCTTCCAGGATGTGGATCTTCATACTGGAGGAATTTCCAGGATGTGCATCTTCATACGTAAGCGTTCCAAAGATATGGATCTTTCCAGGCATTTCCAGGGTGTAGTTCTTCAGACAGCAGGAGATTCCAGGATGTGGATCTTAACAATGCAAGAGTTTTCAGGGTGTGGGTCTTCAAACTGTGGGACTTTCCAGGATGAGGATCTTCACACTGCAGGAGATTCCAGTATGTGGATCATCACACGATAGGAGTTTCCTGGATGTGAATCTTCAGAATGAAGGGGTTTCCAAGACGTAGATGTGCACACTGCGGGCATTCCTAGGATGTCGATCTTCATACTGCAGGAGTTTCAGGATTTGGCTCTTCTGAATGCATGAGTTTAAAAGATGTGGATCTTCACACTGCTGGGGTTTCCATGATGTGAATCTTCACACTGCCGGAGTTTCCACAAAGTGCATCTTTCCACTTCAGGAGTTTCCAGGATGTGAATCTTCACGCTGCAGGAGGTTCCAGGATGTGGATCTTGACACTGCAGGAGTTTCCAGGTTGTGGATATTCACACTGCAGGTGTTTCCAGGATGTGGATCTTCAGACTGCAGGAGTTTCCAGGAGGTGGAAAATCACACTGCAGGAGTTTCCAGGATGTGAATCTTCACACTGCCAGAGTTTCCACAATGTGCATCTTTCCACTTCAGGAGTTTCCAGGATGTGAATCTTCACACTGCAGGTGTTTCCAGGATGTGGATCTGCAAACTGCAGGAATTTCCAGGATGTGGATCGTCACACTGTAGGTTTTTCCAGCATGTGGATCATCACACTGCAAGAGTTTCCAGGATATGAATCTTCAGGCTCCAGTAGTTTCCAAGACATAGATTTTCACACTGCAGGAATTTCCAAGATGCGTATCTTCACACTGCACGATTTTCCAGGATGTGTATCTGCACACTGCAGGACTTTCCAGGATGTGGAACTTCACAGTGCAGAGCTTTCCAGGATGTGGATCTTCACATTGCAGTTGTTTCCAGGTTGATGATCTCCACATTGCAGGAGCTTCCTGGATGTGGACCTTCTCACTGCAGGAGTTTCCAGCATGTGGTTTTTCAGACGGCAGGAGTTTCCAGGATGTGGATCTTCACAATTCAGGAGTTTACAGGATGTGTTTCAACACACTGAAGGAGTTTCCAGGATGAGGATCTTCCCACTGCAGGAGATTCCAGATGTGGAACTTCAAACAGTAGGACTTCCCCGGATGTGAAGCTTCAGAGTGAAGGGGTTTCCAAGACGTAGACGTACACACTGCAGGCATTTCTAGAATGTCGATCGTCATACTGAAGGAGTTTCAGGATGTGGCTCTTCTGACTGCAGGAGTTTCCAAGACATAGATTTTCACACTGCAGGAGGTTCCACGATGTGGATCTTTGCACTGCAGGAGTTTCCAGGATGTGAACGTTCACTCTGCATAAGTTTCCAGTATACGGATCTTCATACTGTAGGAGTTTCCAGGATGTGGATATTCATAGTGCAGGACTTTCCATGATGTGGATCTTTACACTGCAGGAGTTTCCAGGATATGGATCTTCAGATGCAGTAGTTTCCAGGATGTGAATGTACACACTGCATGAGTTTACAGGATGTGGATCTGCAAACTGCAGCAATATCCAGGAGGAGGATCTTCACACTGCAGGGGATTCCAGGATGTGCATCTTCACACTGCAGGAGTTTCCAAGATGTGAATCTTCAGACTCCAGTAGTTTGCAAGACATATATTTTCACACTGCAGAAATTTCCAAGATGTGGATCTTCACTTTGTAAGAGTTGCCTGGATGTGGATCTGCACACCGCAGGAGTTTCCAGGATGTGGAACTTCACAGTGCAGTAGTTTCCAGGATCTGGATTTTCACAATGCAAAAATTTCCAGGATGTGGATCTTCACACTGCAGGAGTTTCCAGGATGTGAATCATCAGACTGCAGTACTTTCCAAGACATAGATTTTCACACTGCCGAGATCTCTACATTGCAGAAGCTTCCAGGATGTGGATCTTCATACTGGAGGAATTACCAGGATGTGCATCTTCATACGTAAGCGTTCCAAAGATATGGATCTTTCCAGGCATTTCCAGGGTGTAGTTCTTCAGACAGCAGGAGATTCCAGGATGTGGATCTTAACAATGCAAGAGTTTTCAGGGTGTGGGTCTTCAAACTGTGGGACTTTCCAGGATGAGGATCTTCACACTGCAGGAGATTCCAGTATGTGGATCATCACACGATAGGAGTTTCCTGGATGTGAATCTTCAGAATGAAGGGGTTTCCAAGACGTAGATGTGCACACTGCGGGCATTCCTAGGATGTCGATCTTCATACTGCAGGAGTTTCAGGATTTGGCTCTTCTGAATGCATGAGTTTAAAAGATGTGGATCTTCACACTGCTGGGGTTTCCATGATGTGAATCTTCACACTGCCGGAGTTTCCACAAAGTGCATCTTTCCACTTCAGGAGTTTCCAGGATGTGAATCTTCACGCTGCAGGAGGTTCCAGGATGTGGATCTTGACACTGCAGGACTTTCCAGGTTGTGGATATTCACACTGCAGGTGTTTCCAGGATGTGGATCTTCAGACTGCAGGAGTTTCCAGGAGGTGGAAAATCACACTGCAGGAGTTTCCAGGATGTGAATCTTCACACTGCCAGAGTTTCCACAATGTGCATCTTTCCACTTCAGGAGTTTCCAGGATGTGAATCTTCACACTGCAGGTGTTTCCAGGATGTGGATCTGCAAACTGCAGGAATTTCCAGGATGTGGATCGTCACACTGTAGGTTTTTCCAGCATGTGGATCATCACACTGCAAGAGTTTCCAGGATATGAATCTTCAGGCTCCAGTAGTTTCCAAGACATAGATTTTCACACTGCAGGAATTTCCAAGATGCGTATCTTCACACTGCACGATTTTCCAGGATGTGTATCTGCACACTGCAGGACTTTCCAGGATGTGGAACTTCACAGTGCAGAGCTTTCCAGGATGTGGATCTTCACATTGCAGTTGTTTCCAGGTTGATGATCTCCACATTGCAGGAGCTTCCTGGATGTGGACCTTCTCACTGCAGGAGTTTCCAGCATGTGGTTTTTCAGACGGCAGGAGTTTCCAGGATGTGGATCTTCACAATTCAGGAGTTTACAGGATGTGTTTCAACACACTGAAGGAGTTTCCAGGATGAGGATCTTCCCACTGCAGGAGATTCCAGATGTGGAACTTCAAACAGTAGGACTTCCCTGGATGTGAAGCTTCAGAGTGAAGGGGTTTCCAAGACGTAGACGTACACACTGCAGGCATTTCTAGAATGTCGATCTTCATACTGAAGGAGTTTCAGGATGTGGCTCTTCTGACTGCAGGAGTTTCCAAGACATAGATTTTCACACTGCAGGAGGTTCCACGATGTGGATCTTTGCACTGCAGGAGTTTCCAGGATGTGAACGTTCACTCTGCATAAGTTTCCAGTATACGGATCTTCATACTGTAGGAGTTTCCAGGATGTGGATATTCATAGTGCAGGACTTTCCATGATGTGGATCTTTACACTGCAGGAGTTTCCAGGATATGGATCTTCAGATGCAGTAGTTTCCAGGATGTGAATGTACACACTGCATGAGTTTACAGGATGTGGATCTGCAAACTGCAGCAATATCCAGGATGAGGATCTTCACACTGCAGGGGATTCCAGGATGTGCATCTTCACACTGCAGGAGTTTCCAAGATGTGAATCTTCAGACTCCAGTAGTTTGCAAGACATATATTTTCACACTGCAGAAATTTCCAAGATGTGGATCTTCACTTTGTAAGAGTTGCCTGGATGTGGATCTTCAGAATGAAGGGGTTTCCAAGACGTAGATGTGCACACTGCGGGCATTCCTAGCATGTCGATCTTCATACTGCAGGAGTTTCAGGATTTGGCTCTTCTGAATGCATGAGTTTAAAAGATGTGGATCTTCACACTGCTGGGGTTTCCATGATGTGAATCTTCACACTGCCGGAGTTTCCACAAAGTGCATCTTTCCACTTCAGGAGTTTCCAGGATGTGAATCTTCACGCTGCAGGAGGTTCCAGGATGTGGATCTTGACACTGCAGGACTTTCCAGGTTGTGGATATTCACACTGCAGGTGTTTCCAGGATGTGGATCTTCAGACTGCAGGAGTTTCCAGGAGGTGGAAAATCACACTGCAGGAGTTTCCAGGATGTGAATCTTCACACTGCCAGAGTTTCCACAATGTGCATCTTTCCACTTCAGGAGTTTCCAGGATGTGAATCTTCACACTGCAGGTGTTTCCAGGATGTGGATCTGCAAACTGCAGGAATTTCCAGGATGTGGATCGTCACACTGTAGGTTTTTCCAGCATGTGGATCATCACACTGCAAGAGTTTCCAGGATATGAATCTTCAGGCTCCAGTAGTTTCCAAGACATAGATTTTCACACTGCAGGAATTTCCAAGATGCGTATCTTCACACTGCACGATTTTCCAGGATGTGTATCTGCACACTGCAGGACTTTCCAGGATGTGGAACTTCACAGTGCAGAGCTTTCCAGGATGTGGATCTTCACATTGCAGTTGTTTCCAGGTTGATGATCTCCACATTGCAGGAGCTTCCTGGATGTGGACCTTCTCACTGCAGGAGTTTCCAGCATGTGGTTTTTCAGACGGCAGGAGTTTCCAGGATGTGGATCTTCACAATTCAGGAGTTTACAGGATGTGTTTCAACACACTGAAGGAGTTTCCAGGATGAGGATCTTCCCACTGCAGGAGATTCCAGATGTGGAACTTCAAACAGTAGGACTTCCCTGGATGTGAAGCTTCAGAGTGAAGGGGTTTCCAAGACGTAGACGTACACACTGCAGGCATTTCTAGAATGTCGATCTTCATACTGAAGGAGTTTCAGGATGTGGCTCTTCTGACTGCAGGAGTTTCCAAGACATAGATTTTCACACTGCAGGAGGTTCCACGATGTGGATCTTTGCACTGCAGGAGTTTCCAGGATGTGAACGTTCACTCTGCATAAGTTTCCAGTATACGGATCTTCATACTGTAGGAGTTTCCAGGATGTGGATATTCATAGTGCAGGACTTTCCATGATGTGGATCTTTACACTGCAGGAGTTTCCAGGATATGGATCTTCAGATGCAGTAGTTTCCAGGATGTGAATGTACACACTGCATGAGTTTACAGGATGTGGATCTGCAAACTGCAGCAATATCCAGGATGAGGATCTTCACACTGCAGGGGATTCCAGGATGTGCATCTTCACACTGCAGGAGTTTCCAAGATGTGAATCTTCAGACTCCAGTAGTTTGCAAGACATATATTTTCACACTGCAGAAATTTCCAAGATGTGGATCTTCACTTTGTAAGAGTTGCCTGGATGTGGATCTTCAGAATGAAGGGGTTTCCAAGACGTAGATGTGCACACTGCGGGCATTCCTAGCATGTCGATCTTCATACTGCAGGAGTTTCAGGATTTGGCTCTTCTGAATGCATGAGTTTAAAAGATGTGGATTTTCACACTGCTGGGGTTTCCATGATGTGAATCTTCACACTGCCGGAGTTTCCACAAAGTGCATCTTTCCACTTCAGGAGTTTCCAGGATGTGAATCTTCACGCTGCAGGAGGTTCCAGGATGTGGATCTTGACACTGCAGGACTTTCCAGGTTGTGGATATTCACACTGCAGGTGTTTCCAGGATGTGGATCTTCAGACTGCAGGAGTTTCCAGGAGGTGGAAAATCACACTGCAGGAGTTTCCAGGATGTGAATCTTCACACTGCCAGAGTTTCCACAATGTGCATCTTTCCACTTCAGGAGTTTCCAGGATGTGAATCTTCACACTGCAGGTGTTTCCAGGATGTGGATCTGCAAACTGCAGGAATTTCCAGGATGTGGATCGTCACACTGTAGGTTTTTCCAGCATGTGGATCATCACACTGCAAGAGTTTCCAGGATATGAATCTTCAGGCTCCAGTAGTTTCCAAGACATAGATTTTCACACTGCAGGAATTTCCAAGATGCGTATCTTCACACTGCACGATTTTCCAGGATGTGTATCTGCACACTGCAGGACTTTCCAGGATGTGGAACTTCACAGTGCAGAGCTTTCCAGGATGTGGATCTTCACATTGCAGTTGTTTCCAGGTTGATGATCTCCACATTGCAGGAGCTTCCTGGATGTGGACCTTCTCACTGCAGGAGTTTCCAGCATGTGGTTTTTCAGACGGCAGGAGTTTCCAGGATGTGGATCTTCACAATTCAGGAGTTTACAGGATGTGTTTCAACACACTGAAGGAGTTTCCAGGATGAGGATCTTCCCACTGCAGGAGATTCCAGATGTGGAACTTCAAACAGTAGGACTTCCCCGGATGTGAAGCTTCAGAGTGAAGGGGTTTCCAAGACGTAGACGTACACACTGCAGGCATTTCTAGAATGTCGATCTTCATACTGAAGGAGTTTCAGGATGTGGCTCTTCTGACTGCAGGAGTTTCCAAGACATAGATTTTCACACTGCAGGAGGTTCCACGATGTGGATCTTTGCACTGCAGGAGTTTCCAGGATGTGAACGTTCACTCTGCATAAGTTTCCAGTATACGGATCTTCATACTGTAGGAGTTTCCAGGATGTGGATATTCATAGTGCAGGACTTTCCATGATGTGGATCTTTACACTGCAGGAGTTTCCAGGATATGGATCTTCAGATGCAGTAGTTTCCAGGATGTGAATGTACACACTGCATGAGTTTACAGGATGTGGATCTGCAAACTGCAGCAATATCCAGGATGAGGATCTTCACACTGCAGGGGATTCCAGGATGTGCATCTTCACACTGCAGGAGTTTCCAAGATGTGAATCTTCAGACTCCAGTAGTTTGCAAGACATATATTTTCACACTGCAGAAATTTCCAAGATGTGGATCTTCACTTTGTAAGAGTTGCCTAGATGTGGATCTGCACACCGCAGGAGTTTCCAGGATGTGGAACTTCACAGTGCAGTAGTTTCCAGGATCTGGATGTTCACAATGCAAAAATTTCCAGGATGTGGATCTTCACACTGCAGGAGTTTCCAGGATGTGAATCATCAGACTGCAGTACTTTCCAAGACATAGATTTTCACACTGCCGAGATCTCTACATTGCAGAAGCTTCCAGGATGTGGATCTTCATACTGGAGGAATTTCCAGGATGTGCATCTTCATACGTAAGCGTTCCAAAGATATGGATCTTTCCAGGCATTTCCAGGGTATAGTTCTTCAGACAGCAGGAGATTCCAGGATGTGGATCTTAACAATGCAAGAGTTTTCAGGGTGTGGGTCTTCAAACTGTGGGACTTTCCAGGATGAGGATCTTCACACTGCAGGAGATTCCAGTATGTGGATCCTCACACGATAGGAGTTTCCTGGATGTGAATCTTCAGAATGAAGGGGTTTCCAAGACGTAGATGTGCACACTGCGGGCATTCCTAGCATGTCGATCTTCATACTGCAGGAGTTTCAGGATTTGGCTCTTCTGAATGCATGAGTTTAAAAGATGTGGATCTTCACACTGCTGGGGTTTCCATGATGTGAATCTTCACACTGCCGGAGTTTCCACAAAGTGCATCTTTCCACTTCAGGAGTTTCCAGGATGTGAATCTTCACGCTGCAGGAGGTTCCAGGATGTGGATCTTGACACTGCAGGACTTTCCAGGTTGTGGATATTCACACTGCAGGTGTTTCCAGGATGTGGATCTTCAGACTGCAGGAGTTTCCAGGAGGTGGAAAATCACACTGCAGGAGTTTCCAGGATGTGAATCTTCACACTGCCAGAGTTTCCACAATGTGCATCTTTCCACTTCAGGAGTTTCCAGGATGTGAATCTTCACACTGCAGGTGTTTCCAGGATGTGGATCTGCAAACTGCAGGAATTTCCAGGATGTGGATCGTCACACTGTAGGTTTTTCCAGCATGTGGATCATCACACTGCAAGAGTTTCCAGGATATGAATCTTCAGGCTCCAGTAGTTTCCAAGACATAGATTTTCACACTGCAGGAATTTCCAAGATGCGTATCTTCACACTGCACGATTTTCCAGGATGTGTATCTGCACACTGCAGGACTTTCCAGGATGTGGAACTTCACAGTGCAGAGCTTTCCAGGATGTGGATCTTCACATTGCAGTTGTTTCCAGGTTGATGATCTCCACATTGCAGGAGCTTCCTGGATGTGGACCTTCTCACTGCAGGAGTTTCCAGCATGTGGTTTTTCAGACGGCAGGAGTTTCCAGGATGTGGATCTTCACAATTCAGGAGTTTACAGGATGTGTTTCAACACACTGAAGGAGTTTCCAGGATGAGGATCTTCCCACTGCAGGAGATTCCAGATGTGGAACTTCAAACAGTAGGACTTCCCCGGATGTGAAGCTTCAGAGTGAAGGGGTTTCCAAGACGTAGACGTACACACTGCAGGCATTTCTAGAATGTCGATCTTCATACTGAAGGAGTTTCAGGATGTGGCTCTTCTGACTGCAGGAGTTTCCAAGACATAGATTTTCACACTGCAGGAGGTTCCACGATGTGGATCTTTGCACTGCAGGAGTTTCCAGGATGTGAACGTTCACTCTGCATAAGTTTCCAGTATACGGATCTTCATACTGTAGGAGTTTCCAGGATGTGGATATTCATAGTGCAGGACTTTCCATGATGTGGATCTTTACACTGCAGGAGTTTCCAGGATATGGATCTTCAGATGCAGTAGTTTCCAGGATGTGAATGTACACACTGCATGAGTTTACAGGATGTGGATCTGCAAACTGCAGCAATATCCAGGATGAGGATCTTCACACTGCAGGGGATTCCAGGATGTGCATCTTCACACTGCAGGAGTTTCCAAGATGTGAATCTTCAGACTCCAGTAGTTTGCAAGACATATATTTTCACACTGCAGAAATTTCCAAGATGTGGATCTTCACTTTGTAAGAGTTGCCTGGATGTGGATCTTCAGAATGAAGGGGTTTCCAAGACGTAGATGTGCACACTGCGGGCATTCCTAGGATGTCGATCTTCATACTGCAGGAGTTTCAGGATTTGGCTCTTCTGAATGCATGAGTTTAAAAGATGTGGATCTTCACACTGCTGGGGTTTCCATGATGTGAATCTTCACACTGCCGGAGTTTCCACAAAGTGCATCTTTCCACTTCAGGAGTTTCCAGGATGTGAATCTTCACGCTGCAGGAGGTTCCAGGATGTGGATCTTGACACTGCAGGACTTTCCAGGTTGTGGATATTCACACTGCAGGTGTTTCCAGGATGTGGATCTTCAGACTGCAGGAGTTTCCAGGAGGTGGAAAATCACACTGCAGGAGTTTCCAGGATGTGAATCTTCACACTGCCAGAGTTTCCACAATGTGCATCTTTCCACTTCAGGAGTTTCCAGGATGTGAATCTTCACACTGCAGGTGTTTCCAGGATGTGGATCTGCAAACTGCAGGAATTTCCAGGATGTGGATCGTCACACTGTAGGTTTTTCCAGCATGTGGATCATCACACTGCAAGAGTTTCCAGGATATGAATCTTCAGGCTCCAGTAGTTTCCAAGACATAGATTTTCACACTGCAGGAATTTCCAAGATGCGTATCTTCACACTGCACGATTTTCCAGGATGTGTATCTGCACACTGCAGGACTTTCCAGGATGTGGAACTTCACAGTGCAGAGCTTTCCAGGATGTGGATCTTCACATTGCAGTTGTTTCCAGGTTGATGATCTCCACATTGCAGGAGCTTCCTGGATGTGGACCTTCTCACTGCAGGAGTTTCCAGCATGTGGTTTTTCAGACGGCAGGAGTTTCCAGGATGTGGATCTTCACAATTCAGGAGTTTACAGGATGTGTTTCAACACACTGAAGGAGTTTCCAGGATGAGGATCTTCCCACTGCAGGAGATTCCAGATGTGGAACTTCAAACAGTAGGACTTCCCTGGATGTGAAGCTTCAGAGTGAAGGGGTTTCCAAGACGTAGACGTACACACTGCAGGCATTTCTAGAATGTCGATCTTCATACTGAAGGAGTTTCAGGATGTGGCTCTTCTGACTGCAGGAGTTTCCAAGACATAGATTTTCACACTGCAGGAGGTTCCACGATGTGGATCTTTGCACTGCAGGAGTTTCCAGGATGTGAACGTTCACTCTGCATAAGTTTCCAGTATACGGATCTTCATACTGTAGGAGTTTCCAGGATGTGGATATTCATAGTGCAGGACTTTCCATGATGTGGATCTTTACACTGCAGGAGTTTCCAGGATATGGATCTTCAGATGCAGTAGTTTCCAGGATGTGAATGTACACACTGCATGAGTTTACAGGATGTGGATCTGCAAACTGCAGCAATATCCAGGATGAGGATCTTCACACTGCAGGGGATTCCAGGATGTGCATCTTCACACTGCAGGAGTTTCCAAGATGTGAATCTTCAGACTCCAGTAGTTTGCAAGACATATATTTTCACACTGCAGAAATTTCCAAGATGTGGATCTTCACTTTGTAAGAGTTGCCTGGATGTGGATCTTCAGAATGAAGGGGTTTCCAAGACGTAGATGTGCACACTGCGGGCATTCCTAGCATGTCGATCTTCATACTGCAGGAGTTTCAGGATTTGGCTCTTCTGAATGCATGAGTTTAAAAGATGTGGATCTTCACACTGCTGGGGTTTCCATGATGTGAATCTTCACACTGCCGGAGTTTCCACAAAGTGCATCTTTCCACTTCAGGAGTTTCCAGGATGTGAATCTTCACGCTGCAGGAGGTTCCAGGATGTGGATCTTGACACTGCAGGACTTTCCAGGTTGTGGATATTCACACTGCAGGTGTTTCCAGGATGTGGATCTTCAGACTGCAGGAGTTTCCAGGAGGTGGAAAATCACACTGCAGGAGTTTCCAGGATGTGAATCTTCACACTGCCAGAGTTTCCACAATGTGCATCTTTCCACTTCAGGAGTTTCCAGGATGTGAATCTTCACACTGCAGGTGTTTCCAGGATGTGGATCTGCAAACTGCAGGAATTTCCAGGATGTGGATCGTCACACTGTAGGTTTTTCCAGCATGTGGATCATCACACTGCAAGAGTTTCCAGGATATGAATCTTCAGGCTCCAGTAGTTTCCAAGACATAGATTTTCACACTGCAGGAATTTCCAAGATGCGTATCTTCACACTGCACGATTTTCCAGGATGTGTATCTGCACACTGCAGGACTTTCCAGGATGTGGAACTTCACAGTGCAGAGCTTTCCAGGATGTGGATCTTCACATTGCAGTTGTTTCCAGGTTGATGATCTCCACATTGCAGGAGCTTCCTGGATGTGGACCTTCTCACTGCAGGAGTTTCCAGCATGTGGTTTTTCAGACGGCAGGAGTTTCCAGGATGTGGATCTTCACAATTCAGGAGTTTACAGGATGTGTTTCAACACACTGAAGGAGTTTCCAGGATGAGGATCTTCCCACTGCAGGAGATTCCAGATGTGGAACTTCAAACAGTAGGACTTCCCCGGATGTGAAGCTTCAGAGTGAAGGGGTTTCCAAGACGTAGACGTACACACTGCAGGCATTTCTAGAATGTCGATCTTCATACTGAAGGAGTTTCAGGATGTGGCTCTTCTGACTGCAGGAGTTTCCAAGACATAGATTTTCACACTGCAGGAGGTTCCACGATGTGGATCTTTGCACTGCAGGAGTTTCCAGGATGTGAACGTTCACTCTGCATAAGTTTCCAGTATACGGATCTTCATACTGTAGGAGTTTCCAGGATGTGGATATTCATAGTGCAGGACTTTCCATGATGTGGATCTTTACACTGCAGGAGTTTCCAGGATATGGATCTTCAGATGCAGTAGTTTCCAGGATGTGAATGTACACACTGCATGAGTTTACAGGATGTGGATCTGCAAACTGCAGCAATATCCAGGATGAGGATCTTCACACTGCAGGGGATTCCAGGATGTGCATCTTCACACTGCAGGAGTTTCCAAGATGTGAATCTTCAGACTCCAGTAGTTTGCAAGACATATATTTTCACACTGCAGAAATTTCCAAGATGTGGATCTTCACTTTGTAAGAGTTGCCTAGATGTGGATCTGCACACCGCAGGAGTTTCCAGGATGTGGAACTTCACAGTGCAGTAGTTTCCAGGATCTGGATGTTCACAATGCAAAAATTTCCAGGATGTGGATCTTCACACTGCAGGAGTTTCCAGGATGTGAATCATCAGACTGCAGTACTTTCCAAGACATAGATTTTCACACTGCCGAGATCTCTACATTGCAGAAGCTTCCAGGATGTGGATCTTCATACTGGAGGAATTTCCAGGATGTGCATCTTCATACGTAAGCGTTCCAAAGATATGGATCTTTCCAGGCATTTCCAGGGTATAGTTCTTCAGACAGCAGGAGATTCCAGGATGTGGATCTTAACAATGCAAGAGTTTTCAGGGTGTGGGTCTTCAAACTGTGGGACTTTCCAGGATGAGGATCTTCACACTGCAGGAGATTCCAGTATGTGGATCCTCACACGATAGGAGTTTCCTGGATGTGAATCTTCAGAATGAAGGGGTTTCCAAGACGTAGATGTGCACACTGCGGGCATTCCTAGCATGTCGATCTTCATACTGCAGGAGTTTCAGGATTTGGCTCTTCTGAATGCATGAGTTTAAAAGATGTGGATCTTCACACTGCTGGGGTTTCCATGATGTGAATCTTCACACTGCCGGAGTTTCCACAAAGTGCATCTTTCCACTTCAGGAGTTTCCAGGATGTGAATCTTCACGCTGCAGGAGGTTCCAGGATGTGGATCTTGACACTGCAGGACTTTCCAGGTTGTGGATATTCACACTGCAGGTGTTTCCAGGATGTGGATCTTCAGACTGCAGGAGTTTCCAGGAGGTGGAAAATCACACTGCAGGAGTTTCCAGGATGTGAATCTTCACACTGCCAGAGTTTCCACAATGTGCATCTTTCCACTTCAGGAGTTTCCAGGATGTGAATCTTCACACTGCAGGTGTTTCCAGGATGTGGATCTGCAAACTGCAGGAATTTCCAGGATGTGGATCGTCACACTGTAGGTTTTTCCAGCATGTGGATCATCACACTGCAAGAGTTTCCAGGATATGAATCTTCAGGCTCCAGTAGTTTCCAAGACATAGATTTTCACACTGCAGGAATTTCCAAGATGCGTATCTTCACACTGCACGATTTTCCAGGATGTGTATCTGCACACTGCAGGACTTTCCAGGATGTGGAACTTCACAGTGCAGAGCTTTCCAGGATGTGGATCTTCACATTGCAGTTGTTTCCAGGTTGATGATCTCCACATTGCAGGAGCTTCCTGGATGTGGACCTTCTCACTGCAGGAGTTTCCAGCATGTGGTTTTTCAGACGGCAGGAGTTTCCAGGATGTGGATCTTCACAATTCAGGAGTTTACAGGATGTGTTTCAACACACTGAAGGAGTTTCCAGGATGAGGATCTTCCCACTGCAGGAGATTCCAGATGTGGAACTTCAAACAGTAGGACTTCCCCGGATGTGAAGCTTCAGAGTGAAGGGGTTTCCAAGACGTAGACGTACACACTGCAGGCATTTCTAGAATGTCGATCTTCATACTGAAGGAGTTTCAGGATGTGGCTCTTCTGACTGCAGGAGTTTCCAAGACATAGATTTTCACACTGCAGGAGGTTCCACGATGTGGATCTTTGCACTGCAGGAGTTTCCAGGATGTGAACGTTCACTCTGCATAAGTTTCCAGTATACGGATCTTCATACTGTAGGAGTTTCCAGGATGTGGATATTCATAGTGCAGGACTTTCCATGATGTGGATCTTTACACTGCAGGAGTTTCCAGGATATGGATCTTCAGATGCAGTAGTTTCCAGGATGTGAATGTACACACTGCATGAGTTTACAGGATGTGGATCTGCAAACTGCAGCAATATCCAGGATGAGGATCTTCACACTGCAGGGGATTCCAGGATGTGCATCTTCACACTGCAGGAGTTTCCAAGATGTGAATCTTCAGACTCCAGTAGTTTGCAAGACATATATTTTCACACTGCAGAAATTTCCAAGATGTGGATCTTCACTTTGTAAGAGTTGCCTGGATGTGGATCTTCAGAATGAAGGGGTTTCCAAGACGTAGATGTGCACACTGCGGGCATTCCTAGGATGTCGATCTTCATACTGCAGGAGTTTCAGGATTTGGCTCTTCTGAATGCATGAGTTTAAAAGATGTGGATCTTCACACTGCTGGGGTTTCCATGATGTGAATCTTCACACTGCCGGAGTTTCCACAAAGTGCATCTTTCCACTTCAGGAGTTTCCAGGATGTGAATCTTCACGCTGCAGGAGGTTCCAGGATGTGGATCTTGACACTGCAGGACTTTCCAGGTTGTGGATATTCACACTGCAGGTGTTTCCAGGATGTGGATCTTCAGACTGCAGGAGTTTCCAGGAGGTGGAAAATCACACTGCAGGAGTTTCCAGGATGTGAATCTTCACACTGCCAGAGTTTCCACAATGTGCATCTTTCCACTTCAGGAGTTTCCAGGATGTGAATCTTCACACTGCAGGTGTTTCCAGGATGTGGATCTGCAAACTGCAGGAATTTCCAGGATGTGGATCGTCACACTGTAGGTTTTTCCAGCATGTGGATCATCACACTGCAAGAGTTTCCAGGATATGAATCTTCAGGCTCCAGTAGTTTCCAAGACATAGATTTTCACACTGCAGGAATTTCCAAGATGCGTATCTTCACACTGCACGATTTTCCAGGATGTGTATCTGCACACTGCAGGACTTTCCAGGATGTGGAACTTCACAGTGCAGAGCTTTCCAGGATGTGGATCTTCACATTGCAGTTGTTTCCAGGTTGATGATCTCCACATTGCAGGAGCTTCCTGGATGTGGACCTTCTCACTGCAGGAGTTTCCAGCATGTGGTTTTTCAGACGGCAGGAGTTTCCAGGATGTGGATCTTCACAATTCAGGAGTTTACAGGATGTGTTTCAACACACTGAAGGAGTTTCCAGGATGAGGATCTTCCCACTGCAGGAGATTCCAGATGTGGAACTTCAAACAGTAGGACTTCCCCGGATGTGAAGCTTCAGAGTGAAGGGGTTTCCAAGACGTAGACGTACACACTGCAGGCATTTCTAGAATGTCGATCTTCATACTGAAGGAGTTTCAGGATGTGGCTCTTCTGACTGCAGGAGTTTCCAAGACATAGATTTTCACACTGCAGGAGGTTCCACGATGTGGATCTTTGCACTGCAGGAGTTTCCAGGATGTGAACGTTCACTCTGCATAAGTTTCCAGTATACGGATCTTCATACTGTAGGAGTTTCCAGGATGTGGATATTCATAGTGCAGGACTTTCCATGATGTGGATCTTTACACTGCAGGAGTTTCCAGGATATGGATCTTCAGATGCAGTAGTTTCCAGGATGTGAATGTACACACTGCATGAGTTTACAGGATGTGGATCTGCAAACTGCAGCAATATCCAGGATGAGGATCTTCACACTGCAGGGGATTCCAGGATGTGCATCTTCACACTGCAGGAGTTTCCAAGATGTGAATCTTCAGACTCCAGTAGTTTGCAAGACATATATTTTCACACTGCAGAAATTTCCAAGATGTGGATCTTCACTTTGTAAGAGTTGCCTGGATGTGGATCTTCAGAATGAAGGGGTTTCCAAGACGTAGATGTGCACACTGCGGGCATTCCTAGGATGTCGATCTTCATACTGCAGGAGTTTCAGGATTTGGCTCTTCTGAATGCATGAGTTTAAAAGATGTGGATCTTCACACTGCTGGGGTTTCCATGATGTGAATCTTCACACTGCCGGAGTTTCCACAAAGTGCATCTTTCCACTTCAGGAGTTTCCAGGATGTGAATCTTCACGCTGCAGGAGGTTCCAGGATGTGGATCTTGACACTGCAGGACTTTCCAGGTTGTGGATATTCACACTGCAGGTGTTTCCAGGATGTGGATCTTCAGACTGCAGGAGTTTCCAGGAGGTGGAAAATCACACTGCAGGAGTTTCCAGGATGTGAATCTTCACACTGCCAGAGTTTCCACAATGTGCATCTTTCCACTTCAGGAGTTTCCAGGATGTGAATCTTCACACTGCAGGTGTTTCCAGGATGTGGATCTGCAAACTGCAGGAATTTCCAGGATGTGGATCGTCACACTGTAGGTTTTTCCAGCATGTGGATCATCACACTGCAAGAGTTTCCAGGATATGAATCTTCAGGCTCCAGTAGTTTCCAAGACATAGATTTTCACACTGCAGGAATTTCCAAGATGCGTATCTTCACACTGCACGATTTTCCAGGATGTGTATCTGCACACTGCAGGACTTTCCAGGATGTGGAACTTCACAGTGCAGAGCTTTCCAGGATGTGGATCTTCACATTGCAGTTGTTTCCAGGTTGATGATCTCCACATTGCAGGAGCTTCCTGGATGTGGACCTTCTCACTGCAGGAGTTTCCAGCATGTGGTTTTTCAGACGGCAGGAGTTTCCAGGATGTGGATCTTCACAATTCAGGAGTTTACAGGATGTGTTTCAACACACTGAAGGAGTTTCCAGGATGAGGATCTTCCCACTGCAGGAGATTCCAGATGTGGAACTTCAAACAGTAGGACTTCCCCGGATGTGAAGCTTCAGAGTGAAGGGGTTTCCAAGACGTAGACGTACACACTGCAGGCATTTCTAGAATGTCGATCTTCATACTGAAGGAGTTTCAGGATGTGGCTCTTCTGACTGCAGGAGTTTCCAAGACATAGATTTTCACACTGCAGGAGGTTCCACGATGTGGATCTTTGCACTGCAGGAGTTTCCAGGATGTGAACGTTCACTCTGCATAAGTTTCCAGTATACGGATCTTCATACTGTAGGAGTTTCCAGGATGTGGATATTCATAGTGCAGGACTTTCCATGATGTGGATCTTTACACTGCAGGAGTTTCCAGGATATGGATCTTCAGATGCAGTAGTTTCCAGGATGTGAATGTACACACTGCATGAGTTTACAGGATGTGGATCTGCAAACTGCAGCAATATCCAGGATGAGGATCTTCACACTGCAGGGGATTCCAGGATGTGCATCTTCACACTGCAGGAGTTTCCAAGATGTGAATCTTCAGACTCCAGTAGTTTGCAAGACATATATTTTCACACTGCAGAAATTTCCAAGATGTGGATCTTCACTTTGTAAGAGTTGCCTAGATGTGGATCTGCACACCGCAGGAGTTTCCAGGATGTGGAACTTCACAGTGCAGTAGTTTCCAGGATCTGGATGTTCACAATGCAAAAATTTCCAGGATGTGGATCTTCACACTGCAGGAGTTTCCAGGATGTGAATCATCAGACTGCAGTACTTTCCAAGACATAGATTTTCACACTGCCGAGATCTCTACATTGCAGAAGCTTCCAGGATGTGGATCTTCATACTGGAGGAATTTCCAGGATGTGCATCTTCATACGTAAGCGTTCCAAAGATATGGATCTTTCCAGGCATTTCCAGGGTATAGTTCTTCAGACAGCAGGAGATTCCAGGATGTGGATCTTAACAATGCAAGAGTTTTCAGGGTGTGGGTCTTCAAACTGTGGGACTTTCCAGGATGAGGATCTTCACACTGCAGGAGATTCCAGTATGTGGATCATCACACGATAGGAGTTTCCTGGATGTGAATCTTCAGAATGAAGGGGTTTCCAAGACGTAGATGTGCACACTGCGGGCATTCCTAGGATGTCGATCTTCATACTGCAGGAGTTTCAGGATTTGGCTCTTCTGAATGCATGAGTTTAAAAGATGTGGATCTTCACACTGCTGGGGTTTCCATGATGTGAATCTTCACACTGCCGGAGTTTCCACAAAGTGCATCTTTCCACTTCAGGAGTTTCCAGGATGTGAATCTTCACGCTGCAGGAGGTTCCAGGATGTGGATCTTGACACTGCAGGAGTTTCCAGGTTGTGGATATTCACATTGCTGGTGTTTCCAGGATGTGGATCTTCAGACTGCAGGAGTTTCCAGGAGGTGGAAAATCACACTGCAGGAGTTTCCAGGATGTGAATCTTCACACTGCCAGAGTTTCCACAATGTGCATCTTTCCAATTCAGGAGTTTCCAGGATGTGAATCTTCACACTGCAGGTGTTTCCAGGATGTGGATCTGCAAACTGCAGGAATTTCCAGGATTTGGATCGTCACACTGTAGGTTTTTCCAGCATGTGGATCATCACACTGCAAGAGTTTCCAGGATATGAATCTTCAGGCTCCAGTAGTTTCCAAGACATAGATTTTCACACTGCAGGAATTTCCAAGATGCGTATCTTCACACTGCACGATTTTCCAGGATGTGTATCTGCACACTGCAGGACTTTCCAGGATGTGGAACTTCACAGTGCAGAGCTTTCCAGGATGTGGATCTTCACATTGCAGTTGTTTCCAGGTTGATGATCTCCACATTGCAGGAGCTTCCTGGATGTGGACCTTCTCACTGCAGGAGTTTCCAGCATGTGGTTTTTCAGACGGCAGGAGTTTCCAGGATGTGGATCTTCACAATTCAGGAGTTTACAGGATGTGTTTCAACACACTGAAGGAGTTTCCAGGATGAGGATCTTCCCACTGCAGGAGATTCCAGATGTGGAACTTCAAACAGTAGGACTTCCCCGGATGTGAAGCTTCAGAGTGAAGGGGTTTCCAAGACGTAGACGTACACACTGCAGGCATTTCTAGAATGTCGATCTTCATACTGAAGGAGTTTCAGGATGTGGCTCTTCTGACTGCAGGAGTTTCCAAGACATAGATTTTCACACTGCAGGAGGTTCCACGATGTGGATCTTTGCACTGCAGGAGTTTCCATGATGTGAACCTTCACACTGCATGAGTTTCCAGTCTACGGATCTTCATACTGCAGGAGTTCCCAGGATGTGGATATTCATATTGCAACACTTTCCATGATGTGGATCTTTACACTGCAGGCGTTTCCAGGATGTGGATCTTCAGACTGCAGTACTTTCCAAGACATAGATTTTCACACTGCCAGGATCTCTACATTGCAGGAGCTTCCAGGATGTTGATCTTCACACTGGAGGAATTTCCAGGATGTGCATCGTCATACATAAGAGTTCCCAAGATATGGATCTGTCCAGGCATTTCAGGGGGTGTGATTCTTCAGACAGCAGGAGATTCCAGGATGTGGATCTTCACAATTCAGGAGTTTCCAGGGTGTGGGTCTTCACACTGTGGGACTTTCCAGAATGAGGATCTTCACACTGCAGGAGATTCCAGGATGTGGATCATCACAGAATTTGAGTTTCATGGATGTGCATCTTCAGAATGAAGGGGTTTCCAAGACGTAGATGTGCACACTGAGGACATTCCTAGGATGTCGATATTCATTCTGCAGGAGTTTCAGGATGTGGCTCTTCTGACTGCAAGAGTTTAAAAGACGTGGATCTTCACACTGCAGGGGTTTCCATGATGTGAATCTTCACACTGCCGGAGATTCCAGATTGCGGATATTCACAATGCCGGAGTTTCCAGGATGTGGATCTTCAGATTGCAGGAGTTTCCAGGAGGTGGAACATCACACTGCAGGAGTTTCCAGGATGTGAATCTTCACACTGCCAGAGTTTCCACAATGTGCACTTTTCCACTTCAGAAGTTTCCAGGATGTGGAACTTCACAGTGCAGATGTTCCCAGGAAGTGGATCTTCACATTGCAGTTGTTTCCAGGTTGATGATCTCGACATTGCAGGTGCTTCCCGGATGTGGACCTTCTCTCTGCAGGAGTTTCCAGCATGTGCTTTTTCAGACGGCAGGAGTTTCCAGGATGTGGATCTTCAGAATGCAGGAGCATACAGGATGTGGGTCTACACATTGCAGGAGTTTCCAGGAGGAGGATCTTCACACTGCAGGAGATTCCAGATGTGGATCTTCAAACAGTAGGAGTTCCCAGGATGTGAAGCTTCAGAGTGAATGGGTTTCCAAGACGTAGATGTACACACTGCAGGCATTGCTAGAATGTCGATCTTCATACTGAAGGAGTTTCAGGATGTGGCTCTTCTGACTGCAGGAGTTTCAAAGACATAGATTTACACACTGCAGGAGGTTCCACGATGTGGATCTTTCCACTGCAGGAGTTTCCAGGATGTGAACCTTCACATTGCAAAAGTTTCCAGTATACGGATCTTCATAATGCAGGAGTTTCCAGGATGTGGATATTCATAGTGCAGGACTTTCCATGATGTGGATCTTTACACTGCAGGAGTTTCTAGGATGTGGATCTTCAGTCGGCAGGAGTTTTCAGGATGTGAATCTTCACACTACCTAGGTTTGCAGCATACAGATCTTCATAATGCAGGACTTTCCATGATGTGGATCTTTACACTGCAGGTGTTTCCAGGATATGGATCTTCAGAATGCAGGAGTTTCCAGGATGTGAATGTACACACTGCATGAGTTTACAGGATGTGGATCTGCAAACTGCAGCAATTTCCAGGATGAGGATCTTCACACTGCAGGGGTTTACAGGATGTGCATCTTCACTCTGAAGTAGTCTCCAAGATGTGAATCTTCAGACTGCAGTAGTTTCCAAGGCATATATTTTCACACTGCAGAAATTTTCAAGATGTGGATCTTCGCATTGTAAGAGTTTCCTGGATGTGGATCTGCACACCGCAGGAGTTTCCAGGATGTGGAACTTCACAGTGCAGTAGTTTCCAGGATCTGGATGTTCATAATGCAAAAATTTCCAGGATGTGAATCTTCAAACTGCAGTACTTTCCAAGACATAGATTTTCACACTGCCGAGATCTCTACATTGCACGAGCTTCCAGGATGTGGATCTTCACACTGGAGGAATTTCCAGGATGTGCATCTTCATACGTAAGCGTTCCTAAGATATGGATCTTTCCAGGCATTTCCAGGGTGTGGTTCTTCAGACAGCAGGAGATTCCAGGATGTGGATCTTCACAATGCATGAGTTTCCAGGGTGTGGGTCTTCACACTGTGGGACTTTCCAGGATGAGGATCTTCACACTGCAGGACATTCCAGGATGTGGATCATCACACCATAGCAGTTTCCTGGATGTGAATCTTCGGAATGAAGGGGTTTCCAAGACCTAGATGTAAACACTGCGCGCATTCCTAGGATGTCTATCTTCATAATGCAGGAGTTTCAGGATGTGGCTCTTCTGACTGCAGGAGTTTAAAAGATGTGGATCTTCACACTGCAGGGATTTCCATGATGTGAATATTCTCACGGCCGGAGTTTCCACAAAGTGCATCTTTCCACTTCAGGAGTTTCCAGGATGTGAATCTTCACACTGCAGGAGGTTCCAGAGATGTGGATCTTGACACTGCAGGAGTTTCCAGGTTGTGGATATTCACACTGCAGGTGTTTCCAGGATGTGGATCTTCAGACTGCTGGAGTTTCCAGGAGGTGGAACATCACACTGCAGGAGTTTCCAGGATGTGAATCTTCACACTGCCAGAGTTTCCACAATGTGCATCTTTCCACTTCAGGAGTTTCCAGGATTTGAATCTTCACACTGCAGGTGTTTCCAGGATGTGGATCTGCACACTGCAGTAATTTCCAGGATGAGGATCGTCACACTGTAGGGTTTTCCAGCATGTGGAACATCACACTGCAGGAGTTTCCAGGTTGTGATTCTTCAGACAAAAGTAGTTTCCAAGACATAGATTTTCACACTGCAGGAGTTTCCAAGATGCGCATCTTCTCACTGCAGGAGTTTCCAGGATGTGGATCTGCATACTGCAGGACTTTCCAGGATGTGGAACTTCACAGTGCAGAGTTTTCCAGGATGTGGATCTTCACATTGCAGTTGTTTCCAGGTTGATGATCTCGACATTGCAGGAGCTTCCTGGATGTGGACCTTCTCACTGCAGGACTTTCCAGCATGTGGTTTTTCAGACGGCAGGAGTTTCCAGGATGTGGATCTTCACAATGCAGGAGCATACAGGATGTGGGTCTACACATTGCAGGAGTTTCCAGGATGAGGATCTTCCCACTGCAGGAGATTCCAGATGTGGAACTTCAAACAGTAGGACTTCCCCGGATGTGAAGCTTCAGAGTGAAGGGGTTTCCAAGACGTAGACGTACACACTGCAGGCATTTCTAGAATGTCGATCTTCATACTGAAGGAGTTTCAGGATGTGGCTCTTCTGACTGCAGGAGTTTCCAAGACATAGATTTTCACACTGCAGGAGGTTCCACGATGTGGATCTTTGCACTGCAGGAGTTTCCAGGATGTGAACGTTCACTCTGCATAAGTTTCCAGTATACGGATCTTCATACTGTAGGAGTTTCCAGGATGTGGATATTCATAGTGCAGGACTTTCCATGATGTGGATCTTTACACTGCAGGAGTTTCCAGGATATGGATCTTCAGATGCAGTAGTTTCCAGGATGTGAATGTACACACTGCATGAGTTTACAGGATGTGGATCTGCAAACTGCAGCAATATCCAGGATGAGGATCTTCACACTGCAGGGGATTCCAGGATGTGCATCTTCACACTGCAGGAGTTTCCAAGATGTGAATCTTCAGACTCCAGTAGTTTGCAAGACATATATTTTCACACTGCAGAAATTTCCAAGATGTGGATCTTCACTTTGTAAGAGTTGCCTGGATGTGGATCTTCAGAATGAAGGGGTTTCCAAGACGTAGATGTGCACACTGCGGGCATTCCTAGGATGTCGATCTTCATACTGCAGGAGTTTCAGGATTTGGCTCTTCTGAATGCATGAGTTTAAAAGATGTGGATCTTCACACTGCTGGGGTTTCCATGATGTGAATCTTCACACTGCCGGAGTTTCCACAAAGTGCATCTTTCAACTTCAGGAGTTTCCAGGATGTGAATCTTCACGCTGCAGGAGGTTCCAGGATGTGGATCTTGACACTGCAGGACTTTCCAGGTTGTGGATATTCACACTGCAGGTGTTTCCAGGATGTGGATCTTCAGACTGCAGGAGTTTCCAGGAGGTGGAAAATCACACTGCAGGAGTTTCCAGGATGTGAATCTTCACACTGCCAGAGTTTCCACAATGTGCATCTTTCCACTTCAGGAGTTTCCAGGATGTGAATCTTCACACTGCAGGTGTTTCCAGGATGTGGATCTGCAAACTGCAGGAATTTCCAGGATGTGGATCGTCACACTGTAGGTTTTTCCAGCATGTGGATCATCACACTGCAAGAGTTTCCAGGATATGAATCTTCAGGCTCCAGTAGTTTCCAAGACATAGATTTTCACACTGCAGGAATTTCCAAGATGCGTATCTTCACACTGCACGATTTTCCAGGATGTGTATCTGCACACTGCAGGACTTTCCAGGATGTGGAACTTCACAGTGCAGAGCTTTCCAGGATGTGGATCTTCACATTGCAGTTGTTTCCAGGTTGATGATCTCCACATTGCAGGAGCTTCCTGGATGTGGACCTTCTCACTGCAGGAGTTTCCAGCATGTGGTTTTTCAGACGGCAGGAGTTTCCAGGATGTGGATCTTCACAATTCAGGAGTTTACAGGATGTGTTTCAACACACTGAAGGAGTTTCCAGGATGAGGATCTTCCCACTGCAGGAGATTCCAGATGTGGAACTTCAAACAGTAGGACTTCCCCGGATGTGAAGCTTCAGAGTGAAGGGGTTTCCAAGACGTAGACGTACACACTGCAGGCATTTCTAGAATGTCGATCTTCATACTGAAGGAGTTTCAGGATGTGGCTCTTCTGACTGCAGGAGTTTCCAAGACATAGATTTTCACACTGCAGGAGGTTCCACGATGTGGATCTTTGCACTGCAGGAGTTTCCAGGATGTGAACGTTCACTCTGCATAAGTTTCCAGTATACGGATCTTCATACTGTAGGAGTTTCCAGGATGTGGATATTCATAGTGCAGGACTTTCCATGATGTGGATCTTTACACTGCAGGAGTTTCCAGGATATGGATCTTCAGATGCAGTAGTTTCCAGGATGTGAATGTACACACTGCATGAGTTTACAGGATGTGGATCTGCAAACTGCAGCAATATCCAGGATGAGGATCTTCACACTGCAGGGGATTCCAGGATGTGCATCTTCACACTGCAGGAGTTTCCAAGATGTGAATCTTCAGACTCCAGTAGTTTGCAAGACATATATTTTCACACTGCAGAAATTTCCAAGATGTGGATCTTCACTTTGTAAGAGTTGCCTAGATGTGGATCTGCACACCGCAGGAGTTTCCAGGATGTGGAACTTCACAGTGCAGTAGTTTCCAGGATCTGGATGTTCACAATGCAAAAATTTCCAGGATGTGGATCTTCACACTGCAGGAGTTTCCAGGATGTGAATCATCAGACTGCAGTACTTTCCAAGACATAGATTTTCACACTGCCGAGATCTCTACATTGCAGAAGCTTCCAGGATGTGGATCTTCATACTGGAGGAATTTCCAGGATGTGCATCTTCATACGTAAGCGTTCCAAAGATATGGATCTTTCCAGGCATTTCCAGGGTATAGTTCTTCAGACAGCAGGAGATTCCAGGATGTGGATCTTAACAATGCAAGAGTTTTCAGGGTGTGGGTCTTCAAACTGTGGGACTTTCCAGGATGAGGATCTTCACACTGCAGGAGATTCCAGTATGTGGATCATCACACGATAGGAGTTTCCTGGATGTGAATCTTCAGAATGAAGGGGTTTCCAAGACGTAGATGTGCACACTGCGGGCATTCCTAGGATGTCGATCTTCATACTGCAGGAGTTTCAGGATTTGGCTCTTCTGAATGCATGAGTTTAAAAGATGTGGATCTTCACACTGCTGGGGTTTCCATGATGTGAATCTTCACACTGCCGGAGTTTCCACAAAGTGCATCTTTCCACTTCAGGAGTTTCCAGGATGTGAATCTTCACGCTGCAGGAGGTTCCAGGATGTGGATCTTGACACTGCAGGAGTTTCCAGGTTGTGGATATTCACATTGCTGGTGTTTCCAGGATGTGGATCTTCAGACTGCAGGAGTTTCCAGGAGGTGGAAAATCACACTGCAGGAGTTTCCAGGATGTGAATCTTCACACTGCCAGAGTTTCCACAATGTGCATCTTTCCAATTCAGGAGTTTCCAGGATGTGAATCTTCACACTGCAGGTGTTTCCAGGATGTGGATCTGCAAACTGCAGGAATTTCCAGGATTTGGATCGTCACACTGTAGGTTTTTCCAGCATGTGGATCATCACACTGCAAGAGTTTCCAGGATATGAATCTTCAGGCTCCAGTAGTTTCCAAGACATAGATTTTCACACTGCAGGAATTTCCAAGATGCGTATCTTCACACTGCACGATTTTCCAGGATGTGTATCTGCACACTGCAGGACTTTCCAGGATGTGGAACTTCACAGTGCAGAGCTTTCCAGGATGTGGATCTTCACATTGCAGTTGTTTCCAGGTTGATGATCTCCACATTGCAGGAGCTTCCTGGATGTGGACCTTCTCACTGCAGGAGTTTCCAGCATGTGGTTTTTCAGACGGCAGGAGTTTCCAGGATGTGGATCTTCACAATTCAGGAGTTTACAGGATGTGTTTCAACACACTGAAGGAGTTTCCAGGATGAGGATCTTCCCACTGCAGGAGATTCCAGATGTGGAACTTCAAACAGTAGGACTTCCCCGGATGTGAAGCTTCAGAGTGAAGGGGTTTCCAAGACGTAGACGTACACACTGCAGGCATTTCTAGAATGTCGATCTTCATACTGAAGGAGTTTCAGGATGTGGCTCTTCTGACTGCAGGAGTTTCCAAGACATAGATTTTCACACTGCAGGAGGTTCCACGATGTGGATCTTTGCACTGCAGGAGTTTCCATGATGTGAACCTTCACACTGCATGAGTTTCCAGTCTACGGATCTTCATACTGCAGGAGTTCCCAGGATGTGGATATTCATATTGCAACACTTTCCATGATGTGGATCTTTACACTGCAGGCGTTTCCAGGATGTGGATCTTCAGACTGCAGTACTTTCCAAGACATAGATTTTCACACTGCCAGGATCTCTACATTGCAGGAGCTTCCAGGATGTTGATCTTCACACTGGAGGAATTTCCAGGATGTGCATCGTCATACATAAGAGTTCCCAAGATATGGATCTGTCCAGGCATTTCAGGGGGTGTGATTCTTCAGACAGCAGGAGATTCCAGGATGTGGATCTTCACAATTCAGGAGTTTCCAGGGTGTGGGTCTTCACACTGTGGGACTTTCCAGAATGAGGATCTTCACACTGCAGGAGATTCCAGGATGTGGATCATCACAGAATTTGAGTTTCATGGATGTGCATCTTCAGAATGAAGGGGTTTCCAAGACGTAGATGTGCACACTGAGGACATTCCTAGGATGTCGATATTCATTCTGCAGGAGTTTCAGGATGTGGCTCTTCTGACTGCAAGAGTTTAAAAGACGTGGATCTTCACACTGCAGGGGTTTCCATGATGTGAATCTTCACACTGCCGGAGATTCCAGATTGCGGATATTCACAATGCCGGAGTTTCCAGGATGTGGATCTTCAGATTGCAGGAGTTTCCAGGAGGTGGAACATCACACTGCAGGAGTTTCCAGGATGTGAATCTTCACACTGCCAGAGTTTCCACAATGTGCATTTTTCCACTTCAGAAGTTTCCAGGATGTGGAACTTCACAGTGCAGATGTTCCCAGGATGTGGATCTTCACATTGCAGTTGTTTCCAGGTTGATGATCTCGACATTGCAGGTGCTTCCCGGATGTGGACCTTCTCTCTGCAGGAGTTTCCAGCATGTGCTTTTTCAGACGGCAGGAGTTTCCAGGATGTGGATCTTCAGAATGCAGGAGCATACAGGATGTGGGTCTACACATTGCAGGAGTTTCCAGGAGGAGGATCTTCACACTGCAGGAGATTCCAGATGTGGATCTTCAAACAGTAGGAGTTCCCAGGATGTGAAGCTTCAGAGTGAATGGGTTTCCAAGACGTAGATGTACACACTGCAGGCATTGCTAGAATGTCGATCTTCATACTGAAGGAGTTTCAGGATGTGGCTCTTCTGACTGCAGGAGTTTCAAAGACATAGATTTACACACTGCAGGAGGTTCCACGATGTGGATCTTTCCACTGCAGGAGTTTCCAGGATGTGAACCTTCACATTGCAAAAGTTTCCAGTATACGGATCTTCATAATGCAGGAGTTTCCAGGATGTGGATATTCATAGTGCAGGACTTTCCATGATGTGGATCTTTACACTGCAGGAGTTTCTAGGATGTGGATCTTCAGTCGGCAGGAGTTTTCAGGATGTGAATCTTCACACTACCTAGGTTTGCAGCATACAGATCTTCATAATGCAGGACTTTCCATGATGTGGATCTTTACACTGCAGGTGTTTCCAGGATATGGATCTTCAGAATGCAGGAGTTTCCAGGATGTGAATGTACACACTGCATGAGTTTACAGGATGTGGATCTGCAAACTGCAGCAATTTCCAGGATGAGGATCTTCACACTGCAGGGGTTTACAGGATGTGCATCTTCACTCTGAAGTAGTCTCCAAGATGTGAATCTTCAGACTGCAGTAGTTTCCAAGGCATATATTTTCACACTGCAGAAATTTTCAAGATGTGGATCTTCGCATTGTAAGAGTTTCCTGGATGTGGATCTGCACACCGCAGGAGTTTCCAGGATGTGGAACTTCACAGTGCAGTAGTTTCCAGGATCTGGATGTTCATAATGCAAAAATTTCCAGGATGTGAATCTTCAAACTGCAGTACTTTCCAAGACATAGATTTTCACACTGCCGAGATCTCTACATTGCACGAGCTTCCAGGATGTGGATCTTCACACTGGAGGAATTTCCAGGATGTGCATCTTCATACGTAAGCGTTCCTAAGATATGGATCTTTCCAGGCATTTCCAGGGTGTGGTTCTTCAGACAGCAGGAGATTCCAGGATGTGGATCTTCACAATGCATGAGTTTCCAGGGTGTGGGTCTTCACACTGTGGGACTTTCCAGGATGAGGATCTTCACACTGCAGGACATTCCAGGATGTGGATCATCACACCATAGCAGTTTCCTGGATGTGAATCTTCGGAATGAAGGGGTTTCCAAGACCTAGATGTAAACACTGCGCGCATTCCTAGGATGTCTATCTTCATAATGCAGGAGTTTCAGGATGTGGCTCTTCTGACTGCAGGAGTTTAAAAGATGTGGATCTTCACACTGCAGGGATTTCCATGATGTGAATATTCTCACGGCCGGAGTTTCCACAAAGTGCATCTTTCCACTTCAGGAGTTTCCAGGATGTGAATCTTCACACTGCAGGAGGTTCCAGAGATGTGGATCTTGACACTGCAGGAGTTTCCAGGTTGTGGATATTCACACTGCAGGTGTTTCCAGGATGTGGATCTTCAGACTGCTGGAGTTTCCAGGAGGTGGAACATCACACTGCAGGAGTTTCCAGGATGTGAATCTTCACACTGCCAGAGTTTCCACAATGTGCATCTTTCCACTTCAGGAGTTTCCAGGATTTGAATCTTCACACTGCAGGTGTTTCCAGGATGTGGATCTGCACACTGCAGTAATTTCCAGGATGAGGATCGTCACACTGTAGGGTTTTCCAGCATGTGGAACATCACACTGCAGGAGTTTCCAGGTTGTGATTCTTCAGACAAAAGTAGTTTCCAAGACATAGATTTTCACACTGCAGGAGTTTCCAAGATGCGCATCTTCTCACTGCAGGAGTTTCCAGGATGTGGATCTGCATACTGCAGGACTTTCCAGGATGTGGAACTTCACAGTGCAGAGTTTTCCAGGATGTGGATCTTCACATTGCAGTTGTTTCCAGGTTGATGATCTCGACATTGCAGGAGCTTCCTGGATGTGGACCTTCTCACTGCAGGACTTTCCAGCATGTGGTTTTTCAGACGGCAGGAGTTTCCAGGATGTGGATCTTCACAATGCAGGAGCATACAGGATGTGGGTCTACACATTGCAGGAGTTTCCAGGATGAGGATCTTCACACTGCAGGAGATTCCAGATGTGGATCTTCAAACAGTTGGAGTTCCCAGGATGTGAAGCTTCAGAGTGAAAGGGTTTCCAAGACGTAGATGTACACACTGCAGGCATTGCTAAAATGTCGATCTTCATACTGAAGGAGTTTCAGGATGTGGCTCTTCTGACTGCAGGAGTTTCAAAGACATAGATTTACACACTGCAGGAGGTTCCACGATGTGGATCTTTCCACTGCAGGAGTTTCCAGGATGTGAACCTTCACATTGCAAAAGTTTCCAGTATACGGATCTTCATAATGCAGGAGTTTCCAGGATGTGGATATTCATAGTGCAGGACTTTCCATGATGTGGATCTTTACACTGCAGGAGTTTCCAGGATGTGGATCTTCAGTCGGCAGGAGTTTTCAGGATGTGAATCTTCACACTACCTAAGTTTGCAGCATACAGATCTTCATAATGCAGGACTTTCCATGATGTGGATCTTTACACTGCAGGAATTTCCAGGATATGGATCTTTAGAATGCAGGAGTTTCCAGGATGTGAATGTACACACTGCATGAGTTTACAGGATGTGGATCTGCAAACTGCAGCAATTTCCAGGATGAGGATCTTCAGACTGCAGGGGTTTACAGGATGTGCATCTTCACTCTGAAGGAGTCTCCAAGATGTGAATCTTCAGACTGCAGTAGTTTCCAAGGCATATATTTTCACACTGCAGAAATTTCCAAGATGTGGATCTTCGCATTGTAAGAGTTTCCTGGATGTGGATCTGCACACCGCAGGAGTTTCCAGGATGTGGAACTTCACAGTGCAGTAGTTTCCAGGATCTGGATGTTCATAATGCAAAAATTACCAGGATGTGAATCTTCAAACTGCAGTACTTTCCAAGACATAGATTTTCACACTGCCGAGATCTCTACATTGCAGGAGCTTCCAGGATGTGGATCTTCACACTGGAGGAATTTCCAGGATGTGCATCTTCATACGTAAGCATTCCTAAGATATGGATCTTTCCAGGCATTTCCAGGGTGTGGTTCTTCAGACAGCAGGAGATTCCAGGATGTGGATCTTCACAATGCACGAGTTTCCAGGGTGTGGGTCTTCACACTGTGGGACTTTCCAGGATGAGGATCTCGACACTGCAGGACATTCCAGGATGTGGATCATCACACCATAGGAGTTTCCTGGATGTGAATCTTCGGAATGAAGGGGTTTCCAAGACCTAGATGTAAACACTGCGGGCATTCCTAGGATGTCTATCTTCATAATGCAGGAGTTTCAGGATGTGGCTCTTCTGACTGCAGGAGTTTAAAAGTTGTGGATCTTCACACTGCAGTGGTTTCCATGATGTGAATATTCTCACGGCCGGAGTTTCCACAAAGTGCATCTTTCCACTTCAGGAGTTTCCAGGATGTGAATCTTCACACTGCAGGAGGTTCCAGAGATGTGGATCTTGACACTGCAGGAGTTTCCAGGTTGTGGATATTCACACTGCAGGTGTTTCCAGGATGTGGATCTTCAGACTGCAGGATTTTCCAGGAGGTGGAACATCACACTGCAGGAGTTTCCAGGATGTGAATCTTCACACTGCCAGAGTTTCCACAATGTGCATCTTTCCACTTCAGGAGTTTCCAGGATGTGAATCTTCACACTGCAGGTGTTTCCAGGATGTGGATCTGCACACTGCAGTAATTTCCAGGATGTGGATCGTCACACTGTAGGGTTTTCCAGCATGTGGATCATCACACTGCAGGAGTTTCCAGGATGTGATTCTTCAGACTGCAGTAGTTTCCAAGACATAGATTTTCACACTGCAGGAATTTCCAAGATGCGTATCTTCTCACTGCAGGAGTTTCCAGGATGTGGATCTGCATACTGCAGGACTTTCCAGGATGTGGAACTTCACAGTGCAGAGTTTTCCAGAATGTGGATCTTCACATTGCAGTTGTTTCCAGGTTGATGATCTCGACATTGCAGGAGCTTCCTGGATGTGGACCTTCTCACTGCAGGACTTTCCAGCATGTGGTTTTTCAGACGGCAGGAGTTTCCAGGATGTGGATCTTCACAATTCAGGAGTTTACAGGATGTGGGTCTACACACTGCAGGAGTTTCCAGGATGAGGATCTTCACACTGCAGGAGATTCCAGATGTGGATCTTCAAACAGTAGGAGTTCCCCGGATGTGAAGCTTCAGAGTGAAGGGGTTTCCAAGACGTAGATGTACACAATGCAGCCATTTCTAGAATGTCGATCTTCATACTGAAGGATTTTCAGGATGTGGCTCTTCTGAATGCAGGAGTATCCAAGACATAGATATTCACACTGTAGGAGGTTCCACGATGTGAATCTTTGCACTGCAGGTGTTTCCAGGATGTGAACCTTCACACTGCATGAGTTTCCAGTATACGGATTTCATACTGCAGGAGTTTCCAGGATGTGGATCTTTAAACTGCAGGAGTTTCCAGGATATGGATCTTAAGACTGCAGGAGTTTCCAGAATGTGAATGTACACACTGCATGAGTTTACATGATGTGGATCTGCAAACTGCAACAATTTCCAGGATGAGGATCTTCACACTGCAGGGGTTTCCAGGATGTGCAGCTTCACACTGCAGGAGTTTCCAAGATGTGAATCTTCAGACTGCAGTAGTTTCCAAGACATATATTTTCACACTGCAGAAATTTCCAAGATGAGGATCTTCACATTGCAATAGTTTCCTGGATGTGGATCTGCACACCGCAGGAGTTTCCAGGATGTGGAACTTCACAGTGCAGTAGATTCCAGGATCTGGATCTTCACAATTCAGGAGTTTCCAGGATTTGGATCTTCACACTGCAGGAGTTTCCAGGATGTGTATCTTCAGACTGCAGTACTTTCCAAGACATAGATTTTCACACTGCCAGGATCTCTACATTGCAGGAGCTTCCAGAATGTGGATCTTCACACTGGAGGAATTTCCAGGATGTGCATCTTCATACATAAGAGTTCCCAAGATATGGATCTTTCCAAGCATTTCCAGGATGTGGTTCTTCAGACAGCAGGAGATTCCAGGATGTGGATCTTCACACTGCCAGAGTTTCCACAATGTGCATTTTTCCACTTCAGGAGTTTCCAGGATGTGAATACTCACACTGCAGGACTTTCCAGGATGAGGATCTTCACACTGCAGGAGATTCCAGGATGTGGATCATCACACCATAGGAGTTTCCTGGATGTGAATCTTCAGAATGAAGGGGTTTCCAAGATGTAGATGTGCACACTGCGGGCATTCCTCAGATGTCTATCTTCATAATGCAGGAGTTTCAGGATGTGGCTCTTCTGACTGCAGGAGTTTAAAAGATGTGGATCTTCACACTGCAGGGGTTTCCATGATGTGAATCTTCTCACTGCCGGAGTTTCCACAAAGTGCATCTTTCCACTTCAGGAGTTTCCACGATGTGAATCTTCAAACTGCAGGAGGTTCCAGGATGTGGATCTTCACACTGTAGGAGTTTCCAGGTTGTGGATATTCACACTGCAGGTGTTTCCAGGATGTGGATCTTCAGACTGCAGGAGTTTCCAGGAGGTGAAACTTCACACTGCAGGAGTTTCCAGGATGTGAATCTACACACTGCCAGAGTTTCCACAATGTGCATTTTTCCACTTCAGGAGTTTCCAGGATGTGAATCTTCACACTGCAGGTGTTTCCAGGATGTGGATCTGCACACCGCAGGACTTTCAAGGATGTGGAACTTCACAGTGCAGAGGTTTCCAGGATGTGGATCTTCACATTGCAGTTGTTTCCAGGTTGATGATCTCGACATTGCAGGTGCTTCCTGGATGTGGACCTTCTCACTGCAGGAGTTGCCAGCATGTGGTTTTTCAGACGGCAGGAGTTTCCAGGATGTGGATCTTCACAATGCAGGAGCGTACAGGATGTGGGTCTACACACTGCAGGAGTTTCCAGGATGAGGATCTTCACACTGCAGGAGATTCCAGATGTGGATCTTCAAACAGTAGGAGTTCCCCTGATGTGAAGCTTCAGAGTGAATGGGTTTCCAAGACGTAGATGTACACACTGTAGGCATTTCTAGAATGTCGATCTTCATACTGAAGGAGTTTCAGGATGTGGCTCTTCTGACTGCAGGAGTTTCCAAGACAGAGATTTTCACACTGCAGGAGGTTCCACGATGTGGATCTTTTCACTGCAGGAGTTTCCAGGATGTGATCCTTCACACTGCAAAAGTTTCCAGTATACGGATCTTCATACTGCAGGAGTTCTAAGGATGTGGATATTCATAGTGCAGGACTTTCCATGATGTGGATCTTTACACTGCAGGAGTTTCCAGGATGTGGATCTTCAGTCTGCAGGAGTTTTCAGGATGTGAATCTTCACACTACGTAAGTTTCCAGCATACAGATCTTCATAATGCAGGACTTTCCATGATGTGGATATTTACACTGCAGGAGTTTCCAGGATATGGATCTTCAGACTGCAGGACTTTCCAGGATGTGAATGTACACACTGCATGAGTTTACAGGATGTGGATCTGCAAACTGCAGCAATTTCCAGGATGAGGATCTTCACACTGCAGGGGTTTCCAGGATGTGCATCTTCACACTGCAGGAGTTTCCAAGATGTGAATCTTCAGACTACAGTAGTTTCCAAGGCATATATTTTCACACTGCAGAAATTTCCAAGATGTGGATCTTCGCATTGTAAGAGTTTCCTGGATGTGGATCTGCACACCGCAGGAGTTTCCAGGATGTGGAACTTCACAGTGCAGTAGTTTCCAGGATCTGGATGTTCATAATGCAAAAATTTCCAGGATGTGGACGTCCACACTGCAGGAGTTTCCAGGATGTGAATCTTCAAACTGCAGTACTTCCCAAGACATAGATTTTCACACTGCCGAGATCTCTACATTGCAGGAGCTTCCAGGATGTGGATCTTCACAGTTGAGGAATTTCCAGGATGTGCATCTTCATACGTAATGGTTCCCAAGATATGGATCTTTCCAGGCATTTCCAGGGTGTGGTTCTTCAGACAGCAGGAGATTCCAGGATGTGGATCTTCACAATGCACGAGTTTCCAGGGTGTGGGTCTTCACACTGTGGGACTTTCCAGGATGAGGATCTTCACACTGCAGGACATTCCAGGATGTGGATCATCACACCATAGGAGTTTCCTGGATGTGAATCTTCGGAATGAAGGGGTTTCCAAGACCTAGATGTGCACACTGCGGGCATTCCTAGGATGTCTATCTTCATAATGCAGGAGTTTCAGGATGTGGTTCTTCAGACTGCAGGAGTTTAAAAGATGTGGATCTTCACACTGCAGGGGTTTCCATAATGTGAATATTCTCACGGCCGGAGTTTCCACAAAGTGCATCTTTCCACTTCAGGAGTTTCCAGGATGTGAATCATCACACTGCAGGAGGTTCCAGGATGTGGATCTTGACTCTGCAGGAGTTTCAAGGTTGTGGATATTCACACTGCAGGAGTTTCCAGGATGTGAATCTTCACACTGCCAGAGTTTCCACAATGGGCATCTTTCCACTTCAGGAGTTTCCAGGATGTGAATCTTCACACTGCAGGTGTTTCCAGGATGTGGATCTGCACACTGCAGTAATTTCCAGGATGTGGATCGTCACACTGTAGGGTTTTCCAGCATGTGGATCATCACACTGCAGGAGTTTACAGGATGTGAATCTTCAGACTGCAGTAGTTTCCAAGACATAGATTTTCACACTGCAGGAATTTCCAAGATGCGTATCTTCACACTGCAGGAGTTTCCAGGATGTGGATCTGCATACTGCAGGACTTTCCAGGATGTGGAACTTCACAGTGCAGAGCTTTCCAGGATGTGGATCTTCACATTGCAGTTGTTTCCAGGTTGATGATCTCGACATTGCAGGAGCTTCCTGGATGTGGACCTTCTCACTGCAGGACTTTCCAGCATGTGGTTTTTCAGATGGCAGGAGTTTCCAGGATGTGGATCTTCACAATTCAGGAGTTTACAGGATGTGGGTCTACACACTGCAGGAGTTTCCAGGATGAGGATCTTCACACTGCAGGGGATTCCAGATGTGGATCTTCAAACAGTAGGAGTTCCCCGGATGTGAAGCTTCAGAGTGAAGGGGTTTCCAAGACGTAGATGTACACAATGCAGCCATTTCTAGAATGTCGATCTTCATACTGAAGGATTTTCAGGATGTGGCTCTTCTGAATGCAGGATTATCCAAGACATAGATATTCACACTGTAGGAGGTTCCACGATGTGAATCTTTGCACTGCAGGTGTTTCCAGGATGTGAACCTTCACACTGCATGAGTTTCCAGTATACGGATTTCATACTGCAGGAGTTTCCAGGATGTGGATCTTTAAACTGCTGGAGTTTCCAGGATATGGATCTTAAGACTGCAGGAGTTTCCAGAATGTGAATGTACACACTGCATAAGTTTACATGATGTGGAGCTGCAAACTGCAGCAATTTCCAGGATGAGGATCTTCACACTGCAGGGGTTTCCAGGATGTGCAGCTTCACACTGCAGGAGTTTCCAAGATGTGAATCTTCAGACTGCAGTAGTTTCCAAGACATATATTTTCACACTGCAGAAATTTCCAAGATGTGGATCTTCACATTGCAATAGTTTCCTGGATGTGGATCTGCACACCGCAGGAGTTTCCAGGATGTGGAACTTCACAGTGCAGTAGATTCCAGGATCCGGATCTTCACAATTCAGGAGTTTCCAGGATTTGGATCTTTACACTGCAGGAGTTTCCAGGATGTGAATCTTCAGACTGCAGTACTTTCCAAGACATAGATTTTCACACTGCCAGGATCTCTACATTGCAACAGCTTCCAGGATGTGGATCTTCACACTGGAGGAATTTCCAGGATGTGCATCTTCATACATAAGAGTTCCCAAGATATGGATCTTTCCAAGCATTTCCAGGGTGTGGTTCTTCAGACAGCAGGAGATTCCAGTATATGGATCTTCACACTGCCAGAGTTTCCACAATGTGCATTTTTCCACTTCAGGAGTTTCCAGGATGTGAATATTCACACTGCAGGACTTTCCAGGATGAGGATCTTCACACTGCAGGAGATTCCAGGATGTGGATAATCACACGATAGGAGTTTCCTGGATGTGATTCTTCAGAATGAAGGCGTTTCCAAGACGTAGATGTGCACACTGCGGGCATTCCTAGGATGTCTATCTTCATAATGCAGGAGTTTCAGGATGTGGCTCTTCTGACTGCAGGAGTTTAAAACATGTGGATCTTCACACTGCAGGGGTTTCCATGATGTGAATCTTCTCACTGCCGGAGTTTCCACAAAGTGCATCTTTCCACTTCAGGAGTTTCCAGGATGTGAATCTTCACACTGCAGGAGGTTCCAGGATGTGGATCTTCACACTGTAGGAGTTTCTAGGTTGTGGATATTCACACTGCAGGTGTTTCCAGGATGTGGATCTTCAGACTGCAGGACTTTCCAGGAGGTGAAACATCACACTGCAGGAGTTTCCAGGATGTGAATCTTCACACTGCCAGAGTTTCCACAATGTGCATTTTTCCACTTCAGGTGTTTCCAGGATGTTAATCTTCACACTGCAGGTGTTTCCAGGATGTGGATCTTAAAACCGCAGGACTTTCAAGGATGTGGAACTTCACAGTGCAGAGGTTTCCAGAATGTGGATCTTCACATTGCAGTTGTTTCCAGGTTGATGATCTCGACATTGCAGGTGCTTCCTGGATGTGGACCTTCTCACTGCAGGAGTTTCCAGCATGTGGTTTTTCAGACGGCAGGAGTTTCCAGGATGTGGATCTTCACAATGCAGGAGCATACAGGATGTCGGTCTACACACTGCAGGAGTTTCCAGGATGAGGATCTTCACACTGCAGGAGATTCCAGATGTGGACCTTCAAACAGTAGGAGTTCCCCGGATGTGAAGCTTCAGAGTGAATGGATTTCCAAGACGTAGATGTACACACTGCAGGCATTTCTAGAATGTCGATCTTCATACTGAAGGAGTTTCAGGATGTGGCTCTTCTGACTGCAGGAGTTTCCAAGACAGAGATTTTCACACTGCAGGAGGTTCCACGATGTGGATCTTTTCACTGCAGGAGTTTCCAGGATGTGAGCCTTCACACTGCAAAAGTTTCCAGTATACGGATCTTCATACTGCAGGAGTTTCCAGGATGTGGATATTCATAGTGCAGGACTTTCCATGATGTGGATCTTTACACTGCAGGAGTTTCCAGGATGTGGGTCTTCAGTCTGCAGGAGTTTTCAGGATGTGAATCTTCACACTACGTATGTTTCCAGCATACAGATCTTCATAATGCAGGACTTTCCATGATGTGGATCTTTACACTGCAGGAGTTTCCAGGATATGGATCTTCAGACTGCAGGACTTTCCAGGATGTGAATGTACACACTGCATGAGTTTACAGGATGTGGATCTGCAAACTGCAGCAATTTCCAGGATGAGGATCTTCACACTGCAGGGGTTTCCAGGATGTGCATTTTCACACTGCAGGAGTTTCCAAGATGTGAATATTCAGACTGCATTAGTTTCCAAGGCATATATTTTCACACTGCAGAATTTTCCAAGATGTGGATCTTCGCATTGTAAGAGTTTCCTGGATGTGGATCTGCACACCGCAGGAGTTTCCAGGATGTGGAACTTCACAGTGCAGTAGTTTCCAGGATCTGTATGTTCATAATGCAAAAATTTCCAGGATGTGGATGTTCACACTGCAGGAGTTTCCAGGATGTGAATCTTCAAACTGCAGTACTTTCCAAGACATAGATTTTCACACTGCCGAGATCTCTACATTGCAGGAGCTTCCAGGATGTGGATCTTCACAGTTGAGGAATTTCCAGGATGTGCATCTTCATACGTAAGCGTTCCCAAGATATGGATCTTTCCAGGCATTTCCAGGGTGTGGTTCTTCAGACAGCAGGAGATTCCAGGATGTGGATCTTCACAATGCACGAGTTTCCAGGGTGTGGGTCTTCACACTGTGGGACTTTCCAGGATGAGGATCTTCACACTGCAGGAGATTCCAGGATGTGGATCATCACACCATAGGAGTTTCCTGGATGTGAATCTTCGGAATGAAGGGGTTTCCAAGACCTAGATGTGCACACTGCGGGCATTCCTAGGATGTCTATCTACATAATGCAGGTGTTTCAGGATGTGGCTCTTCTGACTGCAGGAGTTTAAAAGATGTGGATCTTCACACTGCAGGGGTTTCCATGATTTGAATATTCTTACTGCCGGAGTTTCCACAAAGTGCATCTTTCCACTTCAGGAGTTTCCAGGATGTGAATCTTCACACTGCAGGAGGTTCCAGGATGTGGATCTTGACTCTGCAGAAGTTTCCAGGTTGTGGATATTCACACTGCAGGTGTTTCCAGGATGTGGATCTTCAGAATGCAGGAGTTTACAGGAGGTGGAACATCACACTGCAGGAGTTTCCAGGATGTGAATCTTCACACTGCAGGTGTTTCCAGGATGTGGATCTGCACACTGCAGTAATTTCCAGGATGTGGATCGTCACACTGTAGGGTTTTCCAGCATGTGGATCATCACACTGCAGGAGTTTACAGGATGTGAATCTTCAGACTGCAGTAGTTTCCAAGACATAGATTTTCACACTGCAGGAATTTCCAAGATCCGTATCTTCACACTGCAGGAGTTTCCAGGATGTGGATCTGCATACTGCAGGACTTTCCAGGATGTGGAACTTCACAGTGCAGAGCTTTCCAGGATGTGGATCTTCACATTGCAGTTGTTTCCAGGTTGATGATCTCGACATTGCAGGAGCTTCCTGGATGTGGACCTTCTCACTGCAGGACTTTCCAGCATGTGGTTTTTCAGACGGCAGGAGTTTCCAGGATGTGGATCTTCACAATTCAGGAGTTTACAGGATGTGGGTCTACACACTGCAGAAGTTTCCAGGATGAGGATCTTCACACTGCAGGAGATTCCAGATGTGGATCTTCAAACAGTAGGAGTTCCCCGGATGTGAAGCCTCAGAGTGAAGGGGTTTCCAAGACGTAGATGTACACAATGCAGCCATTTCTAGAATGTCGATCTTCATACTGAAGGAGTTTCAGGATGTGGCTCTTCTGAATGCAGGAGTATCCAAGACATAGATTTTCACACTGTAGGAGGTTCCAAGATGTGAATCTTTCCACTGCAGGTGTTTCCAGGATGTGAACCTTCACACTGCATGAGTTTCCAGTATACGGATTTCATACTGCAGGATTCAGACTGTGAATATACACACTGCATGAGTTTACATGATGTGGATCTGCAAACTGCAGCAATTTCCAGGATGAGGATCTTCACACTGCAGGGGTTTCCAGGATGTGCATCTTCACACTGCAGGAGTTTCCAAGATGTGAATCTTCAGACTGCAGTAGTTTCCAAGACATATATTTTCACACTGCAGAAATTTCCAAGATGTGGATCTTCACATTTCAATAGTTTCCTGGATGTGGATTTGCACACCGCAGCAGTTTCCAGGATGTGGAACTTCACAGTGCAGTAGATTCCAGGATCCGGATCTTCACAATTCAGGAGTTTCCAGGATTTGGATCTTCACACTGCAGGAGTTTCCAGGATGTGAATCTTCAGACTGCAGTACTTTCCAGGACAGTGGTTCTTCAGACAGCAGGAGATTCCAGGATGTGGATCTTCACAATGCAGGAGTTTCCAGGGTGTGGGTATTCACAATGTGGGACTTTCCAGAATGAGGATCTTCACACTGCAGGAGATTCCAGGATGTGGATCATCACACGATAGGAGTTTCCTGGATGTGAATCTTCAGAATGAATGGGTTTCCAAGACGTAGATGTGCACACTGAGGACATTCCTAGGATGTCGATCTTCATTCTGCAGGAGTTTCAGGATGTGGCTCTTCTGACTGCAGGAGTTTAAAAGATGTGGATCTTCACACTGCAGGTGTTTCCATGATGTCAATCGTCACACTGCCGGAGTTTCCACAAAGTGCATCTTTCCACTTCAGGAGTTTCCAGGATGTGAATCTTCACACTGCAGGAGGTTCCAGGATGTGGATCTTGACAATGCAGGAGTTTCCAGGTTGTGGATATTCACACTGCAGGAGTTTCCAGGATGTGGATCTTCAGATTGCAGGAGTTTCCAGGAGGTGGAACATCACACTCCAGGAGTTTCCAGGATGTGAATCTTCACACTGCCAGAGTTTTCGCAATGTGCATTTTTCCACTTCAGGAGTTTACAGGATGTGAATCTTCACACTGCAGGTGTTTCCAGGATGTGGATCTGAAAACTGCAGGAATTTCCAGGATGTGGATCTGCACACCGCATGACTTTCCAGGATGTGGAACTTCACAGTGCAGAGGTTTCCAGGATGTGGATCTTCACATTGCATTTGTTTCCAGGTTGATGATCTCGACATTGCAGGTGCTTCCTGGAGGTGGACCTTCTCACTGCAGGAGTTTCCAGCATGTGGTTTTTCAGATGGCAGGAATTTCCAGGATGTGGATCTTCACAATGCAGGAGCTTACAGGATGTGGGTCTACACACTGCAGGAGTTTCCAGGATGAGGATCTTCACACTGCAGGAGATTCCAGATGTGGATCTTCAAACAGTAGGAGTTCCCCGGATGTGAAGCTTCAGAGTGAAGGTGCTTCCAAGACGTAGATGTACAAACTGCAGGCATTTCTAGAATGTCGATCTTCATACCGAAGGAGTTTCAGGATGTGGCTCTTCTGACTGCAGGAGTTTCCAAGACAGGGATTTTCACATTGCTGGAGGTTCCACGATGTGGATCTTTGCACTGCAGGAGTTTCCAGGATGTGAACCTTCACACTGCAGGTGTTTCCAGGATGTGGATCTGCAAACTGCAGGAATTTCCAGGATGTGGATCGTCACACTGCCGGGTTTTCCAGCATGTGGATCATCAGACTGCAGGAGTTTCCAGGATGTTTATCTTCAGACTGCAGTAGTTTCCAAGTCATAAATTTTCACCCTGCAGGAATTTACAAGATGCGGAACTTCTCACTGCAGGAGTTTCCAGGTTGTGGATCTGCACAATGCAGGACTTTCCAGGATGTGGAACTTCACAGTGCAGAGGTTTGCAGGATGTGGATCTTTACATTGCAGTTGTTTCCAGGTTGATGATCTCGACATTGCAGGTGCTTCCTGGATGCGGAACTTCTCACTGCAGGAGTTTCCAGCATGTGGTTTTTCAGACGGCAGGAATTTCCAGGATGTGGATCTTTACAATGCAGGAGCTTACAGGATTAATGTCTACACACTGCAGGAGTTTCCAGGATGAGGACCTTCCCACTGCAGGACTTTCCAGATGTGGATCTTCAAACAGTAGGAGTTCCCCGGATGTGAAGCTTCAGAGTGAAGGGGTTTCCAAGTCGTAGATGTACACACTGCAGGCATTTCTAGAATGTCGATCTTCATACTGAAGGAGTTTCAGGATGTGGCTCTTCTGACTGCAGGAGTATCCAAGTTAGAGATTTTCACAATGCTGGAGGTTCCACGATGTGGATCTTTGCACTGCAGGAGTTTCCAGGATGTGAACCTTCACACTGCATAAGTTTCCAGTATACGGATCTTCATACTGCAGGAGTTTCCAGGATGTGGATATTTATAGTGCAGGACTTTCCATGATGTGGATCTTTGCACTGCAGGAGTTTCCAGGATGTGGATCTTCAGACTGCAGGAGTTTTCAGGATGTGAATCTTCACTCTGCGTAAGTTTCCAGCATACAGATCTTCATAATGCAGGACTTTCCATGATGTGGATCTTTACACTGCAGGAGTTTCCAGGATATGGATCTTCAGACTGCAGGAGTTTCCAGGATGTGAATGTACACACTGCATGAGTTTACAGGATGTGGATCTGCAAACTGCAGCAATTTCCAGGATGAGGATCTTCACACTGCAGGGGTTTCAGGATGTGCATCTTCACACTGCAGGAGTTTCCAGGATGTGAATCTTCAGACTGCAGTAGTTTCCAAGACATAGATTTTCACACTGCAGAAATTTCCAAGATGTGGATCTTCACATTGCAAGTGTTTCCTGGATGTGGATCTGCACACCGCAGGATTTTCCAGGATGTGGAACTACACAGTGCAGTAGTTTCTGGGATCTGGATGTTCACTTTGCAAAAATTTCCAGGATGTGGATCTTCACACTGCAGGAGTTTCCAGGATCTGAATCTTCAGACTGCAATAGTTTACAAGACATAGATTTCACACTGCCGAGATCTCTACATTGCAGGAGCTTCCAGGATGTGAATCTTCACACTGGAGGAATTTCCCGGATGTGCATCTTCATACGTAAGAGTTCCTAAGATATGGATCTTTCCAGGCATTTCCAGGGTGTGGTTCTTCAGAAACAGGAGATTCCAGGATGTGGATCTTCACAATGCAGGAGTTTCCAGTGTGTGGGTCTTCACACTGTGGGACTTTGCAGGATGAGGATCTTCACACTGCAGGAGATTCCAGGATGTGGATCATCACACGATAGGAGTTTCCTGGATGTGAACCTTCAGAATGAAGGTGTTTCCAAGACGTAGATGTGCACACTGCGGGCATTCCTAGGATGTCGATCTTCATACTGCAGGAGTTTCAGGATGTGGCCCTTCTGACTGCAGAAGTTAAAAAATGTGGATCTTCACACTGCAGGGGTTTCCATGATGTGAATCTTCACACTGCCGGAGTGTCCACCATGGGCATCTTTCCACTTCAGGAGTTTCCAGGATGTGAATCTTCACACTGCAGGAGGTTCCAGGATGTGGATCTTGACACTGAGGACTTCGAGGTTGTGGATCTTCACACTGCAGGTGTTTCCAGTATGTGTATCTTCAGACTGCAGGAATTTCCAGGAGGTGGAACATCACACTGCAGGAGTTTCCAGGATGTGAATATTCACAATGCCAGAGTTTCCACAATGTGCATCTTTCCACTTCAGGAGTTTCCAGGATGTGAATCTTCACACTGCAGGTGTTGTCCAGGATGTGGATCTGCAAACTGCAGGAATTTCCACGATGTGGATCGTCACACTGCAGGTTTTCCAGCATGTGGATCATCAGACTGCAGGAGTTTCCAGGATGTGAATCTTCAGACTGCAGTAGTTTCCAAGTAATAAATTTTCACACTGCAGGAAATTCCAAGATGCGGATCTTCACACTGCAGGAGTTTCCAGGATGTGGATCTGCACACTGCAGGACTTTCAAGGATGTGGAACTTCACAGTGCAGAGGTTTCCAGGATGTGGATCTTCACATTGCAGTTGTTTCCAGGTTGATGATCTCCACATTGCAGGAGCTTCATGGATGTGGACCTTCTCACTGCAGGAGTTTCCAGCATGTGGTTTTTCAGATGGCAGGAGTTTCCAGGATGTGGATCTTCACAATGCAGGAGCTTACAGGATGTGGGTCTACACACTGCAGGAGTTTCCAGGTGGAGAATCTTCACACTGCAGGAGATTCCAGATGTGGATCTTCAAACAGTAGGAGTTCCCCGGATGTGAAGCTTCAGAGTGAAGGGGTTTCCAAGTCGTAGATGTACACACTGCAGGCATTTCTAGAATGTCGATCTTCATACTGAAGGAGTTTCAGGATGTGGCTCTTCTGACTGCAGGAGTATCCAAGTTAGAGATTTTCACAATGCTGGAGGTTCCACGATGTGGATCTTTGCACTGCAGGAGTTTCCAGGATGTGAACCTTCACACTGCATAAGTTTCCAGTATACGGATCTTCATACTGCAGGAGTTTCCAGGATGTGGATATTTATAGTGCAGGACTTTCCATGATGTGGATCTTTACAATGCAGGAGTTTCCAGTATGTAGATCTTCAGACTGCAGGAGTTTTCAGGATGTGAATCTTCACTCTGCGTAAGTTTCCAGCATACAGAAATTCATCATGCAGGACTTTCCATGATATGGATCTTTACACTGCAGGAGTTTCCAGGATATGGATCTTCAGACTGCAGGATTTTCCAGGATGTGAATGTACACACTGTATGAGTTTACAGGATGTGGATCTGCAAACTGCAGCAATTTCCAGGATGAGGATCTTCACACTGCAGGGGTTATCAGGACGTGCATCTTCACACTGCAGGAGTTTCGAAGATGCGAATCTTCAGACTGCAGTAGTTTCCAAGACATAGATTTTCACACTGCAGGAATTTCCAAGATGTGGATCCTCACATTGCAAGAGTTTCCTGGATCTGGATCTGCACACCGTAGGAGTTTCCAGGATGTGGAACTACACAGTGCAGTAGTTTCTGGGATCTGGATGTTCACTTTGCAAAAATTTCCAGGATGTGGATCTTCACACTGCAGGAGTTTCCAGGATCTGAATCTTCAGACTGCAATAGTTTACAAGACATAGATTTCACACTGCCGAGATCTCTACATTGCAGGAGCTTCCAGGATGTGAATCTTCACACTGGAGGAATTTCCCGGATGTGCATCTTCATACGTAAGAGTTCCCAAGATATGGATCTTTCCAGGCATTTCCAGGGTGTGGTTCTTCAGAAACAGGAGATTCCAGGATGTGGATCTTCACAATGCAGGAGTTTCCAGTGTGTGGGTCTTCACACTGTGGGACTTTGCAGGATGAGGATCTTCACACTGCAGGAGATTCCAGGATGTGGATCATCACACGATAGGAGTTTCCTGGATGTGAACCTTCAGAATGAAGGTGTTTCCAAGACGTAGATGTGCACACTGCGGGCATTCCTAGGATGTCGATCTTCATACTGCAGGAGTTTCAGGATGTGGCCCTTCTGACTGCAGAAGTTAAAAAATGTGGATCTTCACACTGCAGGGGTTTCCATGATGTGAATCTTCACACTGCCGGAGTGTCCACCATGGGCATCTTTCCACTTCAGGAGTTTCCAGGATGTGAATCTTCACACTGCAGGAGGTTCCAGGATGTGGATCTTGACACTGAGGACTTCGAGGTTGTGGATCTTCACACTGCAGGTGTTTCCAGTATGTGTATCTTCAGACTGCAGGAATTTCCAGGAGGTGGAACATCACACTGCAGGAGTTTCCAGGATGTGAATATTCACAATGCCAGAGTTTCCACAATGTGCATCTTTCCACTTCAGGAGTTTCCAGGATGTGAATCTTCACACTGCAGGTGTTGTCCAGGATGTGGATCTGCAAACTGCAGGAATTTCCACGATGTGGATCGTCACACTGCAGGTTTTCCAGCATGTGGATCATCTGACTGCAGGAGTTTCCAGGATGTGAATCTTCAGACTGCAGTAGTTTCCAAGTAATAAATTTTCACACTGCAGGAAATTCCAAGATGCGGATCTTCACACTGCAGGAGTTTCCAGGATGTGGATCTGCACACTGCAGGACTTTCAAGGATGTGGAACTTCACAGTGCAGAGGTTTCCAGGATGTGGATCTTCACATTGCAGTTGTTTCCAGGTTGATGATCTCCACATTGCAGGAGCTTCATGGATGTGGACCTTCTCACTGCAGGAGTTTCCAGCATGTGGTTTTTCAGATGGCAGGAGTTTCCAGGATGTGGATCTTCACAATGCAGGAGCTTACAGGATGTGGGTCTACACACTGCAGGAGTTTCCAGGTGGAGAATCTTCACACTGCAGGAGATTCCAGATGTGGATCTTCAAACAGTTGGAGTTCCCCAGATGTGAAGCTTCAGAGTGAAGGGGTTTCCAAGACGTAGAGGTACACACTGCAGGCATTTCTAGAATGTCGATCTTCATACTGAAGGAGTTTCAGGATGAGGCTCTTCTGACTGCAGGAGTTTCCAAGACATAGATTTTCACACTGCAGGAGGTTCCACGATGTGAATCTTTGCACTGCAGGAGCTTCCGGGATGTGAACCTTCACACTGCATAAGTTTCCAGTATACGGATCTTCATACTGCAGGAGTTTCCAGGATGTGGTTATTCATAGTGCAGGACTTTCCATGATGTGGATCTTTACACTGCAGGAGTTTCCAGGATATGGATCTTCAGACTGCAGGATTTTCAGGATGTGAATCTTCACACTGCGTAAGTTTTCAGCATACAGATCTTCATAATGCAGGACTTTCCATGATGTGGATCTTTACACTGCAGGAGTTTCCAGGATATGGATCTTCAGACTGCAGGAGTTTCCAGGATGTGAATGTACACACTGCATGAGTTTACAGGATGTGGATCTGCAAACTGCAGCAATTTCCAGGATGAGGTTCTTCACACTGCAGGGGTTTCCAGGATGTGCATCTTCACACTGCAGGAGTTTCCAAGATGTGAATCTTCAGACTGCAGTAGTTTCCAAGACATAGATTTTCACACTGCAGAAATTTCCAAGATGTGGATCTTCACATTGCAAGTGTTTCCTGGATGTGGATCTGCACACCGCAGGATTTTCCAGGATGTGGAACTACACAGGGCAGTAGTTTCTAGGATCTGGATGTTCACAATGCAAAAATTTCCAGGATGTGGATCTTCACGCTGCAGGAGTTTCCAAGATGTGAATCTTCAGACTACAGTAATTTCGAAGACAAAGATTTTCACACTGCCGTGATCTCTACATTGCAGGAGATTCCAGGATGTGGATCTTCATACTGGAGGAATTTCCAGGTTGTGTATCTTCATACGTAAGAGTTCCCAAGATATGGATCTTTCCAGGCATTTCCAGCGTGTGGTTCTTCAGAAGCAGGAGATTCCAGGATGTGGATCTTCACACTGCAGGAGTTTCCAGGGTGTGGATCTTCACACTGTGGGACTTTCCAGGATGAGGATCTTCACAATGTAGTAGATTCCAGGATGTGGATCATCACACGATAGGAGTTTCCTGGATGTGAATCTTCAGAATGAAGGGGTTTCCAAGACGTAGATGTGCACACTGCGGGCATTCCTAGGATGTCGATCTTCATACTGCAGGAGTTTCAGGATGTGGCTCTTCTGACTGCAGGAGTTTAAAAGATGTGGATCTTCACACTGTAGGGGTTTCCATGATGTGAATCTTCACACTGCCAGAGTGTCCACAAAGTGCATCTATCCACTTCAGGAGTTTCCAGGATGTGAATCTTCATACTGCAGTAGGTTCCAGGATGTGGATCTTGACACTGCAGGAGTTTCCAGGATGTTTATCTTCACACTGCAGGAGTTTCCAGGAAGTGTATCTTCGGAGGCAGGAGTTTCCAGGATGTGGAACATCACACTGCAGGAGTTTCCAGGATGTGAAAATTCACACTGCCATAGAATCCACAATGTGCATCTTTCCACTTCAGGTCTTTCCAGGATGTGAATCTTCACACTGCAGGTGTTTACAGGATGTGGATCTGCAAACTGCAGGAATTTCCAGAATGTGGATCTTCACACTGCATGGTTTTCCAGCATGTGGATCATCACACTGCAGGAGTTTCCAGGATGTGAATCTTCAGACTGCAGTAGTTTACAAGACATAGATTTTCACACTGCAGGAATTTCCAAGATGCGAATCTTCACACTGCAGGAGTTTCCAGGATGTGGATCTGCACACTGCAGGACTTTTCAGGATGTGGAACATCACAGTGCAGAGGTTTCCAGGATTTGGATCTTCACATTGCAGTTGTTTCCAGGTTTATGATCTCGACATTGCAGGAGCTTCCTGGATGTGTACCTTCTCACTGCAGGAGTTTCCAGCATGTGGTTTTTCAGACGGCAGGAGTTTCCAGGATGTGGATCTTCACAATGCAGGAGTTTACAGGATGTGGATCTACACTCTGCAGGAGTTTTCAGGATGAGGATCTTCACACTGCAGGAGATTCCAGATGTGGATCTTCAAACAGTAGGAGTTCCCCGGATGTGAAGCTTCAGAGTGAAGGGGTTTCCAAGACGTAGATGTACACACTGCAGGCATTTCTAGAATGTCGATCTTCATACTGAAGGAGTTTCAGGATGTGGCTCTTCTGACTGCAGGAGTTTCCAAGACATGGATTTTCAGACTCCAGGAGGTTCCACGATGTGGATCTTTGCACTGCAGGAGTTTCCAGGATGTGAACCTTCACACTGCGTAAGTTTCCAATATATGGATCTTCATACTGCTTGAGTTTCCAGGATGTGGATATTCAAGTGCAGGACTTTCCAAGATGTGGATCTTTACACTGCAGGAGTTTCCAGGATGTGGATCTTCAGACTGCAGGAGTTTTCAGGATGTGACTCGTCACACTGCGTAAGTTTCCAGCATACAGATCTTCATAATGCAGGACTTTCCATGATGTGGATCTTTACACTGCAGGAGTTTCCAGGATATAGATCTTCAGACTGCAGGAGTTTGCAGAATGTGAATGTACACACTGCATGTGTTTACAGGATGTGGATCTGCAAACTGCAGCAATTTCCAGGATGAGGATCTTCACACTGCAGGGGTATCCAGGATGTGCATCTTCACACTGAAGGAGTTTCCAAGATGTGAATCTTCAGACTGCAGTAGTTTCCAAGACATATATTTTCAAACTGCAGAAATTTCCAAGATGTGGATCTTCACATTGCAAGAGTTTCCTGGATGTGGATCTGCACACCGCAGGAGTTTCCAGGATGTGCAACTTCACAGTGCAGTAGTTTCTGGGATCTAGATCTTCACAAAGCAAAAATTTCCAGGATGTGAATCTTCAGACTGCAGTAGTTTCCAAGACATAGATTTTCACACTGCCGGGATCTCTACATTGCAGGAGCTTCCAGGATGTGGATGTTTACACTGGAGGAATTTCCAGGATGTGACTCTTCAATACGTAAGAGTTCCCAAGATATGGATCTTTCCAGGCATTTCCAGGGTGTGGTTCTTCAGACAGCAGGAGATTCCAGGATGTGGATCTTCACAATGCAGGAGTTTCCAGCGTGTGGGTCTTCACAATGTGGGACTTTCCTGGATGAGGATCTTCACACTGCAGGAGATTCCAGGATGTGGATCATCACACGATAGGAGTTTCCTGGATGTGAATCTACAGAATGAAGAGTTTTCCAAGACGTAGAAGTGCACACTGCGGGCATTCCTAGGATGTATATCTTCATTCATCAGGAGTTTCAGGATGTGGCTCTTCTGACTGCAGGAGTTTAAAAGATGTGGATCGTAACACTGCAGTGTTTTCCAGCATGTGGATCATCACACTGCAGGAGGTTCCAGGATGTGAATCTTCAGACTGCAGTAGTTTCCAAGACATAGATTTTCACACTGCAGGAATTTCCAAGATGCGGATCTTCACACTGCAGGAGTTTCCAGGATGTGGATCTGCACACTGCAGGACTTTCCAGGATGTGAAACTTCACAGTGCAGAGGTTTCCAGGATGTGGATCTTCACATTGCAGTTGTTTCCAGGTTGATGATCTCGACATTGCAGTGTCTTCCTGGATGTTCACCTTCTCACTGCAGGAGTTTCCAGCATGTGGTTTTTCAGACGGCAGGTGTTTCCAGGATGTGGATCTTCACAATGGAGGAGTTTACAGGATGTGGGTCTACAAACTGCAGGAGTTTCCAGGATGAGGATCTTCAGACTGCAGGAGTTTTCCGGATGTGAATCTTCAGACTGCAGTAGTTTCCAAGAAATAGATTTTCACACTGCAGAAATTTCCAAGATGTTGATCTTCACATTGCAAGTGTTTCCTGGATGTGGGTCTGCACACCACAGGACTTTCCAGGGTGTGGAACTACACAGTGCAGTAGTTTCCAGGATCTGGACCTTCACAATGCAAAAATTTCCAGGATGTGGATCTTAACACTGCAGGAGTTTCCAGGATGTGAATCTTCAGACTGGAGTAGTTTCCAAGACATCGATTTTCACACTGCCGGGATCTCTACATTGCAGGAGCCTCCAGGATGTGGATCTTCACACTGCGGGAATTTCCAGGATGTGCATCTTCATACGTAAGAGTTCCCAAGATATGGATCTTTCCAGGCATTTCCAGGGTTTGGTTCTTCAGACAGCAGGAGATTCCAGGATGTGGATCTTCACAATGCAGGAGTTTCCAGGGTGTGTGTCTTCACACTGTGGGACTTTCCAGGATGAGGATCTTCACTTTGCAGGACATTTAAGGATGTGGATCATCACACGATAGGAGTTTCCTGGATGTGAATCTTCAGAATGAAGGGGTTTCCAAGACGTAGATGTGCACACTGCGGGCATTCCTAGGATGTCAATCTTCATACTGCATTATTTTCAGGAGGTGGCTCTTCTGACTGCAGGAGTTTAAAAGATGTGGATCTTTACACTGCAGGGGTTTCCATGATGTGAATTTCACACTGCCGGAGTTTCCAAAAAGTGCATCTTTCAACTTCAGGAGATTCCAGGATGTGAATCTTCACACTGCAGGAGGTTCCAGGATGTGGATCTTGACACTGCAGGAGTTTCCAGGTTGTGGATCTTCACACTGCAGGAGTTTCTAGGATGTGTATCTTCAGACTGCAGGAGTTTCCAAGAGGTGGAACATCAGACTGCAGGAGATTCCAGGATGAGAATCTTCAAACTGCCAGAGTTTCCACAATGTGCATCTTTCCACTTCAGGAGTTTCCAGGATGTGAATCTTCACACTGCAGGTGTTTACAGCATGTGGATCTGCAAACTGCAGGAATTTCCAGGATGTGGATCGTCACACTGCAGGGTTTCCAGCATGTGGATCATCACACTGCAGGAGTTTCCAGGATGTGAATGTTCACACTGCAGGTGTTTCCAGGATGTGGATCTGCAAAATGCAGGAATATCCTGGATGTGGATCGTCACCCTGCAGGGTTTTCCAGGACGTGGATCATCACACTGCAGGAGCTTCCAGGATGTCAATCTTCAGACTGCAGTCGTTTCCAAGACATAGATTTTCACACTGCAGGAATTTCCAAGATGCGGATCTTCACACTGCAGGAGTTTCCAGGTTGTGAATCTTCAGACTGCAGTAGTTTCCAAGACATAGATTTTCACACAGCCGGGATCTCTACATTGCAGGAGCTTCCAGGATGTGGATCTTCATACTGGAGGAATTTCCAGGTTGTGTATCTTCATACGTAAGAGTTCCCAAGATATGGATCTTTCCAGGCATTTCCAGCGTGTGGTTCATCAGAAGCAGGAGATTCCAGGATGTGGATCTTCACACTGCAGGAGTTTCCAGGGTGTGGATCTTCACACTGTGGGACTTTCCAGGATGAGGATCTTCACAATGTAGTAGATTCCAGGATGTGGATCATCACACGATAGGAGTTTCCTGGATGTGAATCTTCAGAATGAAGGGGTTTCCAAGACGTAGATGTGCACACTGCGGGCATTCCTAGGATGTCGATCTTCATACTGCAGGAGTTTCAGGATGTGGCTCTTCTGACTGCAGGAGTTTAAAAGATGTGGATCTTCACACTGTAGGGGTTTCCATGATGTGAATCTTCACACTGCCAGAGTGTCCACAAAGTGCATCTATCCACTTCAGGAGTTTCCAGGATGTGAATCTTCATACTGCAGTAGGTTCCAGGATGTGGATCTTGACACTGCAGGAGTTTCCAGGATGTTTATCTTCACACTGCAGGAGTTTCCAGGAAGTGTATCTTCGGAGGCAGGAGTTTCCAGGATGTGGAACATCACACTGCAGGAGTTTCCAGGATGTGAAAATTCACACTGCCATAGAATCCACAATGTGCATCTTTCCACTTCAGGTCTTTCCAGGATGTGAATCTTCACACTGCAGGTGTTTACAGGATGTGGATCTGCAAACTGCAGGAATTTCCAGAATGTGGATCTTCACACTGCATGGTTTTCCAGCATGTGGATCATCACACTGCAGGAGTTTCCAGGATGTGAATCTTCAGACTGCAGTAGTTTACAAGACATAGATTTTCACACTGCAGGAATTTCCAAGATGCGAATCTTCACACTGCAGGAGTTTCCAGGATGTGGATCTGCACACTGCAGGACTTTTCAGGATGTGGAACATCACAGTGCAGAGGTTTCCAGGATTTGGATCTTCACATTGCAGTTGTTTCCAGGTTTATGATCTCGACATTGCAGGAGCTTCCTGGATGTGTACCTTCTCACTGCAGGAGTTTCCAGCATGTGGTTTTTCAGACGGCAGGAGTTTCCAGGATGTGGATCTTCACAATGCAGGAGTTTACAGGATGTGGATCTACACTCTGCAGGAGTTTTCAGGATGAGGATCTTCACACTGCAGGAGATTCCAGATGTGGATCTTCAAACAGTAGGAGTTCCCCGGATGTGAAGCTTCAGAGTGAAGGGGTTTCCAAGACGTAGATGTACACACTGCAGGCATTTCTAGAATGTCGATCTTCATACTGAAGGAGTTTCAGGATGTGGCTCTTCTGACTGCAGGAGTTTCCAAGACATGGATTTTCAGACTCCAGGAGGTTCCACGATGTGGATCTTTGCACTGCAGGAGTTTCCAGGATGTGAACCTTCACACTGCGTAAGTTTCCAATATATGGATCTTCATACTGCTTGAGTTTCCAGGATGTGGATATTCAAGTGCAGGACTTTCCAAGATGTGGATCTTTACACTGCAGGAGTTTCCAGGATGTGGATCTTCAGACTGCAGGAGTTTTCAGGATGTGACTCGTCACACTGCGTAAGTTTCCAGCATACAGATCTTCATAATGCAGGACTTTCCATGATGTGGATCTTTACACTGCAGGAGTTTCCAGGATATAGATCTTCAGACTGCAGGAGTTTGCAGAATGTGAATGTACACACTGCATGTGTTTACAGGATGTGGATCTGCAAACTGCAGCAATTTCCAGGATGAGGATCTTCACACTGCAGGGGTATCCAGGATGTGCATCTTCACACTGAAGGAGTTTCCAAGATGTGAATCTTCAGACTGCAGTAGTTTCCAAGACATATATTTTCAAACTGCAGAAATTTCCAAGATGTGGATCTTCACATTGCAAGAGTTTCCTGGATGTGGATCTGCACACCGCAGGAGTTTCCAGGATGTGCAACTTCACATTGCAGTAGTTTCTGGGATCTAGATCTTCACAAAGCAAAAATTTCCAGGATGTGAATCTTCAGACTGCAGTAGTTTCCAAGACATAGATTTTCACACTGCCGGGATCTCTACATTGCAGGAGCTTCCAGGATGTGGATGTTTACACTGGAGGAATTTCCAGGATGTGACTCTTCAATACGTAAGAGTTCCCAAGATATGGATCTTTCCAGGCATTTCCAGGGTGTGGTTCTTCAGACAGCAGGAGATTCCAGGATGTGGATCTTCACAATGCAGGAGTTTCCAGCGTGTGGGTCTTCACAATGTGGGACTTTCCTGGATGAGGATCTTCACACTGCAGGAGATTCCAGGATGTGGATCATCACACGATAGGAGTTTCCTGGATGTGAATCTACAGAATGAAGAGTTTTCCAAGACGTAGAAGTGCACACTGCGGGCATTCCTAGGATGTATATCTTCATTCATCAGGAGTTTCAGGATGTGGCTCTTCTGACTGCAGGAGTTTAAAAGATGTGGATCGTAACACTGCAGTGTTTTCCAGCATGTGGATCATCACACTGCAGGAGGTTCCAGGATGTGAATCTTCAGACTGCAGTAGTTTCCAAGACATAGATTTTCACACTGCAGGAATTTCCAAGATGCGGATCTTCACACTGCAGGAGTTTCCAGGATGTGGATCTGCACACTGCAGGACTTTCCAGGATGTGAAACTTCACAGTGCAGAGGTTTCCAGGATGTGGATCTTCACATTGCAGTTGTTTCCAGGTTGATGATCTCGACATTGCAGTGTCTTCCTGGATGTTCACCTTCTCACTGCAGGAGTTTCCAGCATGTGGTTTTTCAGACGGCAGGTGTTTCCAGGATGTGGATCTTCACAATGGAGGAGTTTACAGGATGTGGGTCTACAAACTGCAGGAGTTTCCAGGATGAGGATCTTCAGACTGCAGGAGTTTTCCGGATGTGAATCTTCAGACTGCAGTAGTTTCCAAGAAATAGATTTTCACACTGCAGAAATTTCCAAGATGTTGATCTTCACATTGCAAGTGTTTCCTGGATGTGGGTCTGCACACCACAGGACTTTCCAGGGTGTGGAACTACACAGTGCAGTAGTTTCCAGGATCTGGACCTTCACAATGCAAAAATTTCCAGGATGTGGATCTTAACACTGCAGGAGTTTCCAGGATGTGAATCTTCAGACTGGAGTAGTTTCCAAGACATCGATTTTCACACTGCCGGGATCTCTACATTGCAGGAGCCTCCAGGATGTGGATCTTCACACTGCGGGAATTTCCAGGATGTGCATCTTCATACGTAAGAGTTCCCAAGATATGGATCTTTCCAGGCATTTCCAGGGTTTGGTTCTTCAGACAGCAGGAGATTCCAGGATGTGGATCTTCACAATGCAGGAGTTTCCAGGGTGTGTGTCTTCACACTGTGGGACTTTCCAGGATGAGGATCTTCACTTTGCAGGACATTTAAGGATGTGGATCATCACACGATAGGAGTTTCCTGGATGTGAATCTTCAGAATGAAGGGGTTTCCAAGACGTAGATGTGCACACTGCGGGCATTCCTAGGATGTCAATCTTCATACTGCATTATTTTCAGGAGGTGGCTCTTCTGACTGCAGGAGTTTAAAAGATGTGGATCTTTACACTGCAGGGGTTTCCATGATGTGAATTTCACACTGCCGGAGTTTCCAAAAAGTGCATCTTTCAACTTCAGGAGATTCCAGGATGTGAATCTTCACACTGCAGGAGGTTCCAGGATGTGGATCTTGACACTGCAGGAGTTTCCAGGTTGTGGATCTTCACACTGCAGGAGTTTCTAGGATGTGTATCTTCAGACTGCAGGAGTTTCCAAGAGGTGGAACATCAGACTGCAGGAGATTCCAGGATGAGAATCTTCAAACTGCCAGAGTTTCCACAATGTGCATCTTTCCACTTCAGGAGTTTCCAGGATGTGAATCTTCACACTGCAGGTGTTTACAGCATGTGGATCTGCAAACTGCAGGAATTTCCAGGATGTGGATCGTCACACTGCAGGGTTTCCAGCATGTGGATCATCACACTGCAGGAGTTTCCAGGATGTGAATGTTCACACTGCAGGTGTTTCCAGGATGTGGATCTGCAAAATGCAGGAATATCCTGGATGTGGATCGTCACCCTGCAGGGTTTTCCAGGACGTGGATCATCACACTGCAGGAGCTTCCAGGATGTCAATCTTCAGACTGCAGTCGTTTCCAAGACATAGATTTTCACACTGCAGGAATTTCCAAGATGCGGATCTTCACACTGCAGGAGTTTCCAGGTTGTGAATCTTCAGACTGCAGTAGTTTCCAAGACATAGATTTTCACACAGCCGGGATCTCTACATTGCAGGAGCTTCCAGGATGTGGATCTTCATACTGGAGGAATTTCCAGGTTGTGTATCTTCATACGTAAGAGTTCCCAAGATATGGATCTTTCCAGGCATTTCCAGCGTGTGGTTCATCAGAAGCAGGAGATTCCAGGATGTGGATCTTCACACTGCAGGAGTTTCCAGGGTGTGGATCTTCACACTGTGGGACTTTCCAGGATGAGGATCTTCACAATGTAGTAGATTCCAGGATGTGGATCATCACACGATAGGAGTTTCCTGGATGTGAATCTTCAGAATGAAGGGGTTTCCAAGACGTAGATGTGCACACTGCGGGCATTCCTAGGATGTCGATCTTCATACTGCAGGAGTTTCAGGATGTGGCTCTTCTGACTGCAGGAGTTTAAAAGATGTGGATCTTCACACTGTAGGGGTTTCCATGATGTGAATCTTCACACTGCCAGAGTGTCCACAAAGTGCATCTATCCACTTCAGGAGTTTCCAGGATGTGAATCTTCATACTGCAGTAGGTTCCAGGATGTGGATCTTGACACTGCAGGAGTTTCCAGGATGTTTATCTTCACACTGCAGGAGTTTCCAGGAAGTGTATCTTCGGAGGCAGGAGTTTCCAGGATGTGGAACATCACACTGCAGGAGTTTCCAGGATGTGAAAATTCACACTGCCATAGAATCCACAATGTGCATCTTTCCACTTCAGGTCTTTCCAGGATGTGAATCTTCACACTGCAGGTGTTTACAGGATGTGGATCTGCAAACTGCAGGAATTTCCAGAATGTGGATCTTCACACTGCATGGTTTTCCAGCATGTGGATCATCACACTGCAGGAGTTTCCAGGATGTGAATCTTCAGACTGCAGTAGTTTACAAGACATAGATTTTCACACTGCAGGAATTTCCAAGATGCGAATCTTCACACTGCAGGAGTTTCCAGGATGTGGATCTGCACACTGCAGGACTTTTCAGGATGTGGAACATCACAGTGCAGAGGTTTCCAGGATTTGGATCTTCACATTGCAGTTGTTTCCAGGTTTATGATCTCGACATTGCAGGAGCTTCCTGGATGTGTACCTTCTCACTGCAGGAGTTTCCAGCATGTGGTTTTTCAGACGGCAGGAGTTTCCAGGATGTGGATCTTCACAATGCAGGAGTTTACAGGATGTGGATCTACACTCTGCAGGAGTTTTCAGGATGAGGATCTTCACACTGCAGGAGATTCCAGATGTGGATCTTCAAACAGTAGGAGTTCCCCGGATGTGAAGCTTCAGAGTGAAGGGGTTTCCAAGACGTAGATGTACACACTGCAGGCATTTCTAGAATGTCGATCTTCATACTGAAGGAGTTTCAGGATGTGGCTCTTCTGACTGCAGGAGTTTCCAAGACATGGATTTTCAGACTCCAGGAGGTTCCACGATGTGGATCTTTGCACTGCAGGAGTTTCCAGGATGTGAACCTTCACACTGCGTAAGTTTCCAATATATGGATCTTCATACTGCTTGAGTTTCCAGGATGTGGATATTCAAGTGCAGGACTTTCCAAGATGTGGATCTTTACACTGCAGGAGTTTCCAGGATGTGGATCTTCAGACTGCAGGAGTTTTCAGGATGTGACTCGTCACACTGCGTAAGTTTCCAGCATACAGATCTTCATAATGCAGGACTTTCCATGATGTGGATCTTTACACTGCAGGAGTTTCCAGGATATAGATCTTCAGACTGCAGGAGTTTGCAGAATGTGAATGTACACACTGCATGTGTTTACAGGATGTGGATCTGCAAACTGCAGCAATTTCCAGGATGAGGATCTTCACACTGCAGGGGTATCCAGGATGTGCATCTTCACACTGAAGGAGTTTCCAAGATGTGAATCTTCAGACTGCAGTAGTTTCCAAGACATATATTTTCAAACTGCAGAAATTTCCAAGATGTGGATCTTCACATTGCAAGAGTTTCCTGGATGTGGATCTGCACACCGCAGGAGTTTCCAGGATGTGCAACTTCACAGTGCAGTAGTTTCTGGGATCTAGATCTTCACAAAGCAAAAATTTCCAGGATGTGAATCTTCAGACTGCAGTAGTTTCCAAGACATAGATTTTCACACTGCCGGGATCTCTACATTGCAGGAGCTTCCAGGATGTGGATGTTTACACTGGAGGAATTTCCAGGATGTGACTCTTCAATACGTAAGAGTTCCCAAGATATGGATCTTTCCAGGCATTTCCAGGGTGTGGTTCTTCAGAAAGCAGGAGATTCCAGGATGTGGATCTTCACAATGCAGGAGTTTCCAGCGTGTGGGTCTTCACACTGTGGGACTTTCCTGGATGAGGATCTTCACACTGCAGGAGATTCCAGGATGTGGATCATCACACGATAGGAGTTTCCTGGATGTGAATCTACAGAATGAAGAGTTTTCCAAGACGTAGAAGTGCACACTGCGGGCATTCCTAGGATGTATATCTTCATTCATCAGGAGTTTCAGGATGTGGCTCTTCTGACTGCAGGAGTTTAAAAGATGTGGTTCGTAACACTGCAGTGTTTTCCAGCATGTGGATCATCACACTGCAGGAGGTTCCAGGATGTGAATCTTCAGACTGCAGTAGTTTCCAAGACATAGATTTTCACACTGCAGGAATTTCCAAGATGCGGATCTTCACACTGCAGGAGTTTCCAGGATGTGGATCTGCACACTGCAGGACTTTCCAGGATGTGAAACTTCACAGTGCAGAGGTTTCCAGGATGTGGATCTTCACATTGCAGTTGTTTCCAGGTTGATGATCTCGACATTGCAGTGTCTTCCTGGATGTTCACCTTCTCACTGCAGGAGTTTCCAGCATGTGGTTTTTCAGACGGCAGGTGTTTCCAGGATGTGGATCTTCACAATGGAGGAGTTTACAGGATGTGGGTCTACAAACTGCAGGAGTTTCCAGGATGAGGATCTTCAGACTGCAGGAGTTTTCCGGATGTGAATCTTCAGACTGCAGTAGTTTCCAAGAAATAGATTTTCACACTGCAGAAATTTCCAAGATGTTGATCTTCACATTGCAAGTGTTTCCTGGATGTGGGTCTGCACACCACAGGACTTTCCAGGGTGTGGAACTACACAGTGCAGTAGTTTCCAGGATCTGGACCTTCACAATGCAAAAATTTCCAGGATGTGGATCTTAACACTGCAGGAGTTTCCAGGATGTGAATCTTCAGACTGGAGTAGTTTCCAAGACATCGATTTTCACACTGCCGGGATCTCTACATTGCAGGAGCCTCCAGGATGTGGATCTTCACACTGCGGGAATTTCCAGGATGTGCATCTTCATACGTAAGAGTTCCCAAGATATGGATCTTTCCAGGCATTTCCAGGGTTTGGTTCTTCAGACAGCAGGAGATTCCAGGATGTGGATCTTCACAATGCAGGAGTTTCCAGGGTGTGTGTCTTCACACTGTGGGACTTTCCAGGATGAGGATCTTCACTTTGCAGGACATTTAAGGATGTGGATCATCACACGATAGGAGTTTCCTGGATGTGAATCTTCAGAATGAAGGGGTTTCCAAGACGTAGATGTGCACACTGCGGGCATTCCTAGGATGTCAATCTTCATACTGCATTATTTTCAGGAGGTGGCTCTTCTGACTGCAGGAGTTTAAAAGATGTGGATCTTTACACTGCAGGGGTTTCCATGATGTGAATTTCACACTGCCGGAGTTTCCAAAAAGTGCATCTTTCAACTTCAGGAGATTCCAGGATGTGAATCTTCACACTGCAGGAGGTTCCAGGATGTGGATCTTGACACTGCAGGAGTTTCCAGGTTGTGGATCTTCACACTGCAGGAGTTTCTAGGATGTGTATCTTCAGACTGCAGGAGTTTCCAAGAGGTGGAACATCAGACTGCAGGAGATTCCAGGATGAGAATCTTCAAACTGCCAGAGTTTCCACAATGTGCATCTTTCCACTTCAGGAGTTTCCAGGATGTGAATCTTCACACTGCAGGTGTTTACAGCATGTGGATCTGCAAACTGCAGGAATTTCCAGGATGTGGATCGTCACACTGCAGGGTTTCCAGCATGTGGATCATCACACTGCAGGAGTTTCCAGGATGTGAATGTTCACACTGCAGGTGTTTCCAGGATGTGGATCTGCAAAATGCAGGAATATCCTGGATGTGGATCGTCACCCTGCAGGGTTTTCCAGGACGTGGATCATCACACTGCAGGAGCTTCCAGGATGTCAATCTTCAGACTGCAGTCGTTTCCAAGACATAGATTTTCACACTGCAGGAATTTCCAAGATGCGGATCTTCACACTGCAGGAGTTTCCAGGTTGTGAATCTTCAGACTGCAGTAGTTTCCAAGACATAGATTTTCACACAGCCGGGATCTCTACATTGCAGGAGCTTCCAGGATGTGGATCTTCACACTGAAGGAATTTCCAGGATGTGCATCTTCATACGTAAGAGTTCCCAAGATATGGATCTTTCCAGGCATTTCCAGGGTGTGGTTCTTCAGACAGCAGGAGATTCCAGGATGTGGATCTTCACAATGCAGGAGTTTCCAGGGTGTGGGTCTTCACACTGTTGGACTTTCCAGGATGAGGATCTTCACACTGCAGGAGATTCCAGGATGTGGATCATCACACGATAGGAGTTTCTTGGATTTGAATCTTCAGAATGAAGGGTTTTCCAAGACCTAGATGTGCACACTGCGGGCATTCCTAGGATGTTGATTTTCATACTGCAGGAGTTTCAGGATGTGGCTCTTCTGACTGCAGGAGTTTAAAAGATGTGGATCTTCACACTGCAGCGGTTTCCATGATGTGAATCTTTACACTGCCGGAGTTTCCACAAAATGCATCTTTCCACTTCAGGAGTTTCCAATGAAGGGGTTTCCAAGACGTAGATGGACACACTGCAGGCATTCCCAGGATGTCAATCTTCACACTGCTGTAGTATCAGGATGTAGCTCTTCTGATGCACGAGTTTCCAAGGTGAGGATCTGCACATTGCAGGAGTTTCCAGGATGTGATTCTTCAGATTACAGGAGTTTCCAAGATGTGGATCTTCACACTACAGGAGTTTCCAAGATAATGATCTTCACACTGCAGGAGCTTCCAGGATGTGGATCTTCACACTACAGGAGCGTCCAGGATGTGGATCTTCAGACTGCTGGAGTTTCCAAGAGGTGGAACATCACACTGCAGGTGTTTTCAGGATGTGGATCTTCACACTGCTGGAGATTCCAAAATGTGCATCTTTCCACTTCTGGAGATTCTAGGATGTGAATCTTCACACTGCTGGTGTTTCCAGGATGTGGATCTGCAAACTGCAGAACTTTCCAGGATGTGCAACTTCACACTACGGGACCTTCCAGGATGTGGATCTTCACACTGCAGGACTTTCCAGGAGGAGGATCTTCACACAGGTGGAGTTTCCAGGATGTGGATCTTCAGACTGCAGGAGTTTCCACGAGGTGGAACATCACACTGCAGGTGTTTCCAGGATGAGGATCTTCACACTGCAGATGATTCCAAGAGGTGGGTCTTCACAGTGCAACAGTTTCCAGGATGTGAATCTTCAGACTGCAGTAGTTTCCAAGACATAGATTTTCACACTGCGAGAATTTACAAGATGTGGATCTTCACACTGAAGGAGTTTCCAGGATGTGGATCTTCACAATGCAGGAGTTTACAGGATGTGGGTGTACACAATGCAGTAGTTTCCAGGATGAGGATCTTCACACTGCAGGCATTTCTAGGATGTCGATCTTCATACTGCAGGGGTTTCAGTATGCGGCACTTCTGACTGCAGGAGTTTCCAAGACATAGATTTTCACACTGCTGGAAGTTCCACGATGTGGATCTTTGCACTGCAGGAGTTTCCAGGATGTGAATCTTCACACTACATAAGTTTCCATTATACGGATCTTCATACTGCAGGAGTTTCCATGATGTGGATATTCATACTGCAGAACTTTCCATGATGTGGATCTTTACATGGCAGGAGTTTTCAGCATGTGGATCTTCAGACTGCAGGAGTTTCCAGGATGTCAATCTTCACACTGCAGCAGTTTCCAGGATGTGGATCTGCAAACTGCAGGAATTTCCAGGATGAGGATCTACACACTGCAGGGGTTTCCAGGATGTGAATCTTCAGACTGCAGTCATTTCCAAGACATAGATTTTCACACTGTAAGGATTTCCAAGATGTGGATATTCACACTGCAGGAGTTACCAGAATATGAATCTGCACACCGTAGGAGTTTCCAGAATGTGGATCTTCACAGTGTAGAAGTTTCCAGGATGTGGATCTTCACATTGCAGGAATTTCCAGGATGTGGAACTTCACATTGCATTTGTTTGCAGCTTGATGCTCTCTAAATTGCAGGAGCTTCCTGAATGTGGACCTTCTCACTGCAGGAGTTTCCAGGATGTGTTTTTACAGATTGCAGGAGTTTCCAGGATGTGGATCTTCACAATGCAGGAGTTTACAGGATGTGGGTCTATACATGCAGGAGTTTCCAGAATGAGGATCTTCACACTTCAGGCATTTCTAGGATGTCGATCTTCATACTGCAGGAGTTTCAGGATGTGGCTCTTCTGACTGCAGTAGTTTCCAAGACATAGATTTTCACACTGTTGGAATTTCCACGATGTGGATCTTTGCACTGCAGGAGTTTCCAGGATGTGAATCTTCACACTACATAAGATTCCATTACACGGATATTCATAATGCAGGAGTTTCCAAGATGTGGATATTCATACTGCAGGACTTTCCATGATGTGGATATTTACATGGCAGGAGTTTTCAGGATGTGGATCTTCAGACTGCAGGAGTTTCCAGGATGTGAATCTTCACACTGCAGCAGTTTCCAGGATGTGAATCTTCAGACTGCAGGAGCTTCCAAGGCATAGATGTTCACACTGCAGGAATTTCCATGATGTGAATCTTCACACTGCAGGAGCTTCCAGGATGTGGTTCTTCAGACTGCAGGAGTTTCCAGGATGTGGATCTTCACAATGCAGGAGTTTCCAGGATGTGCACCTTCACACTGCGGGATCTTCCAGGATGTGGATCTTCACACTGCAGGAGTTTCCAGGATGTTGAACTTCACAGTGCAGTTGTTTGCAGCTTGATGATCTCTAAATTGCAGGAGCTTCCTGAATGTGGACCTTCTCACTGCAGGAGTTTCCAGAATGTGGTTTTTCAGATTGCAGGAGTTTCCAGGATGTGGATCTTCACAATGCAGCAGTTTCCAGAATGAGGATCTTCACACTTCAGGCATTTCTAGGATGTCGATCTTCATAATGCAGGAGTTTCAGGATGTGGCTCTTCTGACTGCAGGAGTTTCCAAGACATAGATTTTCAAACTGCTGGAGGTTCCACGATGTGGATCTTTGCACTGCAGGAGTTTCCAGGATCTGAATCTGCACACTGCATAAGATTCCATTATACGGATATTACGAGGTATTACCAGGATGTGGATCTTCACAGTTCAGGAGTTTGATGATCTCTACATTGCAGGAGTTTCCTGGATGTGGACCTTCACACTGCAGGAGTTTCCAGGATGTATTTCTTCAGACTGCAGGATTTTCCAGGATGTGGATCTTAACAATGCAGGGGTTTCCAGGATGTGCAGCTTCAAACTACGGGATCTTCCAGGATGTGGATCTTCACACTGCAGGAGTTTCCAGGATTTCAATCTTCACATTGCAGAATTACCAGGATGTCGATCTTCATACTGCGAAGGTCTCCTGTATGTGGATCTTCACACTGCAGTAGTTTCCTGGATATGCACCTTCACACTGCGGGATCTTCCAGGATGTTGATCTTCACACTGCAGGAGTTTCCAGTATGTCAATTTTACACTGCAGGTATTACCAGGATGTGGATCTTCACACTACAGGAGTTTAATGATCTCTACATTGCAGGAGTTTCCTGGATGCGGACCTTCACACTGCAGGAGTTTCCAGGATGTGGTTCTTCAGACTGCAGGATTTTCCAGGATGTGCATCTTCACAATATAGGACCTTCCAGGATGTGGATCTTCACATTTCAGGAGTTTCCAGGATGTCAATCATCACACGGCAGATATTACAAGGATGTGGATCTTCTCACTGCGAAAGTTTCCTGGATGTGCATCTTCACAATACAGGAGTTTCCAGGATGTGGATCTTCACAGTGCAGGAGTTTCCAGGGTGATGATCTCTACATTGCAGGAGGTTCCAGGATGTGGACCTTCTCACTGCAGGAATTTTCATGATGTGGACCTTCACACTGGAGGAATTTCCGGGATGTGCATCTTCATACGTAAGAGTTCCCAGGATGTGGATCTTCTGACTGCAGGATTTTCCAGTGTGTGGTTCTTCAGACAGCAGGAGATTCCAGGATGTGGTTCTTCACAATACAGGAGTTTCCAGGATGTGGGTCTTCACACTGCAGGTCATTCCAGGATGAGGATCTTCACACTGCAGGAGATTCCAGGATGTGGATCATCACACGATAGGAGTTTCCTGGATGTGAATCTTCACAATGAAGGTGTTTCCAAGACGTAGATGTACACACTGCAGGCATTCCTAGGATGTCAATCTTCACACTGCTGGAGTTTCCGGATGTAGCTCTTCCAACTGCAGGTGTTTCCAAGGTGTGGATCTTCACACTGCAGGAGTTTCCAGGATGTGAATCTTATGATTGCTGGAGTTTCCAAGATGTGGATCTTCACACTACAGGAGTTTCCATGATAATGATATTCACACTGCAGGAGGTTCCTGGATGTGGATCTTCAGAGTGCAGGAGTTTCCAAGAGGTGGAACATCACACTGCAGGTGTTTTCAGGATGTGGATCTTCAAACTGCTGGAGATTCCACAATGTGCATCATTCCAATTCAGGAGATTCCAGGATGTGGATCTTCACAATGCAGGAGTTTACAGGATGTGGGTCTACACACTGCAGGAGTTTCCAGGATGAGAATCTTCACACTGCAGGCATTTCTAGGATGTCGATCTTCATACTGCAGGAGTTTCAGGATGTGGCTCTTCTGACTGCAGGAGTTTCCAAGACGTCAATTTTCACACTGCTGGAGGTTCCACGATGTGGATCTTTGCACTGCAGGAGTTTCCAGGATGTGAATCTTCACACTACATAAGTTTCCATTCTACGGATCTTCATACTGCAGGAGTTTCCAAGATGTGGATATTCATACTGCAGGACTTTCCATGATGTGTATCTTTAAATGGCAGGAGTTTTCAGGATGTGGATCTTCAGACTGCAGGAGTTTCCAGGATGTCAATATTCACACTGCAGCAGTTTCCAGGATGTGAAACTGCAAACTGCAGGAATTTCCAGGATGAGGATCTTCACACTGCAGAGGTTTCCAGGATGTGAATCTTCAGACTGCAGTAGTTTCAAAGACAAAGATTTTCACACTGCAAGGATTTCCAAGATGTGGATCTTCACACTGCAGGAGTTACCAGAATGTGAACCTGCACACCGCAGGAGATTCCAGGATGTGGATCTTCACAGTGCAGAAGTTTCCAGGATGTGGATCTTCACATTGCAGGAGTTTCCAGGATGTGGAACTAGACAGTGCAGTTGTTTGCAGCTTGATGATCTCTAAATTGCAGGAGCTTCCTAAATGTGGACCTTCTCACTGCAGGAGTTTCCAGGATGTGTTTTTTCAAATTGCAGGAGTTTCCAGGATGTGGATCTTCACAATGCAGGAATTTACAGGATGTGGGTCTACACACTGCAGGATTTCCAGAATGAGGAACTTCACAATGCAGGCATTTCTAGGTTGTCGATCTTCATACTGCAGGAGGTTCAGGATGTGGCTCTTCTGACTGCAGGAGTTTCCAGGACGTGGATCTTCACTGTGCAGGAATTTGATGATCTCTAAATTGCAGGAGCTTCCTGAATGTGGACGTTAACACTGCAGGAGTTTCCAGAATGAGGATCTTCACACTGCAGGCATTTCTAGGATTTCGATCTTCATACTGCAGGAGTTTCAGGATGTAGCTCTTCTGACTGCAGGAGTTTCCAAGACATAGATTTTCACACTGCAGGAGGTTCCACCATGTCGATCTTTGCACTGCAGGAGTTTCCAGGATGTGAATCTTCACACCACATAAGTTTCCATTATACGGATCTTCATACTGCAGGTGTTTCCAAGATGTGGATATTCATACTGCAGGACTTTCCATGATGTGGATATTTACATGGCAGGAGTTTTCAGGATGTTGATCTTCAGACTGCAGGAGTTTCCAGCATGTGAATCTTCACACTGCAGCAGTTTCCAGGATGTGGATCTGCAAACTGCAGGGGTTTCCAGGATGTGAATCTTCAGACTGCAGGAGCTTACAAGACATAGATTTTCACACTGCAGGAATTTCCATAATGTGGATCTTCACACTGCAGGAGTTTCCAGGATGTGGAACTTCACAGTGCATAAAGTTCCAAGATGTGGATCTTCACACTGCAGGAGTTTCCAGGATGTGGATCTTCACAGAGCAGGAGTTTGATGATCTCTACATTGCAGGAGTATCCTGGATGTGGACCTACAAATTGCAGGAGTTTCCAAGATATGGATCTTCACACTGCAGGAGTTTCCAGGATGTGGATCTTCACAATGCAGGAGATTCCAGGATATGCACCTTCACACTGCGGGATCTTCCAGGATGTGGATCATCACACTGCAGGAGTTTCCAGTATGTCAATCTTCACACCACAGGTATTACCAGGATGTGGATCTTCACAGTGCAGGAGTTTTATGATCTCTACATTGCAGGAGTTTCCTGGATGTGGATCTTCACACTGCAGGAGTTTCCAGGATGTGGTGCTTCAGACTGCAGAATATTCCAGTATGTGGATCTTAACAATGCAGGAGTTTCCACGATGTGCAGCTTCACAATACGGGATCTTCCAGGATTTGGATCTTCACACTGCAGGAGTTTCCAGGATGTCAATCTTCACATTGCAGATATTACCAGGATGTGGATATTCACACTGCGAATGTTTCCTGGATGTGGATCTTCACAATGCAGGAGTTTCCTGGATGTGCATCTTCACAATATGGGACCTTCCAGGATGTGTATCTTCACATTGCATCAGTTTCCAGGATGTGCATATTCACACTATGGGATCTTACAGGATGTGGACCTTCACATTTCAGGAGTTTCCAGGATATCAATCATCACACTGCAGATGTTACAAGGATGTGGATCTTCACACTGCGAAAGTTTCCTGAATGTGCATCTTCACAATACAGGATTTCCCAGGTTGTGGATCTTCACAGTGCAGGAGTTTCCAGGGTCATGAACTCTACATTGCAGGAGGTTCCAGGATGTGGACCTTCTCACTGCAGGAGTTTGCATGATGTGGACCTTCACACTGGAGGTATTTCCAGGATGTGCATCTTCATACGTAAGAGTTCCCAGGATGTGGATCTTCAGACTGCAGGATTATCCAGGGTGTGGTTCATCAAACATCAGGAGATTCCAGGATGTGGATCTTCACAATGCAGGAGCTTCCAGGATGTGGGTCTTCACACTGCAGGTCATTCCAGGATGAGGATCTTCACACTGAAGGAGATTCCAGGATGTGGATCATCACACGATAGGAGTTTCCTGGATGTGAATCTTCACAATGAAGGGGTTTCCAAGACGTAGATATAAACACTGCAGGCATTCCTAGGATGTCAATCTTCACAATGCTGGAGTTTAAGGATGTAGCTCTTCTGACTGCAGGAGTTTCCAAAATGTGGATCTTCACACTGCAGGAGTTTCCAGGATGTGAATCTTCAGATTGCAGGAGTTTACATGAGGTAGATCTTCACACTACAGGAGTTTCCAAGATAATGATCTTCACACTGCAGGAGGTTCCAGGATGTGTATCTTCACACTGCAGGAGCTTCCAGGATGTGGATCTTCACACTACAGGAGTTTCCAGGATGTGGATCTTCAGACTGCAGGCGCTTCCAAGAGGTGGAACATCACACTGCAGGTGTTTTCAGGATGTGGATCTTCACACTGCCGGAGATTCCACAATGTGCATCTTTCCACTTCAGGTGATTCCAGGATGTGAATCTTCACACTGCAGGTGTTTCCAGGATGTGGATCTGCAAACTGCATAACATTCCAGGATGTGCATCTTCACACTACGGGACCTACCAGTATGTGGATCTTCACACTGCAGGACTTTCAAGGACGAGTATCTTCACACAGGAGGCGTTTCCAGGATGTGGATCTTCAGACTGCAGGAGTTTCCACGAGGTGGAACATCACACTGCAGGTGTTTCCAGGAGGAGGATCTTCACACTGCATGAGTTTCCAGGATGTGAATCTTCAGACTGCAGTAGTTTCCAAGACATAGATTTTCACACTTAGAGAATTTACAAGATGTGGATCTTCACACTGCAGGAGTTACCAGGATGTGGATCTGCACACCGAAGAAGTTTCCAGGATGTGGGTCTTCACAGTGCAGGAGTTTCCAGGATGTGGAACTTCACAGTGCAGTTGTTTCCAGCTTGATGATCTCTACATTGCAGGAGCTTCCCTGGATGTGGACCTTCTCACTGCAGGAGTATCCTGGATGTGCATCTTCACAAAATGGGACCTTCCAGGATGTGGATCTTCACATTGCAGCAGTTTCCAGGATGTGCATTTTCACACTATGTGATTTTCCAGGATGTGGATCTTCACATTTCAGGAGTTTCCAGGATGTCAATCATCACACTGCAGATATTACAAGGATGTGGATCTTCACACTGCGAAAGTTTTCTGAATGTGCATCTTCACAATACAGGTGTTTCCAGGATGTGGATCTTCACAGTGCAGGAGTTTCCAGGGGGATGATCTCTACATTGCAGGAGGTTCCAGGATGTGGGCGTTCTCACTGCAGGAGTTTACATGATGTGCACCTTCACACTGGAGGAATTTCCAGGATGTGCATTTTCATACGTAAGAGTTCCCAGAATGTGGATTTTCAGTCTGCAGGAGATTCCAGGATGTGGATCATCACATGATAGGAGTTTCCTGGATGTGAATCTTCACAATGAAGGGATTTCCAGGATGTGGATCTGCACACTGCAGGCTTTTGCAGGATGTGGATCTTCACACTGCAGGAGGTACCACGATGTGGTTCTTCACACAGCAGAACTTTCCAGGATGAGGATCTTCGCACTGCAGGAGGTTCCAGGATGTCAATCATTACACTGCATAATTTTCCGTTATATGGATCTTCAAACTACAGGAGCTTCCAGGATTCGGATCTTCATCCTGCAGGACTTTCAAAGATGTGCATCTTTACACAGCAGGAGATTACAGGATGTGGCTCCTCGGACTGCAGGAATTTCCAGGGTGATAATCTTCACACTGCAGTAGTTTCCAGGATGTGGAACTTCACAGTGCAGGAATTTCCAGGATGTGGATCTTCACACTGCAGGAGTTACCAGGATGTGGATCTGCACACCGCAGGAGTTTCCAGGATGTGGGTCTTCACAGTGCAGAGGTTTCCAGGATGTGGATCTTCACATTGCAGGAGTTTCCAGGATGTGGAACTTCACAGTGCAGTTGTTTCCAGCTTGATGATCTCTACATTGCAGGAGATTCCCTGGATGTGGATCTTCTCACTGCAGGTGTTTCCAGGATGTGCATCTTCACAATGCAGGAGATTCCAGGATGTGGATCTTCACAGTGCAGGACGTTCCAGGGTGTTGATCTCTACATTGCAGGAGGTTCCAGGATGTGGACCTTCTCACTGCAGGAGTTTTCATGATGTGGACCTTCACACTGGAGGAACTTCCAGGATGTGCATCTTCATACGTAAGAGTTCCCAGAATGTGGATCTTCAGACTGCAGGATTTTCCAGGGTGTGGTTCTTCAGACAGCAGGAGATTCCAGGATGTGGATCTTCACAATGCAGCAGTTTCCAGGATGTGGGTCTTCACACTGCATGTCATTCCAGGATGAGGATCTTCACACTGCAGGAGATTCCAGGAGGTGGATCATCACATGATTGGAGTTTCCTGGATGTGAATCTTCACAATGAAGGGTTTTTATAGATGTAGAGGTACATACTGCAGGCATTCCTAGGATGTCGATATTCAGACTGCTGGAGTTTCAGGATGTGGCTCTTCTGACTGCAGGAGTTTCCAAGGTGTGGATCTTCACACTGCAGGGTTCTCCAGGATGTGAATCTTCAGATTGCAGGAGTTTCCAAGACTTAGATCTTCACACTACAGGAGTTTCAAAGATAATGATCTCCACACTGCAGGAGGTTCCAGGATGTCAATCTTCACATTGCAGATATTACCAGGATGTGGATATTCACACTGCGAATGTTTCCTGGATGTGGATCTTCACACTGCAGGAGTTTCCTGGATGTGCATCTTCACAATATTGGACCTTCCAGGATGTGGATCTTCACATTGCAGCAGTTTCCAGGATGTGCATTTTCACACCATGTGATCTTCCAGGATGTGCATCTTCACATTTCAGGAGTTTCTAGGATGTCAATCATCACACTGCAGATATTACAAGGATGTGGATCTTCACACTGCGAAGGTTTTCTGAATGTGCATCTTCACAATACAGGGGTTTCCAGGATGTGGATCTTCACAGTGCAGGAGTTTCCAGGGTGATGATCTCTACATTGCAGGAGGTTCCAGGATGTGGACCTTCTCACTGCAGGTGTTTACATGATATGGACCTTCACACTGGAGGAATTTCCAGGATGTGCATTTTCATACGTAAGAGTTCCCAGAATGTGGATCTTCAGTTTGCAGGATTTTCCAGGGTGTGGTTCTTCAGACAGCAGGAGATTCCAGGATGTGGATCTTCACAATGCAGGAGCTTCCAGGATGTGGGTCTTAACACTGCAGGTCATTCGAGGATGAGGATTTTCACACTGCAGGAGATTCCAGGATGTGGATCATCACACGATAGGAGTTTCCTGAATGTGAATCTTCACAATGAAGGGGTTTCCAACATAGATATAAACACTGCAGGCATTCCCAGGATGTCAATCTTCACACTGCTGGAGTTTCAGGATGTAGCTCTTCTGACTGCAGGAGTTTCCAAGGTGTGGATCTTCACACTGCAGGAGTTTCAGGATGTGAATCTTCAGATTGCAGGGGTTTCCAAGAGGTAGATCTTCACACTACAGGAGTTTCCAAGATAATGATCTTCACATTGCAGGAGGTTCCAGGATGTGGATCTTCACACTGCAGGAGCTTCAAGGATGTGGACCTTCACACTACAGGAGTTTCCAGGATGTGGATCTTCAGACTGCAGGAGTTTCCAAGAGGTGGAACATCACACTGCAGGTGTTTTCAGGATGAGATCTTCACACTGCCGGAGATTCCACAATGTGCATCTTTCCACTTCAGGAGATTCCAGGATGTGAATCTTCACACTGTAGGTTTTTCCAGGATGTGGATCTTCACAGTGCAGATGTTTGATGATCTCTACATGGCAGGAGTTTCCTTGATGTGGACCTTCACTCTGCAGAAGTTTCCAGGATGTGGTTCTTCAGACAGCAGCAGTTTCCAGGATGTGGATATTAACAATGCAGGAATTTCCAGGATTTGCACCTTCAAACTACGGGATCTTCCAGGATGTGAATCTTCACACTGCAAGTGTTTCCAGGATGTGGATCTGCAAACTGCATAACATTCCAGGATGTGCATCTTCACACTACGGGACCTACCAGTATGTGGATCTTCACACTGCAGGACTTTCAAGGACGAGTATCTTCACACAGGAGGCGTTTCCAGGATGTGGATCTTCAGACTGCAGGAGTTTCCACGAGGTGGAACATCACACTGCAGGTGTTTCCAGGAGGAGGATCTTCACACTGCATGAGTTTCCAGGATGTGAATCTTCAGACTGCAGTAGTTTCCAAGACATAGATTTTCACACTTAGAGAATTTACAAGATGTGGATCTTCACACTGCAGGAATTAGCAGGATGTGGATCTGCACACCGAAGAAGTTTCCAGGATGTGGGTCTTCACAGTGCAGGAGTTTCCAGGATGTGGAACTTCACAGTGCAGTTGTTTCCAGCTTGATGATCTCTACATTGCAGGAGCTTCCCTGGATGTGGACCTTCTCACTGCAGGAGTATCCTGGATGTGCATCTTCACAATACAGGAGTTTCCAGGATGTGGATCTTCACAGTGCAGGAGTTTCCAGGGTGATGAACTCTACATTGCAGGAGGTTCCAGGATGTGGACCTTTTCACTGCAGCAGTTTGCATGATGTGGACCTTCACACTGGAGGAATTTCCAAGATGTGCATCTTCATACCTAAGAGTTCCCAGGATGTGGATCTTCAGACTGCAGCATTTTCCAGGGTGTGGTTCTTCAGGCAGCAGGAGATTCCAGGAGGTGGATCATCACAATATATGAGTTTCCAGGATGTGGGTCTTCACACTGAAGGTCATTATAGGATGAGGATCTTCACACTGCAGGAGATTCCAGGATGTGGATCATCACACGATAGGAGATTCCTGGATGTGAATATTCACAATGAAGCGGTTTCCAAGATGTAGACGTACACACTGCAGGCATGCCAAGGATGTCGATCTTCACACTGCTGGAGTTTCAGGATGTAGCTCTTCTGACTGCAGGATTTTCCAAGATGTGGATCTTCACACTACAGGAGATTCAAAGATAATGATCTTCACACTGCAGGAGGTTCCAGGATCTGGATCTTCACACTGCAGGAGATTCCAGAATGTGGATCATCACACTACAGGAGTTTCCAGGATGTGGATCTTCAGAATGCAGGAGTTTCCAAGAGGTGGAACATCACATTGCAGGTGTTTTCAGGATGAGGATCTTCACACTGCCGGAGATTCCACAATGTGCATCTTTCCACTTCAGGAGATTCCAGGACGTGAATCTTCACACTGCAGGTTTTTCCAGGATGTGGATCTTCCCAGTGCAGGTGTTTGATGATCTCTACATTGCAGGAGTTTCCTTGATGTGGACCTTCACTCTGCAGAAGTTTCCAGGATGTGGTTCTTCAGACAGCAGCAGTTTCCAGGATGTGGATATTAACAATGCAGGAATTTCCAGGATGTGCACCTTCACACTACGGGATCTTCCAGGATGTGGATCTTCACACTGCAGGAGTTTCCAGGATGTCAATCTTCACATTGCAGATATTACCAGGATGTTGATCTTCACACTGCGAAAGTTTCCTGGATGTGGATCTTCACACTGCAGGAGTTTGCTGGATGTGCATCTTCACACTATGGGACCTTCCAGGATGTGTATCTTCACATTGCAGCTGTTTCCAGGATGTGCATATTCACACTATGAGATCTTCCAGGATGTGGATCTTCACATTTCAGGAGTTTCCAGGATGTCAATCATCATACTGCGGATATTACCAGGATGTGGATCCTCACACTGCGAAAGTTTCCAGGATGTGGATCTTCACTCTGCAGGAGTTTCCAGGATGTGCATCTTCACAATGCAGGAGATTCCAGGATGTGGATCTTCACAGTGCAGGACGTTCCAGGGTGTTGATCTCTACATTGCAGGAGGTTCCAGGATGTGGACCTTCTCACTGCAGGAGTTTTCATGATGTGGACCTTCACACTGGAGGAACTTCCAGGATGTGCATCTTCATACGTAAGAGTTCCCAGAATGTGGATCTTCAGACTGCAGGATTTTCCAGGGTGTGGTTCTTCAGACAGCTGGAGATTCCAGGATGTGGATCTTCACAATGCAGCAGTTTCCAGGATGTGGGTCTTCACACTGCATGTCATTCCAGGATGAGGATCTTCACACTGCAGGAGATTCCAGGAGGTGGATCATCACATGATTGGAGTTTCCTGGATGTGAATCTTCACAATGAAGGGTTTTTCTAGATGTAGATGTACATACTGCAGGCATTCCTAGGATGTCGATATTCAGACTGCTGGAGTTTCAGGATGTAGCTCTTCTGACTGCAGGATTTTCCAAGATGTGGATCTTCACACTACAGGAGATTCAAAGATAATGATCTTCACACTGCACGAGGTTCCAGGATCTGGATCTTCACACTGCAGGAGATTCCAGAATGTGGATCATCACACTACAGGAGTTTCCAGGATGTGGATCTTCAGAATGCAGGAGTTTCCAAGAGGTGGAACATCACATTGCAGATGTTTTCAGGATGAGGATCTTCACACTGCCGGAGATTCCACAATGTGCATCTTTCCACTTCAGGAGATTCCAGGACGTGAATCTTCACACTGCAGGTTTTTCCAGGATGTGGATCTTCACAGTGCAGCTGTTTGATGATCTCTACATTGCAGGAGTTTCCTTGATGTGGACCTTCACTCTGCAGAAGTTTCCAGGATGTGGTTCTTCAGACAGCGGCAGTTTCCAGGATGTGGATCGTAACAATGCAGGAATTTCCAGGATGTGCACCTTCACACTACGGGATTTTCCAGGATGTGGATCTTCACACTGCAGGAGTTTCCAGGATGTCAATCTTCACATTGCAGATATTACCAGGATGTTGATCTTCACACTGTGAAAGTTTCCTGGATGTGGATCTTCACACTGCAGGAGTTTGCTGGATGTGCATCTTCACACTATGGGACCTTCCAGGATGTGTATCTTCACATTGCAGCTGTTTCCAGGATGTGCATATTCACACTATGAGATCTTCCAGGATGTGGATCTTCACATTTCAGGAGTTTCCAGGATGTCAATCATCATACTGCGGATATTACCAGGATGTGGATCCTCACACTGCGAAAGTTTCCAGGATGTGGATCTTCACTCTGCAGGAGTTTCCAGGATGTGCATCTTCACAATGCAGGAGATTCCAGGATGTGGATCTTCACAGTGCAGGACGTTCCAGGGTGTTGATCTCTACATTGCAGGAGGTTCCAGGATGTGGACCTTCTCACTGCAGGAGTTTTCATGATGTGGACCTTCACACTGGAGGAACTTCCAGGATGTGCATCTTCATACGTAAGAGTTCCCAGAATGTGGATCTTCAGACTGCAGGATTTTCCAGGGTGTGGTTCTTCACACAGCTGGAGATTCCAGGATGTGGATCTTCACAATGCAGCAGTTTCCAGGATGTGGGTCTTCACACTGCATGTCATTTCAGGATGAGGATCTTCACACTGCAGGAGATTCCAGGAGGTGGATCATCACATGATTGGAGTTTCCTGGATGTGAATCTTCACAATGAAGGGTTTTTCTAGATGTAGATGTACATACTGCAGGCATTCCTAGGATGTCGATATTCGGACTGCTGGAGTTTCAGGATGTGGCTCTTCTGACTGCAGGAGTTTCCAAGGTGTGGATCTTCACACTGCAGGGTTCTCCAGGATGTGAACCTTCAGATTGCAGGAGTTTCCAAGACGTAGATCTTCACACTACAGGAGTTTCAAAGATAATGATCTCCACACTGCAGGAGGTTCCAGGATGTGGATCTTCACACTGCAGGAGCTTCCAGGATGTGGATCATCACACTACAGGAGTTTCCATGATGAGGTTCTTCACATTGCAGGAGCTTCCTGTATGTGGATCCTCGCACGGCAGAAGTTTCCAGGATGAAGATTTTCATACCGCAGGGGTTTCAAGGATGAGGATCTTCACACGGCAGAAGTTTACAGGTTGTAGATCTTCACACTGCAGGATCTTCTAGGATGTGAATCCTCTCACTGCAGGATCTTCCAGGATGTGGATCTTTACATTGCATGAGTTTCCAGGATGTGGATCTTCACACGGCAGGATCTTCCAGGATGAGAATGTTCACACTGCAGGATCTTCCAGTCTGTGGATGTGCACACTGCAGAAGTTCCCAAGATGTGGATCTTCACACTGCAGGAGCTTCCAGGATGTGGATCTGCACACTGCAGGCTTTTGCAGGACGTGGATCTTCACACTGCAGGAGGTACCACGATGTGGATCTTCACACAGCAGAACTTTCCAGGATGAGGATCTTCACACTGCAGGAGGTTCCAGGATGTGAATCATTACACTGCATAATTTTCCGGTATATGGATCTTCAAACTACAGGAGCTTCCAGGATCCGGATCTTCATACTGCAGGACTTTCAAAGATGTGGATCTTTACACAGCAGGAGATTACAGGATGTGGCTCCTCAGACTGCAGGAATTTCCAGGATGATAATCTTCACACTGCAGGAGTTTCCAGGATGTGGATCTTCACAATGCAGGACTTTCCAGGATGTGCACCTTCACACTGCGGGATCTTCCAGGATGTGGATCTTCACACTGCAGGAGTTAACAGTATGTCAATCTTCACACTGCCGGTATTACCAGGGTGTGGATCTTCACAGTGCAGCAGTTTGATAATCTCTACATTGCAGGAGTTTCCTGGATGTGGACCTTCAGACTGCAGGAGTTTCCAGGATGTGGTTCTTCAGACTGCAGGAGTTTCCATGATGTGCACCTTCACACCACGGGATCTTCCAAGATGTGGATCTTCACACTGCAGTAGTTTCCTGGATGTCAATCTTCACATTGCAGATATTACCAGGATGTGGATATTCACACTGCGAAAGTTTCCTGGATGTGGATCTTCACACTGCAGGAGTTTCCTGGATGTGCATCTTCACAATATGGGACCTTCCAGGATGTGGATCTTCACATTGCAGCAGTTTCCAGGATGTGCATTTTCACACTATGTGATCTTCCAGGATGTGGATCTTCACATTTCAGGAGTTTCCAGGATGTCAATCATCACACTGCAGATATTACAAGGATGTGGATCTTCACACTGCGAAAGTTTTCTGAATGTGCATCTTCACAATACAGGCGTTTCCAGGATGTGGATCTTCACAGTGCAGGAGTTTCCAGGGGGATGATCTCTACATTGCAGGAGGTTCCAGGATGTGGATCATCACATGATAGGAGTTTCCTGGATGTGAATCTTCACAATGAAGGGATTTCCAGGATGTGGATCTGCACACTGCAGGCTTTTGCAGGATGTGGATCTTTACACTGCAGGAGGTACCACGATGTGGATCTTCACACAGCAGAACTTTCCAGGATGAGGATCTTCGCACTGCAGGAGGTTCCAGAATGTCAATCATTACACTGCATAATTTTCCGTTATATGGATCTTCAAACTACAGGAGCTTCCAGGATCCGGATCTTCATCCTGCAGGACTTTCAAAGATGTGGATCTTTACACAGCAGGAGATTACAGGATGTGGCTCCTCGGACTGCAGGAATTTCCAGGGTGATAATCTTCACACTGCAGTAGTTTCCAGGATGTGGAACTTCACAGTGCAGGAATTTCCAGGATGTGGATCTTCACACTGCAGGAGTTTCCAGGATGTGGGTCTTCACAGTGCAGAAGTTTCCAGGATGTGGATCTTCACATTGCAGGAGTTTCCAGGATGTGGAACTTCACAGTGCAGTTGTTTCCAGCTTGATGATCTCTACATTGCAGGAGATTCCCTGGATGTGGATCTTCTCACTGCAGGAGTTTCCAGGATGTGCATCTTCACAATGCAGGAGATTCCAGGATGTGGATCTTCACAGTGCAGGACGTTCCAGGGTGTTGATCTCTACATTGCAGGAGGTTCCAGGATGTGGACCTTCTCACTGCAGGAATTTTCATGATGTGGACCTTCACACTGGAGGAACTTCCAGGATGTGCATCTTCATACGTAAGAGTTCCCAGAATGTGGATCTTCAGACTGCAGGATTTTCCAGGGTGTGGTTCTTCAGACAGCAGGAGATTCCAGGATGTGGATCTTCACAATGCAGCAGTTTCCAGGATGTGGGTCTTCACACTGCATGTCATTCCAGGATGAGGATCTTCACACTGCAGGAGATTCCAGGAGGTGGATCATCACATGATTGGAGTTTCCTGGATGTGAATCTTCACAATGAAGGGTTTTTCTAGATGTAGAGGTACATACTGCAGGCATTCCTAGGATGTCTATATTCAGACTGCTGGAGTTTCAGGATGTGGCTCTTCTGACTGCAGGAGTTTCCAAGGTGTGGATCTTCACACTGCAGGGTTCTCCAGGATGTGAATCTTCAGATTGCAGGAGTTTCCAAGACGTAGATCTTCACACTACAGGAGTTTCAAAGATAATGATCTCCACACTGCAGGAGGTTCCAGGATGTCAATCTTCACATTGCAGATATTACCAGGATGTGGATATTCACACTGCGAATGTTTCCTGGATGTGGATCTTCACACTGCAGGAGTTTCCTGGATGTGCATCTTCACAATATTGGACCTTCCAGGATGTGGATCTTCACATTGCAGCAGTTTCCAGGATGTGCATTTTCACACCATGTGATCTTCCAGGATGTGCATCTTCACATTTCAGGAGTTTCCAGGATGTCAATCATCACACTGCAGATATTACAAGGATGTGGATCTTCACACTGCGAAAGTTTTCTGAATGTGCATCTTCACAATACAGGCGTTTCCAGGATGTGGATCTTCACAGTGCAGGAGTTTCCAGGGGGATGATCTCTACATTGCAGGAGATTCCAGGATGTGGACCTTCTCACTGCAAGAGTTTACATGATATGGACCTTCACACTGGAGGAATTTCCAGGATGTGCATTTTCATACGTAAGAGTTCCCAGAATGTGGATCTTCAGTCTGCAGGATTTTCCAGGGTGTGGTTCTTCAGACAGCAGGAGATTCCAGGATGTGGATCTTCACAATGCAGGAGCTTCCAGGATGTGGGTCTTAACACTGCAGGTCATTCGAGGATGAGGATTTTCACACTGCAGGAGATTCCAGGATGTGGATCATCACACGATAGGAGTTTCCTGAATGTGAATCTTCACAATGAAGGGGTTTCCAACATAGATATAAACACTGCAGGCATTCCCAGGATGTCAATCTTCACACTGCTGGAGTTTCAGGATGTAGCTCTTCTGACTGCAGGAGTTTCCAAGGTGTGGATCTTCACACTGCAGGAGTTTCAGGATGTGAATCTTCAGATTGCAGGGGTTTCCAAGAGGTACATCTTCACACTACAGGAGTTTCCAAGATAATGATCTTCACATTGCAGGAGGTTCCAGGATGTGGATCTTCACACTGCAGGAGCTTCCAGGATGTGGACCTTCACACTACAGGAGTTTCCAGGATGTGGATCTTCAGACTGCAGGATTTTCCAAGAGGTGGAACATCACACTGCAGGTGTTTTCAGGATGAGGATCTTCACACTGCCGGAGATTCCACAATGTGCATCTTTCAACTTCAGGAGATTCCAGGATGTGAATCTTCACACTGTAGGTTTTTCCAGGATGTGGATCTTCACAGTGCAGGTGTTTGATGATCTCTACATGGCAGGAGTTTCCTTGATGTGGACCTTCACTCTGCAGAAGTTTCCAGGATGTGGTTCTTCAGACAGCAGCAGTTTCCAGGATGTGGATATTAACAATGCAGGAATTTCCAGGATTTGCACCTTCAAACTACGGGATCTTCCAGGATGTGAATCTTCACACTGCAAGTGTTTCCAGGATGTGGATCTGCAAACTGCATAACATTCCAGGATGTGCATCTTCACACTACGGGACCTACCAGTATGTGGATCTTCACACTGCAGGACTTTCAAGGACGAGTATCTTCACACAGGAGGCGTTTCCAGGATGTGGATCTTCAGACTGCAGGAGTTTCCACGAGGTGGAACATCACACTGCAGGTGTTTCCAGGAGGAGGATCTTCACACTGCATGAGTTTCCAGGATGTGAATCTTCAGACTGCAGTAGTTTCCAAGACATAGATTTTCACACTTAGAGAATTTACAAGATGTGGATCTTCACACTGCAGGAGTTACCAGGATGTGGATCTGCACACCGAAGAAGTTTCCAGGATGTGGGTCTTCACAGTGCAGGAGTTTCCAGGATGTGGAACTTCACAGTGCAGTTGTTTCCAGCTTGATGATCTCTACATTGCAGGAGCTTCCCTGGATGTGGACCTTCTCACTGCAGGAGTATCCTGGATGTGCATCTTCACAATACAGGAGTTTCCAGGATGTGGATCTTCACAGTGCAGGCGTTTCCAGGGTGATGAACTCTACATTGCAGGAGGTTCCAGGATGTGGACCTTTTCACTGCAGGAGTTTGCATGATGTGGACCTTCACACTGGAGGAATTTCCAAGATGTGCAAGTTCATACCTACGAGTTCCCAGGATGTGGATCTTCAGACTGCAGCATTTTCCAGGGTGTGGTTCTTCAGGCAGCAGGAGATTCCAGGAGGTGGATCATCACAATATATGAGTTTCCAGGATGTGGGTCTTCACACTGAAGGTCATTATAGGATGAGGATCTTCACACTGCAGGAGATTCCAGGATGTGGATCATCACACGATAGGAGTTTCCTGGATGTGAATATTCACAATGAAGCGGTTTCCAAGATGTAGACGTACACACTGCAGGCATGCCAAGGATGTCGATCTTCACACTGCTGGAGTTTCAGGATGTAGCTCTTCTGACTGCAGGATTTTCCAAGATGTGGATCTTCACACTACAGGAGATTCAAAGATAATGATCTTCACACTGCACGAGGTTCCAGGATCTGGATCTTCAAACTGCAGGAGATTCCAGAATGTGGATCATCACACTACAGGAGTTTCCAGGATGTGGATCTTCAGAATGCAGGAGTTTCCAAGAGGTGGAACATCACATTGCAGGTGTTTTCAGGATGAGGATCTTCACACTGCCGGAGATTCCACAATGTGCATCTTTCCACTTCAGGAGATTCCAGGACGTGAATCTTCACACTGCAGGTTTTTCCAGGATGTGGATCTTCCCAGTGCAGGTGTTTGATGATCTCTACATTGCAGGAGTTTCCTTGATGTGGACCTTCACTCTGCAGAAGTTTCCAGGATGTGGTTCTTCAGACAGCAGCAGTTTCCAGGATGTGGATCGTAACAATGCAGGAATTTCCAGGATGTGCACCTTCACACTACGGGATCTTCCTGGATGTGGATCTTCACACTGCAGGAGTTTCCAGGATGTCAATCTTCACATTGCAGATATTACCAGGATGTTGATCTTCACACTGCGAAAGTTTCCTGGATGTGGATCTTCACACTGCAGGAGTTTGCTGGATGTGCATCTTCACACTATGGGACCTTCCAGGATGTGTATCTTCACATTGCAGCTGTTTCCAGGATGTGCATATTCACACTATGAGATCTTCCAGGATGTGGATCTTCACATTTCAGGAGTTTCCAGGATGTCAATCATCATACTGCGGATATTACCAGGATGTGGATCCTCACACTGCGAAAGTTTCCAGGATGTGGATCTTCACTCTGCAGGAGTTTCCAAGATGTGCATCTTCACAATGCAGGAGATTCCAGGATGTGGATCTTCACAGTGCAGGACGTTCCAGGGTGTTGATCTCTACATTGCAGGAGGTTCCAGGATGTGGACCTTCTCACTGCAGGAGTTTTCATGATGTGGACCTTCACACTGGAGGAACTTCCAGGATGTGCATCTTCATACGTAAGAGTTCCCAGAATGTGAATCTTCAGACTGCAGGATTTTCCAGGGTGTGGTTCTTCAGACAGCTGGAGATTCCAGGATGTGGATCTTCACAATGCAGCAGTTTCCAGGATGTGGGTCTTCACACTGGATGTCATTCCAGGATGAGGATCTTCACACTGCAGGAGATTCCAGGAGGTGGATCATCACATGATTGGAGTTTCCTGGATGTGAATCTTCACAATGAAGGGTTTTTCTAGATGTAGATGTACATACTGCAGGCATTCCTAGGATGTCGATATTCAGACTGCTGGAGTTTCAGGATGTAGCTCTTCTGACTGCAGGATTTTCCAAGATGTGGATCTTCACACTACAGGAGATTCAAAGATAATGATCTTCACACTGCACGAGGTTCCAGGATCTGGATCTTCACACTGCAGGAGATTCCAGAATCTGGATCATCACACTACAGGAGTTTCCAGGATGTGGATCTTCAGAATGCAGGAGTTTCCAAGAGGTGGAACATCACATTGCAGATGTTTTCAGGATGAGGATCTTCACACTGCCGGAGATTCCACAATGTGCATCTTTCCACTTCAGGAGATTCCAGGACGTGAATCTTCACACTGCAGGTTTTTCCAGGATGTGGATCTTCACAGTGCAGGTGTTTGATGATCTCTACATTGCAGGAGTTTCCTTGATGTGGACCTTCACTCTGCAGAAGTTTCCAGGATGTGGTTCTTCAGACAGCAGCAGTTTCCAGGATGTGGATATTAACAATGCAGGAATTTCCAGGATTTGCACCTTCAAACTACGGGATCTTCCAGGATGTGAATCTTCACACTGCAAGTGTTTCCAGGATGTGGATCTGCAAACTGCATAACATTCCAGGATGTGCATCTTCACACTACGGGACCTACCAGTATGTGGATCTTCACACTGCAGGACTTTCAAGGACGAGTATCTTCACACAGGAGGCGTTTCCAGGATGTGGATCTTCAGACTGCAGGAGTTTCCACGAGGTGGAACATCACACTGCAGGTGTTTCCAGGAGGAGGATCTTCACACTGCATGAGTTTCCAGGATGTGAATCTTCAGACTGCAGTAGTTTCCAAGACATAGATTTTCACACTTAGAGAATTTACAAGATGTGGATCTTCACACTGCAGGAGTTACCAGGATGTGGATCTGCACACCGAAGAAGTTTCCAGGATGTGGGTCTTCACAGTGCAGGAGTTTCCAGGATGTGGAACTTCACAGTGCAGTTGTTTCCAGCTTGATGATCTCTACATTGCAGGAGCTTCCCTGGATGTGGACCTTCTCACTGCAGGAGTATCCTGGATGTGCATCTTCACAATACAGGAGTTTCCAGGATGTGGATCTTCACAGTGCAGGCGTTTCCAGGGTGATGAACTCTACATTGCAGGAGGTTCCAGGATGTGGACCTTTTCACTGCAGGAGTTTGCATGATGTGGACCTTCACACTGGAGGAATTTCCAAGATGTGCATCTTCATACCTAAGAGTTCCCAGGATGTGGATCTTCAGACTGCAGCATTTTCCAGGGTGTGGTTCTTCAGGCAGCAGGAGATTCCAGGAGGTGGATCATCACAATATATGAGTTTCCAGGATGTGGGTCTTCACACTGAAGGTCATTATAGGATGAGGATCTTCACACTGCAGGAGATTCCAGGATGTGGATCATCACACGATAGGAGTTTCCTGGATGTGAATATTCACAATGAAGCGGTTTCCAAGATGTAGACGTACACACTGCAGGCATGCCAAGGATGTCGATCTTCACACTGCTGGAGTTTCAGGATGTAGCTCTTCTGACTGCAGGATTTTCCAAGATGTGGATCTTCACACTACAGGAGATTCAAAGATAATGATCTTCACACTGCAGGAGGTTCCAGGATCTGGATCTTCAAACTGCAGGAGATTCCAGAATGTGGATCATCACACTACAGGAGTTTCCAGGATGTGGATCTTCAGAATGCAGGAGTTTCCAAGAGGTGGAACATCACATTGCAGGTGTTTTCAGGATGAGGATCTTCACACTGCCGGAGATTCCACAATGTGCATCTTTCCACTTCAGGAGATTCCAGGACGTGAATCTTCACACTGCAGGTTTTTCCAGGATGTGGATCTTCCCAGTGCAGGTGTTTGATGATCTCTACATTGCAGGAGTTTCCTTGATGTGGACCTTCACTCTGCAGAAGTTTCCAGGATGTGGTTCTTCAGACAGCAGCAGTTTCCAGGATGTGGATCGTAACAATGCAGGAATTTCCTGGATGTGCACCTTCACACTACGGGATCTTCCTGGATGTGGATCTTCACACTGCAGGAGTTTCCAGGATGTCAATCTTCACATTGCAGATATTACCAGGATGTTGATCTTCACACTGCGAAAGTTTCCTGGATGTGGATCTTCACACTGCAGGAGTTTGCTGGATGTGCATCTTCACACTATGGGACCTTCCAGGATGTGTATCTTCACATTGCAGCTGTTTCCAGGATGTGCATATTCACACTATGAGATCTTCCAGGATGTGGATCTTCACATTTCAGGAGTTTCCAGGATGTCAATCATCATACTGCGGATATTACCAGGATGTGGATCCTCACACTGCGAAAGTTTCCAGGATGTGGATCTTCACTCTGCAGGAGTTTCCAAGATGTGCATCTTCACAATGCAGGAGATTCCAGGATGTGGATCTTCACAGTGCAGGACGTTCCAGGGTGTTGATCTCTACATTGCAGGAGGTTCCAGGATGTGGACCTTCTCACTGCAGGAGTTTTCATGATGTGGACCTTCACACTGGAGGAACTTCCAGGATGTGCATCTTCATACGTAAGAGTTCCCAGAATGTGAATCTTCAGACTGCAGGATTTTCCAGGGTGTGGTTCTTCAGACAGCTGGAGATTCCAGGATGTGGATCTTCACAATGCAGCAGTTTCCAGGATGTGGGTCTTCACACTGGATGTCATTCCAGGATGAGGATCTTCACACTGCAGGAGATTCCAGGAGGTGGATCATCACATGATTGGAGTTTCCTGGATGTGAATCTTCACAATGAAGGGTTTTTCTAGATGTAGATGTACATACTGCAGGCATTCCTAGGATGTCGATATTCAGACTGCTGGAGTTTCAGGATGTAGCTCTTCTGACTGCAGGATTTTCCAAGATGTGGATCTTCACACTACAGGAGATTCAAAGATAATGATCTTCACACTGCACGAGGTTCCAGGATCTGGATCTTCACACTGCAGGAGATTCCAGAATGTGGATCATCACACTACAGGAGTTTCCAGGATGTGGATCTTCAGAATGCAGGAGTTTCCAAGAGGGGGAACATCACATTGCAGATGTTTTCAGGATGAGGATCTTCACACTGCCGGAGTTTCCACAATGTGCATCTTTCCACTTCAGGAGATTCCAGGACGTGAATCTTCACACTGCAGGTTTTTCCAGGATGTGGATCTTCACAGTGCAGGTGTTTGATGATCTCTACATTGCAGGAGTTTCCTTGATGTGGACCTTCACTCTGCAGAAGTTTCCAGGATGTGGTTCTTCAGACAGCAGCAGTTTCCAGGATGTGGATATTAACAATGCAGGAATTTCCAGGATTTGCACCTTCAAACTACGGGATCTTCCAGGATGTGAATCTTCACACTGCAAGTGTTTCCAGGATGTGGATCTGCAAACTGCATAACATTCCAGGATGTGCATCTTCACACTACGGGACCTACCAGTATGTGGATCTTCACACTGCAGGACTTTCAAGGACGAGTATCTTCACACAGGAGGCGTTTCCAGGATGTGGATCTTCAGACTGCAGGAGTTTCCACGAGGTGGAACATCACACTGCAGGTGTTTCCAGGAGGAGGATCTTCACACTGCATGAGTTTCCAGGATGTGAATCTTCAGACTGCAGTAGTTTCCAAGACATAGATTTTCACACTTAGAGAATTTACAAGATGTGGATCTTCACACTGCAGGAGTTACCAGGATGTGGATCTGCACACCGAAGAAGTTTCCAGGATGTGGGTCTTCACAGTGCAGGAGTTTCCAGGATGTGGAACTTCACAGTGCAGTTGTTTCCAGCTTGATGATCTCTACATTGCAGGAGCTTCCCTGGATGTGGACCTTCTCACTGCAGGAGTATCCTGGATGTGCATCTTCACAATACAGGAGTTTCCAGGATGTGGATCTTCACAGTGCAGGCGTTTCCAGGGTGATGAACTCTACATTGCAGGAGGTTCCAGGATGTGGACCTTTTCACTGCAGGAGTTTGCATGATGTGGACCTTCACACTGGAGGAATTTCCAAGATGTGCATCTTCATACCTAAGAGTTCCCAGGATGTGGATCTTCAGACTGCAGCATTTTCCAGGGTGTGGTTCTTCAGGCAGCAGGAGATTCCAGGAGGTGGATCATCACAATATATGAGTTTCCAGGATGTGGGTCTTCACACTGAAGGTCATTATAGGATGAGGATCTTCACACTGCAGGAGATTCCAGGATGTGGATCATCACACGATAGGAGTTTCCTGGATGAAATATTCACAATGAAGCGGTTTCCAAGATGTAGACGTACACACTGCAGGCATGCCAAGGATGTCGATCTTCACACTGCTGGAGTTTCAGGATGTAGCTCTTCTGACTGCAGGATTTTCCAAGATGTGGATCTTCACACTACAGGAGATTCAAAGATAATGATCTTCACACTGCAGGAGGTTCCAGGATCTGGATCTTCAAACTGCAGGAGATTCCAGAATGTTGATCATCACACTACAGGAGTTTCCAGGATGTGGATCTTCAGAATGCAGGAGTTTCCAAGAGGTGGAACATCACATTGCAGGTGTTTTCAGGATGAGGATCTTCACACTGCCGGAGATTCCACAATGTGCATCTTTCCACTTCAGGAGATTCCAGGACGTGAATCTTCACACTGCAGGTTTTTCCAGGATGTGGATCTTCCCAGTGCAGGTGTTTGATGATCTCTACATTGCAGGAGTTTCCTTGATGTGGACCTTCACTCTGCAGAAGTTTCCAGGATGTGGTTCTTCAGACAGCAGCAGTTTCCAGGATGTGGATCGTAACAATGCAGGAATTTCCAGGATGTGCACCTTCACACTACGGGATCTTCCTGGATGTGGATCTTCACACTGCAGGAGTTTCCAGGATGTCAATCTTCACATTGCAGATATTACCAGGATGTTGATCTTCACACTGCGAAAGTTTCCTGGATGTGGATCTTCACACTGCAGGAGTTTGCTGGATGTGCATCTTCACACTATGGGACCTTCCAGGATGTGTATCTTCACATTGCAGCTGTTTCCAGGATGTGCATATTCACACTATGAGATCTTCCAGGATGTGGATCTTCACATTTCAGGAGTTTCCAGGATGTCAATCATCATACTGCGGATATTACCAGGATGTGGATCCTCACACTGCGAAAGTTTCCAGGATGTGGATCTTCACTCTGCAGGAGTTTCCAAGATGTGCATCTTCACAATGCAGGAGATTCCAGGATGTGGATCTTCACAGTGCAGGACGTTCCAGGGTGTTGATCTCTACATTGCAGGAGGTTCCAGGATGTGGACCTTCTCACTGCAGGAGTTTTCATGATGTGGACCTTCACACTGGAGGAACTTCCAGGATGTGCATCTTCATACGTAAGAGTTCCCAGAATGTGAATCTTCAGACTGCAGGATTTTCCAGGGTGTGGTTCTTCAGACAGCTGGAGATTCCAGGATGTGGATCTTCACAATGCAGCAGTTTCCAGGATGTGGGTCTTCACACTGGATGTCATTCCAGGATGAGGATCTTCACACTGCAGGAGATTCCAGGAGGTGGATCATCACATGATTGGAGTTTCCTGGATGTGAATCTTCACAATGAAGGGTTTTTCTAGATGTAGATGTACATACTGCAGGCATTCCTAGGATGTCGATATTCAGACTGCTGGAGTTTCAGGATGTAGCTCTTCTGACTGCAGGATTTTCCAAGATGTGGATCTTCACACTACAGGAGATTCAAAGATAATGATCTTCACACTGCACGAGGTTCCAGGATCTGGATCTTCACACTGCAGGAGATTCCAGAATGTGGATCATCACACTACAGGAGTTTCCAGGATGTGGATCTTCAGAATGCAGGAGTTTCCAAGAGGTGGAACATCACATTGCAGATGTTTTCAGGATGAGGATCTTCACACTGCCGGAGATTCCACAATGTGCATCTTTCCACTTCAGGAGATTCCAGGACGTGAATCTTCACACTGCAGGTTTTTCCAGGATGTGGATCTTCACAGTGCAGGTGTTTGATGATCTCTACATTGCAGGAGTTTCCTTGATGTGGACCTTCACTCTGCAGAAGTTTCCAGGATGTGGTTCTTCAGACAGCAGCAGTTTCCAGGATGTGGATCGTAACAATGCAGGAATTTCCAGGATGTGCACCTTCACACTACGAGATCTTCCAGGATGTGGATCTTCACACTGCAGGAGTTTCCAGGATGTCAATCTTCACATTGCAGATATTACCAGGATGTTGATCTTCACACTGCGAAAGTTTCCTGGATGTGGATCTTCACACTGCAGGAGTTTGCTGGATGTGCATCTTCACACTATGGGACCTTCCAGGATGTGTATCTTCACATTGCAGCTGTTTCCAGGATGTGCATATTCACACTATGAGATCTTCCAGGATGTGGATCTTCACATTTCAGGAGTTTCCAGGATGTCAATCATCATACTGCGGATATTACCAGGATGTGGATCCTCACACTGCGAAAGTTTCCAGGATGTGGATCTTCACTCTGCAGGAGTTTCCAGGATGTGCATCTTCACAATGCAGGAGATTCCAGGATGTGGATCTTCACAGTGCAGGACGTTCCAGGGTGTTGATCTCTACATTGCAGGAGGTTCCAGGATGTGGACCTTCTCACTGCAGGAGTTTTCATGATGTTGACCTTCACACTGGAGGAACTTCCAGCATGTGCATCTTCATACGTAAGAGTTCCCAGAATGTGGATCTTCAGACTGCAGGATTTTCCAGGGTGTGGTTCTTCAGACAGCAGGAGATTCCAGGATGTGGTTCTTCACAATGCAGCAGTTTCCAGGATGTGGGTCTTCACACTGCATGTCATTCCAGGATGAGGATCTTCACACTGCAGGAGATTCCAGGAGGTGGATCATCACATGATTGGAGTTTCCTGGATGTGAATCTTCACAATGAAGGGTTTTTCTAGATGTAGATGTACATACTGCAGGCATTCCTAGGATGTCGATATTCAGACTGCTGGAGTTTCAGGATGTGGCTCTTCTGACTGCAGGAGTTTCCAAGGTGTGGATCTTCACACTGCAGGGTTCTCCAGGATGTGAACCTTCAGATTGCAGGAGTTTCCAAGACGTAGATCTTCACACTACAGGAGTTTCAAAGATAATGATCTCCACACTGCAGGAGGTTCCAGGATGTGGATCTTCACACTGCAGGAGCTTCCAGGATGTGGATCATCACAGTACAGGAGTTTCCAGGATGAGGCTCTTCACATTGCAGGAGCTTCCTGTATGTGGATCCTCGCACGGCAGAAGTTTCCAGGATGAAGATTTTCATACCGCAGGGGTTTCAAGGATGAGGATCTTCACACGGCAGAAGTTTACAGGTTGTAGATCTTCACACTGCAGGATCTTCTAGGATGTGAATCCTCTCACTGCAGGATCTTCCAGGATGTGGATCTTTACATTGCATGAGTTTCCAGGATGTGGATCTTCACACAGAAGGATCTTCCAGGATGAGAATGTTCACACTGCAGGATCTTCCAGTCTGTGGATGTGCACACTGCAGAAGTTCCCAAGATGTGGATCTTCACACTGCAGGAGCTTCCAGGATGTGGATCTGCACACTGCAGGCTTTTGCAGGACGTGGATCTTCACACTGCAGGAGGTACCACGATGTGGATCTTCACACAGCAGAACTTTCCAGGATGAGGATCTTCACACTGCAGGAGGTTCCAGGATGTGAATCATTACACTGCATAATTTTCCGGTATATGGATCTTCAAACTACAGGAGCTTCCAGGATCCGGATCTTCATACTGCAGGACTTTCAAAGATGTGGATCTTTACACAGCAGGAGATTACAGGATGTGGCTCCTCAGACTGCAGGAATTTCCAGGATGATAATCTTCACACTGCAGGAGTTTCCAGGATGTGGATCTTCACAATGCAGGACTTTCCAGGATGTGCACCTTCACACTGCGGGATCTTCCAGGATGTGGATCTTCACACTGCAGGAGTTAACAGTATGTCAATCTTCACACTGCCGGTATTACCAGGGTGTGGATCTTCACAGTGCAGCAGTTTGATAATCTCTACATTGCAGGAGTTTCCTGGATGTGGACCTTCAGACTGCAGGAGTTTCCAGGATGTGGTTCTTCAGACTGCAGGAGTTTCCATGATGTGCACCTTCACACCACGGGATCTTCCAGGATGTGGATCTTCACACTGCAGTTTTTTCCTGGATGTCAATCTTCACATTGCAGATATTACCAGGATGTGGATATTCACACTGCGAATGTTTCCTGGATGTGGATCTTCACACTGCAGGAGTTTCCTGGATGTGCATCTTCACAATATGGGACCTTCCAGGATGTGGATCTTCACATTGCAGCAGTTTCCAGGATGTGCATTTTCACACTATGTGATCTTCCAGGATGTGGATCTTCACATTTCAGGAGTTTCCAGGATGTCAATCATCACACTACAGGAGTTTCCAGGATGAGGATCTTCAGACTGCAGGAGTTTCCAAGAGGTGGAACATCACACTGCAGGTGTTTTAGGGATGAGGATCTTCACACTGCCGAAGATTCCGCAATGTGCATTTTTCCACTTCAGGAGATTCCAGGATGTGAATCTTCACACTGTAGGTTTTTCAAGGATGTGGATCTGCAAACTGCAGGAATTTCTAGGATGAGGATCTTCACACTGAAGGGGATTCCAGGATGTGGTTCTTCACACTGCAAGAGATTGCAGGATGTGAATCTTCAGACTGCAGTAGTTTCCAAGACATAGATTTTCACACTGCGAGAATTTACAAGATGATGTTCTTCACACGGGAGGCGTTACCAGGATGTGGATCTGCACACCGCAGGAGTTTCCAGGATGTGGGTCTTCACAGTGCAGATGTTTCCAGGATGTGGATCTTCACATTGCAGGAGATTCCAGGATGTGGAACTTCACAGTGCAGTTGTTTCCAGCTTGATGATCTCTGCATTGCAGGAGCTTACTGGATGTGGACCTTTTCACTGCAGGAGTTTCCAGGATGTGGTTTTTCAGACTGCAGGAGTTTCCAGGATGTGGATCTTCACAATGCAGTAGTTTACAGGATGTGTAACTTCACACTGCAATGCTGTCCAGCTTGATGATGTCTACATTGCAGGAGCTTACTGGATGTGGAGCTTCTCACTGCAGGAGTTTCCAGGATGTGATTTTTCAAACTGCAGGAGTTTCCAGGATGTGGATCTTCACAATGCAGGAGTTTACAGGATGTGGAACCTCACAGTGCAGTTGTTTCCAGCTTGATGATCTCTACATTGCAAGAGCTTACTGGATGTGGACCTTATCACTCCAGGAGTTTCCAGGATGTGGTTTTTCAGACGCAAGGAGTTTCCAGGATGAAGATCTTCGCAATGCAGGAGTTTAGAGGATGAGGGTCTACACACTGCTGGAGATTCCAGGATGAGGATCTTCACACTGCAGGCATTTCTAGGATGTCGATCTTAATACTTCAGGAGTTTCAGTATGTGGCTCTTCTGACTGCAGGAGTTTCCAAGACATAGATTTTCACACTGCTGGAGGTTCCACGATGTGGATCTTTACACTGCCGGAGTTTCCAGGATGTGAATCTAAACACTACATAAGTTTCCATTAAACGGATCTTCATACTGCAGGAGTTTCCAAGATGTGGATATTCATACTACAGGACTTTCCATGATGTGGTTCTTTACATGGCAGAAGTTTTCAGGATGTCGATCTTCAGACTGCAGTAGTTTCCAGGATGTGAATCTGCACACTGCAGCAGTTTCCAGGATGTGGATCTTCAAACTGCAGGAGTTTCCAGGATGTGAATCTTCAGACTGCAGCAGCTTCCAAGACATAGATTTTCACACTGCAGGAAATTCCAAGATGTGGATCTTCACACTGCAGGAGTTTCCAGGATGTGGAACTTCACAGTGCAGGAATTTCCAGGATGTGGATCTTCACACTGCAGGAGTTTCCAGGATGTGGATCTTCACACTGCAGGAGTTTCCAGGATGTGAATCTTCAGATTTCAGCAGTTTCCAAAACGTCGATTTTCACAGTACAGGATAATGATCTTCACACTGCAGGAGGTTCCAGGATGTGGATCTTCACACTGCAGGAGTTTCCAGGATGTTGTTCTTCACAGTGCAGGAATTTGATGATCTCGACATTGCAGGAATTTCCTGGAAGTGGATCTTCACAATGCAGGAGTTTCCAGGATGTGCACCTTCACGCTGCGGGATCTTCCAGGATGTGGATCTTCACACTGCAGAAGTTTCCAGGATGTCAATCTCCACATTGCAGATATTACCAGGATGTGGACCTTCACACTGCGAAAGTTTCCTGGATGTGAATCTTCACAATGAAGGGGTTTCCAAGATGTAGATGTACACACTGCAGGCATTCCTAGGATGTCGATCTTCAGACTGCTGGAGTTTCAGGAAGTAGCTCTTCTGACTGCAGGAGTTTCCAAGATGTGGATCATCACTCTACAGGAGTTTCCAAGATAATGATCTTCACACTGCGGGAGGTTCCAGGATGTGGATCTTCACACTTCAGGAGATTCCAGGATTTGAATCTTCACACTGCAGTTGTTTCCAGGATGTGGATCTGCAAACTGCAGGAATTTCCAGGATTAGAATCTTCACACTGCAGGGGATTCCAGGATGTGGGTCTTCACACTACAAGAGTTTCCACGATGTGAATCTTCAGACTGCAGTAGTTTCCAAGACATAGATTTTAGAAATGCGAGAATTTACAAGATGAGCACCTTCACACTGCAGGAGTTACCAGGATGTAGATGTGCACACCGCAGGAGTTTCCAGGATGTGGGTCTTCACAGTGCAGAAGTTTCCAGGATGCGGATCTTCCCATTGCAGGAGTTTACAGGATGTGGAACTTCACAGTGCAGTTGTTTCCAGCTTGATGATCTCTACATTGCAGGAGCTTACTGGATGTGGACGTTCTCACTCCAGGAGTTTACAGGATGTGGTTTTTCAGACTGCAGAAGTTTCCAGGATGTGGATCTTCACAATGCAGGAGTTTACAGGATGTGGGTCTACACACTGCTGGATATTCCAGGATGAAGATCTTCACACTGCAGGCATTTCTAGGATGTCGATCTTAATACTTAATACAGTTTCAGTATGTGGCTCTTCTGACTGCAGGAGTTTCCAAGACATACATTTTCACACTGCTGGATGTTCCACGATTTGGATCTTTGCACTGCAGGAGTTTCCAGGATGTGAATCTACACACTACATAAGTTTCCATTATACGGATCTTCATACTGCGGGAGTTTCCAAGATGTGGATATTCATACTGCAGGACCTTCCATGATGTGGATCTTTACATGGCAGGAGTTTTCTGAATGTCGATCTTCAGACTGCAGCAGTTTCCAGGATGTGAATCTGCACACTGCATCATTTTCCAGGATGTGGATCTGCAAACTGCAGGAATTTCCAGGATGAGAATCTTCACACTGCAGGGGTTTCCAGGATGTGAATCTTCAGACTGCAGCAGCTTCCAAGGCATAGATTTTCACACTGCAGGAAATTCCAAGATGTGGATCTTCACACTGCAGGAGTTTCCAGGATGTGGAACTTCACAGTGCAGGAATTTCCAGGATGAGGATCTTCACACTGCAGGAGTTTCCAGGATGTGGATCTTCACACTGCAGGAGTTTCCAGGATGTGAATCTTCAGATTTCAGCAGTTTCCAAAACGTTGCTCTTCACACTACAGGAGTTTCCAAGATAATGATCTTCACACTGCTGGAGGTTCCAGGATGTGGATCTTCACACTGCAGGAGTTTCCAGGATGTTGTTCTTCACAGTGCAGGAATTTGATGATCTCTACATTGCCGGAGTTTCCTGGATGTGGACCTTGACACTGCAGGAGTTTCCAGGATGTGGTTCTTCAGACTGCAGGAGTTTCCAGGATGTGGTTCTTCAGACTGCAGGAGTTTCCAGGATGTGGATCTTCACAATGCAGGAGTTTCTAGGATGTATACCTTTACACTGCGGGATCTTCCAGGATGTGGATCTTCACACTGCAGGAGTTTCCAGGATGTCAATCTCCACATTGCAGATATTACCAGGATGTGGATCTTCACACTTCAAAAGTTTCCAGGATGAGGATCTTCACACTGCAGGAGTTTCCAGGATGTGCATCTTCACAATACAGGAGTTTCCAGGATGTGGATCTTCACAGTGCAGGAGTTTCCAGGGTGATGATCTCTACATTGCAGGAGGTTCCAGGATGCGGACCTTCTCACTGCAGGAGGTTGCATGATGTGGACCTTCACACTGGAGGAATTTCCAGGATGTGCTTCTTCATACGTAAGAATTCCCAGAATGTGGATCTTCACACTGCAGGAGTTTCCAGGGTGTCGTTCTTCAGACAGCAGTAGATTCCAGGATGTGAATCTTCTCAGTGCAGGAGTTTCCAGGATGTGGGTCTTCACACTGCAGGTCATTCCAGGATGAGAATCTTCACACTGCAGGAGATTTCAGGATGTGGATCACAACATGATAGGAGTTTCCTGGATGTGAATCTTCACAATGAAGGGGTTTCCAAGATGTAGATGTACACACTGCAGGCATTCCTAGGATGTCGATCTTCAGACTGCTGGAGTTTCAGGATGTAGCTCTTCTGACTTCAGGAGTTTCCAAGCTGTGGATCTTCACTCTACAGGAGTTTCCAAGATAATGATCTTCACACTGCGGGAGGTTCCAGGATGTGGATCTTCACACTGCAGGAGCTTCCAGGTTGTGGATCATCACACTGCAGGGGTTTCCAGGATGTGAATCTTCAGACTGCAGCAGCTTCCAAGACATAGATTTTCACACTGCAGGAACTTCCAAGATGTGGATCTTCACACTGCAGGAGTTTCCAGGATGTGGAACTTCACAGTGCTGTTGTTTCCAGCTTGATGTTCTCTACATTGCAGGAGCTTACTGCATGAGGACCTTCTCACTCCAGGAGTTTCCAGGATGTGATTTTTCAGACTGCAGGAGTTTCCAGGATGTGGATGTTCACATTGCAGGAGTTTACAGGATGTGGAACTTCACAGTGCAGTTGTTTCCAGCTTGATGATCTCTACATTGCAGGAGCTTACTGGATGTGGACCTTCTCACTGCAGGAGTTTCCAGGTTGTGGTTTTACAGACTGCAGGAGTTTCCAGGATGTGGATCTTCACAATGCAGGAGTTTACAGGATATGGTTCTTCACTGTACAGGAGTTTCCAAGATAATGATCTTCACACTGCAGGAGCTTCCAGGATGTGGATCATCACAGTACAGGAGTTTCCAGGATGTGGATCTTCAGACTGCAGCAGTTTCCAAGAGGTGGAACATCACAATGCAGGTGTTTTCAGGATGTGGATCTTCACACTGCCGGAGATTCCACAATTTTCATCTTTCCACTTCAGGAGATTCCAGGATGTGAATCTTCACACTGCAGGTGTTTCCAGGATGTGGATCTGAAAACTGCAGGAAATTCCAGGATTAGAATCTTCACACTGCAGGGTATTCCAGGATGTGGGTCTTCACACTGCAAGAGTTTCCACGATTTGAATCTTCAGAATGCTTTAGTTTCCAAGACATAGATTTTCACACTGCGAGAATTTACAAGATGAGGATCTTCACACTGCAGGAGTTACCAGGATGTAGATGTGCACACCGCAGGAGTTTCCAGGATGTGGTTTTTCAGACTGCAGGAGTTTCCAGGATGTGGGTCTTCACAATGCAGGAGTTTACAGGATGTGGAATTTCACACTGCAGTTGTTTCCAGCTTGATGATCTCTACATTGCAGGAGCTTACTGGATGTCGACCTTCTCACTCCAGGAGTTTCCAGGATGTGGTTTTTCAGACTGCAGGAGTTTCCAGGATGCGGATCTTCAAAATGCAGGAGTTTACAGGATGTGGGTCTACACTCTGCTGGAGATTCCAGGATGAGGATCTTCACACTGCAGGCATTTCTAGGATGTCGATCTTAATACTTCAGGAGTTTCAGTATGTGGCTCTTCTGACTGCAGGAGTTTCCAAGACATAGATTTTCACACTGCTGGAGCTTCCACGATGTGGATCCTTGCACTGCAGGAGTTTCCAGGATGTGGAACTTCACAGTGCAGGAATTTCCAGGATGAGGATCTTCACACTGCAGGAGTTTCCAGGATGTGGATCTTCACACTGCAGGAGTTTCCAGGATGTGAATCTTCAGATTTCAGCAGTTTCCAAAACGTTGATCTTCACACTACAGGAGTTTCCAAGATAATGATCTTCACACTGCTGGAGGTTCCAGGATGTGGATCTTCACACTGCAGGAGTTTCCAGGATGTTGTTCTTCACAGTGCAGGAATTTGATGATCTCTACATTGCCGGAGTTTCCTGGATGTGGACCTTGACACTGCAGGAGTTTCCAGGATGTGGTTCTTCAGACTGCAGGAGTTTCCAGGATGTGGTTCTTCAGACTGCAGGAGTTTCCAGGATGTGGATCTTCACAATGCAGGAGTTTCTAGGATGTATACCTTTACACTGCGGGATCTTCCAGGATGTGGATCTTCACACTGCAGGAGTTTCCAGGATGTCAATCTCCACATTGCAGATATTACCAGGATGTGGATCTTCACACTTCGAAAGTTTCCAGGATGAGGATCTTCACACTGCAGGAGTTTCCAGGATGTGCATCTTCACAATACAGGAGTTTCCAGGATGTGGATCTTCACAGTGCAGGAGTTTCCAGGGTGATGATCTCTACATTGCAGGAGGTTCCAGGATGCGGACCTTCTCACTGCAGGAGGTTGCATGATGTGGACCTTCACACTGGAGGAATTTCCAGGATGTGCTTCTTCATACGTAAGAATTCCCAGAATGTGGATCTTCACACTGCAGGAGTTTCCAGGGTGTCGTTCTTCAGACAGCAGTAGATTCCAGGATGTGAATCTTCTCAGTGCAGGAGTTTCCAGGATGTGGGTCTTCACACTGCAGGTCATTCCAGGATGAGAATCTTCACACTGCAGGAGATTTCAGGATGTGGATCACAACATGATAGGAGTTTCCTGGATGTGAATCTTCACAATGAAGGGGTTTCCAAGATGTAGATGTACACACTGCAGGCATTCCTAGGATGTCGATCTTCAGACTGCTGGAGTTTCAGGATGTAGCTCTTCTGACTTCAGTAGTTTCCAAGCTGTGGATCTTCACTCTACAGGAGTTTGCAAGATAATGATCTTCACACTGCGGGAGGTTCCAGGATGTGGATCTTCACACTGCAGGAGCTTCCAGGATGTGGATCATCACACTGCAGGGGTTTCCAGGATGTGAATCTTCAGACTGCAGCAGCTTCCAAGACATAGATTTTCACACTGCAGGAACTTCCAAGATGTGGATCTTCACACTGCAGGAGTTTCCAGGATGTGGAACTTCACAGTGCTGTTGTTTCCAGCTTGATGTTCTCTACATTGCAGGAGCTTACTGCATGAGGACCTTCTCACTCCAGGAGTTTCCAGGATGTGATTTTTCAGACTGCAGGAGTTTCCAGGATGTGGATGTTCACATTGCAGGAGTTTACAGGATGTGGAACTTCACAGTGCAGTTGTTTCCAGCTTGATGATCTCTACATTGCAGGAGCTTACTGGATGTGGACCTTCTCACTGCAGGAGTTTCCAGGTTGTGGTTTTACAGACTGCAGGAGTTTCCAGGATGTGGATCTTCACAATGCAGGAGTTTACAGGATATGGTTCTTCACTGTACAGGAGTTTCCAAGATAATGATCTTCACACTGCAGGAGCTTCCAGGATGTGGATCATCACAGTACAGGAGTTTCCAGGATGTGGATCTTCAGACTGCAGCAGTTTCCAAGAGGTGGAACATCACAATGCAGGTGTTTTCAGGATGTGGATCTTCACAATGCCGGAGATTCCACAATTTTCATCTTTCCACTTCAGGAGATTCCAGGATGTGAATCTTCACACTGCAGGTGTTTCCAGGATGTGGATCTGAAAACTGCAGGAAATTCCAGGATTAGAATCTTCACACTGCAGGGTATTCCAGGATGTGGGTCTTCACACTGCAAGAGTTTCCACGATTTGAATCTTCAGAATGCTTTAGTTTCCAAGACATAGATTTTCACACTGCGAGAATTTACAAGATGAGGATCTTCACACTGCAGGAGTTACCAGGATGTAGATGTGCACACCGCAGGAGTTTCCAGGATGTGGTTTTTCAGACTGCAGGAGTTTCCAGGATGTGGATCTTCACCATGCAGGAGTTTACAGGATGTGGAATTTCACAGTGCAGTTGTTTCCAGCTTGATGATCTCTACATTGCAGGAGCTTACTGGATGTCGACCTTCTCACTCCAGGAGTTTCCAGGATGTGGTTTTTCAGACTGCAGGAGTTTCCAGGATGCGGATCTTCAAAATGCAGGAGTTTACAGGATGTGGGTCTACACTCTGCTGGAGATTCCAGGATGAGGATCTTCACAGTGCAGGCATTTCTAGGATGTCGATCTTAATACTTCAGGAGTTTCAGTATGTGGCTCTTCTGACTGCAGGAGTTTCCAAGACATAGATTTTCACACTGCTGGAGGTTCCACGATGTGGATCCTTGCACTGCAGGAGTTTCCAGGATGTGGAACTTCACAGTGCAGGAATTTCCAGGATGAGGATCTTCACACTGCAGGAGTTTCCAGGATGTGGATCTTCACACTGCAGGAGTTTCCAGGATGTGAATCTTCAGATTTCAGCAGTTTCCAAAACGTTGATCTTCACACTACAGGAGTTTCCAAGATAATGATCTTCACACTGCTGGAGGTTCCAGGATGTGGATCTTCACACTGCAGGAGTTTCCAGGATGTTGCTCTTCACAGTGCAGGAATTTGATGATCTCTACATTGCCGGAGTTTCCTGGATGTGGACCTTCACACTGCAGGAGTTTCCAGGATGTGGTTCTTCAGACTGCAGGAGTTTCCAGGATGTGGTTCTTCAGACTGCAGGAGTTTCCAGGATGTGGATCTTCACAATGCAGGAGTTTCTAGGATGTATACCTTTACACTGCGGGATCTTCCAGGATGTGGATCTTCACACTGCAGGAGTTTCCAGGATGTCAATCTCCACATTGCAGATATTACCAGGATGTGGATCTTCACACTTCGAAAGTTTCCAGGATGAGGATCTTCACACTGCAGGAGTTTCCAGGATGTGCATCTTCACAATACAGGAGTTTCCAGGATGTGGATCTTCACAGTGCAGGAGTTTCCAGGGTGATGATCTCTACATTGCAGGAGGTTCCAGGATGCGGACCTTCTCACTGCAGGAGGTTGCATGATGTGGACCTTCACACTGGAGGAATTTCCAGGATGTGCTTCTTCATACGTAAGAATTCCCAGAATGTGGATCTTCACACTGCAGGAGTTTCCAGGGTGTCGTTCTTCAGACAGCAGTAGATTCCAGGATGTGAATCTTCTCAGTGCAGGAGTTTCCAGGATGTGGGTCTTCACACTGCAGGTCATTCCAGGATGAGAATCTTCACACTGCAGGAGATTTCAGGATGTGGATCACAACATGATAGGAGTTTCCTGGATGTGAATCTTCACAATGAAGGGGTTTCCAAGATGTAGATGTACACACTGCAGGCATTCCTAGGATGTCGATCTTCAGACTGCTGGAGTTTCAGGATGTAGCTCTTCTGACTTCAGGAGTTTCCAAGCTGTGGATCTTCACTCTACAGGAGTTTGCAAGATAATGATCTTCACACTGCGGGAGGTTCCAGGATGTGGATCTTCACACTGCAGGAGCTTCCAGGATGTGGATCATCACACTGCAGGGGTTTCCAGGATGTGAATCTTCAGACTGCAGCAGCTTCCAAGACATAGATTTTCACACTGCAGGAACTTCCAAGATGTGGATCTTCACACTGCAGGAGTTTCCAGGATGTGGAACTTCACAGTGCTGTTGTTTCCAGCTTGATGTTCTCTACATTGCAGGAGCTTACTGCATGAGGACCTTCTCACTCCAGGAGTTTCCAGGATGTGATTTTTCAGACTGCAGGAGTTTCCAGGATGTGGATGTTCACATTGCAGGAGTTTACAGGATGTGGAACTTCACAGTGCAGTTGTTTCCAGCTTGATGATCTCTACATTGCAGGAGCTTACTGGATGTGGACCTTCTCACTGCAGGAGTTTCCAGGTTGTGGTTTTACAGACTGCAGGAGTTTCCAGGATGTGGATCTTCACAATGCAGGAGTTTACAGGATATGGTTCTTCACTGTACAGGAGTTTCCAAGATAATGATCTTCACACTGCAGGAGCTTCCAGGATGTGGATCATCACAGTACAGGAGTTTCCAGGATGTGGATCTTCAGACTGCAGCAGTTTCCAAGAGGTGGAACATCACAATGCAGGTGTTTTCAGGATGTGGATCTTCACACTGCCGGAGATTCCACAATTTTCATCTTTCCACTTCAGGAGATTCCAGGATGTGAATCTTCACACTGCAGGTGTTTCCAGGATGTGGATCTGAAAACTGCAGGAAATTCCAGGATTAGAATCTTCACACTGCAGGGTATTCCAGGATGTGGGTCTTCACACTGCAAGAGTTTCCACGATTTGAATCTTCAGAATGCTTTAGTTTCCAAGACATAGATTTTCACACTGCGAGAATTTACAAGATGAGGATCTTCACACTGCAGGAGTTACCAGGATGTAGATGTGCACACCGCAGGAGTTTCCAGGATGTGGTTTTTCAGACTGCAGGAGTTTCCAGGATGTGGATCTTCACAATGCAGGAGTTTACAGGATGTGGAATTTCACAGTGCAGTTGTTTCCAGCTTGATGATCTCTACATTGCAGGAGCTTACTGGATGTCGACCTTCTCACTCCAGGAGTTTCCAGGATGTGGTTTTTCAGACTGCAGGAGTTTCCAGGATGCGGATCTTCAAAATGCAGGAGTTTACAGGATGTGGGTCTACACTCTGCTGGAGATTCCAGGATGAGGATCTTCACAGTGCAGGCATTTCTAGGATGTCGATCTTAATACTTCAGGAGTTTCAGTATGTGGCTCTTCTGACTGCAGGAGTTTCCAAGACATAGATTTTCACACTGCTGGAGGTTCCACGATGTGGATCCTTGCACTGCAGGAGTTTCCAGGATGTGGAACTTCACAGTGCAGGAATTTCCAGGATCAGGATCTTCACACTGCAGGAGTTTCCAGGATGTGGATCTTCACACTGCAGTAGTTTCCAGGATGTGAATCTTCAGATTTCAGCAGTTTCCAAAACGTTGATCTTCACACTACAGGAGTTTCCAAGATAATGATATTCACACTGCAGGAGGTTCCAGGATGTGGATCTTCACACTGCAGGAGTTTCCAGGATGTTGTTCTTCACAGTGCAGGAATTTGATGATCTCTACATTGCCGCAGTTTCCTGGATGTGGACCTTCACACTGCAGGAGTTTCCAGGATGTGGTTCTTCAGACTGCAGGAGTTTCCAGGATGTGGTTCTTCAGACTGCAGGAGTTTCCAGGACGTGGATCTTCACAATGCAGGAGTTTCTAGGATGTATACCTTTACACAGCGGGATCTTCCATGATGTGGATCTTCAAACTGCAGGAGTTTCCAGGATGTCAATCTCCACATTGCAGATATTACCAGGATGTGGACCTGCACACTGCGAATGTTTCCTGGATGTGGATCTTCACACTGCAGGAGTTTCCAGGATGTGCATCTTCACAATACAGGAGTTTCCAGGATGTGGATCTTCACAGTGCAGGAGTTTCCAGGGTGATGATCTCTACATTGCAGGAGGTTCCAGGATGCGGACCTTCTCACTGCAGGAGGTTGCATGATGTGGACCTTCACACTGGAGGAATTTCCAGGATGTGCTTCTTCATACGTAAGAGTTCCCAGAATGTGGATCTTCACACTGCAGGAGTTTCCAGGTTGTGATTTTACAGACTGCAGGAGTTTCCAGGATGTGGATCTTCACAATGCAGGAGTTTACAGGATGTGGATCTTCACTCTACAGGAGTTTCCAAGATAATGATCTTCACACTGCAGGAGCTTCCAGGATGTGAATCATCACAGTACATAAGTTTCCAGGATGTGGATCTTCAGACTGCAGCAGTTTCCAAGAGGTGGAACATCACAATGCAGGTGTTTTCAGGATGTGGATCTTCACACTGCCGGAGATTCCACAATTTTCATCTTTCCACTTCAGGAGATTCCAGGATGTGAATCTTCACACTGCAGGTGTTTCCAGGATGTGGATCTGAAAACTGCAGGAAATTCCAGGATTAGAATCTTCACACTGCAGGGTATTCCAGGATGTGGGTCTTCACACTGCAAGAGTTTCCACGATTTGAATCTACAGAATGCTTTAGTTTCCAAGACATACATTTTCACACTGCGAGAATTTACAAGATGAGGATCTTCACACTGCAGGAGTTACCAGGATGTAGATGTGCACACCGCAGGAGTTTCCAGGATGTGGGTCTTCACAGTGCAGAAGTTTCCAGGATGCGGATCTTCCCATTGCAGGAGTTTAAAGGATGTGGAACTTCGCAGTGCAGTTGTTTCCAGCTTGATGATCTCTACATTGCAGGAGCTTACTGGATGTGGAGCTTCTCACTGCAGGAGTTTCCAGGATGTGGTTTTTCAGACTGCAGGAGTTTCCAGGATGTGGATCTTCACAATGCAGGAGTTTACAGGATGTGGAATTTCACAGTGCAGTTGTTTCCAGCTTGATGATCTCTACATTGCAGGAGCTTACTGGATGTCGACCTTCTCACTCCAGGAGTTTACAGGATGTGGTTTTTCAGACTGCAGGAGTTTCCAGGATGTGGATCTTCACAATGCAGGAGTTTACAGGATGTGGGTCTACACTCTGCTGGAGATTCCAGGATGAGGATCTTCACACTGCAGGCATTTCTAGGATGTCGATCTTAATACTTCAGGAGTTTCAGTATGTGGCTCTTCTGACTGCAGGAGTTTCCAAGTCATAGATTTTCAGACTGCTGGAGGTTCCACGATGTGGATCCTTGCACTGCAGGAGTTTCCAGGATGTGAATCTACACACTACATAAGTTTCCATTATACGGATCTTCATACTGCGGGAGTTTCCAAGATGTGGATATTCATACTGCAGGACCTTCCATGATGTGGATCTTTACATGGCAGGAGTTTTCAGAATGTCGATCTTCAGACTGCAGCAGTTTCCAGGATGTGAATCTGCACACTGCAGCAGTTTCCAGGATGTGGATCTGAAAACTGCAGGAATTTCCAGGATGAGAATCTTCACACTGCAGGGGTTTCCAGGATGTGAATCTTCAGACTGCAGCAGCTTCCAAGACATAGATTTTCACACTGCAGGAGTTTCCAGGATGTGGATCTTCACACTGCAGGAGTTTCCAGGATGTTGAACTTCACAGTGCAGGAATTTCCAGGATCAGGATCTTCACACTGCAGGAGTTTCCAGGATGTGGATCTTCACACTGCAGTAGTTTCCAGGATGTGAATCTTCAGATTTCAGCAGTTTCCAAAACGTTGATCTTCACACTACAGGAGTTTCCAAGATAATGATCTTCACACTGCAGGCGGTTCCAGGATGTGGATCTTCACACTGCAGGAGTTTCCAGGATGTTGTTCTTCACAGTGCAGGAATTTGATGATCTCTACATTGCCGGAGTTTCCTGGATGTGGACCTTCACACTGCAGGAGTTTCCAGGATGTGGTTCTTCAGACTGCAGGAGTTTCCAGGATGTGGCTCTTCAGACTGCAGGAGTTTCCAGGATGTGGATCTTCACAATGCAGGAGTTTCTAGGATGTATACCTTTACACAGCGGGATCTTCCATGATGTGGATCTTCACACTGCAGGAGTTTCCAGGATGTCAATCTCCACATTGCAGATATTACCAGGATGTGGACCTGCACACTGCGAATGTTTCCTGGATGTGGATCTTCACACTGCAGGAGTTTCCAGGATGTGCATCTTCACAATACAGGAGTTTCCAGGATGTGGATCTTCACAGTGCAGGAGTTTCCAGGGTGATGATCTCTACATTGCAGCAGGTTCCAGGATGCGGACCTTCTCACTGCAGGAGGTTGCATGATGTGGACCTTCACACTGGAGGAATTTCCAGGATGTGCTTCTTCATACGTAAGAGTTCCCAGAATGTGGATCTTCACACTGCAGGAGTTTCCAGGGTGTCGTTCTTCAGACAGCAGTAGATTCCAGGATGTGAATCTGCTCAGTGCAGGAGTTTCCAGGATGTGGGTCTTCACACTGCAGGTCATTCCAGGATGAGAATCTTCACACTGCAGGAGATTTCAGGATGTGGATCATCACATGATAGGAGTTTCCTGGATGTGAATCTTCACAATGAAGGGGTTTCCAAGATGTAGATGTACACACTGCAGGCATTCCTAGGATGTCGATCTTCAGACTGCTGGAGTTTCAGGATGTAGCTCTTCTGACTTCAGGAGTTTCCAAGCTGTGGATCTTCACTCTACAGGAGTTTCCAAGATAATGATCTTCACACTGCGGGAGGTTCCAGGATGTGGATCTTCACACTGCAGGAGCTTCCAGGATGTGGATCATCACAATGCAGGGGTTTCCAGGATGTGAATCTTCAGACTGCAGCAGCTTCCAAGACATAGATTTTCACACTGCAGGAAATTCCAAGATGTGGATCTTCACACTGCAGGAGTTTCCAGGATGTGGAACTTCACAGTGCTGTTGTTTCCAGCTTGATGTTCTCTACATTGCAGGAGCTTACTGGATGTGGACCTTCTCACTCCAGGAGTTTCCAGGATGTGATTTTTCAGACTGCAGGAGTTTCCAGGATGTGGATGTTCACATTGCAGGAGTTTACAGGATGTGGAACTTCACAGTGCAGTTGTTTCCAGCTTGATGATCTCTACATTGCAGGAGCTTACTGGATGTGGACCTTCTCACTGCAGGAGTTTCCAGGTTGTGGTTTTACAGACTGCAGGAGTTTCCAGGATGTGGATCTTCACAATGCAGGAGTTTACAGGATGTGGGTCTACACACTGCAGGAGATTCCAGGATGAGGATCTTCACACAGCAGGCATTTCTAGGATGTCGATCTTATTACTTCAGGAGTTTCAGTATGTGTCTCTTCTGACTGCAGGAGTTTCAAAGACATAGATTTTCAAACTGCTGGAGGTTCCACGATGTGAATATTTGCACTGCAGGAGTTTTCAGGATGTGAAACTACACACTACATAAGTTTCCATTGTACGGATCTTCATACTGCAGGAGTTTCCAAGTGTGGATATTCATACCGCAGGACTTTCCATGATGTATATCCTTACATGGCAGGAGTTTTCAGGATGTGGAAATTCACAGTGCAGGAATTTCCAGGATGTGGATCTTCACACTGCAGGAGTTTCCAGGATGTGAATCTTCAGATTTCAGAGGTTTCCAAAACATAGATCTTCACATTACAGGAGTTTCCAAGATAATGATCATCACACTGCAGGAGATTCCAGGATGTGGATCTTCACACTGCAGGAGATCCAGGATGTTGTTCTTCACAGTGCAGGAATTTGATGATCTCTACATTGCAGGAGGTTCCAGGATGCGGACCTTCTCACTGCAGGAGGTTGCATGATGTGGACCTTCACACTGGAAGAATTTCCAGGATGTGCTTCTTCATACATAAGAGTTCCCAGAATGTGGATCTTCACACTGCAGGAGTTTCCAGGGTGTCGTTCTTCAGACAGCAGTAGATTCCAGGATGTGAATCTTCTCAGTGCAGGAGTTTCCAGGATGTGGGTCTTCACACTGCAGGTCATTCCAGGATGAGAATCTTCACACTGCAGGAGATTTCAGGATGTGGATCATCACATGATAGGAGTTTCCTGGATGTGAATCTTCACAATGAAGGGGTTTCCAAGATGTAGATGTACACACTGCAGGCATTCCTAGGATGTCGACCTTCAGACTGCTGGAGATTCAGGATGTAGCTCTTCTGACTGCAGCAGTTTGCTAGATGTGGATCTTCACTCTACAGGAGTTTCCAGGATGTGGATCTTCAGACTGCTGCAGTTTCCAAGAGTTGGAACATCACACTGCAGGTGTTTCCAGGATGTAGATCTTCACACTGCCGGAGATTCCACAATGTGCATCTTTCCACTTCAGGAGATTCCAGGATGTGAATCTTCACACTGCAGGTGTTTCCAGGATGTGGATCTGCAAACTGCAGGAATTTCCAGGATTAGAATCTTCACACTGCAGGCGATTCCAGGATGTGGGTCTTCACACTGCAAGAGTTTCCACGATGTGAATCTTCATACTGCAATAGTTTCCAAGACATAGATTTTCACTCTGCGAGAATTTACAAGATGAGGATCTTCACACTGCAGGAGTTACCAGGATGTAGATGTGCACACCGCAGGAGTTTCCAGGATGTGGGTCTTCACAGTGCAGAAGTTTCCAGGATGCGGATCTTCCCATTGCAGGAGTTTAAAGGATGTGGAACTTCGCAGTGCATTTGTTTCCAGCTTGATGATCTCTACATTGCAGGAGCTTACTGGATGTGGACCTTCTCACTGCAGGAGTTTCCAGGATATGGTTTTTCAGACTGCAGGAGTTTCCAGGATGTGGATCTTCACAATGCAGGAGTTTACAGGATGTGGAACTTCACAGTGCAGTTGTTTCCAGCTTGATGATCTCTATATTGCATGAGCTTACTGGATGTGGACCTTCTCACTCCAGGAGTTTCCAGGATGTGGTTTTTCAGACTGCAGGAGTTTCCAGGATGTGGACCTTCACAATGCAGGAGTTTACAGGATGTGGGTCTACACAATGCTGGAGATTCCAGGATGAGGATCTTCACACTGCAGGCATTTTTAGGATGTCGATCTTAATTCTTCAGGAGTTTCAGTATGTGGCTCTTCTGACTGCAGGAGTTTCCAAGACATAGATTTTCACACTGCTGGAGGTTCCACGATGTGGATCCTTGCACTGCAGGAGTTACCAGGATGTGAATCTACACACTACATAAGTTTCCATTATACGGATCTTCATACTGCGGGAGTTTCCAAGATGTGGATATTCATACTGCAGGACCTTCCATGATGTGGATCTTTACATGGCAGGAGTTTTCAGGATGTCGATCTTCAGACGGCAGGAGTTTCCAGGATGTGAATCTGCACATTGCAGCAGCTTCCAGGATGTGGATCTGCAAACTGCAGGAATTTACAGGATGAGGAACTTCACACTGCAGGGATTTCCAGGATGTGAATCTTCAGACTGCAGCAGCTTCCAAGACATAGATTTTCACACTGCAGGAAATTCCAAGATGTGGATCTTCACACTGCAGGAGTTTCCAGGATGTGGAACTTCACAGTGCAGGAATTTCCAGGATGTGGATCTTCACACTGCAGGAGTTTCCAGGATATGGATCTTCATACTGCAGGACTTTCCATGATGTGGATCTTTACATGGCAGGAGTTTTCAGGATGTCGATCTTCAGACAGCAGTAGATTCCAGGATGTGAATCTTCTCAGTGCAGGAGTTTCCAGGATGTGGGTCTTCACACTGTAGGTCATTCCAGGATGAGAATCTTCACACTGCAGGAGATATCAGGATGTGGATCTTCAGACTGCAGCAGTTTCCAAGATGTGGTAAATAACACTGCAGGTGTTTGCAGGATGTGGATCTTCACGCTGCTGGAGTTTCCAGGATGTGAATCTTCAGATTTCAGCAGTTTCCAAAACGTTGATCTTCACACTACAGGAGTTTCCAAGATAATGATCTTCACACTGCAGGAGGTTCCAGGATGTGGATCTTCACACTGCAGGAGTTTCCAGGATGTTGTTCTTCACAGTGCAGGAATTTGATGATCTCTACATTGCCGGAGTTTCCTGGATGTGGACCTTCACACTGCAGGAGTTTCCAGGATGTGGTTCTTCAGACTGCAGGAGTTTCCAGGATGTGGTTCTTCAGACTGCAGGAGTTTCCAGGATGTGGATCTTCACAATGCAGGAGTTTCTAGGATGTATACCTTTACACAGCGGGATCTTCCATGATGTGGATCTTCAAACTGCAGGAGTTTCCAGGATGTCAATCTCCACATTGCAGATATTACCAGGATGTGGACCTGCACACTGTGAATGTTTCCTGGATGTGGATCTTCAAACAGCAGGAGTTTCCAGGATGTGCATCTTCACAATACAGGAGTTTCCAGGATGTGGATCTTCACAGTGCAGGAGTTTCCAGGGTGATGATCTCTACATTGCAGGAGGTTCCAGGATGCGAATCGCAGGAATTTCCAGGATGTGCTTCTTCATACGTAAGAGTTCCCAGAATGTGGATCTTCACACTGCAGGAGTTTCCAGGTTGTGGTTTTACAGACTGCAGGAGTTTCCAGGATGTGGATCTTCACAATGCAGGAGTTTACAGGATGTGGATCTTCACTCTACAGGAGTTTCCAAGATAATGATCTTCACACTGCAGGAGCTTCCAGGATGTGGATCATCACAGTACATGAGTTTCCAGGATGTGGATCTTCAGACTGCAGCAGTTTCCAAGAGGTGGAACATCACAATGCAGGTGTTTTCAGGATGTGGATCTTCACACTGCCGGAGATTCCACAATTTTCATCTTTCCACTTCAGGAGATTCCAGGATGTGAATCTTCACACTGCAGGTGTTTCCAGGATGTGGATCTGAAAACTGCAGGAAATTCCAGGATTAGAATCTTCACACTGCAGGGTATTCCAGGATGTGGGTCTTCACACTGCAAGAGTTTCCACGATTTGAATCTACAGAATGCTTTAGTTTCCAAGACATACATTTTCACACTGCGAGAATTTACAAGATGAGGATCTTCACACTGCAGGAGTTACCAGGATGTAGATGTGCACACCGCAGGAGTTTCCAGGATGTGGGTCTTCACAGTGCAGAAGTTTCCAGGATGCGGATCTTCCCATTGCAGGAGTTTAAAGGATGTGGATCTTCGCAGTGCAGTTGTTTCCAACTTGATGATCTCTACATTGCAGGAGCTTACTGGATGTGCAGCTTCTCACTGCAGGAGTTTCCAGGATGTGGTTTTTCAGACTGCAGGAGTTTCCAGGATGTGGATCTTCACAATGCAGGAGTTTACAGGATGTGGAATTTCACAGTGCAGTTGTTTCCAGCTTGATGATCTCTACATTGCAGGAGCTTACTGGATGTCGACCTTCTCACTCCAGGAGTTTACAGGATGTGGTTTTTCAGACTGCAGGAGTTTCCAGGATGTGGATCTTCACAATGCAGGAGTTTACAGGATGTGGGTCTACACTCTGCTGGAGATTCCAGGATGAGGATCTTCACACTGCAGGCATTTCTAGGATGTCGATCTTAATACTTCAGGAGTTTCAGTATGTGGCTCTTCTGACTGCAGGAGTTTCCAAGTCATAGATTTTCAGACTGCTGGAGGTTCCACGATGTGGATCCTTGCACTGCAGGAGTTTCCAGGATGTGAATCTACACACTACATAAGTTTCCATTATACGGATCTTCATACTGCGGGAGTTTCCAAGATGTGGATATTCATACTGCAGGACTTTCAATGATATGTATCTTTACATGGGAACAGTTTTCAGGATGTCGATCTTCAGACTGCAGCAGTTTCCAGGATGTGAATCTGCACACTGCAGCAGTTTCCAGGATGTGGATCTGAAAACTGCAGGAATTTCCAGGATGAGAATCTTCACACTGCAGGGGTTTCCAGGATGTGAATCTTCAGACTGCAGCAGCTTCCAAGACATAGATTTTCACACTGCAGGAGTTTCCAGGATGTGGATCTTCACACTGCAGGAGTTTCCAGGATGTGGAACTTCACAGTGCAGGAATTTCCAGGATCAGGATCTTTACACTGCAGGAGTTTCCAGGATGTGGATCTTCACACTGCAGTAGTTTCCAGGATGTGAATCTTCAGATTTCAGCAGTTTCCAAAACGTTGATCTTCACACTACAGGAGTTTCCAAGATAATGATCTTCACACTGCAGGAGGTTCCAGGATGTGGATCTTCACACTGCAGGAGTTTCCAGGATGTTGTTCTTCACAGTGCAGGAATTTGATGATCTCTACATTGCCGGAGTTTCCTGGATGTGGACCTTCACACTGCAGGAGTTTCCAGGATGTGGTTCTTCAGACTGCAGGAGTTTCCAGGATGTGGTTCTTCAGACTGCAGGAGTTTCCAGGATGTGGATCTTCACAATGCAGGAGTTTCTAGGATGTATACCTTTACACAGCGGGATCTTCCATGATGTGGATCTTCACACTGCAGGAGTTTCCAGGATGTCAATCTCCACATTGCAGATATTACCAGGATGTGGACCTGCACACTGCGAATGTTTCCTGGATGTGGATCTTCACACTGCAGGAGTTTCCAGGATGTGCATCTTCACAATACAGGAGTTTCCAGGATGTGGATCTTCACAGTGCAGGAGTTTCCAGGGTGATGATCTCTACATTTCAGGAGGTTCCAGGATGCGGACCTTCTCACTTCAGGAGGTTGCATGATGTGGACCTTCACACTGGAGGAATTTCCAGGATGTGCTTCTTCATACGTAAGAGTTCCCAGAATGTGGATCTTCACACTGCAGGAGTTTCCAGGGTGTCGTTCTTCAGACAGAAGTAGATTCCAGGATGTGAATCTTCTCAGTGCAGGAGTTTCCAGGATGTGTGTCTTCACACTGCAGGTCATTCCAGGATGAGAATCTTCACACTGCAGGAGATTTCAGGATGTGGATCATCACATGATAGGAGTTTCCTGGATGTGAATCTTCACAATGAAGGGGTTTCCAAGATGTAGATGTACACACTGCAGGCATTCCTAGGATGTCGATCTTCAGACTGCTGGAGTTTCAGGATGTAGCTCTTCTGACTTCAGGAGTTTCCAAGCTGTGGATCTTCACTCTACAGGAGTTTCCAAGATAATGATCTTCACACTGCGGGAGGTTCCAGGATGTGGATCTTCACACTGCAGGAGCTTCCAGGATGTGGATCATCACAATGCAGGGGTTTCCAGGATGTGAATCTTCAGACTGCAGGAGCTTCCAAGACATAGATTTTCACACTGCAGGAACTTCCAAGATGTGGATCTTCACACTGCAGGAGTTTCCAGGATGTGGAACTTCACAGTGCTGTTGTTTCCAGCTTGATGTTCTCTACATTGCAGGAGCTTACTGGATGTGGACCTTCTCACTCCAGGAGTTTCCAGGATGTGATTTTTCAGACTGCAGGAGTTTCCAGGATGCGGATGTTCACAATGCAGGAGTTTACAGGATGTGGAACTTCACAGTGCAGTAGTTTCCAGCTTGATGATCTCTACATTGCAGGAGCTTACTGGATGTGGACCTTCTCACTGCAGGAGTTTCCAGGTTGTGGTTTTACAGACTGCAGGAGTTTCCAGGATGTGGATCTTCACAATGCAGGAGTTTACATGTTGTGGGTCGACACACTGCAGGAGATTCCAGGTTGAGGATCTTCACACTGCAGGCATTTCTAGGATGTCGATCTTAATACTTCAGGAGTTTCAGTATGTGGCTCTTCTGACTGCAGGAGTTTCCAAGACATAGATTTTCACACTGCTGGAGGTTCCACGATGTGGATCTTTGCACTGCAGGAGTTTCCAGGATGTGAATCTACACACTACATAAGTTTCCATTGTACGGATCTTCATACTGCAGGAGTTTCCAAGATGTGGATATTCATACTGCAATACTTTCCATGATGTGTATCTTTACATGGCAGGAGTTTTCAGGATGTCGATCTTCAGACTGCAGGAGTTTCCAGGATGTGAATCTGCACACTGCAGCAGTTTCCAGGATGTGGATCTGCAAACTGCAGGAATTTCCAGGATGAGGATCTTCACACTGCAGGGGTCTCCAGGATGTGAATCTTCAGACTGCAGCAGCTTCCAAGACATAGATTTTCACACTGCAGGAAATTCCAGTATGTGAATCTTCACACTGCAGGAGTTTCCAGGATGTGGATCTTCACACTGCAGGAGTTTCCAGGATGTGGATCTTCACACTGCAGGAGTTTCCAGGATGTGAATCTTCAGATTTCAGCAGTTTCCAAAACGTAGATCTTCACACTACAGGAGTTTCCAAGATAATGATCTTCACACTGCAGGAGGTTCCAGGATGTGGATCTTCACACTGCAGGAGTTTCCAGGATGTTGTTCTTCACAGTGCAGGAATTTGATAATCTCGACATTGCAGGAGTTTCCTGGATGTGGACCTTCACACTGCAGGAGTTTCCAGGATGTGGTTCTTCAGACTGCAGGAGTTTCCAGGATGTGGTTCTTCAGACTGCAGGAGTTTCCAGGATGTGGATCTTCACAATGCAGGAGTTTCCAGGATGTGCACCTTCACACTGCTGGATCTTCCAGGATGTGGATCTTCTCACTGCAGGAGTTTCCAGGATGTGGTTCTTCAGACTGCAGGAGTTTCCAGGATGTGGATCTTCACAATGCAGGAGTTTCCAGGATGTGCACCTTCACACTGCTGGATCTTCCAGGATGTGGATCTTCTCACTGCAGGAGTTTCCAGGATGTCAATCTCCACATTGCAGATATTACCAGGATGTGGACCTTCACACTGCGAAAGTTTACTGGATGTGGATCTTCACACTGCAGGAGTTTCCATTATGTGCATCTTCACACTATGGGATCTTCCAGGTTGTGGATCTTCACATTTCAGGAGTTTCCAGGATGTCAATCATCATACTGCAGATATTACCAGGATGTGGATCTTCAAACTGCGAAAGTTTCCAGGATGTGGATCTTCACACTGCAGGAGTTTCCAGGATGTGCATCTTCACAATACAGGAGTTTCCAGGATGTGGATCTTCACAGTGCAGGAGTTTCCAGGGTGATGATCTCTACATTGCAGGAGGTTCCAGGATCCGGACATTCTCACTGCAGGAGGTTGCATGATGTGGACCTTCACACTGGAAGAATTTCCAGGATGTGCTTCTTCATACATAAGAGTTCCCAGAATGTGGATCTTCACACTGCAGGAGTTTCCAGGGTGTCGTTCTTCAGACAGCAGTAGATTCCAGGATGTGAATCTTCTCAGTGCAGGAGTTTCCAGGATGTGGGTCTTCACACTGCAGGTCAGTCCAGGATGAGAATCATCAGACTGCAGGAGATTTCAGGATGTGGATCATCACATGATAGGAGATTCCTGGATGTGAATCTTCACAATGAAGGGGTTTCCAAGATGTAGATGTACATACTGCAGGCATTCCTAGGATGTCGATCTTCAGACTGCTGGAGTTTCAGGATGTAGCTCTTCTGACTGCAGGAGTTTCCAAGATGAGCATCTTCACTCTACAGAAGTTTCCAAGATAATGACCTTCACACTGCAGGAGCTTCCAGGATGTGGATCATCACACTTCAGGAGTTTCCAGGATGTGGATCTTCAGACTGCAGCAGTTTCCAAGATGTGGAACATCACACTGCAGGTGTTTTCAGGATGTGGATCTTCACACTGCCGGAGATTCCACAATGTGCATCTTTCCACTTCAGGAGATTCCAGGATGTGAATCTTCACACTGCAGGTGTTTCCAGGATGTGGATCTGCAAATTGCAGGAATTTCCAGGATTAGAATCTTCACACTGCAGGATATTCCAGGATGTGGATCTTCCCATTGCAGGAGTTTAAAGGATGTGGAACTTCGCAGTGCAGTTGTTTCCAGCTTGATGATCTCTACATTGCAGGAGCTTACTGGATGTGGAGCTTCTCACTGCAGGAGTTTCCAGGATGTGGTTTTTCAGACTGCAGGAGTTTCCAGGATGTGGATCTTCACAATGCAGGAGTTTACAGGATGTGTGTCTACACACTGCTGGAGATTCCAGGATGAGGATCTTCACACTGCAGGCATTTCTAGGATGTCGATCTTAATACTTCAGGAGTTTCATTATGTGGCTCTTCTGACTGCAGGAGTTTCCAAGACATAGATTTTCACACTGCTGGAGGTTCCACGATGTGGATCCTTGCACTGCAGGAGTTTCCAGGATGTGAATCTACACACTACATAAGTTTCCATTGTACGGAACTTCATACTGCAGGAGTTTCCAAGATGTGGATATTCTTACTGCAGGACTTTCCATGATTTGGATCTTTACATGGCAGGGGTTTTCAGGATGTCGATCTTCAGACGGCAGGAGTTTCCAGGATGTGAATCTGCACACTGCAGCAGCTTCCAGGATGTGGATCTGCAAACTGCAGGAATTTCCAGTGTGAGGATCTTCACACTGCAGGGGTTTCCAGGATGTGAATCTTCAGACTGCAGCAGCTTCCAAGACATAGATTTTCACACTGCAGGAAATTCCAAGATGTGGATCTTCACACTGCAGGAGTTTCCAGGATGTGGAACTTCACATTGCAGGAATTTCCAGGATGTGGATCTTCACACTGCAGGTGTTTCCAGGATGTGGATCTTCACACTGCAGGAGTTTCCAGGATGTGGATCTTCACACTGCAGGAGTTTCCAGGATGTGAATCTTCAGATTTCAGCAGTTTCCAAAACGTAGATCTTCACACTACAGGAGTTTCCAAGATGATGATCTTCACACTGCAGGAGGTTCCAGGATGTGGATCTTCACACTGCAGGAGTTTCCAGGATATTGTTCTTCACAGTGCAGGAATTTGATGATCTCTACATTGCAGGAGTTTGCTGGATGTGGACCTTCACACTGCAGGAGTTTCCAGGATGTGGTTCTTCAGACTGCAGGAGTTTCCAGGATGTGGTTCTTCAGACTGCAGGAGTTTCCAGGATGTGGATCTTCACAATGCAGGAGATTCCAGGATGTGCACCTTCGCACTGCGGGATCTTCCAGGATGTGGATCTTCACACTGCAGGAGTTTCCAAAATGTCAATCTCCTCATTGCAGATATTACCAGGATGTGGACCTTCACACTGCGAAACTTTCCAGGATGTGGATCTTCACACTGCAGGAGCTTGCACTATGTGCATCTTCACACTATGGGATCTTCCAGGTTGTGGATCTTCACTTTCCAGGAGTTTCCAGGATGTCAATCATCATACTGCAGATATTACCAGGATGTGGATCTTCACACTGCAGGAGTTTCCAGGATGTGCATCTTCACAATACAGGAGTTTCCAGGATGTGGATCTTCACAGTGCAGGAGTTTCCAGGGTGATGATCTCTACATTGCAGGAGGTTCCAGGATGTGGACCTTCTCACTGCAGGAGGTTGCATGATGTGGACCTTCACACTGGAGGAATTTCCAGGATGTGCTTCTTGATACGTAAGAGTTCCCGGAATGTGGATCTTCACACTGCAGGAGTTTCCAGGGCGTCGTTCTTCAGACAGCAGTAGATTCGAGGATGTGAATCTTCTCAGTGCAGGTGTTTCCAGGATGTGGGTCTTCACACTGCAGGTCATTCCAGGATGAGAATCTTCACACTGCAGGAGATTTCAGGATGTGGATCACAACATGATAGGAGATTCCGGGATGTGAATCTCCACAATGAAGGGGTTTCCAAGATGTAGATGTCCACACTGCAGGCATTCCTAGGATGTCGATCTTCAGACTGCTGGAGTTTCAGGATGTAGCTCTACTGACTGCTGGAGTCTCCAAGATGTGGATCTTCATTCTACAGGAGTTTCCAAGATAATGATCTTCACACTGCGGGAGGTTGCAGGATGTGGATCTTCACACTGCAGGAGCTTCCAGGTTGTGGATCATCACACTGCAGGGGTTTCCAGGATGTGAATCTTCAGACTGCAGCAGCTTCCAAGACATAGATTTTCACACTGCAGGAAATTCCAGGATGTGGATCTTCACACTGCAGGAGTTTCCAGGATGTGGAACTTCACAGTGCAGTTGTTTCCAGCTTGATGATCTCTACATTGCAGGAGCTTACTGGATGTGGAGCTTCTCACTCCAGGAGTTTCCAGGATGTGATTTTTCAGAGTGCAGGAGTTTCCAGGATGTGGATGTTCACAATGCAGGAGTTTACAGGATGTGGAACTTCACAGTGCAGGAATTTCCAGGATGTGGATCTTCACACTGCAGGAGTTTCCAGGATGTGGATCTTCACACTGCAGGAGTTTCCAGGATGTGAATCTTCAGGTTTCAGCAGTATCCAAAACGTAGATCTTCACACTACAGGAGTTTCCAAGATAATGATCTTCACACTGCAGGAGGTTCCAGGATGTGGATCTTCACAATGCAGGAGTTTCCAGGATGTGGTTCTTCAGACTGCAGGAGTTTCCAGGATGTTGGTCTTCACAATGCAGGAGTTTCCAGGATGTGCACCTTCATACTGCTGGATCTTCCAGGATGTGGATCTTCACACTGCAGGAGTTTCCAGGATGTCAATCTCCACATTGCAGATATTACCAGGATGTGGACCTTCACACTGCGAAAGTTTACTGGATGTGGATCTTCACACTGCAGGAGTTTCCATTATGTGCATCTTCACACTATTGGATCTTCCAGGTTGTGGATCTTCACATTTCAGAAGTTTCCAGGATGTCAATCATCATATTGCAGATATTACCATGATGTGGATCTTCAAACTGCGAAAGTTTCCAGGATGTGGTTCTTCAGACTGCAGGAGTTTCCAGGATGTGGATCTTCACAATGCAGGAGTTTCTAGGATGTATACCTTTACACAGCGGGATCTTCCATGATGTGGATCTTCACACTGCAGGAGTTTCCAGGATGTCAATCTCCACATTGCAGATATTACCAGGATGTGGACCTGCACACTGCGAATGTTTCCTGGATGTGGAACTTCACACTGCAGGAGTTTCCAGGATGTGCATCTTCACAATACAGGAGTTTCCAGGATGTGGATCTTCACAGTGCAGGAGTTTCCAGGGTGATGATCTCTACATTGCAGGAGGTTCCAGGATGCGGACCTTCTCACTGCAGGAGGTTGCATGATGTGGACCTTCACACTGGAGGAATTTCCAGGATGTGCTTCTTCATACGTAAGAGTTCCCAGAATGTGGATCTTCACACTGCAGGAGTTTCCAGGGTGTCGTTCTTCAGACAGCAGTAGATTCCAGGATGTGAATCTTCTCAGTGCAGGAGTTTCCAGGATGTGGGTCTTCACACTGCAGGTCATTCCAGGATGAGAATCTTCACACTGCAGGAGATTTCAGGATGTGGATCATCACATGATAGGAGTTTCCTGGATGTGAATCTTCACAATGAAGGGGTTTCCAAGATGTAGATGTACACACTGCAGGCATTCCTAGGATGTCGATCTTCAGACTGCTGGAGTTTCAGGATGTAGCTCTTCTGACTTCAGGAGTTTCCAAGCTGTGGATCTTCACTCTACAGGAGTTTCCAAGATAATGATCTTCACACTGCGGGAGGTTCCAGGATGTGGATCTTCACACTGCAGGAGCTTCCAGGATGTGGATCATCACAATGCAGGGGTTTCCAGGATGTGAATCTTCAGACTGCAGCAGCTTCCAAGACATAGATTTTCACACTGCAGGAACTTCCAAGATGTGGATCTTCACACTGCAGGAGTTTCCAGGATGTGGAACTTCACAGTGCTGTTGTTTCCAGCTTGATGTTCTCTACATTGCAGGAGCTTACTGGATGTGGACCTTCTCACTCCAGGAGTTTCCAGGATGTGATTTTTCAGACTGCAGGAGTTTCCAGGATGCGGATGTTCACAATGCAGGAGTTTACAGGATGTGGAACTTCACAGTGCAGTTGTTTCCAGCTTGATGATCTCTACATTGCAGGAGCTTACTGGATGTGGACCTTCTCACTGCAGGAGTTTCCAGGTTGTGGTTTTACAGACTGCAGGAGTTTCCAGGATGTGGATCTTCACAATGCAGGAGTTTACAGGATGTGGGTCTACACTCTGCTGGAGATTCCAGGATGAGGATCTTCACACTGCAGGCATTTCTAGGATGTCGATCTTAATACTTCAGGAGTTTCAGGATGTGGCTCTTCTGACTGCAGGAGTTTCCAAGACATAGATTTTCCCACTGCTGCAGGTTCCACGATGTGGATCTTTGCACTGCAGGAGTTTCCAGGATGTGAATCTACACACTACATAAGTTTCCATTGTACGGATCTTCATACTGCAGGAGTTTCCAAGATGTGGATATTCATACTGCAATACTTTCCATGATGTGTATCTTTACATGGCAGGAGTTTTCAGGATGTCGATCTTCAGACTGCAGGAGTTTCCAGGATGTGAATCTGCACACTGCAGCAGTTTCCAGGATGTGGATCTGCAAACTGCAGGAATTTCCAGGATGAGGATCTTCACACTGCAGGGGTCTCCAGGATGTGAATCTTCAGACTGCAGCAGCTTCCAAGACATAGATTTTCACACTGGAGGAAATTCCAATATGTGAATCTTCACACTGCAGTAGTTTCCAGGATGTGGATCTTCACACTGCAGGAGTTTCCAGGATGTGGATCTTCACACTGCAGGAGTTTCCAGGATGTGAATCTTCAGATTTCAGCAGTTTCCAAAACGTAGATCTTCACACTACAGGAGTTTCCAAGATAATGATCTTCACACTGCAGGAGGTTCCAGGATGTGGATCTTCACACTGCAGGAGTTTCCAGGATGTTGTTCTTCACAATGCAGGAATTTGATAATCTCGACATTGCAGGAGTTTCCTGGATGTGGACCTTCACACTGCAGGAGTTTCCAGGATGTGGTTCTTCAGACTGCAGGAGTTTCCAGGATGTGGTTCTTCAGACTGCAGGAGTTTCCAGGATGTGGATCTTCACAATGCAGGAGTTTCCAGGATGTGCACCTTCACACTGCTGGATCTTCCAGGATGTGGATCTTCTCACTGCAGGAGTTTCCAGGATGTGGTTCTTCAGACTGCAGGAGTTTCCAGGATGTGGATCTTCACAATGCAGGAGTTTCCAGGATGTGCACCTTCACACTGCTGGATCTTCCAGGATGTGGATCTTCTCACTGCAGGAGTTTCCAGGATGTCAATCTCCACATTGCAGATATTACCAGGATGTGGACCTTCACACTGCGAAAGTTTACTGGATGTGGATCTTCACACTGCAGGAGTTTCCATTATGTGCATCTTCACACTATGGGATCTTCCAGGTTGTGGATCTTCACATTTCAGGAGTTTCCAGGATGTCAATCATCATACTGCAGATATTACCAGGATGTGGATCTTCAAACTGCGAAAGTTTCCAGGATGTGGATCTTCACACTGCAGGAGTTTCCAGGATGTGCATCTTCACAATACAGGAGTTTCCAGGATGTGGATCTTCACAGTGCAGGAGTTTCCAGGGTGATGATCTCTACATTGCAGGAGGTTCCAGGATCCGGACATTCTCACTGCAGGAGGTTGCATGATGTGGACCTTCACACTGGAAGAATTTCCAGGATGTGCTTCTTCATACATAAGAGTTCCCAGAATGTGGATCTTCACACTGCAGGAGTTTCCAGGGTGTCGTTCTTCAGACAGCAGTAGATTCCAGGATGTGAATCTTCTCAGTGCAGGAGTTTCCAGGATGTGGGTCTTCACACTGCAGGTCATTCCAGGATGAGAATCATCACACTGCAGGAGATTTCAGGATGTGGATCATCACATGATAGGAGATTCCTGGATGTGAATCTTCACAATGAAGGGGTTTCCAAGATGTAGATGTACATACTGCAGGCATTCCTAGGATGTCGATCTTCAGACTGCTGGAGTTTCAGGATGTAGCTCTTCTGACTGCAGGAGTTTCCAAGATGAGCATCTTCACTCTACAGAAGTTTCCAAGATAATGACCTTCACACTGCAGGAGCTTCCAGGATGTGGATCATCACACTTCAGGAGTTTCCAGGATGTGGATCTTCAGACTGCAGCAGTTTCCAAGATGTGGAACATCACACTGCAGGTGTTTTCAGGATGTGGATCTTCACACTGCCGGAGATTCCACAATGTGCATCTTTCCACTTCAGGAGATTCCAGGATGTGAATCTTCACACTGCAGGTGTTTCCAGGATGTGGATCTGCAAATTGCAGGAATTTCCAGGATTAGAATCTTCACACTGCAGGATATTCCAGGATGTGGATCTTCCCATTGCAGGAGTTTAAAGGATGTGGAACTTCGCAGTGCAGTTGTTTCCAGCTTGATGATCTCTACATTGCAGGAGCTTACTGGATGTGGAGCTTCTCACTGCAGGAGTTTCCAGGATGTGGTTTTTCAGACTGCAGGAGTTTCCAGGATGTGGATCTTCACAATGCAGGAGTTTACAGGATGTGTGTCTACACACTGCTGGAGATTCCAGGATGAGGATCTTCACACTGCAGGCATTTCTAGGATGTCGATCTTAATACTTCAGGAGTTTCATTATGTGGCTCTTCTGACTGCAGGAGTTTCCAAGACATAGATTTTCACACTGCTGGAGGTTCCACGATGTGGATCCTTGCACTGCAGGAGTTTCCAGGATGTGAATCTACACACTACATAAGTTTCCATTGTACGGAACTTCATACTGCAGGAGTTTCCAAGATGTGGATATTCTTACTGCAGGACTTTCCATGATTTGGATCTTTACATGGCAGGGGTTTTCAGGATGTCGATCTTCAGACGGCAGGAGTTTCCAGGATGTGAATCTGCACACTGCAGCAGCTTCCAGGATGTGGATCTGCAAACTGCAGGAATTTCCAGTGTGAGGATCTTCACACTGCAGGGGTTTCCAGGATGTGAATCTTCAGACTGCAGCAGCTTCCAAGACATAGATTTTCACACTGCAGGAAATTCCAAGATGTGGATCTTCACACTGCAGGAGTTTCCAGGATGTGGAACTTCACAGTGCAGGAATTTCCAGGATGTGGATCTTCACACTGCAGGTGTTTCCAGGATGTGGATCTTCACACTGCAGGAGTTTCCAGGATGTGGATCTTCACACTGCAGGAGTTTCCAGGATGTGAATCTTCAGATTTCAGCAGTTTCCAAAACGTAGATCTTCACACTACAGGAGTTTCCAAGATGATGATCTTCACACTGCAGGAGGTTCCAGGATGTGGATCTTCACACTGCAGGAGTTTCCAGGATATTGTTCTTCACAGTGCAGGAATTTGATGATCTCTACATTGCAGGAGTTTGCTGGATGTGGACCTTCACACTGCAGGAGTTTCCAGGATGTGGTTCTTCAGACTGCAGGAGTTTCCAGGATGTGGTTCTTCAGACTGCAGGAGTTTCCAGGATGTGGATCTTCACAATGCAGGAGATTCCAGGATGTGCACCTTCGCACTGCGGGATCTTCCAGGATGTGGATCTTCACACTGCAGGAGTTTCCAAAATGTCAATCTCCTCATTGCAGATATTACCAGGATGTGGACCTTCACACTGCGAAACTTTCCAGGATGTGGATCTTCACACTGCAGGAGCTTGCACTATGTGCATCTTCACACTATGGGATCTTCCAGGTTGTGGATCTTCACTTTCCAGGAGTTTCCAGGATGTCAATCATCATACTGCAGATATTACCAGGATGTGGATCTTCACACTGCAGGAGTTTCCAGGATGTGCATCTTCACAATACAGGAGTTTCCAGGATGTGGATCTTCACAGTGCAGGAGTTTCCAGGGTGATGATCTCTACATTGCAGGAGGTTCCAGGATGTGGACCTTCTCACTGCAGGAGGTTGCATGATGTGGACCTTCACACTGGAGGAATTTCCAGGATGTGCTTCTTGATACGTAAGAGTTCCCGGAATGTGGATCTTCACACTGCAGGAGTTTCCAGGGCGTCGTTCTTCAGACAGCAGTAGATTCGAGGATGTGAATCTTCTCAGTGCAGGAGTTTCCAGGATGTGGGTCTTCACACTGCAGGTCATTCCAGGATGAGAATCTTCACACTGCAGGAGATTTCAGGATGTGGATCACAACATGATAGGAGATTCCGGGATGTGAATCTCCACAATGAAGGGGTTTCCAAGATGTAGATGTCCACACTGCAGGCATTCCTAGGATGTCGATCTTCAGACTGCTGGAGTTTCAGGATGTAGCTCTACTGACTGCTGGAGTCTCCAAGATGTGGATCTTCATTCTACAGGAGTTTCCAAGATAATGATCTTCACACTGCGGGAGGTTCCAGGATGTGGATCTTCACACTGCAGGAGCTTCCAGGTTGTGGATCATCACACTGCAGGGGTTTCCAGGATGTGAATCTTCAGACTGCAGCAGCTTCCAAGACATAGATTTTCACACTGCAGGAAATTCCAGGATGTGGATCTTCACACTGCAGGAGTTTCCAGGATGTGGAACTTCACAGTGCAGTTGTTTCCAGCTTGATGATCTCTACATTGCAGGAGCTTACTGGATGTGGAGCTTCTCACTCCAGGAGTTTCCAGGATGTGATTTTTCAGAGTGCAGGAGTTTCCAGGATGTGGATGTTCACAATGCAGGAGTTTACAGGATGTGGAACTTCACAGTGCAGGAATTTCCAGGATGTGGATCTTCACACTGCAGGAGTTTCCAGGATGTGGATCTTCACACTGCAGGAGTTTCCAGGATGTGAATCTTCAGGTTTCAGCAGTATCCAAAACGTAGATCTTCACACTACAGGAGTTTCCAAGATAATGATCTTCACACTGCAGGAGGTTCCAGGATGTGGATCTTCACAATGCAGGAGTTTCCAGGATGTGGTTCTTCAGACTGCAGGAGTTTCCAGGATGTTGGTCTTCACAATGCAGGAGTTTCCAGGATGTGCACGTTCACACTGCTGGATCTTCCAGGATGTGGATCTTCACACTGCAGGAGTTTCCAGGATGTCAATCTCCACATTGCAGATATTACCAGGATGTGGACCTTCACACTGCGAAAGTTTACTGGATGTGGATCTTCACACTGCAGGAGTTTCCATTATGTGCATCTTCACACTATTGGATCTTCCAGGTTGTGGATCTTCACATTTCAGAAGTTTCCAGGATGTCAATCATCATATTGCAGATATTACCATGATGTGGATCTTCAAACTGCGAAAGTTTCCAGGATGTGGTTCTTCAGACTGCAGGAGTTTCCAGGATGTGGATCTTCACAATGCAGGAGTTTCTAGGATGTATACCTTTACACAGCGGGATCTTCCATGATGTGGATCTTCACACTGCAGGAGTTTCCAGGATGTCAATCTCCACATTGCAGATATTACCAGGATGTGGACCTGCACACTGCGAATGTTTCCTGGATGTGGAACTTCACACTGCAGGAGTTTCCAGGATGTGCATCTTCACAATACAGGAGTTTCCAGGATGTGGATCTTCACAGTGCAGGAGTTTCCAGGGTGATGATCTCTACATTGCAGGAGGTTCCAGGATGCGGACCTTCTCACTGCAGGAGGTTGCATGATGTGGACCTTCACACTGGAGGAATTTCCAGGATGTGCTTCTTCATACGTAAGAGTTCCCAGAATGTGGATCTTCACACTGCAGGAGTTTCCAGGGTGTCGTTCTTCAGACAGCAGTAGATTCCAGGATGTGAATCTTCTCAGTGCAGGAGTTTCCAGGATGTGGGTCTTCACACTGCAGGTCATTCCAGGATGAGAATCTTCACACTGCAGGAGATTTCAGGATGTGGATCATCACATGATAGGAGTTTCCTGGATGTGAATCTTCACAATGAAGGGGTTTCCAAGATGTAGATGTACACACTGCAGGCATTCCTAGGATGTCGATCTTCAGACTGCTGGAGTTTCAGGATGTAGCTCTTCTGACTTCAGGAGTTTCCAAGCTGTGGATCTTCACTCTACAGGAGTTTCCAGGATGTGGATCATCACAATGCAGGGGTTTCCAGGATGTGAATCTTCAGACTGCAGCAGCTTCCAAGACATAGATTTTCACACTGCAGGAACTTCCAAGATGTGGATCTTCACACTGCAGGAGTTTCCAGGATGTGGAACTTCACAGTGCTGTTGTTTCCAGCTTGATGTTCTCTACATTGCAGGAGCTTACTGGATGTGGACCTTCTCACTCCAGGAGTTTCCAGGATGTGATTTTTCAGACTGCAGGAGTTTCCAGGATGCGGATGTTCACAATGCAGGAGTTTACAGGATGTGGAACTTCACAGTGCAGTTGTTTCCAGCTTGATGATCTCTACATTGCAGGAGCTTACTGGATGTGGACCTTCTCACTGCAGGAGTTTCCAGGTTGTGGTTTTACAGACTGCAGGAGTTTCCAGGATGTGGATCTTCACAGTGCAGGAGTTTCCAGGGTGATGATCTCTACATTGCAGGAGGTTCCAGGATGCGGACCTTCTCACTGCAGGAGGTTGCATGATGTGGACCTTCACACTGGAGGAATTTCCAGGATGTGCTTCTTCATACGTAAGAGTTCCCAGAATGTGGATCTTCACACTGCAGGAGTTTCCAGGGTGTCGTTCTTCAGACAGCAGTAGATTCCAGGATGTGAATCTTCTCAGTGCAGGAGTTTCCAGGATGTGGGTCTTCACACTGCAGGTCATTCCAGGATGAGAATCTTCACACTGCAGGAGATTTCAGGATGTGGATCATCACATGATAGGAGTTTCCTGGATGTGAATCTTCACAATGAAGGGGTTTCCAAGATGTAGATGTACACACTGCAGGCATTCCTAGGATGTCGATCTTCAGACTGCTGGAGTTTCAGGATGTAGCTCTTCTGACTTCAGGAGTTTCCAAGCTGTGGATCTTCACTCTACAGGAGTTTCCAAGATAATGATCTTCACACTGCGGGAGGTTCCAGGATGTGGATCTTCACACTGCAGGAGCTTCCAGGATGTGGATCATCACAATGCAGGGGTTTCCAGGATGTGAATCTTCAGACTGCAGCAGCTTCCAAGACATAGATTTTCACACTGCAGGAACTTCCAAGATGTGGATCTTCACACTGCAGGAGTTTCCAGGATGTGGAACTTCACAGTGCTGTTGTTTCCAGCTTGATGTTCTCTACATTGCAGGAGCTTACTGGATGTGGACCTTCTCACTCCAGGAGTTTCCAGGATGTGATTTTTCAGACTGCAGGAGTTTCCAGGATGCGGATGTTCACAATGCAGGAGTTTACAGGATGTGGAACTTCACAGTGCAGTTGTTTCCAGCTTGATGATCTCTACATTGCAGGAGCTAACTGGATGTGGACCTTCTCACTGCAGGAGTTTCCAGGTTGTGGTTTTACAGACTGCAGGAGTTTCCAGGATGTGGATCTTCACAATGCAGGAGTTTACATGTTGTGGGTCGACACACTGCAGGAGATTCCAGGTTGAGGATCTTCACACTGCAGGCATTTCTAGGATGTCGATCTTAATACTTCAGGAGTTTCAGGATGTGGCTCTTCTGACTGCAGGAGTTTCCAAGACATAGATTTTCCCACTGCTGCAGGTTCCACGATGTGGATCTTTGCACTGCAGGAGTTTCCAGGATGTGAATCTACACACTACATAAGTTTCCATTGTACGGATCTTCATACTGCAGGAGTTTCCAAGATGTGGATATTCATACTGCAATACTTTCCATGATGTGTATCTTTACATGGCAGGAGTTTCCAGGATGTCAATCATCATACTGCAGATATTACCAGGATGTGGATCTTCAAACTGCGAAAGTTTCCAGGATGTGGATCTTCACACTGCAGGAGTTTCCAGGATGTGCATCTTCACAATACAGGAGTTTCCAGGATGTGGATCTTCACAGTGCAGGAGTTTCCAGGGTGATGATCTCTACATTGCAGGAGGTTCCAGGATCCGGACATTCTCACTGCAGGAGGTTGCATGATGTGGACCTTCACACTGGAAGAATTTCCAGGATGTGTGTCTTCATACATAAGAGTTCCCAGGATGTGGATCTTCACACTGCAGGAGTTTCCAGGGTGTCGTTCTTCAGACAGCAGGGGATTCCAGGATGTGGATCTTCACAATGCAGGAGTTTCCAGGATGTGGGTCTTCACACTGCAGGTCATTCCAGGATGAGAATCTTCACACTGCAGGAGATTTCAGGATGTGGATCATCACATGATAGGAGTTTCCTGGATGTGAATCTTCACAATGAAGGGGTTTCCAAGATGTAGATGTACATACTGCAGGCATTCCTAGGATGTCGATCTTCAGACTGCTGGAGTTTCAGGATGTAGCTCTTCTGACTGCAGGAGTTTCCAAGATGTGGATCTTCACTCTACAGGAGTTTCCAAGATAATGACCTTCACACTGCAGGAGCTTCCAGGATGTGGATCATCACACTTCAGGAGTTTCCAGGATGTGGATCTTCAGACTGCAGCAGTTTCCAAGATGTGGAACATCACACTGCAGGTGTTTTCAGGATGTGGATCTTCACACTGCCGGAGATTCCACAATGTGCATCTTTCCACTTCAGGAGATTCCAGGATGTGAATCTTCACACTGCAGGTGTTTCCAGGATGTGGATCTGCAAATTGCAGGAATTTCCAGGATTAGAATCTTCACACTGCAGGATATTCCAGGATGTGGATCTTCCCATTGCAGGAGTTTAAAGGATGTGGAACTTCGCAGTGCAGTTGTTTCCAGCTTGATGATCTCTACATTGCAGGAGCTTACTGGATGTGGAGCTTCTCACTGCAGGAGTTTCCAGGATGTGGTTTTTCAGACTGCAGGAGTTTCCAGGATGTGGATCTTCACAATGCAGGAGTTTACAGGATGTGTGTCTACACACTGCTGGAGATTCCAGGATGAGGATCTTCACACTGCAGGCATTTCTAGGATGTCGATCTTAATACTTCAGGAGTTTCATTATGTGGCTCTTCTGACTGCAGGAGTTTCCAAGACATAGATTTTCACACTGCTGGAGGTTCCACGATGTGGATCCTTGCACTGCAGGAGTTTCCAGGATGTGAATCTACACACTACATAAGTTTCCATTGTACGGAACTTCATACTGCAGGAGTTTCCAAGATGTGGATATTCTTACTGCAGGACTTTCCATGATTTGGATCTTTACATGGCAGGGGTTTTCAGGATGTCGATCTTCAGACGGCAGGAGTTTCCAGGATGTGAATCTGCACACTGCAGCAGCTTCCAGGATGTGGATCTGCAAACTGCAGGAATTTCCAGTGTGAGGATCTTCACACTGCAGGGGTTTCCAGGATGTGAATCTTCAGACTGCAGCAGCTTCCAAGACATAGATTTTCACACTGCAGGAAATTCCAAGATGTGGATCTTCACACTGCAGGAGTTTCCAGGATGTGGAACTTCACAGTGCAGGAATTTCCAGGATGTGGATCTTCACACTGCAGGTGTTTCCAGGATGTGGATCTTCACACTGCAGGAGTTTCCAGGATGTGGATCTTCACACTGCAGGAGTTTCCAGGATGTGAATCTTCAGATTTCAGCAGTTTCCAAAACGTAGATCTTCACACTACAGGAGTTTCCAAGATGATGATCTTCACACTGCAGGAGGTTCCAGGATGTGGATCTTCACACTGCAGGAGTTTCCAGGATATTGTTCTTCACAGTGCAGGAATTTGATGATCTCTACATTGCAGGAGTTTGCTGGATGTGGACCTTCACACTGCAGGAGTTTCCAGGATGTGGTTCTTCAGACTGCAGGAGTTTCCAGGATGTGGTTCTTCAGACTGCAGGAGTTTCCAGGATGTGGATCTTCACAATGCAGGAGATTCCAGGATGTGCACCTTCGCACTGCGGGATCTTCCAGGATGTGGATCTTCACACTGCAGGAGTTTCCAAAATGTCAATCTCCTCATTGCAGATATTACCAGGATGTGGACCTTCACACTGCGAAACTTTCCAGGATGTGGATCTTCACACTGCAGGAGCTTGCACTATGTGCATCTTCACACTATGGGATCTTCCAGGTTGTGGATCTTCACTTTCCAGGAGTTTCCAGGATGTCAATCATCATACTGCAGATATTACCAGGATGTGGATCTTCACACTGCAGGAGTTTCCAGGATGTGCATCTTCACAATACAGGAGTTTCCAGGATGTGGATCTTCACAGTGCAGGAGTTTCCAGGGTGATGATCTCTACATTGCAGGAGGTTCCAGGATGTGGACCTTCTCACTGCAGGAGGTTGCATGATGTGGACCTTCACACTGGAGGAATTTCCAGGATGTGCTTCTTGATACGTAAGAGTTCCCGGAATGTGGATCTTCACACTGCAGGAGTTTCCAGGGCGTCGTTCTTCAGACAGCAGTAGATTCGAGGATGTGAATCTTCTCAGTGCAGGAGTTTCCAGGATGTGGGTCTTCACACTGCAGGTCATTCCAGGATGAGAATCTTCACACTGCAGGAGATTTCAGGATGTGGATCACAACATGATAGGAGATTCCGGGATGTGAATCTCTACAATGAAGGGGTTTCCAAGATGTAGATGTCCACACTGCAGGCATTCCTAGGATGTCGATCTTCAGCCTGCTGGAGTTTCAGGATGAAGCTCTACTGACTGCTGGAGTCTCCAAGATGTGGATCTTCATTCTACAGGAGTTTCCAAGATAATGATCTTCACACTGCGGGAGGTTCCAGGATGTGGATCTTCACACTGCAGGAGCTTCCAGGTTGTGGATCATCACACTGCAGGGGTTTCCAGGATGTGAATCTTCAGACTGCAGCAGCTTCCAAGACATAGATTTTCACACTGCAGGAAATTCCAGGATGTGGATCTTCACACTGCAGGAGTTTCCAGGATGTGGAACTTCACAGTGCAGTTGTTTCCAGCTTGATGATCTCTACATTGCAGGAGCTTACTGGATGTGGAGCTTCTCACTCCAGGAGTTTCCAGGATGTGATTTTTCAGAGTGCAGGAGTTTCCAGGATGTGGATGTTCACAATGCAGGAGTTTACAGGATGTGGAACTTCACAGTGCAGGAATTTCCAGGATGTGGATCTTCACACTGCAGGAGTTTCCAGGATGTGGATCTTCACACTGCAGGAGTTTCCAGGATGTTAATCTTCAGGTTTCAGCAGTATCCAAAACGTAGATCTTCACACTACAGGAGTTTCCAAGATAATGATCTTCACACTGCAGGAGGTTCCAGGATGTGGATCTTCACACTGCAGGAGTTTCCAGGATGTGGTTCTTCAGACTGCAGGAGTTTCCAGGATGTTGGTCTTCACAATGCAGGAGTTTCCAGGATGTGCACCTTCACACTGCTGGATCTTCCAGGATGTGGATCTTCACACTGCAGGAGTTTCCAGGATGTCAATCTCCACATTGCAGATATTACCAGGATGTGGACCTTCACACTGCGAAAGTTTACTGGATGTGGATCTTCACACTGCAGGAGTTTCCATTATGTGCATCTTCACACTATTGGATCTTCCAGGTTGTGGATCTTCACATTTCAGAAGTTTCCAGGATGTCAATCATCATATTGCAGATATTACCATGATGTGGATCTTCAAACTGCGAAAGTTTCCAGGATGTGGATCTTCAAACTGCAGGAGTTTCCAGGATGTGCATCTTCACAATACAGGAGTTTCCAGGATGTGGATCTTCACAGTGCAGGAGTTTCCAGGGTGATGATCTCTACATTGCAGGAGGTTCCAGGATCCGGACATTCTCACTGCAGGAGGTTGCATGATGTGGACCTTCACACTGGAAGAATTTCCAGGATGTGCTTCTTCATACATAAGAGTTCCCAGAATGTGGATCTTCACACTGCAGGAGTTTCCAGGGTGTCGTTCTTCAGACAGCAGTAGATTCCAGGATGTGAATCTTCTCAGTGCAGGAGTTTCCAGGATGTGGGTCTTCACACTGCAGGTCATTCCAGGATGAGAATCTTCACACTGCAGGAGATTTCAGGATGTGGATCATCACATGATAGGAGTTTCCTGGATGTGAATCTTCACAATGAAGGGGTTTCCAAAATGTAGATCTACATACTGCAGGCATTCCTAGGATGACGATCTTCAGACTGCTGGAGTTTCAGGATGTAGCTCTTCTGACTGCAGGAGTTTCCAAGATGTGCATCTTCACTCTACAGAGTTTCCAAGATAATGACCTTCACACTGCAGGAGCTTCCAGGATGTGGATCATCAAACTTCAGGAGTTTCCAGGATGTGGATCTTCAGACTGCAGCAGTTTCCAAGATGTGGAACATCACACTGCAGGTGTTTTCAGGATGTGGATCTTCACACTGCCGGAGATTCCACAATGTGCATCTTTCCACTTCAGGAGATTCCAGGATGTGAATCTTCACACTGCAGGTGTTTCCAGGATGTGGATCTGCAAACTGCAGGAATTTCCAGGATTAGAATCTTCACACTGCAGGGGATTCCAGGATGTGGGTCTTCACACTGCAAGAGTTTCCACGATTTGAATCTTCAGACTGCAGTAGTTTCCAAGACATAGATTTTCACACTGCGAGACTTTACAAGATGAGGATCTTCAGACTGCAGGAGTTACCAGGATGTAGATGTGCACACCGCAGGAGTTTCCAGGATGTGGATCTTCCCATTGCAGGAGTTTAAAGGATGTGGAACTTCACAGTGCAGTTGTTTCCAGCTTGATGATCTCTACATTGCAGGAGCTTACTGGATGTGGAGCTTCTCACTGCAGGAGTTTCCAGGATGTGGTTTTTCAGACTGCAGGAGTTTCCAGGATGTGGATCTTCACAATGCAGGAGTTTACAGGATGTGGAACTTCACAGTGCAGTTGTTTCCAGCTTGATGATCTCTAGACTGCAGGAGCTTACTGGATGTCGACCTTCTCACTCCAGGAGTTTCCAGGATGTGGTTTTCAGACTGCAGGATTTTCCAGGATGTGGATCTTCACAATGCAGTAGTTTACAGGATGTGTGTCTACACACTGCTGGAGATTCCAGGATGAGGATCTTCACACTGCAGGCATTTCTAGGATGTCGATCTTAATACTTCAGGAGTTTCAGTATGTGGCTCTTCTGACTGCAGGAGTTTCTAAGACATAGATTTTCAGACTGCTGGAGGTTCCACGATGTGGATCCTTGCACTGCAGGAGTTTCCAGGATGTGAATCTACACACTACATAAGTTTCCATTGTACGGATCTTCATACTGCACGAGTTTCCAAGATGTGGATATTCTTACTGCAGGACTTTCCATGATTTAGATCTTTACATGGCAGGAGTTTTCAGGATGTCGATCTTCAGACTGCAGGAGTTTCCAGGATGTGAATCTGCACACTGCAGCAGCTTCCAGGATGTGGATCTGCAAACTGCAGGAATTTCCAGGGTGAGGATCTTCACACTGCAGGGGTTTCCAGGATGTGAATCTTCAGACTGCAGCAGCTTCCAAGACATAGATTTTCACACTGCAGGAAATTCCAAGATGTGGATCTTCACACTGCAGGAGTTTCCAGGATGTGGAACTTCACAGTGCAGTAATTTCCAGGATGTGGATCTTCACACTGCAGGAGTTTCCAGGATGTGGATCTTCACACTGCAGGAGTTTCCAGGATGTGGATCTTCACACTGCAGGAGTTTCCAGGATGTGAATCTTCAGATTTCAGCAGTTTCCAAAACGTAGATCTTCACACTACAGGAGTTTCCAAGATAATGATCTTCACACTGCAGGAGGTTCCAGGATGTGGATCTTCACACTGCAGGAGTTTCCAGGATATTGTTCTTCACACTGCAGGAATTTGATGATCTCTACATTGCAGGAGTTTGCTGGATGTGGACCTTCATACTGCAGGAGTTTCCAGGATGTGGTTCTTCAGACTGCAGGAGTTTCCAGGATGTGGTTCTTCAGACTGCAGGAGTTTCCAGGATGTGGATCTTCACAATGCAGGAGATTCCAGGATGTGCACCTTCGCACTGCGGGATCTTCCAGGATGTGGATCTTCACACTGCAGGAGTTTCCAAAATGTCAATCTCCACATTGCAGATATTACCAGGATGTGGACCTTCACACTGCGAAACTTTCCAGGATGTGGATCTTCACACTGCAGGAGTTTCCACTATGTGCATCTTCACACTATTGGATCTTCCAGGTTGTGGATCTTCACATTCCAGGAGTTTCCAGGATGTCAATCATCATACTGCAGATATTACCAGGATGTGGATCTTCACACTGCGAAAGTTTCCAGGATGTGGATCTTCACACTGCAGGAGTTTCCAGGATGTGCATCTTCACAATACAGGAGTTTCCAGGATGTGGATCTTCACAGTGCAGGAGTTTCCAGGTTGATGATCTCTACATTGCAGGAGGTTCCAGGATGTGGACCTTCTCACTGCAGGAGGTTGCATGATGTGGACCTTCACACTGGAGGAATTTCCAGGATGTGCTTCTTGATACGTAAGAGTTCCCAGAATGTGGATCTTCACACTGCAGGAGTTTCCAGGGCGTCGTTCTTCAGACAGCAGTAGATTCCAGGATGTGAATCTTCTCAGTGCAAGAGTTTCCAGGATGTGGGTCTTCACACTGCTGGTCATTCCAGGATGAGAATCTTCACACTGCAGGAGATTTCAGGATGTGGATCACAACATGATAGGAGATTCCGGGATGTGAATCTCCACAATGAAGGGGTTTCCAAGATGTAGATGTACACAAAGCAGGTATTCCTAGGATGTCGATCTTCAGACTGCTGGAGCATCAGGATGTAGTTCTTCTGACTGCAGGAGTCTCCAAGATGTGGATCTTCACTCTACAGGAGTTTCCAAGATAATGATCTTCACACTGCGGGAGGTTCCAGGATGTGGATCTTCACACTGCAGGAGCTTCCAGGATGTGGATCATCACACTGCAGGGGTTTCCAGGATGTGAATCTTCAGACTGCAGCAGCTTCCAAGACATAGATTTTCACACTGCAGGAAATTCCAGGATGTGGATCTTCACACTGCAGGAGTTTCCAGGATGTGGAACTTCACAGTGCAGTTGTTTCCAGCTTGATGATCTCTACATTGCAGGAGCTTACTGGATGTGGAGCTTCTCACTCCAGGAGTTTCCAGGATGTGATTTTTCAGAGTGCAGGAGTTTCCAGGATGTGGATGTTCACAATGCAGGAGTTTACAGGATGTGGAACTTCACAGTGCAGTTGTTTCCAGCTTGATGATCTCTACATTGCAGGAGCTTACTGGATGTGGACATTCTCACTGCAGGAGTTTCCAGGTTGTGGTTTTACAGACTGCAGGAGTTTCCAGGATGTGGATCTTCACAATGCAGGTGTTTAAAGGATGTGGGTCTACACACTGCAGGAGATTCCAGGATGAGGATCTTCACACTGCAGGCATTTCTAGGATGTCGATCTTAATACTTCAAGAGTTTCAGTATGTGGCTCTTCTGACTGCAGGAGTTTCCAAGACATAGATTTTCACACTGCTGGAAGTTCCACGATGTGGAACATTGCACTGCAGGAGTTTCCAGCATGTGAATCTACACACTACATAAGTTTCCTTTGTACGCATCTTCATTCTGCAGGAGTTCCCAACATGTGGATATTCATACTGCAGGAATTTCTATGATGTTGATCTTTACATGGCAGCAGTTTTCAGGATGTCGATCTTCAGACTGCAGGAGTTTCCAGGATGTGAATCTGCACACTGCAGCAGTTTCCAGGATGTGGATCTGCAAACTGCAGGAATTTCCAGGATGAGGATCTTCACACTGCAGGAGTTTCCAGGATGTGGAACTTCACAGTGCAGGAATTTCCAGGATGTGGATCTTCACACTGCAGGAGTTTCCAGGATGTGGATCTTCACACTGCAGGAGTTTCCAGGATGTGCATCTTCTCCAAACAGGAATTTCCAGGATGTGGATCTTCACAGTGCAGGAGTTTCCAGCGTGATGATCTCTACATTGCAGGAGATTCCAGGATGCGGACCTTCTCACTGCAGGAGGTTGCATGATGTGGACCTTCACACTGGAAGAATTTCCAGGATGTGCTTCATCATACATAAGAGTTCCCAGAATGTGGATCTTCACACTGCAGGAGTTTCCAGGGCGTCATTCTTCAGACAGCAGTAGATTCCAGGATGTGAATCTTCTCAGTGCAGGAGTTTCCAGGATGTGGGTCTTCACACTGCAGGTCATTCCAGGATGAGAATCTTCACACTGCAGGAGATTTCAGGATGTGGATCATCACATGATAGGAGTTTCCTGGATGTGAATCTTCACAATGAATGGGTTTCCAAGATGTAGATGTACACACTGCAGGCATTCCTAGGATGTCGATCTTCAGACTGCTGGAGTTTCAGGATGTAGCTCTTCTGACTGCAGGAGTTTCCAGGATGTGTTGTTTCAGACTGGAGGAGTTTCCACGATGTAAATCTTCACAACACAGGAGTTTCCAGGATGTGGATCTTCAGACTGCAGCAGTTTCCAAGAGGTGGAACATCACACTGCAGGTGTTTTCAGGATGTGGATCTTCACACTGCCGGTGATTCCACAATGTGCATCTTTCCACTTCAGGAGATTCAAGGATGTGAATCTTCACACTGCAGGTGTTTCCAGGATGTGGATCTGCAAACTGCAGGAATTTGCAGGATTAGAATCTTCACACTGCAAGAGTTTCCATGATTTGAATCTTCAGACTGCAGTAGTTTCCAAGACATATATTTTCAGACTGCGAGAATTTACAAGATGAGGATCTTCACACTGCAGGAGTTACCAGGATGTAGATGTGCAGACCGCAGGAGTTTCCAGGATATGGGTCATCACAGTGCAGAAGTTTCCAGGATGCGGATCTTCCCATTGCAGGAGTTTAAAGGATGTGGAACTTCGCAGTGCAGTTGTTTCCAGCTTGATGATCTCTACATTGCAGGAGCTTACTGGATGTGGAGCTTCTCACTGCAGGAGTTTCCAGGATGTGGTTTTTCAGACTGCAGGAGTCTCCAGGATGTGGATCTTCACAATGCAGGAGTTTACAGGATGTGGAACTTCACAGTGCAGTTGTTTCCAGCTTGATGATCTCTACATTGCAGGAGCTTACTGGATGTGGACCTTCTCACTCCAGGAGTTTCCAGGATGTGGTTTTTCAGACTGCATGATTTACCAGGACGTGGATCTTCACAATGCAGGAGTTTACAGGATGTGGATCTACACACTGCTGGAGATTCCAGGATGAGGATCTTCACACTGCAGGCATTTCTAGGATGTCGATCTTAATACTTCAGGAGTTTCAGTATGTGGCTCTTCTGACTGCAGCAGTTTCCAAGACATAGATTTTCACACTGCTGGAGGTTCCACTATGTGGATCCTTGCAGTGCAGGAGTTTCCAGGATGTGAATCTACACACTACATAAGTTTCCATTATATGGATCTTCATACTGCATGAGAATCCAAGATGTGGATATTCATACTGCAGGACTTTCCATGACGTGGATCATTACATGGCAGGAGTTTTCAGGATGTCGATCTTCAGACTGCAGGAGTTTCCAGGATGTGAATCTGCACACTGCAGCAGCTTCCAGGATGTTGATCTGCAAACTGCAGGAATTTCCAGGATGAGGAACTTCACACTGCAGGGGTTTCCAGGATGTGAATCTTCAGACTGCAGCTGTTTCCAAGACATAGATTTTCACACTGCAGGAAATTCCAAGATGTGGATCTTCACACTGCAGGAGTTTCCAGGATGTGGAATTTCACAGTGCAGGAATTTCCAGGATGTGGATCTTCACACTACAGGAGTTTCCAGGATGTGGATCTTCACACTGCAGGAGTTTCCAGGATGTGGATCTTCACACTGCAGGAGTTTCCAGGATGTGAATCTTCAGATTTCAGCAGTTTCCAAAACGTAGATCTTCACACTGCAGGAGGTTCCAGGATGTGGATCTTCACACTGCATGATTTTCCAGGATGTTGATCTTAACACTGCAGGAGTTTCCAGGATGTTGTTCTTCACAGTGCAGGAATTTGATGATCTCTACATTGCAGGAGTTTCCTGGATGTGGACCTTCACACTGCAGGAGTTTCCAGGATGTGGTTCTTCAGACTGCAGGAGTTTCCAGGATGTGGTTCTTCAGACTGCAGTAGTTTCCAGGATGTGGATCTTCACAATGCAGGAGTTTCCAGGATGTGCACCTTCACACTGCTGGATCTTCCAGGATGTGGATCTTCACACTGCAGGAGTTTCCAGGATGTCAATCTCCACATTGCAGATATTACCAGGATGTGGACCTGCACACTGCGAACGTTTCCTGGATGTGGATCTTCACACTGCAGGAGTTTCCACTATGTGCATCTTCACACTATGGGACCTTCCAGGTAGTGGATCTTCACATTTCAGGAGTTTCCAGGATGTCAATCATCAAACTGCAGATATTACCAGGATGTGGATCTTCACACTGTGAAAGTTTCCAGGATGTGGGTCTTCACACTGCAGGTCATTCCAGGATGAGAATCTTCACACTGCAGGAGATTTCAGGATGTGGATCATCACATGATAGGAGTTTCCTGGATGTGAATCTTCACAATGAAGGGGTTTCCAAGATGTAGATGTACACACTGCAGGCATTCCTAGGATGTCAATCTTCAGAATGCTGGAGTTTCAGGATGTAGCTCTTCTGACTGCAGGAGTTTCCAAGATGTGGATCTTCACTCTACAGGAGTTTCCAAGATAATGATCTTCACACTGCAGGTGTTTCCAGGATGTGGATCTGCAAACTGCAGGAATTTCCAGGATTAGAATCTTCACACTGCAGGGGATTCCAGGATGTGGGTCTTCACACTGCAAGAGTTTCCACGATTTGAATCTTCAGACTGCAGCAGTTTCCAAGACATAGATTTTCACACTGCGAGAATTTACAAGATGAGGATCTTCACACTGCAGGAGTTACCAGGATGTAGATGTGCACACCGCAGGCGTTTCCAGGATGTGTGTCTTCACAGTGCAGAAGTTTCCAGGATGCGGATCTTCCCATTGCAGGAGTTTAAAGGATGTGGAACTTCGCAGTGCATTTGTTTCCAGCTTGATGATCTCTACATTGCAGGAGCTTACTGGATGTGGACCTTCTCACTCCAGGAGTTTCCAGGATGTGGTTTTTCAGACTGCAGGATTTTCCAGGATGTGGATCTTCACAATGCAGGAGTTTACAGGATGTGGGTCTACACACTGCTGGAGATTCCAGGATGAGGATCTTCACACTGCAGGCATTTCTAGGATGTCGATCTTAATACTTCAGGAGTTTCAGTATGTGGCTCTTCTGAATGCAGGAGTTTCCAAGACATAGATTTTCACACTGCTGGAGGTTCCACGATGTGGATCCTTGCACTGGAGGAGTTTCCAGGATGTGAATCTACACACTACATAAGGTTCCATTATACGGATCTTCATACTGCAGGAGTTTCCAAGATGTGAATATTCATACTGCAGGACCTTCCATGATGTTGATCTTTACATGGCAGGAGTTTTCAGGATGTCGATCTTCAGACTGCAGGAGTTTCCAGGATGTGAATCTGCACACTGCAGCAGCTTCCAGGATTTGGATCTGCAAACTGCAGGAATTTCCAGGATGAGGTTCTTCACACTGCAGGAGTTTCCAGGATGTGAATCTTCAGACTGCAGCAGTTTCCAAGACATAGATTTTCACACTGCAGGAAATTCCAAGATGTGGATCTTCACACTGCAGGAGTTTCCAGGATGTGGAACTTCACAGTGCAGGAATTTCCAGGATGTGGATCTTCACACTGCAGGAGTTTCCAGGATGTGGATCTTCACACTGCAGGAGTTTCCAGGATGTGGATCTTCACACTGCAGGAGTTTCCAGGATGTGAATCTTCAGATTTCAGCAGTTTCCAATACATAGATCTTCATACTACAGGAGTTTCCAAGATAATGATCTTCACACTGCAGGAGGTTCCAGGATGTGGATCTTCACACTGCAGGAGTTTCCAGGATGCTGTTCTTCACAGTGCAGGAATTTGATGATCTCTACATTGCAGGAGTTTCCTGGATGTGGACCTTCACACTGCAGGAGTTTCCAGGATGTGGTTCTTCAGACAGCAGGATATTCCAGGATGTGGATCTTCAAAACGCAGGAGTTTCCAGGATGTGGATCTTCACAATGCAGGAGTTTCCAGGATGTGCACCTTCACACTGCGGGATCTACCAGGATGTGGATCTTCACACTGCAGGAGTTTCCAGGATGTCAATCTCCACATTGCAGATATTACCAGGATGTGGACCTGCACACTGCGAACGTTTCCTGGATGTGGATCTTCACACTGCAGGAGTTTCCACTATGTGCATCTTCACACTATGGGACCTTCCAGGTAGTGGATCTTCACATTTCAGGAGTTTCCATGATGTCAATCATCAAACTGCAGATATTACCAGGATGTGGATCTTCACACTGTGAAAGTTTCCAGGATGTGGGTCTTCACACTGCAGGTCATTCCAGGATGAGAATCTTCACACTGCAGGAGATTTCAGGATGTGGATCATCACATGATAGGAGTTTCCTGGATGTGAATCTTCACAATGAAGGGGTTTCCAAGATGTAGATGTACACACTGCAGGCATTCCTAGGATGTCAATCTTCAGAATGCTGGAGTTTCAGGATGTAGCTCTTCTGACTGCAGGAGTTTCCAAGATGTGGATCTTCACTCTACAGGAGTTTCCAAGATAATGATCTTCACACTGCAGGTGTTTCCAGGATGTGGATCTGCAAACTGCAGGAATTTCCAGGATTAGAATCTTCACACTGCAGGGGATTCCAGGATGTGGGTCTTCACACTGCAAGAGTTTCCACGATTTGAATCTTCAGACTGCAGCAGTTTCCAAGACATAGATTTTCACACTGCGAGAATTTACAAGATGAGGATCTTCACACTGCAGGAGTTACCAGGATGTAGATGTGCACACCGCAGGCGTTTCCAGGATGTGTGTCTTCACAGTGCAGAAGTTTCCAGGATGCGGATCTTCCCATTGCAGGAGTTTAAAGGATGTGGAACTTCGCAGTGCATTTGTTTCCAGCTTGATGATCTCTACATTGCAGGAGCTTACTGGATGTGGACCTTCTCACTCCAGGAGTTTCCAGGATTTGGTTTTTCAGACTGCAGGATTTTCCAGGATGTGGATCTTCACAATGCAGGAGTTTACAGGATGTGGGTCTACACACTGCTGGAGATTCCAGGATGAGGATCTTCACACTGCAGGCATTTCTAGGATGTCGATCTTAATACTTCTGGAGTTTCAGTATGTGGCTCTTCTGAATGCAGGAGTTTCCAAGACATAGATTTTCACACTGCTGGAGGTTCCACGATGTGGATCCTTGCACTGGAGGAGTTTCCAGGATGTGAATCTACACACTACATAAGGTTCCATTATACGGATCTTCATACTGCAGGAGTTTCCAAGATGTGAATATTCATACTGCAGGACCTTCCATGATGTTGATCTTTACATGGCAGGAGTTTTCAGGATGTCGATCTTCAGACTGCAGGAGTTTCCAGGATGTGAATCTGCACACTGCAGCAGCTTCCAGGATTTGGATCTGCAAACTGCAGGAATTTCCAGGATGAGGTTCTTCACACTGCAGGAGTTTCCAGGATGTGAATCTTCAGACTGCAGCAGTTTCCAAGACATAGATTTTCACACTGCAGGAAATTCCAAGATGTGGATCTTCACACTGCAGGAGTTTCCAGGATGTGGAACTTCACAGTGCAGGAATTTCCAGGATGTGGATCTTCACACTGCAGGAGTTTCCAGGATGTGGATCTTCACACTGCAGGAGTTTCCAGGATGTGGATCTTCACACTGCAGGAGTTTCCAGGATGTGAATCTTCAGATTTCAGCAGTTTCCAATACATAGATCTTCATACTACAGGAGTTTCCAAGATAATGATCTTCACACTGCAGGAGGTTCCAGGATGTGGATCTTCACACTGCAGGAGTTTCCAGGATGCTGTTCTTCACAGTGCAGGAATTTGATGATCTCTACATTGCAGGAGTTTCCTGGATGTGGACCTTCACACTGCAGGAGTTTCCAGGATGTGGTTCTTCAGACTGCAGGAGTTTCCAGGATGTGGTTCTTCAGACTGCAGGAGTTTCCAGGATGTGGATCTTCACAATGCAGGAGTTTCCAGGATGTGCACCTTCACACTGCGGGATCTACCAGGATGTGGATCTTCACACTGCAGGAGTTTCTAGGATGTCAATCTCCACATTGCAGATTTTACCAGGATGTGGACCTGCACACTGCGAATTTTTCCTGGATGTTTTTAATCTTCACACTGCGGGAGTTTCCACTATGTGCATCTTCACACTATGGGATCTTCCAGGTTGTGGATCTTCACATTGCAGGAGCTTCCAGGATGTGGATCATCACACTACAGGAGTTTCCAGGATGTGGATCTTCTGACTGCAGCAGTTTCCAAGAGGTGGATCATCACACTGCAGGTGTTTTCAGGATGTGGATCTTCACACTGCCGGAGATTCCACAATGTGCATCTTTCCACTTCAGGAGATTCCAGGATGTGAATCTTCAGACTGCAGGTGTTTCCAGGATATAGATCTGCAAACTGCAGGAATTTCCAGGATTAGAATCTTCACACTGCAGGGGACTACAGGATGTGGGTCTTCACACTGCAAGAGTTTCCACGATGTGAATCTTCAGACTGCAGTAGTTTCCAAGAAATAGATTTTCTCACTGCGAGAATTTACAAGATGAGGATCTTCACACTGCAGGAGTTACCAAGGTGTAGATGTGCACACCGCAGGAGTTTCCAGGATCTGGGTCTTCACAGTGCAGAAGTTTCCAGGATGCGGATCTTCCCATTGCAGGAGTTTAAAGGATGTGCAACTTCGCAGTGCAGTTGTTTCCAGCTTGATGATCTCTACATTTCAGGAGCTTACTGGATGTGGAGCTTCTCACTGCAGGAGTTTCCAGGATGTGGTTTTTCAGACTGCAGGAGTTTCCAGGATGTGGATCTTCACAATGCAGGAGTTTACAGGATGTGGAACTTCACAATGCAGTTGTTTCCAGCTTGATGATCTATACATTGCAGGAGCTTACTGGATGTGGACCTTCTCACTCCAGGAGTTTCCAGGATGTGGTTTTTCAGACCGCAGGATTTTCCAGGATGTGGATCTTCACAATGCAGGAGTTTACAGGATGTGGATCTACACACTGCTGGAGATTCCAGGATGAGGATCTTCACACTGCAGGCATTTCTAGGATGTCGATCTTAATACTTCAGGAGTTTCAGTATGTGGCTCTTCTGACTGCAGGAGTTTCCAAGATATAGATTTTCACAGTGCTGGAGGTTCCACTATGTGGATCCTTGCACTGCAGGAGTTTCCAGGATGTGAATCTACACACTACATAAGTTTCCATTATATGGATCTTCATACTGCATGAGATTCCAAGATGTGGATATTCATACTGCAGGACTTTCCATGACGTGGATCATTACATGGCAGGAGTTTTCAGGATGTCGATCTTCAGACTGCAGCAGTTTCCAGGATGTGAATCTGCACACTGCAGCAGTTTCCAGGATGTGGATCTGCAAACTGCAGGAATTTCCAGGATGAGGATCTTCACACTGCAGGGGTTTCCAGGATCTGAATCTTCAGACTGCAGCAGCTTCCAAGACATAGATTTCACACTGCAGGAAATTCCAAGATGTGGATCTTCACACTGCAGAAGTTTCCAGGATGTGGAACTTCACAGTGCAGGAATTTACAGGATGTGGATCTTCACATTGCAGGAGTTTCCAGGATGTGGATCTTCACACTGCAGGAGTTTCCAGGATGTGAATCTTCAGATTTCAGCAGTTTCCAAAACGTAGATCTTCACACTACAGGAGTTTCCAAGATAATGATCTTCACACTGCAGGAGGTTCCAGGATGTGGATCTTCACACTGCAGGAGTTTCCAGGATGTTGTTCTTCACAGTGCAGGAATTTGATAATCTCGACATTGCAGGAGTTTCCTGGATGTGGACCTTCACACTGCAGGAGTTTCCAGGATGTGGTTCTTCAGACTGCAGGAGTTTCCAGGATGTGGTTCTTCAGACTGCAGGAGTTTCCAGGATGTGGATCTTCACAATGCAGGAGTTTCCAGGATGTGCACCTTCACACTGCTGGATCTTCCAGGATGTGGATCTTCTCACTGCAGGAGTTTCCAGGATGTGGTTCTTCAGACTGCAGGAGTTTCCAGGATGTGGATCTTCACAATGCAGGAGTTTCCAGGATGTGCACCTTCACACTGCTGGATCTTCCAGGATGTGGATCTTCTCACTGCAGGAGTTTCCAGGATGTCAATCTCCACATTGCAGATATTACCAGGATGTGGACCTTCACACTGCGAAAGTTTACTGGATGTGGATCTTCACACTGCAGGAGTTTCCATTATGTGCATCTTCACACTATGGGATCTTCCAGGTTGTGGATCTTCACATTTCAGGAGTTTCCAGGATGTCAATCATCATACTGCAGATATTACCAGGATGTAGATCTTCAAACTGCGAAAGTTTCCAGGATGTGGATCTTCACACTGCAGGAGTTTCCAGGATGTGCATCTTCACAATACAGGAGTTTCCAGGATGTGGATCTTCACAGTGCAGGAGTTTCCAGGGTGATGATCTCTTCATTGCAGGAGGTTCCAGGATCCGGACATTCTCACTGCAGGAGGTTGCATGATGTGGACCTTCACACTGGAAGAATTTCCAGGATGTGCTTCTTCATACATAAGAGTTCCCAGAATGTGGATCTTCACACTGCAGGAGTTTCCAGGGTGTCGTTCTTCAGACAGCAGTAGATTCCAGGATGTGAATCTTCTCAGTGCAGGAGTTTCCAGGATGTGGGTCTTCACACTGCAGGTCATTCCAGGATGAGAATCTTCACACTGCAGGAGATTTCAGGATGTGGATCATCACATGATAGGAGTTTCCTGGATGTGAATCTTCACAATGAAGGGGTTTCCAAGATGTAGATGTACATACTGCAGGCATTCCTAGGATGTCGATCTTCAGACTGCTGGAGTTTCAGGATGTAGCTCTTCTGACTGCAGGAGTTTCCAAGATGAGCATCTTCACTCTACAGGAGTTTCCAAGATAATGACCTTCACACTGCAGGAGCTTCCAGGATGTGGATCATCACACTTCAGGAGTTTCCAGGATGTGGATCTTCAGACTGCAGCAGTTTCCAAGATGTGGAACATCACACTGCAGGTGTTTTCAGGATGTGGATCTTCACACTGCCGGAGATTCCACAATGTGCATCTTTCCACTTCAGGAGATTCCAGGATGTGAATCTTCACACTGCAGGTGTTTCCAGGATGTGGATCTGCAAATTGCAGGAATTTCCAGGATTAGAATCTTCACACTGCAGGATATTCCAGGATGTGGATCTTCCCATTGCAGGAGTTTAAAGGATGTGGAACTTCGCAGTGCAGTTGTTTCCAGCTTGATGATCTCTACATTGCAGGAGCTTACTGGAAGTGGAGCTTCTCACTGCAGGAGTTTCCAGGATGTGGTTTTTCAGACTGCAGGAGTTTCCAGGATGTGGATCTTCACAATGCAGGAGTTTACAGGATGTGTGTCTACACACTGCTGGAGATTCCAGGATGAGGATCTTCACACTGCAGGCATTTCTAGGATGTCGATCTTAATACTTCAGGAGTTTCATTATGTGGCTCTTCTGACTGCAGGAGTTTCCAAGACATAGATTTTCACACTGCTGGAGGTTCCACGATGTGGATCCTTGCACTGCAGGAGTTTCCAGGATGTGAATCTACACACTACATAAGTTTCCATTGTACGGAACTTCATACTGCAGGAGTTTCCAAGATGTGGATATTCTTACTGCAGGACTTTCCATGATTTGGATCTTTACATGGCAGGGGTTTTCAGGATGTCGATCTTCAGACGGCAGGAGTTTCCAGGATGTGAATCTGCACACTGCAGCAGCTCCCAGGATGTGGATCTGCAAACTGCAGGAATTTCCAGTGTGAGGATCTTCACACTGCAGGGGTTTCCAGGATGTGAATCTTCAGACGGCAGCAGCTTCCAAGACATAGATTTTCACACTGCAGGAAATTCCAAGATGTGGATCTTCACACTGCAGGAGTTTCCAGGATGTGGAACTTCACAGTGCAGGAATTTCCAGGATGTGGATCTTCACACTGCAGGTGTTTCCAGGATGTGGATCTTCACACTGCAGGAGTTTCCAGGATGTGGATCTTCACACTGCAGGAGTTTCCAGGATGTGAATCTTCATATTTCAGCAGTTTCCAAAACGTAGATCTTCACACTACAGGAGTTTCCAAGATGATGATCTTCACACTGCAGGAGGTTCCAGGATGTGGATCTTCACACTGCAGGAGTTTCCAGGATATTGTTCTTCACAGTGCAGGAATTTGATGATCTCTACATTGCAGGAGTTTGCTGGATGTGGACCTTCACACTGCAGGAGTTTCCAGGATGTGGTTCTTCAGACTGCAGGAGTTTCCAGGATGTGGTTCTTCAGACTGCAGGAGTTTCCAGGATGTGGATCTTCACAATGCAGGAGATTCCAGGATGTGCACCTTCGCACTGCGGGATCTTCCAGGATGTGGATCTTCACACTGCAGGAGTTTCCAAAATGTCAATCTCCTCATTGCAGATATTACCAGGATGTGGACCTTCACACTGCGAAACTTTCCAGGATGTGGATCTTCACACTGCAGGAGCTTGCACTATGTGCATCTTCACACTATGGGATCTTCCAGGTTGTGGATCTTCACTTTCCAGGAGTTTCCAGGATGTCAATCATCATACTGCAGATATTACCAGGATGTGGATCTTCACACTGCAGGAGTTTCCAGGATGTGCATCTTCACAATACAGGAGTTTCCAGGATGTGGATCTTCACAGTGCAGGAGTTTCCAGGGTGATGATCTCTACATTGCAGGAGGTTCCAGGATGTGGACCTTCTCACTGCAGGAGGTTGCATGATGTGGACCTTCACTCTGGAGGAATTTCCAGGATGTGCTTCTTGATACGTAAGAGTTCCCGGAATGTGGATCTTCACACTGCAGGAGTTTCCAGGGCGTCGTTCTTCAGACAGCAGTAGATTCGAGGATGTGAATCTTCTCAGTGCAGGAGTTTCCAGGATGTGGGTCTTCACACTGCAGGTCATTCCAGGATGAGAATCTTCACACTGCAGGAGATTTCAGGATGTGGATCACAACATGATAGGAGATTCCGGGATGTGAATCTCCACAATGAAGGGGTTTCCAAGATGTAGATGTCCACACTGCAGGCATTCCTAGGATGTCGATCTTCAGACTGCTGGAGTTTCAGGATGTAGCTCTACTGACTGCTGGAGTCTCCAAGATGTGGATCTTCATTCTACAGGAGTTTCCAAGATAATGATCTTCACACTGCGGGAGGTTCCAGGATGTGGATCTTCACACTGCAGGAGCTTCCAAAATGTCAATCTCCTCATTGCAGATATTACCAGGATGTGGACCTTCACACTGCGAAACTTTCCAGGATGTGGATCTTCACACTGCAGGAGCTTGCACTATGTGCATCTTCACACTATGGGATCTTCCAGGTTGTGGATCTTCACTTTCCAGGAGTTTCCAGGATGTCAATCATCATACTGCAGATATTACCAGGATGTGGATCTTCACACTGCAGGAGTTTCCAGGATGTGCATCTTCACAATACAGGAGTTTCCAGGATGTCGATCTTCACAGTGCAGGAGTTTCCAGGGTGATGATCTCTACATTGCAGGAGGTTCCAGGATGTGGACCTTCTCACTGCAGGAGGTTGCATGATGTGGACCTTCACACTGGAGGAATTTCCAGGATGTGCTTCTTGATACGTAAGAGTTCCCGGAATGTGGATCTTCACACTGCAGGAGTTTCCAGGGCGTCGTTCTTCAGACAGCAGTAGATTCGAGGATGTGAATCTTCTCAGTGCAGGAGTTTCCAGGATGTGGGTCTTCACACTGCAGGTCATTCCAGGATGAGAATCTTCACACTGCAGGAGATTTCAGGATGTGGATCACAACATGATAGGAGATTCCGGGATGTGAATCTCCACAATGAAGGGGTTTCCAAGATGTAGATGTCCACACTGCAGGCATTCCTAGGATGTCGATCTTCAGACTGCTGGAGTTTCAGGATGTAGCTCTACTGACTGCTGGAGTCTCCAAGATGTGGATCTTCATTCTACAGGAGTTTCCAAGATAATGATCTTCACACTGCGGGAGGTTCCAGGATGTGGATCTTCACACTGCAGGAGCTTCCAGGTTGTGGATCATCACACTGCAGGGGTTTCCAGGATGTGAATCTTCAGACTGCAGCAGCTTCCAAGACATAGATTTTCACACTGCAGGAAATTCCAGGATGTGGATCTTCACACTGCAGGAGTTTCCAGGATGTGGAACTTCACAGTGCAGTTGTTTCCAGCTTGATGATCTCTACATTGCAGGAGCTTACTGGATGTGGAGCTTCTCACTCCAGGAGTTTCCAGGATGTGATTTTTCAGAGTGCAGGAGTTTCCAGGATGTGGATGTTCACAATGCAGGAGTTTACAGGATGTGGAACTTCACAGTGCAGGAATTTCCAGGATGTGGATCTTCACACTGCAGGAGTTTCCAGGATGTGGATCTTCACACTGCAGGAGTTTCCAGGATGTTAATCTTCAGGTTTCAGCAGTATCCAAAACGTAGATCTTCACACTACAGGAGTTTCCAAGATAATGATCTTCACACTGCAGGAGGTTCCAGGATGTGGATCTTCACACTGCAGGAGTTTCCAGGATGTGGTTCTTCAGACTGCAGGAGTTTCCAGGATGTTGGTCTTCACAATGCAGGAGTTTCCAGGATGTGCACCTTCACACTGCTGGATCTTCCAGGATGTGGATCTTCACACTGCAGGAGTTTCCAGGATGTCAATCTCCACATTGCAGATATTACCAGGATGTGGACCTTCACACTGCGAAAGTTTACTGGATGTGGATCTTCACACTGCAGGAGTTTCCATTATGTGCATCTTCACACTATTGGATCTTCCAGGTTGTGGATCTTCACATTTCAGAAGTTTCCAGGATGTCAATCATCATATTGCAGATATTACCATGATGTGGATCTTCAAACTGCGAAAGTTTCCAGGATGTGGATCTTCAAACTGCAGGAGTTTCCAGGATGTGCATCTTCACAATACAGGAGTTTCCAGGATGTGGATCTTCACAGTGCAGGAGTTTCCAGGGTGATGATCTCTACATTGCAGGAGGTTCCAGGATCCGGACATTCTCACTGCAGGAGGTTGCATGATGTGGACCTTCACACTGGAAGAATTTCCAGGATGTGCTTCTTCATACATAAGAGTTCCCAGAATGTGGATCTTCACACTGCAGGAGTTTCCAGGGTGTCGTTCTTCAGACAGCAGTAGATTCCAGGATGTGAATCTTCTCAGTGCAGGAGTTTCCAGGATGTGGGTCTTCACACTGCAGGTCATTCCAGGATGAGAATCTTCACACTGCAGGAGATTTCAGGATGTGGATCATCACATGATAGGAGTTTCCTGGATGTGAATCTTCACAATGAAGGGGTTTCCAAAATGTAGATCTACATACTGCAGGCATTCCTAGGATGTCGATCTTCAGACTGCTGGAGTTTCAGGATGTAGCTCTTCTGACTGCATGAGTTTCCAAGATGTGCATCTTCACTCTACAGAGTTTCCAAGATAATGACCTTCACACTGCAGGAGCTTCCAGGATGTGGATCATCAAACTTCAGGAGTTTCCAGGATGTGGATCTTCAGACTGCAGCAGTTTCCAAGATGTGGAACATCACACTGCAGGTGTTTTCAGGATGTGGATCTTCACACTGCCGGAGATTCCACAATGTGCATCTTTCCACTTCAGGAGATTCCAGGATGTGAATCTTCACACTGCAGGTGTTTCCAGGATGTGGATCTGCAAACTGCAGGAATTTCCAGGATTAGAATCTTCACACTGCAGGGGATTCCAGGATGTGGGTCTTCACACTGCAAGAGTTTCCACGATTTGAATCTTCAGACTGCAGTAGTTTCCAAGACATAGATTTTCAAACTGCGAGACTTTACAAGATGAGGATCTTCAGACTGCAGGAGTTAACAGGATGTAGATGTGCACACCGCAGGAGTTTCCAGGATGTGGATCTTCCCATTGCAGGAGTTTACAGGATGTGGAACTTCACAGTGCAGTTGTTTCCAGCTTGATGATCTCTAGACTGCAGGAGCTTACTGGATGTCGACCTTCTCACTCCAGGAGTTTCCAGGATGTGGTTTTTCAGACTGCAGGATTTTCCAGGATGTGGATCTTCACAATGCAGGAGTTTACAGGATGTGTGTCTACACACTGCTGGAGATTCCAGGATGAGGATCTTCACACTGCAGGCATTTCTAGGATGTCGATCTTAATACTTCAGGAGTTTCAGTATGTGGCTCTTCTGACTGCAGGAGTTTCCAAGACATAGATTTTCAGACTGCTGGAGGTTCCACGATGTGGATCCTTGCACTGCAGGAGTTTCCAGGATGTGAATCTACACACTACATAAGTTTCCATTGTACGGATCTTCATACTGCACGAGTTTCCAAGATGTGGATATTCTTACTGCAGGACTTTCCATGATTTGGATCTTTACATGGCAGGAGTTTTCAGGATGTCGATCTTCAGACTGCAGGAGTTTCCAGGATGTGAATCTGCACACTGCAGCAGCTTCCAGGATGTGGATCTGCAAACTGCAGGAATTTCCAGGGTGAGGATCTTCACACTGCAGGGGTTTCCAGGATGTGAATCTTCAGACTGCAGCAGCTTCCAAGACATAGATTTTCACACTGCAGGAAATTCCAAGATGTGGATCTTCACACTGCAGGAGTTTCCAGGATGTGGAACTTCACAGTGCAGTAATTTCCAGGATGTGGATCTTCACACTGCAGGAGTTTCCAGGATGTGGATCTTCACACTGCAGGAGTTTCCAGGATGTGGATCTTCACACTGCAGGAGTTTCCAGGATGTGAATCTTCAGATTTCAGCAGTTTCCAAAACGTAGATCTTCACACTACAGGAGTTTCCAAGATAATGATCTTCACACTGCAGGAGGTTCCAGGATGTGGATCTTCACACTGCAGGAGTTTCCAGGATATTGTTCTTCACAGTGCAGGAATTTGATGATCTCTACATTGCAGGAGTTTGCTGGATGTGGACCTTCATACTGCAGGAGTTTCCAGGATGTGGTTCTTCAGACTGCAGGAGTTTCCAGGATGTGGTTCTTCAGACTGCAGGAGTTTCCAGGATGTGGATCTTCAAAATACAGGAGATTCCAGGATGTGCACCTTCGCACTGCGGGATCTTCCAGGATGTGGATCTTCACACTGCAGGAGTTTCCAAAATGTCAATCTCCACATTGCAGATATTACCAGGATGTGGACCTTCACACTGCGAAACTTTCCAGGATGTGGATCTTCACACTGCAGGAGCTTGCACTATGTGCATCTTCACACTATGGGATCTTCCAGGTTGTGGATCTTCACTTTCCAGGAGTTTCCAGGATGTCAATCATCATACTGCAGATATTACCAGGATGTGGATCTTCACACTGCAGGAGTTTCCAGGATGTGCATCTTCACAATACAGGAGTTTCCAGGATGTGGATCTTCACAGTGCAGGAGTTTCCAGGGTGATGATCTCTACATTGCAGGAGGTTCCAGGATGTGGACCTTCTCACTGCAGGAGGTTGCATGATGTGGACCTTCACACTGGAGGAATTTCCAGGATGTGCTTCTTGATACGTAAGAGTTCCCGGAATGTGGATCTTCACACTGCAGGAGTTTCCAGGGCGTCGTTCTTCAGACAGCAGTAGATTCGAGGATGTGAATCTTCTCAGTGCAGGAGTTTCCAGGATGTGGGTCTTCACACTGCAGGTCATTCCAGGATGAGAATCTTCACACTGCAGGAGATTTCAGGATGTGGATCACAACATGATAGGAGATTCCGGGATGTGAATCTCCACAATGAAGGGGTTTCCAAGATGTAGATGTCCACACTGCAGGCATTCCTAGGATGTCGATCTTCAGACTGCTGGAGTTTCAGGATGTAGCTCTACTGACTGCTGGAGTCTCCAAGATGTGGATCTTCATTCTACAGGAGTTTCCAAGATAATGATCTTCACACTGCGGGAGGTTCCAGGATGTGGATCTTCACACTGCAGGAGCTTCCAGGTTGTGGATCATCACACTGCAGGGGTTTCCAGGATGTGAATCTTCAGACTGCAGCAGCTTCCAAGACATAGATTTTCACACTGCAGGAAATTCCAGGATGTGGATCTTCACACTGCAGGAGTTTCCAGGATGTGGAACTTCACAGTGCAGTTGTTTCCAGCTTGATGATCTCTACATTGCAGGAGCTTACTGGATGTGGAGCTTCTCACTCCAGGAGTTTCCAGGATGTGATTTTTCAGAGTGCAGGAGTTTCCAGGATGTGGATGTTCACAATGCAGGAGTTTACAGGATGTGGAACTTCACAGTGCAGGAATTTCCAGGATGTGGATCTTCACACTGCAGGAGTTTCCAGGATGTGGATCTTCACACTGCAGGAGTTTCCAGGATGTGAATCTTCAGGTTTCAGCAGTATCCAAAACGTAGATCTTCACACTACAGGAGTTTCCAAGATAATGATCTTCACACTGCAGGAGGTTCCAGGATGTGGATCTTCACACTGCAGGAGTTTCCAGGATGTGGTTCTTCAGACTGCAGGAGTTTCCAGGATGTTGGTCTTCACAATGCAGGAGTTTCCAGGATGTGCACCTTCACACTGCTGGATCTTCCAGGATGTGGATCTTCACACTGCAGGAGTTTCCAGGATGTCAATCTCCACATTGCAGATATTACCAGGATGTGGACCTTCACACTGCGAAAGTTTACTGGATGTGGATCTTCACACTGCAGGAGTTTCCATTATGTGCATCTTCACACTATTGGATCTTCCAGGTTGTGGATCTTCACATTTCAGAAGTTTCCAGGATGTCAATCATCATATTGCAGATATTACCATGATGTGGATCTTCAAACTGCGAAAGTTTCCAGGATGTGGATCTTCAAACTGCAGGAGTTTCCAGGATGTGCATCTTCACAATACAGGAGTTTCCAGGATGTGGATCTTCACAGTGCAGGAGTTTCCAGGGTGATGATCTCTACATTGCAGGAGGTTCCAGGATCCGGACATTCTCACTGCAGGAGGTTGCATGATGTGGACCTTCACACTGGAAGAATTTCCAGGATGTGCTTCTTCATACATAAGAGTTCCCAGAATGTGGATCTTCACACTGCAGGAGTTTCCAGGGTGTCGTTCTTCAGACAGCAGTAGATTCCAGGATGTGAATCTTCTCAGTGCAGGAGTTTCCAGGATGTGGGTCTTCACACTGCAGGTCATTCCAGGATGAGAATCTTCACACTGCAGGAGATTTCAGGATGTGGATCATCACATGATAGGAGTTTCCTGGATGTGAATCTTCACAATGAAGGGGTTTCCAAAATGTAGATCTACATACTGCAGGCATTCCTAGGATGTCGATCTTCAGACTGCTGGAGTTTCAGGATGTAGCTCTTCTGACTGCAGGAGTTTCCAAGATGTGCATCTTCACTCTACAGAGTTTCCAAGATAATGACCTTCACACTGCAGGAGCTTCCAGGATGTGGATCATCAAACTTCAGGAGTTTCCAGGATGTGGATCTTCAGACTGCAGCAGTTTCCAAGATGTGGAACATCACACTGCAGGTGTTTTCAGGATGTGGATCTTCACACTGCCGGAGATTCCACAATGTGCATCTTTCCACTTCAGGAGATTCCAGGATGTGAATCTTCACACTGCAGGTGTTTCCAGGATGTGGATCTGCAAACTGCAGGAATTTCCAGGATTAGAATCTTCACACTGCAGGGGATTCCAGGATGTGGGTCTTCACACTGCAAGAGTTTCCACGATTTGAATCTTCAGACTGCAGTAGTTTCCAAGGCATAGATTTTCACACTGCGAGACTTTACAAGATGGGGATCTTCAGACTGCAGGAGTTACCAGGATGTAGATGTGCACACCGCAGGAGTTTCCAGGATGTGGATCTTTCCATTGCAGGAGTTTAAAGGATGTGGAACTTCACAGTGCAGTTGTTTCCAGCTTGATGATCTCTACATTGCAGGAGCTTACTGGATGTGGAGCTTCTCACTGCAGGAGTTTCCAGGATGTGGTTTTTCAGACTGCAGGAGTTTCCAGGATGTGGATCTTCACACTGCAGGAGCTTCCAGGTTGTGGATCATCACACTGCAGGGGTTTCCAGGATGTGAATCTTCAGACTGCAGCAGCTTCCAAGACATAGATTTTCACACTGCAGGAAATTCCAGGATGTGGATCTTCACACTGCAGGAGTTTCCAGGATGTGGAACTTCACAGTGCAGTTGTTTCCAGCTTGATGATCTCTACATTGCAGGAGCTTACTGGATGTGGAGCTTCTCACTCCAGGAGTTTCCAGGATGTGATTTTTCAGAGTGCAGGAGTTTCCAGGATGTGGATGTTCACAATGCAGGAGTTTACAGGATGTGGAACTTCACAGTGCAGGAATTTCCAGGATGTGGATCTTCACACTGCAGGAGTTTCCAGGATGTGGATCTTCACACTGCAGGAGTTTCCAGGATGTGAATCTTCAGGTTTCAGCAGTATCCAAAACGTAGATCTTCACACTACAGGAGTTTCCAAGATAATGATCTTCACACTGCAGGAGGTTCCAGGATGTGGATCTTCACACTGCAGGAGTTTCCAGGATGTGGTTCTTCAGACTGCAGGAGTTTCCAGGATGTTGGTCTTCACAATGCAGGAGTTTCCAGGATGTGCACCTTCACACTGCTGGATCTTCCAGGATGTGGATCTTCACACTGCAGGAGTTTCCAGGATGTCAATCTCCACATTGCAGATATTACCAGGATGTGGACCTTCACACTGCGAAAGTTTACTGGATGTGGATCTTCACACTGCAGGAGTTTCCATTATGTGCATCTTCACACTATTGGATCTTCCAGGTTGTGGATCTTCACATTTCAGAAGTTTCCAGGATGTCAATCATCATATTGCAGATATTACCATGATGTGGATCTTCAAACTGCGAAAGTTTCCAGGATGTGGATCTTCAAACTGCAGGAGTTTCCAGGATGTGCATCTTCACAATACAGGAGTTTCCAGGATGTGGATCTTCACAGTGCAGGAGTTTCCAGGGTGATGATCTCTACATTGCAGGAGGTTCCAGGATCCGGACATTCTCACTGCAGGAGGTTGCATGATGTGGACCTTCACACTGGAAGAATTTCCAGGATGTGCTTCTTCATACATAAGAGTTCCCAGAATGTGGATCTTCACTCTGCAGGAGTTTCCAGGGTGTCGTTCTTCAGACAGCAGTAGATTCCAGGATGTGAATCTTCTCAGTGCAGGAGTTTCCAGGATGTGGGTCTTCACACTGCAGGTCATTCCAGGATGAGAATCTTCACACTGCAGGAGATTTCAGGATGTGGATCATCACATGATAGGAGTTTCCTGGATGTGAATCTTCACAATGAAGGGGTTTCCAAAATGTAGATCTACATACTGCAGGCATTCCTAGGATGTCGATCTTCAGACTGCTGGAGTTTCAGGATGTAGCTCTTCTGACTGCAGGAGTTTCCAAGATGTGCATCTTCACTCTACAGAGTTTCCAAGATAATGACCTTCACACTGCAGGAGCTTCCAGGATGTGGATCATCAAACTTCAGGAGTTTCCAGGATGTGGATCTTCAGACTGCAGCAGTTTCCAAGATGTGGAACATCACACTGCAGGTGTTTTCAGGATGTGGATCTTCACACTGCCGGAGATTCCACAATGTGCATCTTTCCACTTCAGGAGATTCCAGGATGTGAATCTTCACACTGCAGGTGTTTCCAGGATGTGGATCTGCAAACTGCAGGAATTTCCAGGATTAGAATCTTCACACTGCAGGGGATTCCAGGATGTGGGTCTTCACACTGCAAGAGTTTCCACGATTTGAATCTTCAGACTGCAGTAGTTTCCAAGGCATAGATTTTCACACTGCGAGACTTTACAAGATGGGGATCTTCAGACTGCAGGAGTTACCAGGATGTAGATGTGCACACCGCAGGAGTTTCCAGGATGTGGATCTTTCCATTGCAGGAGTTTAAAGGATGTGGAACTTCACAGTGCAGTTGTTTCCAGCTTGATGATCTCTACATTGCAGGAGCTTACTGGATGTGGAGCTTCTCACTGCAGGAGTTTCCAGGATGTGGTTTTTCAGACTGCAGGAGTTTCCAGGATGTGGATCTTCACAATGCTGGAGTTTACAGGATGTGGAACTTCACAGTGCAGTTGTTTCCAGCTTGATGATCTTTGGACTGCAGGAGCTTACTGGATGTCGACCTTCTCACTCCAGGAGTTTCCAGGATGTGGTTTTTCAGACTGCAGGATTTTCCAGGATGTGGATCTTCACAATGCCGGAGTTTACAGGATGTGTGTCTACACACTGCTGGAGATTCCAGGATGAGGATCTTCACACTGCAGGCATTTCTAGGATGTCGATCTTAATACTTCAGGAGTTTCAGTATGTGGCTCTTCTGACTGCAGGAGTTTCCAAGACATAGATTTTCAGACTGCTGGAGGTTCCACGATGTGGATCCTTGCACTGCAGGAGTTTCCAGGATGTGAATCTACACACTACATAAGTTTCCATTGTACGGATCTTCATACTGCACGAGTTTCCAAGATGTGGATATTCTTACTGCAGGACTTTCCATGATTTGGATATTTACATGGCAGGAGTTTTCAGGATGTCGATCTTCAGACTGCAGGAGTTTCCAGGATGTGAATCTGCACACTGCAGCAGCTTCCAGGATGTGGATCTGCAAACTGCAGGAATTTCCAGGGTGAGGATCTTCACACTGCAGGGGTTTCCAGGATGTGAATCTTCAGACTGCAGCAGCTTCCAAGACATAGATTTTCACACTGCAGGAAATTCCAAGATGTGGATCTTCACACTGCAGGAGTTTCCAGGATGTGGAACTTCACAGTGCAGTAATTTCCAGGATGTGGATCTTCACACTGCAGGAGTTTCCAGGATGTGGATCTTCACACTGCAGGAGTTTCCAGGATGTGGATCTTCACACTGCAGGAGTTTCCAGGATGTGAATCTTCAGATTTCAGCAGTTTCCAAAACGTAGATCTTCACACTACAGGAGTTTCCAAGATAATGATCTTCACACTGCAGGAGGTTCCAGGATGTGGATCTTCACACTGCAGGAGTTTCCAGGATATTGTTCTTCACAGTGCAGGAATTTGATGATCTCTACATTGCAGGAGTTTGCTGGATGTGGACCTTCATACTGCAGGAGTTTCCAGGATGTGGTTCTTCAGACTGCAGGAGTTTCCAGGATGTGGTTCTTCAGACTGCAGGAGTTTCCAGGATGTGGATCTTCAAAATGCAGGAGATTCCAGGATGTGCACCTTCGCACTGCGGGATCTTCCAGGATGTGGATGTTCACACTGCAGGAGTTTCCAAAATGTCAATCTCCACATTGCAGATATTACCAGGATGTGGACCTTCACACTGCGAAACTTTCCAGGATGTGGATCTTCACACTGCAGGAGTTTCCACTATGTGCATCTTCACACTATTGGATCTTCCAGGTTGTGGATCTTCACATTCCAGGAGTTTCCAGGATGTCAATCATCATACTGCAGATATTACCAGGATGTGGATCTTCACACTGCGAAAGTTTCCAGGATGTGGATCTTCACACTGCAGGAGTTTCCAGGATGTGCATCTTCACAATACAGGAGTTTCCAGGATGTGGATCTTCACAGTGCAGGAGTTTCCAGGTTGATGATCTCTACATTGCAGGAGGTTCCAGGATGTGGACCTTCTCACTGCAGGAGGTTGCATGATGTGGACCTTCACACTGGAGGAATTTCCAGGATGTGCTTCTTGATACCTAAGAGTTCCCAGAATGTGGATCTTCACACTGCAGGAGTTTCCAGGGCGTCGTTCTTCAGACAGCAGTAGATTCCAGGATGTGAATCTTCTCAGTGCACGAGTTTCCAGGATGTGGGTCTTCACACTGCTGGTCATTCCAGGATGAGAATCTTCACACTGCAGGAGATTTCAGGATGTGGATCACAACATGATAGGAGATTCCGGGATGTGAATCTCCACAATGAAGGGGTTTCCAAGATGTAGATGTACACAAAGCAGGCATTCCTAGGATGTCAATCTTCAGACTGCTGGAGCTTCAGGATGTAGTTCTTCTGACTGCAGGAGTCTCCAAGATGTGGATCTTCACTCTACAGGAGTTTCCAAGATAATGATCTTCACACTGCGGGAGGTTCCAGGATGTGGATCTTCACACTGCAGGAGCTTCCAGGATGTGGATCATCACACTGCAGGGGTTTCCAGGATGTGAATCTTCAGACTGCAGCAGCTTCCAAGACATAGATTTTCACACTGCAGGAAATTCCAGGATGTGGATCTTCACACTGCAGGAGTTTCCAGGATGTGGAACTTCACAGTGCAGTTGTTTCCAGCTTGATGATCTCTACATTGCAGGAGCTTACTGGATGTGGAGCTTCTCACTCCAGGAGTTTCCAGGATGTGATTTTTCAGAGTGCAGGAGTTTCCAGGATGTGGATCTTCACAATGCAGGAGTTTACAGGATGTGGAACTTCACAGTGCAGTTGTTTCCAGCTTGATGATCTCTACATTGCAGGAGCTTACTGGATGTGGACATTCTCACTGCAGGAGTTTCCAGGTTGTGGTTTTACAGACTGCAGGAGTTTCCAGGATGTGGATCTTCACAATGCAGGTGTTTAAAGGATGTGGGTCTACACACTGCAGGAGATTCCAGGATGAGGATCTTCACACTGCAGGCATTTCTAGGATGTCGATCTTAATACTTCAGGAGTTTCAGTATGTGTCTCTTCTGACTGCAGGAGTTTCCAAGACATAGATTTTCACACTGCTGGAAGTTCCACGATGTGGAACATTGCACTGCAGGAGTTTCCAGCATGTGAATCTACACACTACATAAGTTTCCTTTGTACGCATCTTCATTCTGCAGGAGTTTCCAACATGTGGATATTCATACTGCAGGAATTTCTATGATGTTGATCTTTACATGGCAGCAGTTTTCAGGATGTCGATCTTCAGACTGCAGGAGTTTCCAGGATGTGAATCTGCACACTGCAGCAGTTTCCAGGATGTGGATCTGCAAACTGCAGGAATTTCCAGGATGAGGATCTTCACACTGCAGGAGTTTCCAGGATGTGGAACTTCACAGTGCAGGAATTTCCAGGATGTGGATCTTCACACTGCAGGAGTTTCCAGGATGTGGATCTTCACACTGCAGGAGTTTCCAGGATGTGCATCTTCACCATACAGGAATTTCCAGGATGTGGATCTTCACAGTGCAGGAGTTTCCAGCGTGATGATCTCTACATTGCAGGAGATTCCAGGATGCGGACCTTCTCACTGCAGGAGGTTGCATGATGTGGACCTTCACACTGGAAGAATTTCCAGGATGTGCTTCATCATACATAAGAGTTCCCAGAATGTGGATCTTCACACTGCAGGAGTTTCCAGGGCGTCATTCTTCAGACAGCAGTAGATTCCAGGATGTGAATCTTCTCAGTGCAGGAGTTTCCAGGATGTGGGTCTTCACACTGCAGGTCATTCCAGGATGAGAATCTTCACACTGCAGGAGATTTCAGGATGTGGATCATCACATGATAGGAGTTTCCTGGATGTGAATCTTCACAATGAATGGGTTTCCAAGATGTAGATGTACACACTGCAGGCATTCCTAGGATGTCGATCTTCAGACTGCTGGAGTTTCAGGATGTAGCTCTTCTGACTGCAGGAGTTTCCAGGATGTGTTGTTTCAGACTGGAGGAGTTTCCACGATGTAAATCTTCACAACACAGGAGTTTCCAGGATGTGGATCTTCAGACTGCAGCAGTTTCCAAGAGGTGGAACATCACACTGCAGGTGTTTTCAGGATGTGGATCTTCACACTGCCGGTGATTCCACAATGTGCATCTTTCCACTTCAGGAGATTCAAGGATGTGAATCTTCACACTGCAGGTGTTTCCAGGATGTGGATCTGCAAACTGCAGGAATTTGCAGGATTAGAATCTTCACACTGCAAGAGTTTCCATGATTTGAATCTTCAGACTGCAGTAGTTTCCAAGACATATATTTTCAGACTGCGAGAATTTACAAGATGAGGATCTTCACACTGCAGGAGTTAACAGGATGTAGATGTGCAAACCGCATGAGTTTCCAGGATATGGGTCATCACAGTGCAGAAGTTTCCAGGATGCGGATCTTCCCATTGCAGGAGTTTAAAGGATGTGGAACTTCGCAGTGCAGTTGTTTCCAGCTTGATGATCTCTACATTGCAGGAGCTTACTGGATGTGGAGCTTCTCACTGCAGGAGTTTCCAGGATGTGGTTTTTCAGACTGCAGGAGTCTCCAGGATGTGGATCTTCACAATGCAGGAGTTTACAGGATGTGGAACTTCACAGTGCAGTTGTTTCCAGCTTGATGATCTCTACATTGCAGGAGCTTACTGGATGTGGACCTTCTCACTCCAGGAGTTTCCAGGATGTGGTTTTTCAGACTGCATGATTTACCAGGACGTGGATCTTCACAATGCAGGAGTTTACAGGATGTGGATCTACACACTGCTGGAGATTCCAGGATGAGGATCTTCACACTGCAGGCATTTCTAGGATGTCGATCTTAATACTTCAGGAGTTTCAGTATGTGGCTCTTCTGACTGCAGCAGTTTCCAAGACATAGATTTTCACACTGCTGGAGGTTCCACTCTATGGATCCTTGCACTGCAGGAGTTTCCAGGATGTGAATCTACACACTACATAAGTTTCCATTATATGGATCTTCATACTGCATGAGATTCCAAGATGTGGATATTCATACTGCAGGACTTTCCATGACGTGGATCATTACATGGCAGGAGTTTTCAGGATGTCGATCTTCAGACTGCAGGAGTTTCCAGGATGTGAATCTGCACACTGCAGCAGCTTCCAGGATGTTGATCTGCAAACTGCAGGAATTTCCAGGATGAGGAACTTCACACTGCAGGGGTTTCCAGGATGTGAATCTTCAGACTGCAGCTGTTTCCAAGACATAGATTTTCACACTGCAGGAAATTCCAAGATGTGGATCTTCACACTGCAGGAGTTTCCAGGATGTGGAATTTCACAGTGCAGGAATTTCCAGGATGTGGATCTTCACACTACAGGAGTTTCCAGGATGTGGATCTTCACACTGCAGGAGTTTCCAGGATGTGGATCTTCACACTGCAGGAGTTTCCAGGATGTGAATCTTCAGATTTCAGCAGTTTCCAAAACGTAGATCTTCACACTGCAGGAGGTTCCAGGATGTGGATCTTCACACTGCATGATTTTCCAGGATGTTGATCTTCACACTGCAGGAGTTTCCAGGATGTTGTTCTTCACAGTGCAGGAATTTGATGATCTCTACATTGCAGGAGTTTCCTGGATGTGGACCTTCACACTGCAGGAGTTTCCAGGATGTGGTTCTTCAGACTGCAGGAGTTTCCAGGATGTGGTTCTTCAGACTGCAGTAGTTTCCAGGATGTGGATCTTCACAATGCAGGAGTTTACAGGATGTGTGTCTACACACTGCTGGAGATTCCAGGATGAGGATCTTCACACTGCAGGCATTTCTAGGATGTCGATCTTAATACTTCAGGAGTTTCAGTATGTGGCTCTTCTGACTGCAGGAGTTTCCAAGACATAGATTTTCAGACTGCTGGAGGTTCCACGATGTGGATCCTTGCACTGCAGGAGTTTCCAGGATGTGAATCTACACACTACATAAGTTTCCATTGTACGGATCTTCATACTGCACGAGTTTCCAAGATGTGGATATTCTTACTGCAGGACTTTCCATGATTTGGATCTTTACATGGCAGGAGTTTTCAGGATGTCGATCTTCAGACTGCAGGAGTTTCCAGGATGTGAATCTGCACACTGCAGCAGCTTCCAGGATGTGGATCTGCAAACTGCAGGAATTTCCAGGGTGAGGATCTTCACACTGCAGGGGTTTCCAGGATGTGAATCTTCAGACTGCAGCAGCTTCCAAGACATAGATTTTCACACTGCAGGAAATTCCAAGATGTGGATCTTCACACTGCAGGAGTTTCCAGGATGTGGAACTTCACAGTGCAGTAATTTCCAGGATGTGGATCTTCACACTGCAGGAGTTTCCAGGATGTGGATCTTCACACTGCAGGAGTTTCCAGGATGTGGATCTTCACACTGCAGGAGTTTCCAGGATGTGAATCTTCAGATTTCAGCAGTTTCCAAAACGTAGATCTTCACACTACAGGAGTTTCCAAGATAATGATCTTCACACTGCAGGAGGTTCCAGGATGTGGATCTTCACACTGCAGGAGTTTCCAGGATATTGTTCTTCACAGTGCAGGAATTTGATGATCTCTACATTGCAGGAGTTTGCTGGATGTGGACCTTCATACTGCAGGAGTTTCCAGGATGTGGTTCTTCAGACTGCAGGAGTTTCCAGGATGTGGTTCTTCAGACTGCAGGAGTTTCCAGGATGTGGATCTTCAAAATGCAGGAGATTCCAGGATGTGCACCTTCGCACTGCGGGATCTTCCAAGATGTGGATCTTCACAATGCAGGAGTTTCCAGGATGTGCACCTTCACACTGCGGGATCTACCAGGATGTGGATCTTCACACTGCAGGAGTTTCCAGGATGTCAATCTCCACATTGCCGATATTACCAGGATGTGGACCTGCACACTGCGAACGTTTCCTGGATGTGGATCTTCACACTGCAGGAGTTTCCACTATGTGCATCTTCACACTATGGGACCTTCCAGGTAGTGGATCTTCACATTTCAGGAGTTTCCAGGATGTCAATCATCAAACTGCAGATATTACCAGGATGTGGATCTTCACACTGTGAAAGTTTCCAGGATGTGGGTCTTCACACTGCAGGTCATTCCAGGATGAGAATCTTCACACTGCAGGAGATTTCAGGATGTGGATCATCACATGATAGGAGTTTCCTGGATGTGAATCTTCACAATGAAGGGGTTTCCAAGATGTAGATGTACACACTGCAGGCATTCCTAGGATGTCAATCTTCAGAATGCTGGAGTTTCAGGATGTAGCTCTTCTGACTGCAGGAGTTTCCAAGATGTGGATCTTCACTCTACAGGAGTTTCCAAGATAATGATCTTCACACTGCAGGTGTTTCCAGGATGTGGATCTGCAAACTGCAGGAATTTCCAGGATTAGAATCTTCACACTGCAGGGGATTCCAGGATGTGGGTCTTCACACTGCAAGAGTTTCCACGATTTGAATCTTCAGACTGCAGCAGTTTCCAAGACATAGATTTTCACACTGCGAGAATTTACAAGATGAGGATCTTCACACTGCAGGAGTTACCAGGATGTAGATGTGCACACCGCAGGCGTTTCCAGGATGTGTGTCTTCACAGTGCAGAAGTTTCCAGGATGCGGATCTTCCCATTGCAGGAGTTTAAAGGATGTGGAACTTCGCAGTGCATTTGTTTCCAGCTTGATGATCTCTACATTGCAGGAGCTTACTGGATGTGGACCTTCTCACTCCAGGAGTTTCCAGGATTTGGTTTTTCAGACTGCAGGATTTTCCAGGATGTGGATCTTCACAATGCAGGAGTTTACAGGATGTGGGTCTACACACTGCTGGAGATTCCAGGATGAGGATCTTCACACTGCAGGCATTTCTAGGATGTCGATCTTAATACTTCAGGAGTTTCAGTATGTGGCTCTTCTGAATGCAGGAGTTTCCAAGACATAGATTTTCACACTGCTGGAGGTTCCACGATGTGGATCCTTGCACTGGAGGAGTTTCCAGGATGTGAATCTACACACTACATAAGGTTCCATTATACGGATCTTCATACTGCAGGAGTTTCCAAGATGTGAATATTCATACTGCAGGACCTTCCATGATGTTGATCTTTACATGGCAGGAGTTTTCAGGATGTCGATCTTCAGACTGCAGGAGTTTCCAGGATGTGAATCTGCACACTGCAGCAGCTTCCAGGATTTGGATCTGCAAACTGCAGGAATTTCCAGGATGAGGTTCTTCACACTGCAGGAGTTTCCAGGATGTGAATCTTCAGACTGCAGCAGTTTCCAAGACATAGATTTTCACACTGCAGGAAATTCCAAGATGTGGATCTTCACACTGCAGGAGTTTCCAGGATGTGGAACTTCACAGTGCAGGAATTTCCAGGATGTGGATCTTCACACTGCAGGAGTTTCCAGGATGTGGATCTTCACACTGCAGGAGTTTCCAGGATGTGGATCTTCACACTGCAGGAGTTTCCAGGATGTGAATCTTCAGATTTCAGCAGTTTCCAATACATAGATCTTCATACTACAGGAGTTTCCAAGATAATGATCTTCACACTGCAGGAGGTTCCAGGATGTGGATCTTCACACTGCAGGAGTTTCCAGGATGCTGTTCTTCACAGTGCAGGAATTTGATGATCTCTACATTGCAGGAGTTTCCTGGATGTGGACCTTCACACTGCAGGAGTTTCCAGGATGTGGTTCTTCAGACTGCAGGAGTTTCCAGGATGTGGTTCTTCAGACTGCAGGAGTTTCCAGGATGTGGATCTTCACAATGCAGGAGTTTCCAGGATGTGCACCTTCACACTGCGGGATCTACCAGGATGTGGATCTTCACACTGCAGGAGTTTCCAGGATGTCAATCTCCACATTGCCGATATTACCAGGATGTGGACCTGCACACTGCGAACGTTTCCTGGATGTGGATCTTCACACTGCAGGAGTTTCCACTATGTGCATCTTCACACTATGGGACCTTCCAGGTAGTGGATCTTCACATTTCAGGAGTTTCCAGGATGTCAATCATCAAACTGCAGATATTACCAGGATGTGGATCTTCACACTGTGAAAGTTTCCAGGATGTGGGTCTTCACACTGCAGGTCATTCCAGGATGAGAATCTTCACACTGCAGGAGATTTCAGGATGTGGATCATCACATGATAGGAGTTTCCTGGATGTGAATCTTCACAATGAAGGGGTTTCCAAGATGTAGATGTACACACTGCAGGCATTCCTAGGATGTCAATCTTCAGAATGCTGGAGTTTCAGGATGTAGCTCTTCTGACTGCAGGAGTTTCCAAGATGTGGATCTTCACTCTACAGGAGTTTCCAAGATAATGATCTTCACACTGCAGGTGTTTCCAGGATGTGGATCTGCAAACTGCAGGAATTTCCAGGATTAGAATCTTCACACTGCAGGGGATTCCAGGATGTGGGTCTTCACACTGCAAGAGTTTCCACGATTTGAATCTTCAGACTGCAGCAGTTTCCAAGACATAGATTTTCACACTGCGAGAATTTACAAGATGAGGATCTTCACACTGCAGGAGTTACCAGGATGTAGATGTGCACACCGCAGGCGTTTCCAGGATGTGTGTCTTCACAGTGCAGAAGTTTCCAGGATGCGGATCTTCCCATTGCAGGAGTTTAAAGGATGTGGAACTTCGCAGTGCATTTGTTTCCAGCTTGATGATCTCTACATTGCAGGAGCTTACTGGATGTGGACCTTCTCACTCCAGGAGTTTCCAGGATTTGGTTTTTCAGACTGCAGGATTTTCCAGGATGTGGATCTTCACAATGCAGGAGTTTACAGGATGTGGGTCTACACACTGCTGGAGATTCCAGGATGAGGATCTTCACACTGCAGGCATTTCTAGGATGTCGATCTTAATACTTCAGGAGTTTCAGTATGTGGCTCTTCTGAATGCAGGAGTTTCCAAGACATAGATTTTCACACTGCTGGAGGTTCCACGATGTGGATCCTTGCACTGGAGGAGTTTCCAGGATGTGAATCTACACACTACATAAGGTTCCATTATACGGATCTTCATACTGCAGGAGTTTCCAAGATGTGAATATTCATACTGCAGGACCTTCCATGATGTTGATCTTTACATGGCAGGAGTTTTCAGGATGTCGATCTTCAGACTGCAGGAGTTTCCAGGATGTGAATCTGCACACTGCAGCAGCTTCCAGGATTTGGATCTGCAAACTGCAGGAATTTCCAGGATGAGGTTCTTCACACTGCAGGAGTTTCCAGGATGTGAATCTTCAGACTGCAGCAGTTTCCAAGACATAGATTTTCACACTGCAGGAAATTCCAAGATGTGGATCTTCACACTGCAGGAGTTTCCAGGATGTGGAACTTCACAGTGCAGGAATTTCCAGGATGTGGATCTTCACACTGCAGGAGTTTCCAGGATGTGGATCTTCACACTGCAGGAGTTTCCAGGATGTGGATCTTCACACTGCAGGAGTTTCCAGGATGTGAATCTTCAGATTTCAGCAGTTTCCAATACATAGATCTTCATACTACAGGAGTTTCCAAGATAATGATCTTCACACTGCAGGAGGTTCCAGGATGTGGATCTTCACACTGCAGGAGTTTCCAGGATGCTGTTCTTCACAGTGCAGGAAATTGATGATCTCTACATTGCAGGAGTTTCCTGGATGTGGACCTTCACACTGCAGGAGTTTCCAGGATGTGGTTCTTCAGACTGCAGGAGTTTCCAGGATGTGGTTCTTCAGACTGCAGGAGTTTCCAGGATGTGGATCTTCACAATGCAGGAGTTTCCAGGATGTGCACCTTCACACTGCGGGATCTACCAGGATGTGGATCTTCACACTGCAGGAGTTTCCAGGATGTCAATCTCCACATTGCCGATATTACCAGGATGTGGACCTGCACACTGCGAACGTTTCCTGGATGTGGATCTTCACACTGCAGGAGTTTCCACTATGTGCATCTTCACACTATGGGACCTTCCAGGTAGTGGATCTTCACATTTCAAGAGTTTCCAGGAAGTCAATCATCAAACTGCAGATATTACCAGGATGTGGATCTTCACACTGTGAAAGTTTCCAGGATGTGGGTCTTCACACTGCAGGTCATTCCAGGATGAGAATCTTCACACTGCAGGAGATTTCAGGATGTGGATCATCACATGATAGGAGTTTCCTGGATGTGAATCTTCACAATGAAGGGGTTTCCAAGATGTAGATGTACACACTGCAGGCATTCCTAGGATGTCAATCTTCAGAATGCTGGAGTTTCAGGATGTAGCTCTTCTGACTGCAGGAGTTTCCAAGATGTGGATCTTCACTCTACAGGAGTTTCCAAGATAATGATCTTCACACTGCAGGTGTTTCCAGGATGTGGATCTGCAAACTGCAGGAATTTCCAGGATTAGAATCTTCACACTGCAGGGGATTCCAGGATGTGGGTCTTCACACTGCAAGAGTTTCCACGATTTGAATCTTCAGACTGCAGCAGTTTCCAAGACATAGATTTTCACACTGCGAGAATTTACAAGATGAGGATCTTCACACTGCAGGAGTTACCAGGATGTAGATGTGCACACCGCAGGCGTTTCCAGGATGTGTGTCTTCACAGTGCAGAAGTTTCCAGGATGCGGATCTTCACATTGCAGGAGTTTAAAGGATGTGGAACTTCGCAGTGCATTTGTTTCCAGCTTGATGATCTCTACATTGCAGGAGCTTACTGGATGTGGACCTTCTCACTCCAGGAGTTTCCAGGATTTGGTTTTTCAGACTGCAGGATTTTCCAGGATGTGGATCTTCACAATGCAGGAGTTTACAGGATGTGGGTCTACACACTGCTGGAGATTCCAGGATGAGGATCTTCACACTGCAGGCATTTCTAGGATGTCGATCTTAATACTTCAGGAGTTTCAGTATGTGGCTCTTCTGAATGCAGGAGTTTCCAAGACATAGATTTTCACACTGCTGGAGGTTCCACGATGTGGATCCTTGCACTGGAGGAGTTTCCAGGATGTGAATCTACACACTACATAAGGTTCCATTATACGGATCTTCATACTGCAGGAGTTTCCAAGATGTGAATATTCATACTGCAGGACCTTCCATGATGTTGATCTTTACATGGCAGGAGTTTTCAGGATGTCGATCTTCAGACTGCAGGAGTTTCCAGGATGTGAATCTGCACACTGCAGCAGCTTCCAGGATTTGGATCTGCAAACTGCAGGAATTTCCAGTGTGAGGATCTTCACACTGCAGGGGTTTCCAGGATGTGAATCTTCAGACTGCAGCAGTTTCCAAGACATAGATTTTCACACTGCAGGAAATTCCAAGATGTGGATCTTCACACTGCAGGAGTTTCCAGGATGTGGAACTTCACAGTGCAGGAATTTCCAGGATGTGGATCTTCACACTGCAGGAGTTTCCAGGATGTGGATCTTCACACTGCAGGAGTTTCCAGGATGTGGATCTTCACACTGCAGGAGTTTCCAGGATGTGAATCTTCAGATTTCAGCAGTTTCCAATACATAGATCTTCATACTACAGGAGTTTCCAAGATAATGATCTTCACACTGCAGGAGGTTCCAGGATGTGGATCTTCACACTGCAGGAGTTTCCAGGATGCTGTTCTTCACAGTGCAGGAATTTGATGATCTCTACATTGCAGGAGTTTCCTGGATGTGGACCTTCACACTGCAGGAGTTTCCAGGATGTGGTTCTTCAGACTGCAGGAGTTTCCAGGATGTGGTTCTTCAGACTGCAGGAGTTTCCAGGATGTGGATCTTCACAATGCAGGAGTTTCCAGGATGTGCACCTTCACACTGCGGGATCTACCAGGATGTGGATCTTCACACTGCAGGAGTTTCTAGGATGTCAATCTCCACATTGCAGATTTTACCAGGATGTGGACCTGCACACTGCGAATTTTTCCTGGATGTTTTTAATCTTCACACTGCGGGAGTTTCCACTATGTGCATCTTCACACTATGGGATCTTCCAGGTTGTGGATCTTCACATTGCAGGAGCTTCCAGGATGTGGATCATCACACTACAGGAGTTTCCAGGATGTGGATCTTCTGACTGCAGCAGTTTCCAAGAGGTGGATCATCACACTGCAGGTGTTTTCAGGATGTGGATCTTCACACTGCCGGAGATTCCACAATGTGCATCTTTCCACTTCAGGAGATTCCAGGATGTGAATCTTCAGACTGCAGGTGTTTCCAGGATGTAGATCTGCAAACTGCAGGAATTTCCAGGATTAGAATCTTCACACTGCAGGGGACTACAGGATGTGGGTCTTCACACTGCAAGAGTTTCCACGATGTGAATCTTCAGACTGCAGTAGTTTCCAAGAAATAGATTTTCTCACTGCGAGAATTTACAAGATGAGGATCTTCACACTGCAGGAGTTACCAAGGTGTAGATGTGCACACCGCAGGAGTTTCCAGGATCTGGGTCTTCACAGTGCAGAAGTTTCCAGGATGCGGATCTTCCCATTGCAGGATTTTAAAGGATGTGCAACTTCGCAGTGCAGTTGTTTCCAGCTTGATGATCTCTACATTTCAGGAGCTTACTGGATGTGGAGCTTCTCACTGCAGGAGTTTCCAGGATGTGGTTTTTCAGACTGCAGGAGTTTCCAGGATGTGGATCTTCACAATGCAGGAGTTTACAGGATGTGGAACTTCACAATGCAGTTGTTTCCAGCTTGATGATCTATACATTGCAGGAGCTTACTGGATGTGGACCTTCTCACTCCAGGAGTTTCCAGGATGTGGTTTTTCAGACTGCAGGATTTTCCAGGATGTGGATCTTCACAATGCAGGAGTTTACAGGATGTGGATCTACACACTGCTGGAGATTCCAGGATGAGGATCTTCACACTGCAGGCATTTCTAGGATGTCGATCTTAATACTTCAGGAGTTTCAGTATGTGGCTCTTCTGACTGCAGGAGTTTCCAAGATATAGATTTTCACAGTGCTGGAGGTTCCACTATGTGGATCCTTGCACTGCAGGAGTTTCCAGGATGTGAATCTACACACTACATAAGTTTCCATTATATGGATCTTCATACTGCATGAGATTCCAAGATGTGGATATTCATACTGCAGGACTTTCCATGACGTGGATCATTACATGGCAGGAGTTTTCAGGATGTCGATCTTCAGACTGCAGGAGTTTTCAGGATGTGAATCTGCACACTGCAGCAGTTTCCAGGATGTGGATCTGCAAACTGCAGGAATTTCCAGGATGAGGTTCTTCACACTGCAGGGGTTTCCAGGATCTGAATCTTCAGACTGCAGCAGCTTCCAAGACATAGATTTTCACACTGCAGGAAATTCCAAGATGTGGATCTTCACACTGCAGAAGTTTCCAGGATGTGGAACTTCACAGTGCAGGAATTTACAGGATGTGGATCTTCACATTGCAGGAGTTTCCAGGATGTGGATCTTCACACTGCAGGAGTTTCCAAGATGTGAATCTTCAGATTTCAGCAGTTTCCAAAACGTAGATCTTCACACTACAGGAGTTTCCAAGATAATGATCTTCACACTGCAGGCGTTCCAGAATGTGGATCTTCACACTGCAGGTGTTTCCAGGATGTTGTTCTTCACAGTGCAGGAATTTGATGATCTCTACATTGCAGTAGTTTGCTGGATGTGGACCTTCACACTGCAGGAGTTTCCAGGATGTGGTTCTTCAGACTGCAGGAGTTTCCAGGATGTGGTTCTTCAGACTGCAGGAGTTTCCAGGATGTGGATCTTCACAATGCAGGAGTTTCCAGGATGTGCACCTTCACACTGCGGGTTCTTCCAGAATGTGGATCTTCACACTGCAGGAGTTTCCAGGATGTCAATCTCCACATTGCAGATATTACCAGGATGCGGACATTCAAACTGCGAAAGTTTCCTGGATGTGGATCTTCAAGCTGCAGGAGTTTCCACAATGTGCATCCTCACACTATGGGATCTTCCAGGTTGTGGATCTTCACATTTCAGGAGTTTCCAGGATGTCAATCATCATACTGCAGATATTACCAGGATGTGGATCTTCACACTGCGAAAGTTTGCAGTTTGCGGATCTTCACACTGCAGGAGTTTCCAGGATGTGCATCTTCACAATATAGGAGTTTACAGGATGTGGATCTTCACAGTGCAGGAGTTTCCAGGGTGATGATCTCTACATTGCAGGAGGTTCCAGGATGCGGACCTTCTCACTGCAGGAGGTTGCATGATGTGGACCTTCACACTGGAGGAATTTCCAGGATGTGCTTCTTGATACGTAAGAGTTCCCACAATGTGGATCTTCACACTGCAGGAGTTTCCAGGGTGTCGTTCTTCAGACAGCAGTAGATTCCAGGATGTGAATCTTCTCAGTGCAGGAGTTTCCAGGATGTGGGTCTTCACACTGCAGGTCATTCCAGGATGAGAATCTTCACACTGCAGGAGATTTCAGGATGTGGATCACAACATGATAGGAGTTTCCTGGATGTGAATCTTCACAATGAAGGGGTTTCCAAGATGTAGATGTACACACTGCAGGCATTCCTAGGATGTCGATCTTCAGACTGCTGGAGTTTCAGGATGTAGCTCTTCTGACTGCAGGAGTGTCCAAGATGTGGATCTTCACTCTACAGGAGATTCCAAGATAATGATCTTCACACTGCGGGAGGTTCCAGGATGTGGATCTTCACACTGCAGGAGCTTCCAGGATGTGGATCATCACACTACAGGAGTTTCCAGGATGTGGATCTTCTGACTGCAGCAGTTTCCAAGAGGTGGAACATCACACTGCAGGTGTTTTCAGGATGTGGATCTTCACACTGCCGAAGATTCCACAATGTGCATCTTTCCACTTCAGGAGATTCCAGGATGTGAATCTTCACACTGCAGGTGTTTCCAGGATGTGGTTCTGCAAACTGCAGGAATTTCCAGGATTAGAATCTTTACAATGCAGGGGATTCCAGGATGTGGGTCCTCACACTGCAAGAGTTTCCACGATTTGAATCTTCAGACTGCAGTAGTTTCCAAGACATAGATTTTCTCACTGCGAGAATTTTCAAGATGAGGATCTTCACACTGCAGGAGTTACCAAGATGTAGATGTGCACACCGCAGGAGTTTCCAGGATGTGGGTCTTCACAGTGCAGAAGTTTCCAGGATGCGGATCTTCCCATTGCAGGAGTTTAAAGGATGTGGATCTTCGCAGTGCAGTTGTTTCCAACTTGATGATCTCTACATTGCAGGAGCTTACTGGATGTGGACCTTCTCACTGCAGGAGTTTCCAGGATGTGGTTTTTCAGACTGCAGGAGTTTCCAGGATGTGGATCTTCACAATGCAGGAGTTTACAGGATGTGGAACTTCTCAGTGCAGTTGTTTCCAACTTGATGATCTCTACATTGCAGGAGCTTACTGGATGTGGACCTTCTCACTCCAGGAGTTTCCAGGATGTGGTTTTTCAGACTGCAGGATTTTCCAGGATGTGGATCTTCACAATGCAGGAGTTTACAGGATGTGGGTCTACACACTGCTGGAGATTCCAGGATGAGGATCTTCACACTGCAGGCATTTCTAGGATGTCGATCTTAATACTTCAGGAGTTTCAGTATGTGGCTCTTCTGACTGCAGGAGTTTCCAAGAAATAGATTTTCACACTGCTGGAGCTTCCACGATGTGGATCCTTGCACTGCAGGAGTTTCCAGGATGTGAATCTACACACTACATAAGTTTCCATTATACGGATCTTCATACTGCAGGAGATTCCAAGATGTGGATATTCATACTGCAGGACTTTCCATGACGTGGATCTTTACGTGGTAGGAGTTTTCAGGATGTCGATCTTCAGACTGCAGGAGTTTCCAGGATGTGAATCTGGACACTGCAGCAGCTTCCAGGATTTGGATCTGCAAACTGCAGGAATTTCCAGGATGAGGTTCTTCACACTGCAGGGGTTTCCAGGATGTGAATCTTCAGACTGCAGCAGTTTCCAAGACATAGATTTTCACACTGCAGGAAATTCCAAGATGTGGATCTTCACACTGCAGGAGTTTCCAGGATGTGGAACTTCACAGTGCAGGAATTTCCAGGATGTGGATCTTCACACTGCAGGAGTTTCCAGGATGTGGATCTTCACACTGCAGGAGTTTCCAGGATGTGGATCTTCACACTGCAGGAGTTTCCAGGATGTGAATCTTCAGATTTCAGCAGTTTCCAATACGTAGATCTTCACACTACAGGAGTTTCCAAGATAATGATCTTCACACTGCAGGAGGTTCCAGGATGTGGATCTTCACACTGCAGGAGTTTCCAGGATGTTGTTCTTCACAGTGCAGGAATTTGATGATCTCTACATTGCAGGAGTTTCCTGGATGTGCACCTTCACACTGCAGGAGTTTTCAAGATGTGGTTCTTCAGACTGCAGGAGTTTCCAGGATGTGGTTCTTCAGACTGCAGGAGTTTCCAGGATGTGGATCTTCACAATGCAGGAGTTTCCAGGATGTGCACCTTCACACTGCGGGATCTACCAGGATGTGGATCTTCACACTGCAGGAGTTTCTAGGATGTCAATCTCCACATTGCAGATATTACCAGGATGTGAACCTGCACACTGCGAATGTTTCCTGGATGTGGATCTTCACACTGCAGGAGTTTCCGCTATGTGCATCTTCACACTATGGGATCTTCCAGGTTGTGGATCTTCACATTGCAGGAGCTTCCAGGATGTGGATCATCACACTACAGGAGTTTCCAGGATGTGGATCTTCTGACTGCAGCAGTTTCCAAGAGGTGGATCATCACACTGCAGGTGTTTTCAGGATGTGGATCTTCACACTGCCGGAGATTCCACAATGTGCATCTTTCCACTTCAGGAGATTCCAGGATGTGAATCTTCACACTGCAGGTGTTTCCAGGATGTGGATCTGCAAACTGCAGGAATTTCCAGGATTAGAATCTTCACACTGCAGGGGACTACAGGATGTGGGTCTTCACACTGCAAGAGTTTCCACGATGTGAATCTTCAGACTGCAGTAGTTTCCAAGAAATAGATTTTCTCACTGCGAGAATTTACAAGATGAGTTTCTTCACACTGCAGGAGTTACCAAGATGTAGATGTGCACATCGCAGGAGTTTCCAGGATCTGGGTCTTCACAGTGCAGAAGTTTCCAGGATGCGGATCCTCCCATTGCAGGAGTTTAAAGGATGTGCAACTTCGCAGTGCAGTTGTTTCCAGCTTGATGATCTCTACATTTCAGGAGCTTACTGGATGTGGAGCTTCTCACTGCAGGAGTTTCCAGGATGTGGTTTTTCAGACTGCAGGAGTTTCCAGGATGTGGATCTTCACAATGCAGGAGTTTACAGGATGTGGAACTTCACAATGCAGTTGTTTCCAGCTTGATGATCTCTACATTGCAGGAGCTTACTGGATGTGCACCTTCTCACTCCAGGAGTTTCCAGGATGTGGTTTTTCAGACTGCAGGATTTTCCAGGATGTGGATCTTCACAATGCAGGAGTTTACAGGATGTGTGTCTACACACTGCTGGAGATTCCAGGATGAGGATCTTCACACTGCAGGCATTTCTAGGATGTCGATCTTAATACTTCAGGAGTTTCAGTATGTTGCTCTTCTGACTGCAGGAGTTTCCAAGATACAGATTTTCACAGTGCTGGAGGTTCCACTATGTGGATCCTTGCACTGCAGGAGTTTCCAGGATGTGAATCTACACACTACATAAGTTTCCATTATATGGATCTTCATACTGCAGGAGATTCCAAGATGTGGATATTCATACTGCAGGACTTTCCATGACGTGGATCTTTACATGGCAGGAGTTTTCAGGATGTCGATCTTCAGACTGCAGGAGTTTCCAGGATGTGAATCTGCACACTGCAGCAGTTTCCAGGATGTGGATCTGCAAACTGCAGGAATTTCCAGGATGAGGATCTTCACACTGCAGGGGTTTCCAGGATCTGAATCTTCAGACTGCAGCAGCTTCCAAGACATAGATTTTCACACTGCAGGAAATTCCAAGATGTGGATCTTCACACTGCAGAAGATTCCAGGATGTGGAACTTCACAGTGCAGGAATTTACAGGATGTGGATCTTCACATTGCAGGAGTTTCCAGGATGTGGATCTTCACACTGCAGGAGTTTCCAGGATGTGAATCTTCAGATTTCAGCAGTTTCCAAAACGGAGATCTTCACACTACAGGAGTTTCCAAGATAATGATCTTCACACTGCAGGCGGTTCCAGAATGTGGATCTTCACACTGCAGGTGTTTCCAGGATGTTGTTCTTCACAGTGCAGGAATTTGATGATCTCTACATTGCAGTAGTTTGCTGGATGTGGACCTTCACACTGCAGGAGTTTCCAGGATGTGGTTCTTCAGACTGCAGGAGTTTCCAGGATGTGGTTCTTCAGACTGCAGGAGTTTCCAGGATGTGGATCTTCACAATGCAGGAGTTTCCAGGATGTGCACCTTCACACTGCGGGTTCTTCCAGAATGTGGATCTTCACACTGCAGGAGTTTCCAGGATGTCAATCTCCACATTGCAGATATTACCAGGATGCGGACCTTCACACTGCGAAAGTTTCCTGGATATGGATCTTCACGCTGCAGGAGTTTCCACATGTGCATCTTCACACTATGGGATCTTCCAGGTTGTGGATCTTCACATTTCAGGAGTTTCCAGGATGTCAATCATCATACTGCAGATATTACCAGGATGTGGATCTTCACACTGCGAAAGTTTGCAGTTTGCGGATCTTCACACTGCAGGTGTTTCCAGGATGTGCATCTTCACAATATAGGAGTTTCCAGGATGTGGATCTTCACAGTGCAGGAGTTTCCAGGGTGATGATCTCTACATTGCAGGAGGTTCCAGGATGCGGACCTTCTCACTGCAGGAGGTTGCATGATGTGGACCTTCACACTGGAGGAATTTCCAGGATGTGCTGCTTGATACGTAAGAGTTCCCACAATGTGGATCTTCACACTGCAGGAGTTTCCAGGGTGTCGTTCTTCAGACAGCAGTAGATTCCAGGATGTGAATCTTCTCAGTGCAGGAGTTTCCAGGATGTGGGTCTTCACACTGCAGGTCATTCCAGGATGAGAATCTTCACACTGCAGGAGATTTCAGGATGTGGATCACAACATGATAGGAGTTTCCTGGATGTGAATCTTCACAATGAAGGGGTTTCCAAGATGTAGATGTACACACTGCAGGCATTCCTAGGATGTCGATCTTCAGACTGCTGGAGTTTCAGGATGTAGCTCTTCTGACTGCAGGAGTGTCCAAGATGTGGATCTTCACTCTACAGGAGATTCCAAGATAATGATCTTCACACTGCGGGAGGTTCCAGGATGTGGATCTTCACACTGCAGGAGCTTCCAGGATGTGGATCATCACACTACAGGAGTTTCCAGGATGTGGATCTTCTGACTGCAGCAGTTTCCAAGAGGTGGAACATCACACTGCAGGTGTTTTCAGGATGTGGATCTTCACACTGCCGAAGATTCCACAATGTGCATCTTTCCACTTCAGGAGATTCCAGGATGTGAATCTTCACACTGCAGGTGTTTCCAGGATGTGGTTCTGCAAACTGCAGGAATTTCCAGGATTAGAATCTTCACACTGCATGGGATTCCAGGATGTGGGTCCTCACACTGCAAGAGTTTCCACGATTTGAATCTTCAGACTGCAGTAGTTTCCAAGACATTGATTTTCTCACTGCGAGAATTTTCAAGATGAGGATCTTCACACTGCAGGAGTTACCAGGATGTAGATGTGCACACCGCAGGAGTTTCCAGGATGTGGGTCTTCACAGTGCAGAGGTTTCCAGGATGCGGATCTTCCCATTGCAGGAGTTTAAAGGATGTGGAACTTCGCAGTGCAGTTGTTTCCAGCTTGATGATCTCTACATTGCAGGAGCTTACTGGATGTGGAGCTTCTCACTGCAGGAGTTTCCAGGATGTGGTTTTTCAGACTGCAGGAGTTTCCAGGATGTGGATCTTCACAATGCAGGAGTTTACAGGATGTGGAACTTCACAGTGCAGTTGTTTCCAACTTGTTGATCTCTACATTGCAGGAGCTTACTGGATGTCGACTTTCTCACTCCAGGAGTTTCCAGGATGTGGTTTTTCAGACTGCAGGAGTTTCCAGGATGTGGATCTTCACAATGCAGGAGTTTACAGGATGTGGGTCTACACACTGCTGGAGATTCCAGGATGAGGATCTTCACACTGCAGGCATTTCTAGGATGTCGATCTTAATACTTCAGGAGTTTCAGTATGTGGCTCTTCTGACTGCAGGAGTTTCCAAGACATAGATTTTCACACTGCTGGAGGTTCCATGATGTGGATCCTTGCACTGCAGGAGTTTCCAGGATGTGAATCTACACACTACATAAGTTTCCATTATACGGATCTTCATACTGCAGGAGATTCCAAGATGTGGATATTCATACTGCAGGACTTTCCATGACGTGGATCTTTACATGGCAGGAGTTTTCAGGATGTCGATCTTCAGACTGCAGGAGTTTCCAGGATGTGAATCTGCACACTGCAGCAGCTTCCAGGATTTGGATCTGCAAACTGCAGGAATTTCCAGGATGAGGTTCTTCACACTGCAGGGGTTTCCAGGATGTGAATCTTCAGACTGCAGCAGTTTCCAAGACATAGATTTTCACACTGCAGGAAATTCCAAGATGTGGATCTTCACACTGCAGGAGTTTCCAGGATGTGGAACTTCACAGTGCAGGAATTTCCAGGATGTGGATCTTCACACTGCAGGAGTTTCCAGGATGTGGATCTTCACACTGCAGGAGTTTCCAGGATGTGGATCTTCACACTGCAGGAGTTTCCAGGATGTGAATCTTCAGATTTCAGCAGTTTCCAATACGTAGATCTTCACACTACAGGAGTTTCCAAGATAATGATCTTCACACTGCAGGAGGTTCCAGGATGTGGATCTTCACACTGCAGGAGTTTCCAGGATGTTGTTCTTCACAGTGCAGGAATTTGATGATCTCTACATTGCAGGAGTTTCCTGGATGTGGACCTTCACACTGCAGGAGTTTCCAAGATGTGGTTCTTCAGACTGCAGGAGTTTCCAGGATGTGGTTCTTCAGACTGCAGGAGTTTCCAGGATGTGGATCTTCACAATGCAGGAGTTTCCAGGATGTGCACCTTGACACTGCGGGATCTACCAGGATGTGGATCTTCACACTGCAGGAGTTTCTAGGATGTCAATCTCCACATTGCAGATATTAGCAGGATGTGAACCTGCACACTGCGAATGTTTCCTGGATGTGGATCTTCACACTGCAGGAGTTTCCGCTATGTGCATCTTCACACTATGGGATCTTCCAGGTTGTGGATCTTCACATTGCAGGAGCTTCCAGGATGTGGATCATCACACTACAGGAGTTTCCAGGATGTGGATCTTCTGACTGCAGCAGTTTCCAAGAGGTGGATCATCACACTGCAGGTGTTTTCAGGATGTGGATCTTCACATTGCCGGAGATTCCACAATGTGCATCTTTCCACTTCAGGAGATTCCAGGATGTGAATCTTCACACTGCAGGTGTTTCCAGGATGTGGATCTGCAAACTGCAGGAATTTCCAGGATTAGAATCTTCACACTGCAGGGGACTACAGGATGTGGGTCTTCACACTGCAAGAGTTTCCACGATGTGAATCTTCAGACTGCAGTAGTTTCCAAGAAATAGATTTTCTCACTGCGAGAATTTACAAGATGAGGATCTTCACACTGCAGGAGTTACCAAGAATTAGATGTGCACACCGCAGGAGTTTCCAGGATGTGGGTCTTCACAGTGCAGAAGTTTCCAGGATGCGGATCTTCCCATTGCAGGATTTTAAAGGATGTGCAACTTCGCAGTGCAGTTGTTTCCAGCTTGATGATCTCTACATTGCAGGAGCTTACTGGATGTGGAGCTTCTCACTGCAGGAGTTTCCAGGATGTGGTTTTTCAGACTGCAGGAGTTTCCAGGATGTGGATCTTCACAATGCAGGAGTTTACAGGATGTGGAACTTCACAGTGCAGTTGTTTCCAGCTTGATGATCTCTACATTGCAGGAGCTTACTGGATGTGCACCTTCTCACTCCAGGAGTTTCCAGGATGTGGTTTTTCAGACTGCAGGATTTTCCAGCATGTGGATCTTCACAATGCAGGAGTTTACAGGATGTATGTCTACACACTGCTGGAGATTCCAGGATGAGGATCTTCACACTGCAGGCATTTCTAGGATGTCGATCTTAATACTTCAGGAGTTTCAGTATGTGGCTCTTCTGACTGCAGGAGTTTCCAAGATACAGATTTTCACAGTGCTGGAGGTTCCACTATGTGGATCCTTGCACTGCAGGAGTTTCCAGGATGTGAATCTACACACTATATAAGTTTCCATTATACGGATCTTCATACTGCAGGAGATTCCAAGATGTGGATATTCATACTGCAGGACTTTCCATGATGTGGATCTTTACATGGCAGGAGTTTTCAGGATGTTGATCTTCAGACTGCAGGAGTTTCCAGGATGTGAATCTGCACACTGCAGCAGTTTCCAGGATGTGGATCTGCAAACTGCAGGAATTTCCAGGATGAGGATCTTCACACTGCAGGGGTTTCCAGGATCTGAATCTTCAGACTGCAGCAGCTTCCAAGACATAGATTTTCACACTGCAGGAAATTCCAAGATGTGGATCTTCACACTGCAGAAGTTTCCAGGATGTGGAACTTCACAGTGCAGGAATTTACAGGATGTGGATCTTCACATTGCAGGAGTTGCCAGAATGAGGATCTTCACACTGCAGGAGTTTCCAGGATGTGAATCTTCAGATTTCAGCAGTTTCCAAAACGTAGATCTTCACACTACAGGAGTTTCCAAGATAATGATCTTCACACTGCGGGCGGTTCCAGAATGTGGATCTACACACTGCAGGTGTTTCCAGGATGTTGTTCTTCACAGTGCAGGAATTTGATGATCTCTACATTGCAGTAGTTTGCTGGATGTGGACCTTCACACTGCAGGAGTTTCCAGGATGTGGTTCTTCAGACTGCAGGAGTTTCCAGGATGTGGTTCTTCAGACTGCAGGAGTTTCCAGGATGTGGATCTTCACAATGCAGGAGTTTCCAGGATGTGCACCTTCACACTGCGGGTTCTTCCAGAATGTCGATCTTCACACTGCATGAGTTTCCAGGATGTCAATCTCCACATTGCAGATATTACCAGGATGCGGACCTTCACACTGCGAAAGTTTCCTGGATGTGGATCTTCACGCTGCAGGAGTTTCCACATGTGCATCTTCACACTATGGGATCTTCCAGGTTGTGGATCTTCACATTTCAGGAGTTCCCAGGATGTCAATCATCATACTGCAGATATTACCAGGATGTGGATCTTCACACTGCGAAAGTTTGCAGTTTGCGGATCTTCACACTGCAGGAGTTTCCAGGATGTGCATCTTCACAATATAGGAGTTTCCAGGATGTGGATCTTCACAGTGCAGGAGTTTCCAGGGTGATGATCTCTACATTGCAGGAGGTTCCAGGATGCGGACCTTCTCACTGCAGGAGGTTGCATGATGTGGACCTTCACACTGGAGGAATTTCCAGGATGTGCTTCTTGATACGTAAGAGTTCCCACAATGTGGATCTTCACACTGCAGGAGTTTCCAGGGTGTCGTTCTTCAGACAGCAGTAGATTCCAGGATGTGAATCTTCTCAGTGCAGGAGTTTCCAGGATGTGGGTCTTCACACTGCAGGTCATTCCAGGATGAGAATCTTCACACTGCAGGAGATTTCAGGATGTGGATCACAACATGATAGGAGTTTCCTGGATGTGAATCTTCACAATGAAGGGGTTTCCAAGATGTAGATGTACACACTGCAGGCATTCCTAGGATTTCGATCTTCAGACTGCTGGAGTTTCAGGATGTAGCTCTTCTGACAGCTGGAGTTTTTGGATGTAGCTCTTCTGACTGCAGGAGTTTCCAAGATAATGATCTTCACACTGCGGGATGTTATATGATGTGGATCTTCACACTGCAGGAACTTCCAGGATGTGGATCTTCAGACTGCAGCAGTTTCCAAGAGGTGGTACATCACACTGCAGGTGTTTTCAGGATGTGGATCTTCACACTGCCGGTGATTCCACAATGTGCATCTTTCCACTTCAGGAGATTCCAGGATGTGAATCTTCACACTGCAGGAATTTCCAGGATGTGGATCTGCAAACTGCAGGAATTTCCAGGATTAGAATCTTCACACTGCAGGTGTTTCCAGGATGTGGGTCTAAACACTGCAAGAGTTTTAACGATGTGAATCTTCAGACTGCAGCAGTTTCCAAGACATAGATTTTGGCTCTGCGAGAATTTACAAGATGAGGATCTTCACACTGCAGGAGTTACCAGGATGTAGATGTGCACACCGCAGGAGTTTCCAGGATGTGGGTCTTCACAGTGCAGAAGTTTCCAGGATGCGGATCTTACCATTGCAGGAGTTTAAAGGATGTGGAACTTCACAGTGCAGTTGTTTCCAGCTTGATGATCTCTACATTGCAGGAGCTTACTGGATGTGGAGCTTCTCACTCCAGGAGTTTCCAGGATGTGATTTTTCAGACTGCAGGAGTTTCCAGGATGTGGATCTTCACAATGCAGGAGTTTACAGGATGTGGAACTTCACAGTGCAGTTGTTTCCAGCTTGATGATCACTACATTGCAGGAGCTTATTGAATGTGAACCTTCTCACTGCAGAAGTTTCCAGGATGTGGTTTTTCAGTCTGCAGGAGTTTCCAGGATGTGGATCTTCACAATGCAGGAGTTTACAGGATGTGGGTCTACACACTGCAGGAGTTTCCAGGAGAAGGATCTTCACACTGCAGGCAATTCTAGGATGTCGATCTTCATACTGCAGGAGTTTCAGTATAGGGCTCTTCTGACTGCAGGAATTTCCAAGACATAGATTTTCCCACTGCTGGAGGTTCCACGATGTGGATCTTTGCACTGCAGGAGTTTCCAGGATTTGAATCTACACACTACGTAAGTTTCCATTATATGGATCTTCATACAGCAGGAGTTTCCAAGATCTGGATATTCATTCTGCAGGACTTTCCATGATGTGAATCTTTACATGGCAGGAGTTTTCAGGATGTCGATCTTCAGACTGCAGGACTTTACAGAATGTGAATCTTCACACTGCAGCAGTTTTCAGGATGTGGATCTGCAAATTGCAGGAATTTCCAGGTTGAGGATCTTCACACTGCAGGGGTTTCCAGGATGTTAATATTCAGACTGCAGCAGCTTCCAAGACATAAATTTTCACACTGCAGGAAATTCCAAGATGTGGATCTTCACACTGCAGGAGTTTCCAGGATGTGGAACTTCACAGTGCAGTAATTTCCAGGATGTGGATTATCACACTGCAGGAGTATCCAGGATGTCGATCTTCACCCTGCAGGAGTTTCCAGGATGTGAATCTTCAGATTTCAGCAGTTTCCAAAACGTAGATCTTCACACTACAAGAGTTTCCAAGATAATGATCTTGACACTGCAGCAGGTTCCAGGATGTGAATCTTCACACTGCAGGAGTTTCCAGGATGTTGTTCTTCACAGTGCAGGAATTTGATGATCTCTACATTGCAGGAGTTTCCTGGATGTGGACATTCACACTGCAGGAGTTACCAGGATGTGGTTCTTCAGACTGCAGGAGTTTCCAGGATGTGGATCTTCACAATGCAGGAGTTTCCAGGATGTGCACTTACACACTGCGGGATCTTCCAGGAATCGGATCTTCACACTGCAGGAGTTTCCAGGATGTGAATCTTCACATTGCAGGTATTACCAGGATGTGGATCTTCACAGTGCAGGTGTTTGATGATCTCTACATTGCATGAGTTTCCAGGATGTGTACCTTCACACTGCAGGAGTTTCCAGGATGTGGTTCTTCAGACAGCAGGAGTTTCCAGGATGTGGCTCTTAACAATGCAGGAGTTTCCAGGATGTGCACCTTCACACGACGGGATCTTCCTTGATGTGGATCTTCATACTGCAGGAGTTTCCAGGATGTCAATCTTCACACTGCAGATATTACCAGGAAATGGATCTTCACACTGCGAATGTTTCCAAGATGATGATGTTCACACTGCAGGAGTTTCCAGGATGTGGATCTTCACAATGCAAGAGTTTCCAGGATGTGCACCTTCACAATACAGGAGTTTCCAGGATGTGGATCTTCACAGTGCAGGAGTTTCCAGGGTGGTGATCTCTACATTGCAGGCGGTTCCAGGATGCGGACCATCTCACTGCAGGAGGTTGCATGATGTGGACCTTCACACTGGAGGAATTTCCAGGATGTGCTTCTTCATACGTAAGAGTTCCCAGAATTTGGATCTTCACACTGCAGCAGTTTCCAGGGTGTCGTTCTTCAGACAGCAGTAGAAACCAGGATGTGGATCTTCTCAAAGCAGGAGTTTCCAGGATGTGGGTTTTCACACTGCAGGTCATTCCAGGATGAGAATCTTCACACTGCAGGAGATTTCAGGATGTGGATCATCACATGATAGGAGTTTCCTGGATGTGAATCTTCACAATGAATGGGTTTCCAAGATGTAGATGTACACACTGCAGGCATTCCTAGGATGTCGATCTTCAGACTGCTGGAGTTTCAGGATGTAGCTCTTCTGACTGCAGGAGTTTCCAGGATGTGTTGTTTCAGACTGGAGGAGTTTCCACGATGTAAATCTTCACAATGCAGGAGTTTACAGGATGTGGGTCTACACACTGCAGGAGTTTCCAGGATGAGGATCGTCACACTGCAGGCATTTCTAGGATGTCGATCTTCATACTGCTGGAGTTTCAGTATGTGGCTGTTCTGACTGCAGGAGTTTCCAAGACATAGATTTTCACACTGCTGGAGGTTCCACGATGTGGATCTTTGCACTGCAGGATTTCCCAGGATGTGAATCTTCACACTACATAAGTTTCCATTATACGGATCTTCATACTGCAGGAGTTTCCAAGATGTGGATATTCATACTACGGGACTTTCCATGATCTGGATCTTTACATGGCAGGAGTTTTCAGGAAGTGGATCTTCAGACTGCAGGAGTTTCCAGGATGTGAATGTTCACACTGCAGCAGTTTCCAGGATGTGGATCTGCAACCTGCAGGAATTTCCAGGATGAGGATCTTCACACTGTAGGTGTTTACAGGATGTGAATCTTCAGATTGCAGCAGCTTCCAAGACATAGATTTTCACACTGCAGGAAATTCCAAGATGTGGATCTTCACACGGCAGGAGTTTCCAGGATTGGAACTTCACAGTGCAGGAATTTCCAGGATGTGGATCTTCACACTGCAGGATTTTCCAGGATATGGATCTTCACACTGCAGGTGTTTCCAGGATATGAATCTTCAGATTTCAGCAGTTTCCAAAACGTAGATCTTCACACTACAGGAGTTTCCAGGATAATGATCTTGACACTGCAAGAGGTTCCAGGATGTGGATCATCACACTGCAGGATCTTCCAGGAGGTGCATCATCACACTACAGGAGTCTCCAGGATGTGGATCTTCACAGTGCAGGAGTTTGATGGTCTCTACATTGCAGGAGTTTCCTGGATGTGTTCCTTCACACTGCAGGAGTTTCCAGTATGTGGTTCTTCAGACTGCAGGAGTTTCCAGGATGTGGATCTTCACAATGCAGGACTTTCCAGGATGTGCACCTTCTCACTGTGGGATCTTCCAGGTTGTGGATCTTCACACTGCAGGAGTTTCCAGGATGTCAATCTTCCCATTGCAGGTATTACCAGGATGTGGATCTTCACAGTGCAGTTTTTGATGATCTCTACATTGCAGGAGTTTCCTGGATGTGGACCTTCACCTTGCAGCAGTTTCCAGGATGTGGTTCTGCAGAGAGCAGAAGTTTCCAGGATGTGGATCTTAACAATGCAGGCGTTTCCAGGATTTGCACGTTCACACTACTTGATCTTCCTTCATGTGAATCTTCACACTGCAGGAGTTTCCAGGATGTCAATCTTCACTTTGCAGATATTAACAGGATGTGGATCTTCACACTGCGAAAGTTTCCTGGATGTGGATCTTAACACTGCAGGAGATTCCAGGATGTGTATCTTCACACTATGGGATCTTCCAGGTTGTGGATCTTCACATTTCAGGAGTTTCCAGGATGTAAATCATCATACTGCAGATATTACCAGGATGTGGATCTTCACACTGCAAAAGTTTCCAGGATGTGGATCTTCACAACACAGGAGTTTCCAGGATGTGGATCTTCACAGTGCAGGAGTTTCCAGGGTGATGATCTCTACATTGCATGAGGTTCCAGGATGTGGACCTTCTCACTGCAGAAGTTTGCATGATGTGGACCATCACACTGGAGGAATTTCCAGGATGTGCATCTTCATACGTAAGAGTTCCCAGAATGTGGATCTTCACACTGCAGGAATATCCAGGGTGTCGTTCTTCAGACAGCAGGAGATTCCAAGATGTGGATCTTTTCAATGCAGGAGTTTCCAGGATGTGGGTCTTCACACTGCAGGTCATTCCAGGATGAGAATCTTCACACTGCAGGAGATTCCAGGATGTGGATCATCACAAGATAGGAGTTTCCAGGATGTGAATCTACACAATGAAGGGGTTTCCAAGATGTAGATGTACACACTGCAGGCATTCCTAGGATGTCGATCTTCAGACTGCTGGAGTTTCAGGATGTAGCTCTTCTGACTGCAGGAGTTTACAAGATGTGGATCTTCACACTACAGGAGTTTCCAAGATAATGATCTTCACACTGCAGGAGGTTCCAGGATGTGGATCTTCACACTGCAGGAGCTTCCAGGATGTGGATCATCACACTACAGGAGTTTCCAGGAAGTGGATCTTCAGACTGCAGCAGTTTCCAAGAGGTGGAACATCACACTGCAGGTGTTTTCAGGATGTGGATCTTCACACTGCCGGAGATTCCACAATGTGCATCTTTCCACTTCAGGAGATTCCAGGATGTGAATCTTCACACTGCATGTGTTTCCAGGATGTGGATCTGCAAACTGCAGGAATTTCCAGGAAGAGGATCTTCACACTGCAGGGGATTCCGGATGTGGATCTTCACACTGCAAGAGTTTCCAGGATGAGAATCTTCAGACTGCAGTAGTTTCCAAGACATAGATTTTCACACTTCGAGCATTTACAAGATGTGGATCTTCACACTGCAGACTTTACCAGGATGTGGATCTGCACACCGCAGGAGTTTCCAGGATATGGAACTTCACAGTGCAGAAGTTTCCACGATGTGGTTCTTCACATTGCAGGAGTTTCCAGGATGTGGAACTTCACAGTGCAGTGGATTCCAGCTTGATGATCTCTACATTGCAGTGGCTTCCTGGATGTGGACCTTCTCACTGCAGGAGTTTCCAGGATGTGTTTTTTCAGACTGCAAGAGTTTCCAGGGTGTGGATCTTCAAAATGCAGGAGTTTACAGGATGTGGGTCTACAGACTGCAGGATTTTCCAGGATGAGGATCTTCACACTGCCGAGCTTCCAGGACGTGGAACTTCATAGTGCAGGAATTTCCAGGATGTGGATCTTCACACTGCAGGAGTTTCCAGGATGTTGATCTTCATACGTCAGGAATTTCAGTATGTGGCTCTTCTGACTGCAGGAGTTTCCAAGACATAGATTTTCACACTGCTGCAGGTTCCACGATGTGGATCTTTGCACTGCAGGAGTTTCCAGAATGTGAATCTTCACACTACATAAGTTTCCATTAAACGGATCATCATACTGCAATAGTTTCCAAGATGTGGATATTCATACTGCAGGACTTTCCATGATGTGGATCTTTACATTGCAGGAGTTTTCAGGAAGAGGATCTTCAGACTGCAGGAGTTTCCAGGATGTGAATCTTCACACTGCAGCAGTTTCCAGGATGTGGATCTGCAAACTGCAGGAATTTCCAGGATGAAGATCTTCACATCTTCACACTGCAGGTGTTTCCAGGATGTGAATCTTCAGAATGCAGCAGCTTCCAAGACATAGATTTGCACACTGCAGGAAATTCCAAGATGTGGATCGTCACACGGCAGGAGCTTCCAGGATGTGGAACTTCACAGTGCAGGAATTTTCAGGATGTGGATCTTCACACTGCAGTAGTTTCCAGGATGTGGATCTTCACACTGCAGGAGTTTCCAGGATGTGAATCTTCCAATTTCAGGAGTTTCAAAAACGTAGATCTTCACACTACAGGAGTTTCCAAGATAATGATCTTCACACTGCAGGAGGTTCCAGGATGTGGATCTTCACACTGCAGGAGTTTCCAGGATGTTGTTCTTCACAGTGCAGGACTTTGATGATCTCTACATTGCAGGAGTTTCCTGGATGTGGACCTTCACATTGCAGGAGTTTCCAGGATGTGGTTATTCAGACAGCAGGAGTTTCCCGGATGTGGATCTTAACAATGCAGGAGTTTCCAGGATGTGCACCTTCACACTACGGGATCTTCGTTGATGTTTATCTTCACACTGCCGGAGTTTCCAGGATGTCAATCTTCACGTTCCAGATATTACCAGGATGTGGACCTTCACAATGCGAAAGTTTCCTGGATGTGGATCTTCTCACTGCAGGATTTTCCAGGAAGTGCATCTTCACACTATGGGATCTTGTAGGATGTGGATCTTCACATTTCAGGAGTTTCCAGGATGTCAATCATCATACTGCAGATATTACCAGGATGTGGATCTTCACACTGCGAAAGTTTCCAGGATGTGGATCTTCACACTGCAGGAGTTTCCAGGATGTGTATCTTCACAATACAGGAGTTTCCAGGATGTGGATCTTCACAGTGCAGTAGTTTCCAGGGTGATGATCTCTACATTGCAGGAGGTTCCAGGATGCGGACCTTCTCGCTGCAGGAGTTTGCATGATGTGGACCTTCACACTGGAGGAATTTCCAGGATGTGTATCTTCATACGTAAGAGTTCCCAGGATGTGGATCTTCACGCTGCAGGACTTTCCAGGGTGTCGTTCTTCAGACAGCAGGAGATTCCAGGATATGGATCTTCTCAATGCAGGAGTTTCCAGGATGTGGGTCTTCACACTGCAGGTCATTCCAGGATGAGGATCTTCACACTGCAGGAGATTCCAGGATGTGGATCATCACATGATAAGTGTTTCCTGGATGTAAATCTTCACAATGAAGGGTTTTCCAAGATGTAGATGTACACACTGCAGGCATTCCTAGGATGTCGATCTTCAGACTGCTGGAGTTTCAGGATGTAGCTCTTCTGACTGCAGGAGTTTCCAAGGTTTGGATCTTCACACTGCAGGGGTTTCCAGGATGTGAATGTTCAGATTGCAGGGGTTTCCAAGACGTAGATCTTCAGACTACAGGAGTTTCCAAGATAATGATCTTCACACTGCAGGAGGTTCTAGGATGTGGATCTTCACACTGCAGGATCTTCCAGGATTTGGATCTTCACAAAACAGGAGTTTCCAGGATGTGGATCTTCAGACTGCAGCAGTTTCCAAGAGGTGGAACATCACACTGCAGGTGTTTTCAGGATGTGGTTCTTCACACTGCCGGAGATTCCACAATGTGCATCTTTCCACTTCAGGAGATTCCAGGATGTGAATCTTCACACTGCAGGTGTTTCCAGGATGTGGATCTGCAAACTGCAGGAATTTCCAGGATGAGGATCTTCACACTACAGCGGATTTCAGGATGTGGATCTTCACATGCAAGAGTTTCCAGGAGGTGAATCTTCAGACTGCAGTAGTTTCCAAGACATAGATTTTCACAGTGCAAGAATTTCCAAGATGTGGATCTTCACACTGCAGGAGTTTCCAGGATGTGGATCTTCACAGTGCAGAAGTTTCCAGGATGTGGATCTTCACATTGCAGGAGTTTCCAGGATGTGGGTCTACACACTGCGGGAGTTTCCATGATGAGAATCTTCACACTGCAGGAGATTCCAGGATATGGATCTTCACACGGTAGGAGTTCCCTGGATGTGAAGCTTCAGAGTGAAGGGGTTTCCAAGAATTAGATGTACACACTGCAGCCATTTTTAGGATGTTGATCTTCCCAATGCAGGAGTTTCCAAGATGTGAATCTTCAAAATGCAGATGATTCCAAGCATAGATCATCACAATGCAGGAGTTCCAGGAAGCATATCTTCACACTACAGGAGCTTCCAGGATGTGGTTCCTCACAGTTCAGGCGCTTCCTGTATGTGGATCCTGGCACGGCAGGAGTTTCCAGGAAGAGGATCTTCGTACCGCAGGGGTTTCCAGGATGAGGATCTTCACACTGCAGATGTTACAGGTTGTAAATATTCACACTGCAGGATCTTGCAGGATGTGAATCTTCTCACTGCAGGATCTTCCAGGATGTGGATCTTTACACTGCATGAGTTTCCAGGATGTGAATCTTCACACGGAAGGATCTTCCAGGATGAGAATGCTCACACTGAAGGATCTTCCAGTTTGTGGATCTGCACACTGCAGAAGTTCCCATGATGTGGATCTTTACACTGCAGGATCTTCCAGGATGTGGATCTTCACACTGCAGGAGTTTCCAGGATGTGGTACTTCACATTGACGGTGTTTCCACAATGTTGATCTTCCCACTGCAGGAGTTTCCAGGATGTGAATCTGCACAATGCAGGTGATTCCAGGCGTAGATCTTCACAATGCAGGAGATTCCAGGAAGCATATCTTCACACTGCAGGTGGTTCCAGGATTTGCATCTTCACAGTGCAGGAATTTCCAGGATGAGGTTCTTCACATTGCAGCAGCTTCCTGTATGTGGATCCTCGCATGGCAGCAGATTCCAGGATGAAGATTTTCATACCACAGAGGTTTCAAGGATGAGGATCTTCACACTGCAGAAGTTTACAGATTGTAGATCTTCACACTGCAGGATCTTCAAGCATGTGAATCCTCTCACTGCAGGATCTTCCAGGATGTGGATCTTTACATTGCATGAGTTTCCAGGATGTGAATCTTCACACGGCAGGATCTTCCAGGATGAGAATGCTCACACTGCAGGATCTTCCAGTTTGTGGATCTGCACACTGCAGAAGTTCCCTAGATGTGGATCTTCACACTGCAGGAGCTTCCAGGATGTGGATCTGCACACTGCAGGTTTTTGCAGGATGTGGATCTTCACACTACAGGAGGTACCATGATGTGGATATTCACACAGCAGAACTTTCCAGGATGAAGATCTTCACACTGCAGCAGGTTCCAGGATTTGAATCATTACACTGCATAAGTTTACGGTATATGCAGCTTCAAACTACAGGAGCTTCCAGGATCCGGATCTTCATACTGCAGAACTTTCAAAGATGTGGATCTTCACACTGCATGAGATCAGAGGATGTGGCTCTTCAGACTGCAGGAATTTCCCGGATGTTAATCTTCACACTGCAGGAGTTTCCAGGATGTGGAACTGCCAACTGCTGGAATTTCCAGGTTGAGTATCTTCACACTGCAGGGTTTTCCAGGATGTGGATCTTCACACTGCAGGAGTTTCCAGGATGTGAATCTTCAGACTGCAGGATTTTCCAAGACGTAGATTTTCACACGGCAGTAATTTCCAAGATGTGGATCATCACAATGCAAGAGTTTACAGGATGTGGATCTGCACACTTCCGGAGTTTCCAGGATGTGGAACTTCACAGTGCAGAAGTTTCCAGGATGTGCATCTTCACACTGCAGCAGTGTCCAGGATGTGGATCTTCACAGTGCAGGAGTTTCCAGGATTTCAATCTTCACACTGCAGATGTCACCAGGATGTGGATCTTCAAACTGCGGGAGTTTCCTTGGTGTGAATCTTCACACTGCAGGAGTTTCCAGGATGTGCATCTTCACACGGCAGGATCTTCCAGGATGACAATGCTCACACTGCAGGATCTTCCAGTTTGTGGATCTGCACACTGCAGAAGTTCCCATGATGTGGATCTTTACATTGCAGGATCTTCCAGGATGTGGATCTTCACACTGCAGGAGTTTCCAGGATGTGGTACTTCACATTGAAGGTGTTTCCACAATGTTGATCTTCCCACTGCAGGAGTTTCCAGGATGTGAATCTGCACAATGCAGGTGATTCCAGGCGTAGATCTTCACAATGCAGGAGTTCCCAGGACGCATATCTTCACACTGCAGGTGCTTCCAGGATGTGGATCTTCACAGTGCAGGAATTTCCAGGATGAGGTTCTTCACATTGCAGCAGCTTCCTGTATGTGGATCCTCGCATGGCAGGAGTTTCCAGGATGAAGATTTTCATACCACAGAGGTTTCAAGGATGAGGATCTTCACACTGCAGAAGTTTACAGATTGTAGATCTTCACACTGCAGGATCTTCAAGCATGTGAATCCTCTCACTGCAGGATCTTCCAGGATGTGGATCTTTACATTGCTTGAGTTTCCAGGATGTGAATCTTCACACGGCAGGATTTTCCAGGATGAGAATATTCACACTGCAGGATCTTCCAGGATTTGGATCTTAACACTGCATGAGTTTCCAGGATGTGAATCTTCACACGGCAGGATCTTCCAGGATGAGAATGCTCACACTGCAGGATCTTCCAGTTTGTGGATCTGCACACTGCAGAAGTTCCCAAGATGTGGATCTTCACACTGCAGGAGCTTCCAGGATGTGGATCTGCACACTGCAGGTTTTTGCAGGATGTGGATCTTCACACGACAGGAGGTACCACGATGTGGATCTTCACACAGCAGAACTTTCCAGGATGAAGATCTTCACACTGCAGGAGGTTCCAGGATTTGAATCATTACACTGCATAAGTTTCCGATATATGCAGCTTCAAACTTCAGGAGCTTCCAGGATCCGGATCTTCATACTGCAGGACTTTCAAAGATGTGGATCTTTACACTGCAGGAGATTAGAGGATGTGGCTCTTCAGACTGCAGGAGTTTCCAGGATGTAAATCTTCACAATGCAGGTGATTCCAGGCGTAGATCTTCACAATGCAGGAGTTCCAGGAAGCATATCTTCACACTACAGGAGCTTCCAGGATGTGGATCCTCACAGTGCAGGAGCTTCCTGTATGTGGATCCTCGCACGGCAGGAGTTTCCAGGAAGAGGATCTTCATACCGCAGGGGTTTCCAGGATGAGGATCTTCACACTGCAGATGTTACAGGTTGTAGATCTTCACACTGCAGGATCTTCCAGGATGTGAATCTTCTCACTGCAGGATCTTCCAGGATGTGGATCTTTACACTGCATGAGTTTCCCGGATGTGGATCTTCACACGACAGAATCTACCAGGATGAGAATATTCACACTGCCAGTTCTTCCAGGATGCGGATCTTTACACTGCATCAGTTTCCAGGATGTGAATCTTCACACGGCAGGATCTTCCAGGATGAGAATGTTCACACTGCAGGATCTTCAGTTTGTGGATCTGCACACTGCAGAAGTTCCCAAGATGTGGATCTTCACACTGCAGGAGCTTCCAAGATGTGGATCTGCACACTGCAGGTTTTTGCAGGAAGTGGATCTTCACATTGCAGGAGGTTCCACGATGTGTATCTTCACTCTGCAGGACTTTCCAGGATGAGGATCTTCACACTGCAGGACGTTCCATGATGTGGATCTTTGCACAGCAGGAGTTTCCAGGATGTGGATATTCATACTGCAGAACTTTCCATGATGTGGATCATAACATTGCAGGAGTTTCCAGGATGTGGATCTTCACAGTGCAGAAGTTTCCAGGATGGGCATCTTCACACTGCAGCGGTTTCCAGGATGGTCATCTTCACACTGCAGGAGTTTCTGGTATGTGGATCTTCATTTTGCAGGAATTTCAGGTTGTTGGCCTCCACAATGCAGGATCTTCCAGGATGAGTAACTTCACACTGCAGGGTTTTCCAGGATGTGGATCTTCACAATGCAGGAGTTTCCAAGATATGAATCTTCAGACTGCAGGATTTTCCAAGATGTAGATTTTCAAGCTTCAGTAATTTCCAAGATATGGAACTACACAGTGCAGCAGTTTCCAGGATGTGGATCTTCACACTGCAGGAGCTTCCAGGATGAGGATCTTCATACCGCAGGGGTTTCAAGGATGAGGATCTTCACACTGCAGTAGTTAACTGGTTGTAGATCTTCACACTGCAGGATCTTCCAGGATGTGAATCTTCTAACTGCAGGAGTTTGCAGGATGTGAATCTTCACACTGCAAGAGTTTGCAGGATGTGGATAATCATACTGCAGGACTTTCCATGATGTGGATCCTTACACTGTAGGAGTTTCCAGGATGTGGATCTTCAGATATCAGTAGAATCTAGGATGTGGATCTGCCAAATGCTGGAATTTCCAAAATGAGTATCTTCACACTGCAGGGGTTTCCAGGATGTGGATCTTCACACTGCAGGAGTTTCCAAGATGTGAATCTTCAATTTGCAGGATTTTCCAAGACATAGATTTTCACACTGCAGTAATTTCCAAGATGTGGATCTTCACACTGCAAGAGTCTCCACAATGTGCATCTTTCCACTGCAGGAGTTTCCAGGATGTGGATCTTCAGACAGCAGGAATTTCCATGATATGGATCTTTACACTGCAGATGTTTCCAGGATGTGGATCTTCAGACTGCAGGAATTTCCAGGATGTGGGTCATCACATTGCAGATGTTTCCAGGATGTGGATCTTCATAATGCAGGAGGTACCAGGATGCGGACCTTCACACTGCAGTAATTTCCAGGATGAGGGTCTTCAAACTGCATGAGTTTTCAGGATGTGGAACTTCAAAGTGCAGAAGTTTCCAGGATGTGGATCTTCTCACTGCAGGTGTTACCAGGATGTGAATCTTCACACTGCGGCTGTATCCTGGATGTCAATCTTCACACTGCAGCAGTTTCCAGGATGTGGATCTTCACAATTCTGTTGTTTCCAGGACGTGCATCTTCACACTACGGGGTCTTCCAGGATGTGGATCTTCACACTGCAGGAATTTACAGGATGTCAATCTTCACACTGCAGGTGTTACCAGGATGTGGATCTTCACACTGCAGGAGTTTCCAGGATGTGGATCTTTACACTACGGGATCTTCCAGGCTGTGGATCTTCACACTGCAGGTGTTTCCACAACGTGGATCTTCACACTGCAGGAGTTTCCAGGATGTGAATCTACACAATGCAGCTGATTCCAGGTGTAGATCTTCACAATGCAGGAGTTTCCAAGACACAGATCTTCACACTGCAGGAGGTTCCAGGATGTGGATCTTCACAGTGCAGGAGTTTCCAGGATGAGATTCTTCACATTGCAGGAGCTTCCTGGATGTGGATCCTTGCTCTGCAGGAGTTTCCAGGATGAGGATGTTCATACTGCAGGATCTTCCAGGATGTGCATCTTCTCACTCAGGATCTTCCAGGATGTGAATCTTTACATTGCATGAGTTTCCAGGATTTGGATCTTCTCACTGCAGCATGTTCCAGGATGTGAATCTTCACATTGCAGAAGCTTCCAGGATGTCGATCTTCACATTGCAGGATCTTCCAGGATGTGGATAGTCACACTGCAGGATCTTCCAGGATGTGGATCTTCACACTGCAGGAGGTTCCATAATGTGGATCTTCACACTGCAGGACTTTCCAGGATGAGGTTCTTCACACTGCAGGAGGTTCCAAGTTGTGGTTTCATCACACGGTAGGAGTTTCCCAGATGTGAATCTTCAGAGTTAAGGGGTTTCCAAGATGTAGATGTAAACAGTGCAGGCATTTCTAGGATCTCGATCTCCATACTGCAGGAGTTTCAGGATGTGGCTCTCCGGACTGCAGGAGTTTCCAAGATGTGGATCTTCAAAATGCAGGAGGTTCCACGATGTGGATCTTTGCACTGTAGGAGTTTCCAGCATGTGAATCTTCACAATGCATAAGTATACAGTATACAGATCATCATACTGCAGGAGTTTCCAAGATGTGGATATTCATACTGCAGGACTTTCCATGATGTGGATCTTTACACTGCAGGAGTTTCCAGGATGCGGATGTTCAGACTGCAGGAGTTTCCAGGATGAGAATGTTCATATTGCAGGCACTTTCTGGAAGTGGATCCTCGCAATGCAGGAGTTTCCAGGAGGAGGATGTTCATACTGCAGGGGTTTCCAGGATGAGAATCTTCACACTGCTGAAGTTTCCAGGTTGTAGACCTTCCCACTGCAGGATCTTCCAGGATGTGGATCTGCTCACTGCAGAAGTTCCCAAGATGTGGATCGTCACACAGCAGGAGGTTCCACGATGTGGATATTTGCACTGCAGGTGTTCCCAGGATGTGAAAATTCACACTGCAGGAGATTCCAGGATGTGAATCTTCAGACTGCAGGAATTTCCAAGAAGTAGATTTTCACACTGCAGTAATTTCCAAGATGTGGATCTTCACACTGCAAGAGTTTCCAGCATGTGCATCTGCACACCGCCGGAGTTTCCAGGATGTGGAACTTCACAGTGCAGAAGTTTCCAGGTTGTGGATCTTCACACTGCAGGATTTTCCAGGATGTGGATCTTCACAACGCAGGAGTTTCCAGCGTGTTGATCGCTGCTTTGCAGGAGCTTCCAGGTTGTGGACCTTCACACTGCAGGAGTTTCCATGATTTGGATCTTCACACTGGAGGAATTTCCAGGATGTGGATCTTCATACGTACGAGTTTCCAGTATGTGGGTCTTCAGACTGCAGGACTTTCCAGGATGAGGATCTTCACATGCAGGTGATACCAGGATGTGATTCTTCACACTGCAAGAGTTTCCACGACGTAGATCTTCAGACTGCAGGAGTTTCCAGGAAGTGGATCTTCAGACTGCAGGAATTTCCATGATATGGATCTTTACACTGCACCAGTTTCCAGGATGTGGATGTTCACAGTGCAGGATTTTCCAGGATTTCAATCTTCACACTGCAGGTGTCACCAGGATGTGGATCTTCAAACTGCGGGAGTTTCCTGGGTGTGAATCTTCACACTGCAGGAGTTTCCAGGATGTGCATCTTCACACGGCAGGATCTTCCAGGATGAGAATGCTCACAATGCAGGATCTTCCAGTTTGTGGATCTGCACACTGCAGAAGTTCCCATGATGTGGATCTTTACACTGCAGGATCTTCCAGGATGTGGATCTTCACACTGCAGGAGTTTCCAGGATGTGGTACTTCACATTGAAGGTGTTTCCACAATGTTGATCTTCCCACTGCAGGAGTTTCCAGGATGTGAATCTGCACAATGCAGGTGATTCCAGGCGTAGATCTTCACAATGCAGGAGTTCCCAGGACGCATATCTTCACACTGCAGGTGCTTCCAGGATGTGGATCTTCACAGTGCAGGAATTTCCAGGATGAGGTTCTTCACATTGCAGCAGCTTCCTGTATGTGGATCCTCGCATGGCAGGAGTTTCCAGGATGAAGATTTTCATACCACAGAGGTTTCAAGGATGAGGATCTGCACACTGCAGAAGTTTACAGATTGTAGATCTTCACACTGCAGGATCTTCAAGCAGGTGAATCCTCTCACTGCAGGATCTTCCAGGATGTGGATCTTTACATTGCATGAGTTTCCAGGATGTGAATCTTCACACGGCAGGATTTTCCAGGATGAGAATATTCACACTGCAGGATCTTCCAGGATTTGGATCTTAACACTGCATGAGTTTCCAGGATGTGAATCTTCACACGGCAGGATCTTCCAGGATGAGAATGCTCACACTGCAGGATCTTCCAGTTTGTGGATCTGCACACTGCAGAAGTTCCCAAGATGTGGATCTTCACACTGCAGGAGCTTCCAGGATGTGGATCTGCACACTGCAGGTTTTTGCAGGATGTGGATCTTCTCACGACAGGAGGTACCACGATGTGGATCTTCACACAGCAGAACTTTCCAGGATGAAGATCTTCACACTGCAGGAGGTTCCAGGATTTGAATCATTACACTGCATAAGTTTCCGATATATGCAGCTTCAAACTACAGGAGCTTCCAGGATCCGGATCTTCATACTGCAGGACTTTCAAAGATGTGGATCTTTACACTGCAGGAGATTAGAGGATGTGGCTCTTCAGACTGCAGGAATTTCCCGGATGTTAATCTTCACACTGCAGGAGTTTCCAGGATATGGATCTTCACACTGCTGGAATTTCTAGGATGAGTATCTTCACACTGCAGGGTTTTCCAGGATGTGGATCTTCACACTGCAGGAGTTTCCAGGATGTGCAAATTCAGACTGCAGGATTTTCCAAGACTTAGATTTTCACACGGCAGTAATTTCCAAAATGTGGATCATCACAATGCAAGAGTTTACAGGATGTGGATCTGCACACTGCCGGAGTTTCCAGGATGTGGAACTTCACAGTGCAGAAGTTTCCAGGATGTGCATCTTCACACTGCAGCAGTTTCCAGAATGTGGATCTTCACAGTGCAGGAGTTTCAAGGATTTCAATCTTCACACTGCAGGTGTCACCAGGATGTGGATCTTCACACTGCGGGAGTTTCCTGGGTGTGAATCTTCACACTGCAGGAGTTTCCATGATGTGCATCTTCACACTACGGGATCTTCCAGGATGTGCATCTTCAATTGCAGGTGTTTCCACAATGTTGATCTTCCCACTGCAGGAGTTTCCAGGATGTAAATCTTCACAATGCATGTGATTCCAGGCGTAGATCTTCACAATGCAGGAGTTCCAGGAAGCATATCTTCACACTACAGGAGCTTCCAGGATGTGGATCCTCACAGTGCAGGAGCTTCCTGTATGTGGATCCTCGCACGGCAGGAGTTTCCAGGAAGAGGATCTTCATACCGCAGGGGTTTCCATGATGAGGATCTTCACACTGCAGATGTTACAGGTTGTAGATCTTCACACTGCAGGATCTTCCAGGATGTGAATCTTCTCACTGCAGGATCTTCCAGGATGTGGATCTTTACACTGCATGAGTTTCCCGGATTTGGATCTTCAAACGACAGAATCTACCAGGATGAGAATATTCACACTGCCAGTTCTTCCAGGATGCGGATCTTTACACTGCATCAGTTTCCAGGATGTGAATCTTCACACGGCAGGATCTTCCAGGATGAGAATGTTCACACTGCAGGATCTTCCAGTTTGTGGATCTGCACACTGCGGAAGTTCCCAAGATGTGGATCTTCACACTGCAGGAGCTTCCAAGATGTGGATCTGCATACTGCAGGTTTTTGCAGGAAGTGGATCTTCACATTGCAGGAGGTTCCACGATGTGTATCTTCACTCTGCAGGACTTTCCAGGATGAGGATCTTCACACTGCAGGAGGTTCCATGATGTGGATCTTTGCACAGCAGGAGTTTCCAGGATGTGGATATTCATACTGCAGGACTTTCCATGATGTGGATCATAACATTGCAGGAGTTTCCAGGATGTGGATCTTCACAGTGCAGAAGTTTCCAGGATGTGGTACTTCACATTGAAGGTGTTTCCACAATGTTGATGTTCCCACTGCAGGAGTTTCCAGGATGTAAATCTGCACAATGCAGGTGATTCCAGGCGTAGATCTTCACAATGCAGGAGTTCCCAGGACGCATATCTTCACACTGCAGGTGCTTCCAGGATGTGGATCTTCACAGTGCAGGAATTTCCAGGATGAGGTTCTTCACATTGCAGCAGCTTCCTGTATGTGGATCCTCGCATGGCAGGAGTTTCCAGGATGAAGATTTTCATACCACAGAGGTTTCAAGGATGAGGATCTTCACACTGCAGAAGTTTACAGATTGTAGATCTTCACACTGCAGGATCTTCAAGCATGTGAATCCTCTCACTGCAGGATCTTCCAGGATGTGGATCTTTACATTGCATGAATTTCCAGGATGTGAATCTTCACACAGCAGGATCTTCCAGGATGAGAATGCTCACACTGCAGGATCTTCCAGTTTGTGGATCTGCACACTGCAGAAGTTCCCTAGATGTGGATCTTCACACTGCAGGAGCTTCCAGGATGTGGATCTGCACACTGCAGGTTTTTGCAGGATGTGGATCTTCACACTACAGGAGGTACCACGATGTGGATACTCACACAGCAGAACTTTCCAGGATGAAGATCTTCACACTGCAGGAGGTTCCAGGATTTGAATCATTACACTGCATAAGTTTACGGTATATGCAGCTTCAAACTACAGGAGCTTCCAGGATCCGGATCTTCATACTGCAAAACTTTCAAAGATGTGGATCTTCACACTGCATGAGATCAGAGGATGTGGCTCTTCAGACTGCAGGAATTTCCCGGATGTTAATCTTCACACTGCAGGAGTTTCCAGGATATGGATCTTCACACTGCTGGAATTTCTAGGATGAGTATCTTCACACTGCAGGATTTTCCAAGACGTAGATTTTCACACGGCAGTAATTTCCAAGATGTGGATCATCACAATGCAAGAGTTTACAGGATGTGGATCTGCACACTTCCGGAGTTTCCAGGATGTGGAACTTCACAGTGCAGAAGTTTCCAGGATGATGATCTTCACACTGCAGGAGGTTCCAGGATGTGGATCTTCACAGTGCAGGAGTTTCCAGGATTTCAATCTTCACACTGCAGGTGTCACCAGGATGTGGATCTTCAAACTGCGGGAGTTTCCTGGGTGTGAATCTTCACACTGCAGGAGTTTCCAGGATGTGAATCTTCACACGGCAGGATCTTACAGGATGACAATGCTCACACTGCAGGATCTTCCAGTTTGTGGATCTGCACACTGCAGAAGTTCCCATGATGTGGATCTTTACACTGCAGGATCTTCCAGGATGTGGATCTTCACACTGCAGGAGTTTCCAGGATGTGGTACTTCACATTGAAGGTGTTTCCACAATGTTGATCTTCCCACTGCAGGAGTTTCCAGGATGTGAATCTGCACAATGCAGGTGATTCCAGGCGTAGATCTTCACAATGCAGGAGTTCCCAGGACGCATATCTTCACACTGCAGGTGCTTCCAGGATGTGGATCTTCACAGTGCAGGAATTTCCAGGATGAGGTTCTTCACATTGCAGCAGCTTCCTGTATGTGGATCCTCGCATGGCAGGAGTTTCCAGGATGAAGATTTTCATACCACAGAGGTTTCAAGGATGAGGATCTTCACACTGCAGAAGTTTACAGATTGTAGATCTTCACACTGCAGGATCTTCAAGCATGTGAATCCTCTCACTGCAGGATCTTCCAGGATGTGGATCTTTACATTGCATGAGTTTCCAGGATGTGAATCTTCACACGGCAGGATTTTCCAGGATGAGAATATTCACACTGCAGGATCTTCCAGGTTTTGGATCTTAACACTGCATGAGTTTCCAGGATGTGAATCTTCACACGGCAGGATCTTCCAGGATGAGAATGCTCACACTGCAGGATCTTCCAGTTTGTGGATCTGCACACTGCAGAAGTTCCCAAGATGTGGATCTTCACGCTGCAGGAGCTTCCAGGATGTGGATCTGCACACTGCAGGTTTTTGCAGGATGTGGATCTTCTCACGACAGGAGGTACCACGACGTGGATCTTCACACAGCAGAACTTTCCAGGATGAAGATCTTCACACTGCAGGAGGTTCCAGGATTTGAATCAATACACTGCATAAGTTTCCGATATATGCAGCTTCAAACTACAGGAGCTTCCAGGATCCGGATCTTCATACTGCAGGACTTTCAAAGATGTGGATCTTTACACTGCAGGAGATTAGAGGATGTGGCTCTTCAGACTGCAGGAATTTCCCGGATGTTAATCTTCACACTGCAGGAGTTTCCAGGATATGGATCTTCACACTGCTGGAATTTCTAGGATGAGTATCTTCACACTGCAGGGTTTTCCAGGATGTGGATCTTCACACTGCAGGAGTTTCCAGGATGTGAAACTTCAGACTGCAGGATTTTCCAAGACGTAGATTTTCACACGGCAGTAATTTCCAAAATGTGGATCATCACAATGCAAGAGTTTACAGGATGTGGATCTGCACACTGCCGGAGTTTCCAGGATGTGGAACTTCACAGTGCAGAAGTTTCCAGGATGTGCATCTTCACACTGCAGCAGTTTCCAGAATGTGGATCTTCACAGTGCAGGAGTTTCAAGGATTTCAATCTTCACACTGCAGGTGTCACCAGGATGTGGATCTTCACACTGCGGGAGTTTCCTGGGTGTGAATCTTCACACTGCAGGAGTTTCCATGATGTGCATTTTCACACTACGGGATCTTCCAGGATGTGCATCTTCACATTGCAGGTGTTTCCACAATGTTGATCTTCCCACTGCAGGAGTTTCCAGGATGTAAATCTTCACAATGCAGGTGATTCCAGGCGTAGATCTTCACAATGCAGGAGTTCCAGGAAGCATATCTTCACACTACAGGAGCTTCCAGGATGTGGATCCTCACAGTGCAGGAGCTTCCTGTATGTGGATCCTCGCACGGCAGGAGTTTCCAGGAAGAGGATCTTCATACCGCAGGGGTTTCCAGGATGAGGATCTTCACACTGCAGATGTTACAGGTTGTAGATCTTCACACTGCAGGATCTTCCAGGATGTGAATCTTCTCACTGCAGGATCTTCCAGGATGTGGAACTTTACACTGCATGAGTTTCCCGGATTTGGATCTTCACACGACAGAATCTACCAGGATGAGAATATTCACACTGCCAGTTCTTCCAGAATGCGGATCTTTACACTGCATCAGTTTCCAGGATGTGAATCTTCACACGGCAGGATCTTCCAGGATGAGAATGTTCACACTGCAGGATCTTCCAGTTTGTGGATCTGCACACTGCGGAAGTTCCCAAGATGTGGATCTTCACACTGCAGGAGCTTCCAAGATGTGGATCTGCATACTGCAGGTTTTTGCAGGAAGTGGATCTTCACATTGCAGGAGGTTCCACGATGTGTATCTTCACTCTGCAGGACTTTCCAGGATGAGGATCTTCACACTGCAGGAGGTTCCATGATGTGGATCTTTGCACAGCAGGAGTTTCCAGGATGTGGATATTCATACTGCAGGACTTTCCATGATGTGGATCATAACATTGCAGGAGTTTCCAGGATGTGGATCTTCACAGTGCAGAAGTTTCCAGGATGGGCATCTTCACACTGCAGCAGTTTCCAGGATGGGCATCTTCATGCTGCAGGAGTTTCTGGTATGTGGATCTTCATTTTGCAGGAATTTCAGGTTGTTGGCCTCCACAATGCAGGATGTTCCAGGATGAGTATCTTCACACTGCAGGGTTTTCCAGGATGTGGATCTTCACAATGCAGGAGTTTCCAAGATATGAATCTTCAGACTGCAGGATTTTCCAAGATGTAGATTTTCACACTGCAGTAATTTCCAAGATATGGAACTACACAGTGCAGCAGTTTCCAGGATGTGGATCTTCACACTGCAGGAGCTTCCAGGATGTGGATCTTCACACTGCAGGTTTTTGCAGGATGTGGATCTTCACACTGCAGGAGGTTCCACGATGTGGATCTTCACACTGCAGGACTTTCCAGGATGAGGATCTTCACACTGCAGGAGGTTCCAGGATGTGGATCTTTGCACGGCAGGAGTTTCCAGGATGTGAATCTTTAAACTGCATAATTTTCCAGTATATGGATCTTCAAACTGCAGGAGCTTCCAGGATCTTGATCTTCATAATGCAGGACTATCCATGATGTGGATCTTTACACTGCAGGAGATTAGAGGATGTGGCTCTTCAGACTGCAGGAATTTCCCGAATGTTAATCTTCACACTGCAGGAGTTTCCAGGATGTGGATCTTCACACTGCTGGAATTTCCAGGATGTGGAGCTTCACAGTGCAAGAGTTTCTAGTATGTAGATCTTCATTTTGCAGGAATTTAAGGAAGTTGGCCTCCACAATGCAGGATCGTCCAGGATGTGGATCTTCACACTGCACGATCTTCCAGGATGAGTTTGTACACACTGCCGGATCTTCCAGGCTGTGGATCTGCACACTGCCGGAGATCCCAAGATGTTGATCTTCACACTGCAGGAGGTTGCATGATATTGATCCTTGCACTGCAGGAGTTTCCTGGATGTGAATCTTCACACTGCAAGAGTTTCCACAATGTGCATCTTTCCACTGCAGGAGTTTCCAGGATGTGGATCTTAAGACAGCAGGAATTTCCATGATGTGGATCTTTACACTACAGATGTTTCCAGGATGTGGATCTTCAGACTGCAGGAATTTCAGGATGTGGGTCATCACATTGCAGATGTTTCGAGGATGTGGATCTTCATAATGCAGGTGTTTCCAGGATGCGGACCTTCACACTGCAGTAATTTCCAGGATGAGGGTCTTCACACTGCATGAGTTTTCAGGATGTGGAACTTCACAGTGCAGAAGTTTCCAGGATGTGGATCTTCTCACTGCAGGTGTTACCAGGATGTGGATCTTCACACTGCGGCTGTTTCCTGGATGTCGATCTTCACAATGCCGGAGTTTCCAGGATGTGCATCTCCACACTACGGGTTCTTCCAGGATGTGGATCTTCACACTGCAGGAATTTCCAGGATGTCAATCTTCACACTGCAGCTGTTACCAGGATGTGGATCTTCACACTGCAGCAGTTTCCAGGATGTGCATCTTCACACTACGGGATCTTCCAGGATGTGGATCTTCACTCTGCATGTGTTTCCACAATGTCGATCTTCCCACTGCAGGAGTTTCCAGGATGTGAATATGCACAATGCAGCTGATTCCAGGCATAGATCTTCACAATGCAGGAGTTTCCAAGACGCAGATCTTCACACTGCAGGAGGTTCCAGGATGTGGATCTTCACAGTGCAGGAGTTTCCAGGATGAGGTTCTTCACATTGCAGGAGCTTCCTGGATGTGGATCCTTGCACTGCAGGAGTTTCCAGGATGAGGATGTTCATACTGCAGGATCTTCC